>NC_090932.1:235919496-236527829 GCF_040938575.1 Ambystoma mexicanum | reverse complement strand
GAGGCAGCCTTTGCTCGAGTGATGTTTGTCTTATATAGTTTGGAAATGGCTTTGAATTTTTGTTTAGTGGCTTCAGACGGGTTTGCTTTCCATGTGGAGAGAGCAACCCTCTTCTGTGCACGTTGATCAAGGAGTTCTTTGGAGAACCAGGAGTTGGCATGTTTGGCTTTTTTGAGAGTTAGGGGGGCAATGGCATCCACAGCTGATGTGATGATATCGTTAAAGGTGTTAGCTAAGGTATCGGGGTTGTTCGAAGAGGGGGTTTGAAGGGCTGGGTTAAGGAGGTAGGGTGCCAGGTTTTCGGCTGTGAGAAGGCGTGAACTTCTGGAGTAGGTGTCGGGGCAGGGTGGTGGCGGGGAGAAGGCAGCTTTGTTAGTTCCGAGGTTGAATTGGATGTAGTGGTGGTCGGACCAAGGAATAGGGTTGTTGTCCTTGATGAGAAGGGTGCAGTTGTGATGGCTGACCCAGTCAAGGGTGCGTCCTTTGATGTGTGTAGGCTGGGAGATGGAGTGCGTGAAGCCTAGGTTGGAGTGTGCCTTCTTGAGGTGTTTTGCAGGGGAGTCCTTGGGGTCGTTCAACCCTAAGTTAAGGTCACCGAGGAGTAGGACCTGTGAGGTCTTTTTGATGTTATGAGAGAGTGCAGAGATGAGTGTGTCGTGGAAGTCGGTGCACGGTCCTGGGGGTCTGTAGACAATGTGCATGGATATAGTGCAGTTGGCTGATACGTTAATTTTTAGAGGGAGGTAGTCGCTATTGCTGTCAAGGATGCCTTCTACTTCTCTGATGGAGAGGGTGTCTTTGGCGATGAGGGCAACGCCTCCACCTCTCTGAGAGGTGCGGTCTTTCCTGTAGATGGAGTAACCAGGTGGGATGGCCAGTGATAGGGCAGGGCCCGAACTTTCATTGAGCCAGGTTTCAGTGAGGATGAGGAGGTCTAGTTCGTCTTTTATGAGCATGTCATTGATGTCGAGGGCGTGGGCTGGTACAGAGCGGGCATTGAGCAGGGCGCACAAGCGCGTGCGGCTGGGGGGAGGCAGGGGGAGTGGGAGGCTGGTAGCTGAAGGAGGATCAAAGGAGCTAGGTGGGGTGGTCAGGGGGGAGTCAGCGGTAAGATTAGGGGGCACAAAGGTGTCATTGGGCAGCACACAATCAAGGGGGGTACCAGCAGTGGGTTCAGAAAACATATGAACATCATTAGGCCGCAAACAGTCAATGGAGGCACCAGCAGTGGGTTCAGAAAACATATGAACATCATTAGGCCGCAAACAGTCAATGGAGGCACCAGCAGTGGGTTCAGAAAACATATGAACATCATTAGGCCGCAAACAGTCAATGGAGGCACCAGCAGTGGGTTCAGAAAACAAATGAACATCATTGGGCCGTACACACACCAGAGTGGCAGAGTGGGCGATAGCGGTAATTGCATTGGGGCCAAGGGGCAGAGGTAGGGATAGAGAGTTAGTGTTAATGGAGGGGTAGTGATTGTACGTACAGGCCTTGAAGACTTGTTGCGTCGTGGCGGGAGACTGCGAGGTGACCCTGTGGCCCAGGGTGCATTTGGTGGCAACGCTCAAGAGTACTGGCAGCTGGCTTCTTGTGGCCAACCTGGCGTTGCGGTAGCCGATGGTAGGAGTATAGCTGTTGAGGTTGGTAAGCAGGGTGCGGGAGCGTAGGCGCGCATTCCTACTGTTGTGCAGCGGAGGGCATGCGGGTAAAGCGTGAGACAAGGGGGCAGAGGGGATGTTGGCCTTACCTTGGCCTGGATTGGCAGAGTTTTTGTGCGCCATCAGCGACGTCGAGCAGCGGAGAGCTGCAGAGAGCGGCGTTGGCCTTGTCCTGTGGCCTTCGCCTTGATGCGGCTTCGCCTGCCGGTCCGCCTCCTCTCCCTTTAAAGCGGGAGAGGAGGGGCTGGTAGGCTGAACAGCTGATCTTGCATCAGCTGCTGTACGGCGGCGCTGTGTGTGGGCGGGGCGCTGCTCCGTGTTGCAGCTGGCTGCGGGCTTCGAGGCCGCGTGTGCCTCAATGGCGGCGGCAGGGGGGGCGAGCTCCATGGTGGCCGAGTGGGGCATGAGGGATCCTGGAGTAGGCTCTCGCAGCGGAGCTGCAGAGAGCGGCGTTGGCCTTGTCCTGTGGCCTTCGCCTTGATGCGGCTTCGCCTGCCGGTCCGCCTCCTCTCCCTTTAAAGCGGGAGAGGAGGGGCTGGTAGGCTGAACAGCTGATCTTGCATCAGCTGCTGTACGGCGGCGCTGTGTGTGGGCGGGGCGCTGCTCCGTGTTGCAGCTGGCTGCGGGCTTCGAGGCCGCGTGTGCCTCAATGGCGGCGGCAGGGGGGGCGAGCTCCATGGTGGCCGAGTGGGGCATGAGGGATCCTGGAGTAGGCTCTTGCAGCGGAGCTGCAGAGAGCGGCGTTGGCCTTGTCCTGTGGCCTTCGCCTTGATGCGGCTTCGCCTGCCGGTCTGCCTCCTCTCCCTTTAAAGCGGGAGAGGAGGGGCTGGTAGGCTGAACAGCTGATCTTGCATCAGCTGCTGTACGGCGGCGCTGTGTGTGGGCGGGGCGCTGCTCCGTGTTGCAGCTGGCTGCGGGCTACGAGGCCGCGTGTGCCTCAATGGCGGCGGCAGGGGGGGCGAGCTCCATGGTGGCCGAGTGGGGCATGAGGGGATCCTGGAGTAGGCTCTCGCAGCGGAGCTGCAGAGAGCGGCGTTGGCCTTGTCCTGTGGCCTTCGCCTTGATGCGGCTTCGCCTCCTCTCCCTTTAAAGCGGGAGAGGAGGGGCTGGTAGGCTGAACAGCTGATCTTGCATCAGCTGCTGTACGGCGGCGCTGTGTGTGGGCGGGGCGCTGCTCCGTGTTGCAGCTGGCTGCGGGCTTCGAGGCCGCGTGTGCCTCAATGGCGGCGGCAGGGGGGGCAAGCTCCATGGTGGCCGAGTGGGGCATGAGGGATCCTGGAGTAGGCTCTCGCAGCGGAGCTGCAGAGAGCGGCGTTGGCCTTGTCCTGTGGCCTTCGCCTTGATGCGGCTTCGCCTGCCGGTCTGCCTCCTCTCCCTTTAAAGCGGGAGAGGAGGGGCTGGTAGGCTGAACAGCTGATCTTGCATCAGCTGCTGTACGGCGGCGCTGTGTGTGGGCGGGGCGCTGCTCCGTGTTGCAGCTGGCTGCGGGCTTCGAGGCCGCGTGTGCCTCAATGGCGGCGGCAGGGGGGGCGAGCTCCATGGTGGCCGAGTGGGGCATGAGGGATCCTGGAGTAGGCTCTCGCAGCGGAGCTGCAGAGAGCGGCGTTGGCCTTGTCCTGTGGCCTTCGCCTTGATGCGGCTTCGCCTGCCGGTCCGCCTCCTCTCCCTTTAAAGCGGAAGGGTGTAAGATTGCCACATTGCAGGAAATAGGCAGAGTGCAAGGCTAGAAGAGAGCCAGGCTATCATTATTATGTATCTTTTGTATTAATTTAATAGGAAGAGTCCCAGATGTCTCTGGCTTGGCAGAACAGTGTTTGATTTGGCTACATTTCTGGTTTAATGTTCATGCCTATTTAATAGTATTAACTAAATTGATCATTATCAATTGTAATGCTGAAAATATTCCCCTTCTATGTTCTCCAATCCCCCAAACACCCACACACCTCACCAACTCTCCATCACAACTTACATTCCTTAACCTCTCACTCTGTCATACAAATACTCATGTGCTATGTCACACTGTCAAGTCACAATTTGCACTGCCCAGCCCCTGCCACACTCCAAATCATACTCCCAACTCACACCTTACACTCTACAATTCCTCCCTCAATATACAGTCCTTCATTCTTTTGTGCTGCTTCTGCATCTTGCATCTTTTCTCCCATTCTATCACATTCTTCCCTGATCCTTTTTCCCAATCTGCAGCTCACTGCCTCTTTCTGGCCAACCGCTTCCTCTACTTTCTTTACCTCTGCTCGCTCTCAGATTTCTGGCCCACCGCATCACTGCTTCCTCTTCTCTCTTTTGCAGCACTTCCTCCTCTGACCCACTGCTCTCCCTCTGCTTTCTTGCCCATCACTTCACATCTCACCCATCACTCTTCCTCTCTCTCATAGTGTAACCATTTTTTTATTTTTTTTTAAATGTAGATTTTGACCCAGTTCCTCAAATGATGGGGCATTTAAAAAAAGAACGGAGGATATGCTATTTTTAGACAACCCATTTTTGGAAATGAGCAGGTCACCTTATTCTCAAAGGTGACCGGCGCATTTCCACAGGCTTGAGCTGTAGTGCAAATTTTGCGCTGGCAGCTGTCTTGAATGGTGTTCTGGGTTGTTTGACCGAAGTGTAATTATTTGCGTCGAAATTGACCGTAGTCAATTTTACTGCAAATTGATTTGCACTTCAGCCAAACAACCCAAAATGTACCTTTCACCACCACCCGACCCCCTCCCCTACTTAACTGCTTGGTCGCTGCCGCTTCCCCTGCAACCCTGCGGTGCCAGATCCGTCCCTCTAACGCGGGTCGTATCCGTCCCTCTAACGCGGGTCGTATCCGTCCCTCTAACGCGGGTCGGATCCGACTCCGCAGGGTCCTTTTTTCGTTATTTTCTTTTTTTTTCTGTCCCCGCCTCCAATTTTGAGGAAAAAGGGGAAAACATTTCTGCAACCACCCTAGACCAAAAATACTAAACAAGGGGAGCGGGTGACACCCCCGCAACACATGTTCAGTATTTATAAAAATCGATCGAATAGTACTGGACGAAATTGGTCAAATTGTAACATTCGATAGATTTTTGTCATCAAAATGGGCAGTACTTTGAATAGAATCACTCTCCCGACAGTGTTCTGCAAGCTCCCAGCGCCTTTCACAGGGACAGGCACTCTAGGTGCCTGCCGCTGTAAAATGTGACCCAAAAAATGCATTTTTATCCTATTTGAGGAACAGAAATGCAAGCGACTCAGCAGCGGTTCATACCTTAAAAGAAATGCATGACAGGGTCAGGAAAGACCCTGTCGTGCCGTGGCAGCCCCACATCCCGTGCGCGTAGGATTGCCTACAATTTCTGCACATTTAAAAGTGCATCTTGCTTGGAAATGAGGGATGTCCTTTTAAATTGACAGAAACGCCACTTTATTTGATCAAGGAGGTGAAAAAGGCCATCTGAATGGGCGCGCATATAAAATGTGCCCATTCATGTGTCCCTTGTGGATTGGGCTGCAATTTTTGGGGCGCAAGTGATTTCATTTCTTGTGTAAATAAAAAAAAAAGTTGAGAACCTGGCACCCTGAGGATTCTTTTTTTCAAAACAGTAATTTTTGCAGATTACTTAAAAAAAAAAAAAGTAAACATTTTTTTTTTTAAAAGATGCTGTTTTTGCACAAAACGGCCATTTTTGCAGCATTTTGCGCAAAACGGCTGTTTTCGTGGCATTTTGCGGGATCGCAAAATCGCAATAAGCTGGAGGGTCTGATTAACCAGTGTGCCTATTGTCGACAGGAAGGTCACTGGCGCGCACAATGTCCGACCTTGCAGCAAAGGTCATTTGGGAACATGGGTAGACGATCCAGAGGTCGCCCAGGTGCAGGGGGCCCTGGCAGAGGTCAGTTTGCACCAGAATCACAGCAACCTCCTTCACAGGATAAACAAGTATTGAATGTGGATAATAGAAACATTTTTGATCACCCTTCTGCCGCGTACCTCTCTGAAGAGCTTCCTTTTGATGACATTCTGTTTCGTTAGGATTTCCCGAAACAGGATTTGGAACCAACGCCTATTCCCGTTCATCAGAAAGGCCCCTACGTTGAGATGGCGGTGGGAAATAGGAAGCATCTATTTTTAGTAGATACGGGAGCACAAAAGTGTTCCATTGACCATTCACGGGTTCCAAAAATTCCCCTGTCAGGGCAGTCTAACGTTTCTGTAGGGTTTTCAGGCACACTTGTAGTTTGTCCGGTCTCTTTGCCGGTACCGATAACACTGGGTCCCTTTACGGAGCAGTGTCCATTTCTACTTACTACAAACTGTGGGGAGAATTTGCTGGGGTTGAATTTGTTGAAGGAATTGAATGCAGTAATACATTGCTCCCCGGACGGGGTTCGGTTAACAATTTCACCTCAGCAATCATTCGCCCTTCAGTTTTTGACTCGACCTTTACCGCCAGAGTTCTGTAACATTCCGGAATGTTTACGGGCAATTGATGATAATGATGTGGGCATTCTTCAAATTGAACCTGTTAAAATTATTCTGAAACATGGAGTAAAATTGCCTCGTATCCCATCCCACAATATAAGATCTCAGTTGAAGGCGAACAGGCTTTGAAATGTGTAGTTTCTGATTTTGTACATCGTGGAGTAATTGAGGAAATTACAGGTAGTGTGTGTAATAGCCCGATTTTGCCAGTATATAAAAAAGGTGATAATGCGATTCCTTTTTGATTTATAATTGATTGGCGTGCTATTAACAAAATTGTGGCTCCTCAATTTCCCATTGTACCTGATGTTACCACGATACTAACTATGATTCCAGCTTCTGCCACTCACTTTAGCGTTGTTGACCTTAAAAACGCGATTTTTAGTATTCCTATACATAAGGATAGTAGGTATTTGTTCGCTTTTACCCTAGGTGGACGCTCGTTCACATTCACTCGTGCACCACAAGGGTACACTGAGAGTCCAAGTATTTATAGTAGAGCATTGAAAGAGCAACTCGATACTCTCGAGTTGCCTACTACTTGCACGTTACTGCAGTACGTAGATGATCTCCTCTTGGCTGCTGATTCTGAGAGTGCCTGTAAAGAAGGCACCGTCCGTGTTGTTGCTTTGTCATCTAGCAAAACATGGCCACAAAGCTTCACTCAAGAAATTCCAATATTGTTGTCAGGAGGTCGCCTATTTAGGCTATCTCCTGTCGAAGGAGGGAAGAAGGTTGACACCTGAACGGATAAAAACTATTTCTGGCATGTCTGTCCCAAATACGCAAAAGGAAGTTAGAGCCCTGATATGTATGGCTTCTTACTGCAGATTGTGGATCCCTAACTTTTCGTTAACGATTAAAACAATGCTGGCTTTGACAAAGAAGGGCATTTCTTTGCCATTGCCATGGACTTTGGAACACCAGACAGCATTTGATTTGCTCAAAACCGCGCTGTGTTCGGCACTGGTTTTAGGAACTCCAAATTATGAAAAGGCCTTTGTGTTGTATGTGCATGAACGTGATGGATGTGCTTTGGCTGTGTTAACGCAGGAACATGGAAGGAAGAATAGGCCGTGCGGCTATTTCTCATCCATCCTTGATCCTGTTGCATGCGTTTTGCCGAGATGTAGGAGAGCTGTCGCTGCTGCGTCTGTAAAACAGAGCGAGGGAATGGTCCTGGGTCATGCGTTAACCCTAATGGTACCTCACTCTGTAGATATTTTATTGAATAGAACTCAAACGCAACACCTTACTTCTGCATGATTGACAAGATACGAATTGATCTTGTTTGCTCCCCAGATTCAAATTCAGAGGTGTTGTGTATTAAATCCGGCTGAACTCTTACCTGTCCCGCAAGATACTGTTGATGGTGACGAAACGTCACACGATTGCCTTTACACTACAGAACAAGAGACTAAAGATGGAATTGATTTGAAAGACCCACCTTTGAATAGCCCACAAGGAGAGCTATTTTGTGATGCCTCTTGTTTCAAACTTCCGAATGGTACATCCACGGCTGCTTATGCCGTCACAACTTTAAGCACGATTGTGGAAACTAAAAGAATTATGCATAATTCCGCACAGGCCGCAGAAATTATAGAGTTAACTCTAGCTTGTGAACTTTCTGAAGGGCTTACGGTAAATATATATACTGACAGTCAGTATGCCTTTGGGGTAGTTCACAACTTCGGTAGACTGTGGAAAGAGCGAGGTTTCTTGACCTCAGATGGCACGACAATACAGCATGGCACTTTAATAGTGCAATTACTTTCAGCGCTCACGCTCCCTGTTCAGTTAGCCATTGTAAAATGTACAGCACATCAAAAGGTTACAGATGATATAGGAAAAGGAATGCTTTCGCTGACCAGATAGCTAAACAAACTGCCACTGATTTTAGTTCAGAAATGTATACTGTAAGAGAAATTGTAAATGTTTGCACTTTTGGGGAAAGTATCGATTCTGTAAAAGACATTCAAGCAGATGCTACTGTAGAGGAGACCAAGAAATGGGTCGAGGGTGCAGGGAGATTGGACGGTGATGGGTGTTGGGGGGACAATGTTGAAGGAAAATGGTTACTCCCTGACGCCTATATTACAATGATGATCATTATGGCTCATGGTCCGACCCATGTCTGCGCATGTAAACTGACGAAAATGTTACACAGTGTATGGGTCAATGATAACATTTTCAAAATTGCGGAGCGCTTTGTCCAAGGGTGCATGGTTTGCTTGCATCACAATGTAGGAAAAGGTACCTCGACTCCTAGAGGAAGTTTCTCTCCACCTTCTGTTACGTTTGAAGTTATCCACTTTGATTTTATTGAGATGGAACGTTGCAACAATCTTAAATATGTGTTGGTTGTCATTTGTGCATTTAGCAAGTGGGTTGAGGCCTTCCCTGTCAGAGATGCAACGGCCATAACCATGGCAAAAACTCTGTTGAAAGAGTTCTTTCCTAGGTTCGGGCTGCCGAGAGTCATCTGGTCGGATAATGGGCCACACTTTATCGCTGCTGTAATCCTACAAATATGTGTGATTACAGATTGATAAACGGTTCCATTCGGCCAGACATGCCCAAAGTGCTGGATTAGTGTAAAGGCATAACGGCATTATAAAGAACAAGCTTGCTAAGACGTGTGCTGGCACCAAGTTAAAATGGCCGGACGCCTTACCGATCGTGTTGCTGTCGATGAGAACAACCCCTCAAACTAAGACTGGGCTCTCTCCCTTTGAGGTGGTAATGGGGAGGCCTGCTAATATTTGGGGTATGCCAAAAAGTCGCTCGTTGCGGGATATAGAGAATGTGCTTCTTTCAGATTACTGTAACCAGTTGACTAAAAATCTTTTTTCAATTTATCACCAGGTGCGAGAGGCATTACCTGTACGGTACGAGGGTCCTGGTCACAGTCTATGACCGGGGACTGGATCCTCACGAAAGTTTGAGAGGTCGCCTTGCCTTGCACCTCGGTGGAGGGGTCCTTACCAGGTCCTGCTAGTCACCCAGACTGCTGTGCGGGTAGCAGGGCGAAAGAACTAGATCCACGCGACACACCAAGCGGATCCGCAGCCCGTGCCATACGATACAGAAGACACAGAATCCCTTTCCAATGCTGTAACCAACGTGCCCGAAACAGCAACAATCGACAAGAGAGTATCGGAGACCGTTCCAGAGTTCGTAAGGCCGGACAAAACGGCCATCTTGTCTCCGCACTCTCCAACAGTGGTACTTCCGGATCAATCATTTTCTGATCCCATTTCCGTTCACTCGCCACCTCCAGTGGGAAGTGACATACTTTTTTCTGATCCTTCAGCATCGGAAATTGTGAAATATAATTTACGTCCAAGAAGATAGACGTACGGCACGGTTTTGACTGTGCGATCGAGGAAATCATTTGAGGGCTAGCCTTTTGGCCCGACTGTACGAAAGGATTCTGTTGGCTGAGGGTTGTGGGAAAGACATTAAGAAGACGCGCAACTGGAGTCGCCAGCAAACGAACAATTGGTCTTTTTCGATTGAAGACGACGATGCCTGCACCCGCTACCGCCCGCACTGAACTTTTAGATAAATATGTGGCTAGCAGAGACAATGATCAAGTGTGTAAGGGGACCCCGAAAATGTATTGTTGCCTTTTAATAATAACTGGGTTTGTTGTAACTATTGGTTTTGGGTTATGGTATCTGGAGGAAGCATATCCACTAGAGGACTTTTTACCTGTTGAAAATGTATCTGTTTTCCCCACTCCTTCCGTGCAATTGCATACCTTGTCGCCTAGAGATTCTTCGCATAGACGGAATTATTAGAATAATACTCTTTTGAATGCCACTCATGCAATTTTGAATAGGACCAACTGCTGGATCTGCTCACATCTACCGCAACATGGGGATAAGGGGCTAGGTTGGTACATTCATCCTTTTCCTTTGACAACCGCTTGTTATGCTTGTCTTAGAGCAATATTCTTTGGCCGATGGAATGACAGCATCTCAGGGAACTTTGATGGTACAAATTTGAATAGTTTTGAAAAATGTGTTTTGATGCCCTTGGGATGCTCGCTTTTTGCAAATAGGAGTAAGCCAAACGTTGCTTCTGTTAGGCCCTCTGATAGATTGTCTCGTCCTTTTCAGTCTTATCTCTTTCAAAATGGCTCCTATAGGCAATAAGGATGCCAGGCTTCCATCTTCTTCTGTTAACCATAGCCCGATTCAGTTTCCTTCTGCATACAGAGGAATGGAACACGGTCAATGGGTAATTTTAGAAAATGCGCCAACAATGCGAATTTGACTAGTGAGAACAGACCTCTGTACGTAGGTGAACCTGTCTATTTCGTTTGCGGTAATGTGGCATTTCCATGGTTGCCCAGGGATTGGCAAGGAACCTGCTATTTAGGGATTCTATTACCTGGGGTATTTATTGCCAGTACTGCAGAAATTTCGAAGACTCGTCCACGACGAGATGTGAAGGGGGGATACTCCAGTACAAACTCTAGGAGACAACATGAAATCTTTTGTGCCATTTATCTTGGGCAAATTACGAATTCAGAAGATATCAGGGGACTAGCGAGAGCACTGGAGAGAACCATCAACCGGACCATTGACATACTCTATAATATGACGCTAGAACAGAAAGCGATAAGATTAGTAGCTCTTCAGAACCGGATGGCATTAGATGTCATTCTGGCAAAGCGTGGAGGAGTATGTAAATTAGTGGGGTCCGCTTGCTGCGTTCACGCACCAGACTCCTCTCCAACCATCTTTAGGGCGATCCAAAATCTACATGTTCTTAGTTCGGAAGTACATGTTCCTGAGGGAAATTGGGAACTTAGTGCATGGTTTTGGGACCTCCTACGATCATGGGGATGGAAGTTGTTTTCAGCCCTGCTGATTATCTTGGGTAGTTTTCTATTCCTTTGTTGTTGTATACATTGTCTCCCTGGTATATGTTCGGTATTAGGGGGGTGTTGCACGCAAGCAACAAGTTATTACGGCATAGAATATACGCCCCAGATAAGGTTTCCAAGGAGTACGTGTTGAAAGAAACTCTAGTGTCTGATCTGATGGCAATAGATATGTCAGATAATGATTCGGGGTGTGTAGACGCTGAAATGTGGAGTTAGTGCAATGTGATTGAAGGTACTTTAGCGCTTGGCATAGGCCAAAAGGAGGGTTTGTTAAAACTGATATAGTATTTTTTCGTCCTCATTGTATATGTTGGCCTATGCCCAGTCGCTCTGCGAGAAAATCCGCACTGCAAGGTCGTAACCTTAAGTTAATCGAGCCTCCATTTTAGGTCAAAGCCGCCATTTTAGTTATTCGTGCAAAGTCACCCCGTGAACTAAAATGGCCGACCTGTGTTCTCTTGTTCTTACTTTAACCTCTTCAACCTCTGTAGGAGAGTTAATGTCCAACCTGCCTGCAGGCTACATGTTAGGGTCATGTAGACCTTGTCCTTTGTTGACCTCGGGATCAGGGGATCAGGGGATTACTTGAATCAGCGATGTTAACCTATAAGTATACAAGAACAATAACGCTATTTGAACACGACATGCGAAACATATGTTCGACCTGCATTAAAGCAATGTGTAAAGAGTGTGAAGTTAAACCGAGAGAATAATAGTGTTTTTTTTTTTGATGCATTCCAATCTTTATATAGAGATCAAATATCAGATAAGTGCAGTCTAAACTTCCGAGTGGCAACCTATATTGTGTATCAATCTAGTATAAGTTGGGTGCAAGTCAAAAGAAACGCGAATGACTATTCTCCTGGTGAAGTAATTCAGTCTCAGGCTGACTTAACAGCACAGGCGACTCTTGAAATAGTGTCTGATTTACCAATCGGACCTAGATCAGGAAAATGAATCCCTTCTCCTGGTCTGTCTGGAAACCTTCTATATACTGACTCTTGACAGTTCTTATCACACACGTTTTGAAAAGTCTCTTTAGTTCTTCCCATGGACTTTCAAACAATGATGTCAAGACTGGATTCCCTCTTCTCCTGGTTATCAACACTCTATTGGGGAAATTACTTTCAGACAATTCTTTATCCCCCTGTTATCTATCAGAGATAGTAATGTTCTCACTGTGATGAGGGAGTTCACTGTCAAAGCACTCTTCTAGTTTATTGTTTTTTATGTTCGTACTGCAATGAGGGAGATCATTTCCAATAGCGACTTGATTCGTAGATTTCTCAGCATTACCATTGTGATAAGGGAGAACACTCCCAAAGAATGCTTGGTTCTTGGTTCGTATTATATTGTAGTACTCATTTATTTAGCACCTTTTGCCATTTGTATGGCCTCAAAGCACTTTGTGGAAGGAATGCCCTCCGAGACTGAAGTCCAGCTATGGGAAAATTCTAAGAGGAAGCTTAAAATGCATGTGTGCGTTCGGCCAAGATTATCGGTGGCTGAAATGAAGTATAATCCTCAGCACTTCAGGTAGGTTCCAGCTAGTAGTGCTGGCTAGGCTCCAGAAAGCAACCCATGAGGACAGGCGCATGGGTGGGTGCTGAGGTCATGAAAGAGCACTAGTGCAGGAGACACAATATGTAGCCAGCTAGACTGTATTTGTCGTAGGTTGTTGCTGTATTCTTTTTTTTTTTTTTAAACTTGTTTATTTTTGGTTGGCGTACAGGAGAACAAATTAGCATAACAGGTCAACATTTTATCACTGCATTAATATACAATTGTTTATCCCCAGACACCCACACCCACTTCTTAGTCCCGACAGTCTTCTGGGGACTGTCTCTTTGCCCACTAAGTCCGATTCCTGACTCATTCGCTCCTGGCTCCTCCTACCTCGATTCGCCTTCCTCCCTCCTCTCCAGGCTTACGTCCTCAAATCCTGGATCTGGCTATCCTCCGGGGCCTGCTTCTCCATCGACTGAGTCTGTTCCCTGTCCGCCGCCCGCTGGCCATGTTGCACTAGGCGCGGTTTGTATGTCAGCGCCGGGAAGCGTAGGTCATAGTCTATCACCGGCGACCAAATGTTTGTGAAACGATGGAGGCGGCCTCTATTTGCTGCCATAATTTTCTCAGCAATGAAGATGTTCCAGACTTTCAACCACCACAACACCGTTAAGGGACCTTCTGGGGCCTTCCATGTCCGGGCTATTGTGATTTTAGCGGCCAGGAGCAATTGTGTAATGAGGGCCGCGGGTGCGCCCGATTTCGGGTAGGTGTCTGGGATCAGGGTCCCTAGCAGTAGTGGCTCCCGTTCCAGTGGCAGCGAGATCTGGGTTATGTCTGTGATGCTAGCTATACATTGGTCCCAGAAGACCTTCACCACCGGGCATGACCACCACCATGTGTAGATAGGAGCCTGGCGAGCCGCACCGACGCCAGCACTGTGGGTCCAGCGACTGATTGAAGTGGTGCAGTTGAAGCGGTGGGAAATACCATCTCATGAGCAGTTTATGTGCGCATTCTCGGTTGGTGATGCAGAAGGAAGATGAGTGCGTGCGGGACCAGATATCGGTCCAGTCTTGATCCTGGATTGGATGCCCTAGGTCCTTTTCCCACTGCGCCATATATGTCGCTCTATTTGACAGTAGGTTCCCTTGGAATAATCGATGCAGCGTCGAAATCCGCCCTCGGGCTGGAGGGTCTGCCACCGTTAACTCCAATGCATCCAGGGTCCGGGCGGCCGCCTCTCGCGTCTGGGGGTGTGAGCACCAGTGTCTGATTTGGCAGTATAAAAACCTGTCTGACTCTGCGAGGTTAAACGCACTTTTGCATTGGGCGTATGTCAGCGGCTGGGTTCCTTCAAATAGTTGGCTTAGGGAGCTGAGGCCTCCGGCGATCCAGTTTTTAAAGTTCAAGGGGGAGATCCCGGTGAGAACGCCGGATTGTGGAAGACTGGGGCTGAGGGGCCCAGGGCTCTCGGGATACCTCTGGATTTGCGGGCCCAATCCCATGCCTTCAACGTTTGCTTGGTTGAGGACAGAATCGTTGGCCACGCCCGGCGCAGCGAGGTTGGTAGGTGTAAAAGAAAGCGCAGTGGGAGGGGTAGTCGGGATTGCTCTATGTCCATCCATTTGGGGCGCCATGACGCTATAGTCGAAGCCCGGGTGTGAGCTATCTGCGCCGCCATTTGGTATTTTTGGAGGTCGGGGACCCCTAGGCCTCCCTGGTCCAGGGCACATAGCATGGTCCTCCATGGAATGCGGGCCTTCTTCCCCCTCCATATGAATCCAAATATCTTCCTCTGAAGTCTCTGAGTTGGGGGCGGGGGATTATGATGGGCAGGGCTGAGCAGGCGTATAGGAATCGTGGCAACAAATTCATCTTACAGGCCGTGATACGACCGATTAGGGAGATTTCCTGCTTGAGCCAGGCGTCTAGGTCTTTTTCCAAAGTTTTCATCAGGGGCGGGAAGTTTATCCGATAGATGTCTCCAGGGTTAGCTGGGATCTGCACCCCGAGGTAGGGGATGGAGGTGTCACTTAGTGGGATCGCGCACTGGGCGCTGAAGGATGCCTTGTCTCTCTGATCTAAGCCTATTCCCAGCGCTGTCGATTTCACCAAATTAATGGCAAATCCGGACACCTTCCCGAATCTGTGAATTTCCGCTAGGGCGGCTCTTAAGGATTGAGAGGTGTCTGTAATGGTTAGCATCACGTCATCAGCGTAGAGCGCGATCTTGTGCTGGGTAGGGCCCACTTGAAGGCCGTTGATTCTGGAGTTGAGGCGGATCCGCTGGGCCAAGGATTCCATAACCATGGCAAACAGTAGGGGGGAGAGGGGGCAGCCCTGTCTGGTGCCGCATGTTAGGGAGATCGGGTTAGTTAGCAGACCGTTCACTCGGAGAAGGGTGGTCAGGGATTGGTAGTTCGCTAAGGTGAGCTTTAAGAAGGTGGGCCCAAAGCCCAACGATTCCAGGGTGAGGCGGAGGAACGACCAGTCCACTTTGTCGAAAGCCTTGGTCGCGTCCAAGGCTAGCAGGGCAAGTTTCTTCGAGCCTTGCCTGGCTATCTCGATCAAGTTGAGGACTCTGCGTGTGTTATCTGTGGTGGCTCTGTTTAGAATAAATCCTGTCTGGTCTGGGTCTATGATGTCCGGAAGAAGCTTTGCTAATCGGTTTGCCAAGACCTTCGAATAAATATTCGCATCCAGGTTTAATAAGGAGATGGGTTGATAGGCTGCTATATCGCTGGGGTCTTTTCCTGGTTTCAGCGCTAATACTGTTATCGACTCTTTCATTGATGGGATTGTTGATCAGAAGTGGCGAAGGAGTTGAAGAGGGTCGTCATTGGGGTTAGTAGCTCGGGCCGAAAGAGTTTGAAGAATCGGGACGAGAAACCATCCGGGCCCGGGGCTCTAGTTCTTAAGCTTTTAATAGCCTCGTCGATCTCCTCGCTGGTAATCGGTGCCTCCAACTCTTCTCTACTCGTGGTTGAGAGCTTGGGCAAGGCGGCTTCCCGCAGGTAGAACTGCTGGTCTTCATGGGATTTTTGGGTAGCTGACATGGTTTCGGTTACGTGGGTCTCTGCGATTCTCAGCTTATCCCGATCTGCGAATTGGACTGTACCCTGGGGGTCTCGGAGGCCTATTATAGTGTTCCTTCTCTTGATTCTTGCCAGTTTTTCCACCAGGAATTTATTTGCTTTGTTTCCCTTGGCGTAGTAGCTCTGCTTCGTTTTGGTTAACAGCTGGGCTGTGTTTCTTCCGGGCCGTCTAGTTTCTTCCGGGCCGTCTGCAAGGCTCGGTAGGTAGTCGGGGACCAGTTTCTAGCCTTACACGCCGTCTCTGCCTCCAGGACCTTGTCTTCTAGGATGCGGCGGACCCGTTGCTTTTGTTTATGGTAGGCCGCTCCCTGGGAGATCAGAACCCCTCTCATCACTGCCTTTATTGCGTCCCATGTGTTCGCTGGGGAGGTATCTTCGTTTTTATTGTCTTCGAAGAACTGTTTGATTGTTTTGGCTATTACGTCTCTGGTGGCCATGTCATTTAGAATCGGGTCGTAAAGAGACCATCTTCGTCTTGGGGACGGGTCCGGATTATAACCTCTTAGCGTTAGCATTATGGGTGCGTGGTCTGAATGGATTCTGGGGCCAATGAGGACATCGTCTGTGTATGAGAGGATCTGCGGAGATGCCAGCAGGAGGTCGATGCGTGAGTAAGTTCTGTGCACATAAGAGTAGCATGAGTAGTCGCGCTCCTCTGGGTGGAGGATCCTCCAGGTATCCACTACTTCGAAGGTTCGGAACAATTTAAGCAGAGCAATCGCCAAGCCGAAGTCTCCGCGGGCTGGGGGGTGCGATCTGTCTACTAATGGGTTGGGGACTCCGTTGAAATCTCCCCCGATGATGGTCTGACCCTCAACAAACGGTAGGAGGGTGCGTTCCAGGGCCGAGTAGAATGCTTCCTGCCCTTGATTCGGAGCATATACTGAGATCAGCGTATAAAGTTGGCCGAGGATTCGGCATTTCACCGCCATGAAGCGGCCATCGGGGCCCCGCTTCGAGTCCAGGATTTGCGGCTTCAAATCTTTGGCGATTAAGATAGCTGTGCCACCCTTCTTTGCTCCAATCGATGCCAGGAACTGCAGTGGGAATTGCCGATCTCTGAGCCTTGTGAAGTCCGCTGGGATCAGGTGTGTCTCTTGTAGGAAGACTATGGAGGCCTTGTCATTCTGGATGCGTTTTAGAATCGCTTTCCGCTTCTGTGGGGCATTGAGGCCTCTAACGTTCAGCGTTAGGAACCTCAGTTTCTGGATCGTCGGGGGGTCTTCCTGGGTGCCCTCTGGGGTGGGATACTGTTCCTCGTGGGGGGGCTGGGGGTATTCAGTCTTCATTTTGTGACTCAAAGTTAGCTAAGTCCTCCTGCGGCCGGGTTTTCTGTATCCTCCAACGGGAGGGTAGTTTTTTTATCTGAGTGGGTCAACCAACGGGTGGGCGAACTTAAACGAGGGGGAGAACTCCCGACTGTGTGGGGGGCCGGGATTTTCTGCGTGGCCACCACCACGGCCAACGGGGCCCAAACAGTTTTCCTCGCCAACAGGGCGGGGGTCGAACCATAGAGATCGGCTCGGCTCCAAGGGTGGGTAGGTGACATACTCCTTGGAGAGGGGACTGGGCCGTTCGGGGCCCGCAGCGTTGCCATGCTTCGTTTTTGCTCCAGGGTCGATCTTGGCACAATGGGAGCAGACATCTGGATCATTTGATCTTTCGGCGTCTCTGTGCTTTAGACCAGGGTTGTTGCTGTCTTTGGGATGATTGATCTGGTTCCTCTGGTGGGAGGTGTGGACTGGGGTTGGGTGAGGTCTCTGGAGAGCTCGGGTGTAGAATAGATTTCGCGTCCTCCAGATGGCTGATTTTACGCAGGGTTCCCTGGTACGAGAATTGTAAAGTGGCGGGAAGAGCCATCGGTAGCGGATCTGCTGGCTCTGGAGGAATAGGGTCAAGGGCTTGAGAGCTCTTCTTTTCTGTATAGTGATCGGGGAGAGATCTTGGTATATCTGCAGGGGGGTGCTCATGAATGACAGTTCATCTTTGGTGCGGCTTATCGCCGAGATGGCTTCTTTGGTAGCATAGAAGTGGACTCTAGTGATCACATCCGGAGGGCCGTCCGAATCTGTTCCTCGTCTCGGGCGCAATCTGTGAGTTCGGTCCAGAACGAGTTGGGTTTTGTCCATAAGTGGGAGGAGAGCCTGGAAAAAGTTGCCTATATATTCCGGGAGCTCTTTATCTTGAATCGTTGCTGGGACCCCACGGATGCGCAGATTATTTCGTCGAGCCCTGTTTTCTAAGTCCTCTTGCTTGAATGCGAGGATCTCGTTACTGGACTGAAGCGCTTGGATCTCGCGTCGCATTTCTATTATTGTTGCATCGTGGTTCTGGGTCAGGTCCTCGACCTCTCCTATCCTCTGTTCCACTTCCGTGAGTCGTTGGTCCGTCTGTTCTAGTCTTGTGGTGAGTTCGGTCATGCAGGACCGGATCTCGGCTTTAATATCCCGCATGAAGGCCATCAAGTCATCTCTGGTGGTGAGATTACCTTGCTCTTCTGGGGGCTTCTGCGGGGTGAGTTTAGGCGGGGGATCCGGTTTCCTTGTCTTGTCTGTTGCTAGGAGCATGGAGGAAATGTCTGCGGTTTTGGCTGGTTTGGTGAGTCTCGACATTTTGCTAGGGCCGAGACTCCGGGGATCCTCCCCTGGCTAGGTCGCTGGGGGTGGTCGGGAAGCCGCGAGCTCCCTGGCCGGGAGCACCTGGGGGGCTGCAGCTGTCAAGGATGATAGATGTGGCAGGTGGAGTGGGCAGGGGCGCCCCAGGAGATTATGGCGGCAGGAGACGTGGGGATGCCTTCAGAAGGAGGTCGAGGAGAGCTGTTGAGAAGCCGGGGGGGGGGGGGGGGGGGGGGAGCGATATGTGGCCCGCTTCGGGCAACCAGAATCCCAGATGGTAGGGGCCACTTTCCTTAGCTGGCGAGGTATCTGGTGGGCAGGGGCGGCCCAGGAAGCTGGAGAGAGGCTGTGAATCTGGTGCCGGGGAGACTGTAGTGGGGGATCCAATTTGGCCAGCAGAGAGTAGGGGTCCACCCGAGGAGGGCTGCGCCGCAGAGGGCTGGGGAGGCCGCACTTCAGGGCAAGCGGGAGGCAGGGTAGGATCCGGAACCGTGGAGCATGCAGCGTGTATCCTTCAATGGAGAGGGGGGGTGGGCACCCACCCGGGCAGGCCCCCGACACCAACTCCGGGGCGCCGGGCCGCGGGGCTGGGGACAGATGAAGTCCCGGGAGGCAGATGGAGGCCTCAGGCTGCAGGCGGGGTCTCCTCAGAGGAAGACGCCGTCGTCCCGCCGACCCCCGGGCGTCGATAGTTGCGGGTGAAGGGGGCGCGGATGAGGAGCCCTCGCCCCCGGTCCAGAAGCAGGAGGGCTCCAGGGAGCCGGGCCGCCAATCGGGTGAGGGTTGAGGAGCTCCGGAGGCTCGTCTCCAGGAGGGCCTCCCCCTGAAGTGTGTTCGTCGGGTCCAGCAGGCAGGAGAGTCGGGAGGCTTGGGGTGGCTCCGCTGGGGTCCAAGGTGGAAGGAGGGAGACGACGCCGATCCCAGTCCCCGCTCCAGTGGGCCCCGGCGGGTAGCCGGAGGGAGGGGCGGGCGGAGAGGTCCCGGACCCGTGCCCAGGTTCCAGGCGGGAGGCCCGCCTTGGGATCCGGAGCGGCCGCCTCCTTCAGCAGCCTCCGATAGTGTTACGATGCCCGCTCCCGGGGAGCCGGCTCAGGCCCTGCGTCCCCGAAAGCGGACATCAAGTCCCCGGGGAAGGTCCCAGCAACCCCTTATAGGGGCCCTTTGGACAGCGTCCTGGCGCCTATGGCGCCAGGCTCATAGAAAACATCAGTCCTGGCGCCATAGGCGCCAGGCTCATTATGAAAGTGTTTGGGTGCACTTACCTGATGCAGACCATGCTGCAGAACCCCGGCCTCCTTGAGGCCTGAAAGGAACTACTTTACCTGTGGGACTCATTTACCACCCGGGCGTGGTCGGGGAAGGATACATACCTGATTGGAGGAAGGACACATTCTAGGAACTTCTTCCAAGGCTATTTAAACCACACCCGATCAGCCACACGTGCTTCGCGTTGTTCTGCATCTAGCAGCTGGACGCTCACCGTGTCTGCTCCTGCATCTTGACTTCTGCCACACCTGCCAGCATCCTGAATCACCTGCAAAGGAAGGGAGCAAGAGAACAGAAGAAGGAAAAGGCCTCACCCGCTAAATCTGCATCCCAGAGACATTTCGCTGACAATCCTGAAAGGGAAGACATTTATTTTTAAAAGCACATCGCATCGATCGCTGCAGCGCCGCATTCTACTCACCTTTACAGGGCGCCTCCATGTTCAGCAGCGACCATCCGGATTCGCAGTCGCGCCCCCGCGCCTAGGCAGAAAAAGACAAGAACAAAGGTGAGAGAAAGAAGGGAAAAGGGAAGCTAAAACTCCATGTCAAGACTTACCTGTTGGGTCATTCCCTTTTCATTTCGGGTCCGCGCCGCATCCAGGCATTTTCGGACCCCGGCCCCTAAGGGGAAAAAGACATCAGCGTTAATGAGTGAATGAAAAGACATTACCAAAACACTCATTAAAGACTTACCTGATTTCCACAAGGATTTCACCGCTCACCTCGGGTCGGTGCCTGTTCCCCGGCATTCCGTACCCCGGCCCCTATGGGGAAAAAGACATTAGCATTAGAACATTAATGCATGGACACAAGGGGAACCACTTATAGAAAAACTTACCTGGAAGCCAAGCAAGTTTGGTTCTCACCCATCCGAAAATCCAGTGACGTAACTGGATACCAACGCGCCCCTGCATCAGAAGCAGGATGGAGAGCTCGTCCTTCCAGACCCTAAGGTGAGACGCTACGGGGAAGTACAGAAGGGTTTTGAGGAGGGTGAGAGGGGTAAGTGGGAGGCCGATTGCATTACCCCGCAGACAGTTAACCCCCTATTCTCACCTACAGAAGGATACTTCTGCGAGTCAGAAAAGCCAGATCTGGGGCCCGGTCCAGTCCGTCTTCCGAACCCTGCGCATCACCTTAGACGAGGTCACAGCAGCGCGAACTAGGCCAGCGCCCCCGTGGGAGTCAGGTGAGCGTTACAGATAGCGAGACTCGGGGCCGGAGCGGAGGAAGGGAGCAGGAGGTGCTATTGGCGTCTAGCCACTGGGCGGCGGAGGAGATGAGGGGCCTGGGTCACGGCCGCCATCTTGGCTCACTGTAGTGAGGCACCCGCGCCAAGCTTTCCCAGCCGCGTTTTCGACGTTCCTGCAGCGTTTATCTTTAAAATTGATGCGGTGGGTGCGGGAGTGGTTCCGCCAGCTTCTCCCGCCAGAGGAACAGCAGCGGCGTTGCTGGAGCCGGCTAAATCTCAGTTGAGGCCGCGGGTCCCTACGGAGGCCATCAACGGAGCTGCCTCATCCGTGGCGCTCCAGGCCACGCCCCCGAGAATAATAGTGGTTTGTTAGTAAATGTATTAAAAGGTATATCGCATGCACCAGATATGTAAATTAGGAATGAACATGGCGCGACCCTAGCCCAGTACATGATTAACTTGTAGGAGGCTGGGCATCGTTATGAAGAAATTGTATAAATACGCTGATGTCCAGCTAGTAATTCCTGTTCAGTGCTCACATTGAACCTGCTGGTGGTCTCTGATGTACTGACGGCCAAATAGCTATTTGTATACTTTGTTTTGTAAACTGTACAGTATTGCAATAAAGATTCTGGGAATCCTTACAAGCCCGTGTTGGTGTATTTCTCTTTGCATGGTGTAAAAGCCTTTTCTCAGCAGTGTTTTAGGCCCTTTCGAGCTTTCTAAATTGAGATGCACGGGCGCTGAGGGAAGGGAGTTAGTGTAGTCTAGGCGGGAGAGGACGATAGTCGCGATTGCTGTGACTCTGTGAGGGTAGGAGAGGGAGGGGAAGATGCATTGGAGAATGCAAAGGTGTAGATGGCATGATTCAGACATAGTTTTGATATGGAAGTGTCAGATCTGCGTCCATGGTCATCCCAGGTTCTTTACTGAGTTGGATGAGCAGGGCCTAGGGAGGACGGCCACAGAGAGGGTTGTGGGAAGAGAGCAATGTTCCCAGATTCCAAATGCAGCAAGATTCGAAACAGTGGCTGCATTCAAGAATGTAGCTATGTTCAAGGCGGTTTAAGAATGCATCTAAATTCACGGAGGTGGCTGGATTCTAAATGCAGCTAGATTCAAGACAGTGGCTAGGTTCAAGAATGCAGCTAGGTTCAAGACGGTGGCAGTGATAAAATACAACAGTTAAATTGTGAGCAGTGCAGGCAGTGGCAATAGTAGACAAAAAAAACGCAGTCAAAAACCTGTATGTTGCTCAGAACACCTTCACGTTCATTGTTTCTTCGCACTGCTCTACCAAGAACAGATGGAACATATTGCAGAAAACTGACATCTCAGGAGGACTATAAAAGCCACTGCTTTGTACAGCATTTGCAATGCATTAAAATCCATTAATCCCATGAATATGTGCATCTATACGTATTTTTATAATATGCTTAAATTATGTTAGATTTTTTTTTTAATTAAGCATTGCCACATTTCTAAAGTAACTGTATTCTGTGAAAAAAAATGTTTTATAACAGCTACAGTACATATAATTATCATAGGATTGCACTCTTTTTTTCACGAATTATCTATTTTTTTCATGACTGAGCTCAGGAATACAAGATTGTGATTTACAAATGGCAGGAGGCTATAATGAACTAGGTGAGCTTGGAGACAATACTTTTTTGCATAACCTTTGACCAGACGTGCATGCTGTCGTGAGTTGGAGGGACGCTCCACACTCACCTATGAGGGGAGTGACACATGTGAGAGGGCTGACCTACTAACCAATATGTGAACCAGATGGTGGATGAGGGATTCTGCCAGTAAGTTGTCCCCACAGAGACATGGTGTAACTTTGTCTCAAGAATACCCCTGTGTAGTCTCCAACTCGAAAACACCATTCCCCAGAATACATCACAAGAGATCAGACCAGCATGCAGACCGGATTACAGATATGAGAATCTGATTAAGAATCTCTGCAAACCCGCAGAGTTCCCGAACACTGATGGGTTGACTTACCCGGCCAGAAACAAGAAGTGGGGTGCTTGTCCACCATGATTTTAAGTGCATTTAGCAAGAGAAGGCGTGCACCCGTTAGAAGAGACTGCAGAATACTACAGGGCTGCCAAACCCGAGGAAGGAAACTCCAAGATGGCACTGCATGCTGCTAAAGCTTCTGAAAGTTTACGGTTCCTATTAAATCGTAACCAACAACATTACCAAATAAACCAATCTCTAAGCTAAACTAAAAATCATATAAAGGGAAGGAAGACTCATGAAAAGAATAATCAATCAATCAATAACTATTTCGGCCATGAGGGCATAAAAGTGCATACTAACACATCCAAATAATAACTAAACAAAACAATTGGTTTTACATTCTTTGTGGGAGACAAATACACCATAATTGCCCCGTATCCCTGCAGTTCACCAACAAACCCATGTCTAAATTATAATATTTTCGGTACCCTCTGGGGTGTAATACCCCGTTTAATTACGGGTTACCCTGAGTCCTTTTCCCCCAATTGTACTACATTGGCGCTTGAGAGCACAGAGTTCAGTGAATTAGTTTCAAGGGGGTGATCGTGGCAATAATGGGGTGAGAACTGATTACAAATCGTGCTGTTTTGGGATATACATCTTGTGTCAATACCCAATAAATGATTTGGCACTCTCCAGTCCCCAAATTCAATTTGCAAGAAATCCAAATCCCTTGGTAATGTCGTCTGTTGCAGTTTGAAATGTCCTCCCAAATTACAGATAAAGTAAACATCCACGTACTGCACGAAACGAATGGGTGCATTCTTCCTTGGTTACTAAAGGATTGGAGGCCAAAATGTGATCCTTATGCAAGAATACAAACCCTCCAACCCACCCCCGCGCGTCGAACTCTCATCACACCAGATTTCATACACTGCCCTGGTTGTGATCTGCAGGCCTTAGTAAAAACACCGTTTGGGGCTGAGTTGGGGAGTGCGCACACACATCCCTACTGGCTGGTTTATTGTCCATGCAAATACCACCAGGTGCACGGTCCGCCCTATGGATGTAGTGATTGAGCTGCATAGTTCAATGGTTTTTGAATGGGGGCAAATGAGCCTAAGCGAATAAGAGTCCTGAAGCCCCTTAGCATCAAGGGCAGAGTTGTTAACGATGCTCTCCCTACTCTCTGAGGCTTACCTTTGTCCAATCAACCTAGTACAATTCGAGTTAGAGGGGACGACATGGTTAGGATGATCTGTCGGCTCCGATGGTTTGAGGATCCCCTGGACGTCCTCCTGTCTGGTTAGTGGCCCTCCTATGGCTGCCTCTCTGCCATAGACTTCAAGGAGGGCCAAGAGCAACCTCTTTAAATCTGCTATCTCAGACAAGTCTAGTCTGCATTTGCAGCCGCTAGCCAAGGGTATCCCCTTGGTAGATGGATCAAGATTATGCACAGTGAATGAGCCAGGTGTGGTGGTTAGTCAACTGTAACTGGTGCTTGACGGGGACGTGTCCGCACTCATAGCTAGCCCCCCCCTCCTGTTTAGGTCTGGGTCTAAAGAGGGGCTAGCATCGTTAACAGCCCACAGATTATCCTCTGCGCCTTCACTATCCATACATTCTGTGGGTGCAATGGGGCCGATAGAGCCCAGGGTGGTGCCAGTATTGTGAGGTCAGGATGGGGGTTCTGTGCAATTGATTCATCATCTTTATTTTCCCTCAGAGCTTTTCTTAGATGGCAGCCCCCCACACCCTAATCCTCTCCCTGTGAACAATTTGTTAACGCACAAGTCTCTTGATCCTGGCTCATACAGGCCATCAGTGCCGTTAAATCATCTTTCCCCAACGACAGATCTTGGCAGGAGGATGTCAAAGTTGTCAAAGCTGGTTGCTAGGGCCATGTTGGCATTCAGGGACTGCGAGGATGTAGTTGTTGGTATACCCTGGCATGAGCCCTCAAGCATTGGTAAACCTGCTTTGCCATTCTCTATAGGATTATCAATGTCCCTGCACCCAGTGGTTTGGCTATGAGTATGGCTGAGGGTCGTTACTTTGCTGATGAAACATAGGGTGCCCCTTTTGGTATCCTTGTTTTCAAAGGCACAGCCCTTCCCCCTTTATCTCCCCCAGGTGTCCTCATTTGCACCAATGAACTGATTATTTCCATGATCAGAAAATATGCGTCCCCCGTGAGGGGTATGGGATTGATATTTGCACGCTACTGCTCTAATCAAAGGGAGTTCCATTTTCCGCTTTACTCTCAGTAGTTTCCGCTTAGGAGCTGCGTGGCCTGTCATGATGAAGTAGTTTAGTTTTATGTGCGTTATGTGCTCAGCAGGAAATTTACTTGGACTTTCTCGACTGCAGGGGACAGCGATCGTGGATAGGGAAATAATAGAAAAGTTATTAAAACTTTGAGAACTTATCTCCCTGGCCGACCCAGTCAGGTCTCAAGTCTCTCAGCCCCGCAGCTCCTCACCTGGTTAAACACTTCGCCTTTTCTTTACCCATGTTGTCTTCGAAAACATGAATCCTCCTGCTTGTGAAGTTGGAACGTCTGGGCCAATACTTGCTCATTTCAAGCTGATTTCAGGCCCTCCACGGCAAAGTCAACACCAACTGATAACTCTAAACTTGCTCCTGCAGGGCAGCGAACACCCTGAGGAGAGCAAACAACTGCGCCCTTTCCCTCCGTGGGGATCGACCCTCACGGGGGATGCTGGTGTTTATGAAGATTCAGGCGAGGCTGGTGGGTGGGTGGGGCTTAATGGCAGTCACTACTACAGGATACCTCCTTCGTTCCCGGGCTCTGCGGGAAGCAAACACCTGCGCCCCGTCCCCCCACCAACCAACTGCGGGTGGGTTAAAAGAACAATTGGGGAATAACAAATCAAAGTTAGCCTAAGAAAGTACTTCACAGCCTCATGGGTATAAAAGTGTCTTGTACCTGGAGGAAGCAGACGTACCTGCTGCAGCACCTTTGATACAAGAAGAGATTGCTGAAGAGAGCAGTACTGAAAAAACTGCTGTCTGGAGGAAAGCACTTTAAACCTTAAAGAGGTTGAAAGGAGAGAGGGAGAGCTGCCAATCCTTGTAAGATCCAGGAAGAAAGGCTCACAAGAGGGATCAAGGGCCCCATTCAAATCTTTGGGACAAATGGAGAGCCAGAGTCTGAAGCTTTCCACCATGGACCCTTTGGAGAAGCAAAGTAGAGAACCCAGGCCTGTGACAGTAGGGCAAGAGAATATTAGCTGCCTGAAAAAGACACCGAATAAGAGGCTGGAGTTGGAGAAATACCCAATAAACCTCAGAATCCTGTAGTCTGGGAAGAGACCCATTGTGAACCATGAGAACTACAGCTCAAGGAGATCGGCTGTGAGTCTTGAAAACCCACTAAGGGAGACACGTTATGAATTTTGAGAGGGACCCGTTGGGAATCCTGAAGAAAGCCAAGGTCCAGGAGGAACCAGCTGTAACTACTGAAAAGCTTACAGTCTAAGAGACCAAATTTTCCAAGAAGCAAGAAAACCCAAAGCCGGGAAGAAGCCTACAAAGGCTGGACAAGATAACTATGTGATACGGCAGGGAAAGAAGGTGGGTGAAAAGCAGAGAGGCTGAAGTAATGTCCAAACCGGGAGTATCTCCTCAAGGAGGTTTCCTAGGAACATTTGCTTGCTTTTGATTATTTTAGAAATGGGCATTTGATAATAGGATTAAGGCTCTTTGGGTGGTGTGATGAATCGGATGTCGTCATCATTTCTTTCCCGGGAGTGACCTCTCCTCATGTGGCCAGGGGATGGCAGTCGCTACCTGACCCTGGGGGTGGCTATTTGAGGGAGGACCACATGGAGGGAGGAGACTCTCAGAGGGGCGACACGACATTGGATGAGACATGGTACCCCCCCCTTTTCCTCTTAGGGATACCCCTTACGTTCCCCATGCTTAAATGGCCTATTGTAATAGCTCCTTGTAACCGTCAATGGGACCTACTGATAATACCTTTGAATGTTCTGTACATAATTTACCAAAAATTGACAATTTCCATGCATGTGAAAGTACTGTGACAAGAAAGCTGAATGGAGCAATGAGGATCAGTAAAAGGTGAGAAGCACAAGATGCGCTCTCGTGGTTGCGAGCGCATGATAGGTGCTGGGACATTTAAAAACCCTAACCACTGGCAGGAGAGAGACGGCGCCTGGAAAGACTTGTCCTCCGAGTATCGACCGAGGGACTACTGTGCTGCTGAAAAGACTGTGGAACCTGCTGGGAGTAGGCCAGAGGAAGACGATTGCTGGAGCTGGTCTGCAACGTAGAAGCCGTGAGAGGAAGAGAGAAGACTAACTGGCAATCGCAGGAACCGGAGAGCAGTATCCATGCCGCCCGAACACAGAGAAACCAACAGCAGACGAGCCGGGGCTGTGGAGGACACAGAATCTGTGTTAGGCAGAATCCTGTGCAGTGTCCTTAGGACCACTACACACAATTAAGACTACACATGGTAATACAAGTTCACCTTTGGTACAAGCCTGCACTACACTGTTAAAGTGGTAGCAGTAGCGGAGCAGCCAGACTTATCTCAAGAGCAAATGAGCAGTAGTAGAGATTACACAAAGGACTATAATCAATGTGACTCAAGCAAACACTGACACAAGGTTTTTGGTTTAAAAAGAAAAAGTAAGTTTATTTCTAGACCATCTGTTCGCAAAATACTTCACTTCTATTAATTTAAAATCACACGTAAAAATACACTACACAAACCAATTCACTTTGTGCAGCACAATTCAAGGTAAGTACCTTTGGTTTTGACAGACCGGTGTTGTGAAACAAAGACATTACCGGGGGTTACAGATGCAAACACTTTTTGACAGTAATGACAGTTCGGTCTTACTAAAGATACGCGTATCCACAGGAAGAAATGTTACCGGAGTTAAAACACACTTACCACATGAATCAACACAAGAGAGTTGGGGATAAAAATCATAGGCAATACTTTTGTCAAGGCAGATAGAATCAGAGGACACTTTCCTACAAGTGAATAAGAGTCAAAAGGCCTGTGCCAGTGTCAAGTGGAACAGGGTTCCAGTTGTCGAGGATCACACGGTTAGTACAGTTCATGATTCGAGATTGCCATGAGTACTTAGATATTGTCAGAAGAGGAAGCAAAAGTTATAAGAGGGAAGGAAGATAAGGACAAGCCTTTAGTGAGGAGAAAAGGGTTCACCCCAGTTCCTCAAGGTCGGACACAGTACCTTGTTCAAGTGAAGAAGAGCGGGCACTACAGCAGTTGTTCCTGGTAGTTCCTGTAGACTCTCAGTTCCTGTGGCTTCAGTCGTGGGGACAAGAAGGAGGACGTCTCTAGCGATCTGCACTACCCAGGGATGAGGCCAGCAGCAGCAAAAGCAATAGTTGGAGCGCAGCAAAAGGTGCGCTCCTTTAAAACAGGAGTGGCTCTTCAGATGGCTATCCGGACCACTACAGCTGTGTGCAGCGATTTCGACCAAGAAGAGGATCCTCTGCCTGTGGAAGATAACTGGTTGATCCCACAAGGCTCAAGGGAAGAAGACTCTGGACTGGATCTTCACTTGTCGTTGAAGGAACAAGTTACTTACCTGTAACTGTTGTTCTCCAGCATGGGTCTGGCATGGATTCACATGCTCGTGAATATTCCTCGTCGTCAGGCTGGGAATCCTCGGTAAAGAAAAAATCAGTTTCGTTTCTGAACTGTCTTTCTCCTAATAACCAATCCCTGGTCTCTGGGTCATACTGCCCTCAGCCAATGACTGCCCACTACCTAAGCCCCTCCTCTGGCAGCCATCTTCAGATTTGGTAGCACATAAAGTGGCAGTAGGACCAAGAGAAGAGCCGCAGAGGGGTAGGAGGGAGGGCTCGCATGTGAATCCATGCCAGACCCATGCTGGAGAACAAGAGTTACAGGTAAGTAACTTGTTCCTTCTCCAGCATGGTGTCTGGCATGGATTCACATGCTCATGAATACAAGAATACATAGCAGTACACACATCCACAACCACGGGAGGTGGCAAGGCTCAACATTAAGCATCTCTTACCTCCTCATACTATAGCCTCAAACCATTGTTTTAGGCTATTTTATTAGCCTCGAACTTAAACCCGTTTGACCAAATACTTTTTCTTTTGGCTCCGGTCGGGTTTTTTCACCATTTCTTTTTGTTAAAGTCCTTCTTGTGTTTTACTTTGCGCGGCAAACCAGGTTTGCCTCCTTTGTTCACTGTCTTTTGGTGGGCTTCTGCTCAGAAGCCCTCCCCCAGGCCCCTGGGTGTCTAGGTGGCCTGAATGTGAGGGAGGGTTGTAGTCACCCCCTAAACAGGGTATCCTAGGAAACCCAAGTCGCACTTTGCCATGACTGGCTGAGGTGGTTGCCCGGGCCGGACAACCCCCCTGCTGGGTGACTGACAGCTAGGCTGTGTGAATGGGGGATATTCGCATAAAAGGCAGGTCTCTTAGGCTAGAAGTCAGAGTCGCCACTGGAACTACAAGGATCCGAAGAGAAGCGGAGGAAAGGTCGACTGCTACAACAATCCCGTAACGGTGAAGCCCTGCTGCAGTCCTGAGCTATCTACCCTTCAACGACTAAGAGAAGATCCAGTCCGGAGTCTTCTTCCCTTGAGCCTGGTGGGGATAACCAGCTCGTCTTCTTCAGCCAGAGGAATCCCTTTGTGGTCGAAATCGCTGCACACTGCTATAGTGGTCCGGATAGCCACCTGAAGAGCCTCTCCTGTTTTTAAGGAGCGCACCTTTTATTCCTCGTCGCTGCAGCCGGCTTCATCCCTGTGTGGTGCAGACCCCTCCAGACGTCCTCCTTCACATCGAAGCTCCAGGAACCATGGGTCAGCGGGAAACCAACAGGAACAACTGCTGTGGCACCAGCTTCATCCTTTGAGAAAGGTACTGTGTCCTGCTTGAGAAATTTTGGTGAATCCCTCTTTCTCTTCCTTAAGGCCTGTCCTTACTTTCCCCTCCTTCTTATAACTTTTGCTTCCGAACATTGACAATATCAAAGTACTCTTGGCTACGTTGAATCGTGAACTGTCTGACTGTGTGATCCTCGACAACAGGCACACAGTGTCACTTAACTCTACCTCTGGCCCTTTGATGCTTGAATTCCTGTTTATGAATGTTCTTCGATTCTGTCTGCCTAACTGCCCATATTGCCTATGATTTTTGCCTCCAACTCCCTCTGGGTATCTCAGGTGCTAAGTGTGTATTTGCCCCGGTAGCATTTCTGGTCACGGATACGCGTTTATTTAGGAGACCAAACTGTCAAAAAGTGATCGCAATCGTATTCACGGTAACGTGTCTTGTTTCATAACACCAGTCCATACAAACACAGGGTTCTTACCTTGAGTCACACCGTACAAAGTGAATTGCTTAGTTGTAGTATATTTTACGTGTGGTTTTGAATTTAATAGAAGTGTTGTGATTATAAGAAATGGTTTAAAAATAAATGTACTTATATTTTTCTACCTGAAACCTTGAGTCAGTGTTTGCTTGAGTCACAATAATTGTGGTCCCTTTGTTTAATCTCTGCTACTGCTCATATACTCTTGAGATAAGCCTGGCTGCTCCGCTACGGCTACCACTTTAACATAGTAGTACAGGCTTGTACCAAAGGTAAAACTTGTATTGCCACCTGCGGTCATAATTTTGTGTAGTGGTCCCTAAGGGCACTGCACAGGATTCTGGCTAACAGGGAGCCAGAGGCCTCTTGCATGGAGATCTCCGGTGTGCGCTCCCCATCCCTTCAGGGAGGCTTCCGTTGTCACCGTCTCCTGATGCGCCGCGGTCTGGAAGTCCATGCCTGCCGCCAGATGCGCGCGGGTGCCCCACCACCGGATCGCTTGGCGGAAGGTCTCGTTGAGAGAGATCCTGTCTTGGAAGCTGCCCGTCGCTTGCATCTAACAGGCGTCGAGGAACTCCTGCAGTGGTCGCATCCGCAGTCTGCACAGGCGCACGAGGTAGGTGCACGAGGACATCATGACGAGCAGGGACTTGACGGACCTCACCCTGGCCACGTCCATGGCCAACAGCCGTTGCACTTTTCCCAGGATGGCCTTCGTCCTTTCCTCTGACGGAGAAGCCAATCGCGCCACTGTGTCGAGCCTGGCTCCCAGGAACAGGACGACTTGCGACAGTACCAGGTGGGATTTTGCGAAGTTGTTAGAGAATCCCAGATTCCTGAGCAGTTGAACCGTCTTCGCAGTGTGATCGTTGGCGAGTTCTCTTGACTTTGCCCGGATGAGCCAATCGTCTAGGTAGGGATGGGTGTGGATCCCCTGCAGGCGCAGCCGCACCATCACTGGTGCTAGGCACTTGGTGAACACCCTGGCAGCCGACTTCAATCCGAAGGGAAGGGCCTTGAACTGATAGTGCCGCCCTTGGACCACGAATCGCAGGAACTTTCAATGTCCTTTTAGAATGGGGATGTGAAAGTAGGCATCCTCCAAGTCCAGCGACGATAGGAAGTCGCCTTCCTCCAGCTGTCCCAGCACGTGCTGGAGGGTGACCATCCGAACTTCTGGGACTTGATGTACTTGTTTGGACGACGAAGGTCCAGGATGGGTCGCCAACCGCCGGTCTTTTTCCTTACGAGTAACTATCAAGAGTATACTCCAGAGCCTCTTTGGGACGAGTTTGATGGCTCCCTTTTTTTTTTTTTAGCATCGCTCATACCTCCAGTAGCAGTTGAGGGACGTGGTTTTCCTTCCTGGCCACAGGTGGAATACGGGGGCACTTCCTTAGAAATTCCAGAGTGTGCCTGCGGGCCAGGGCATCCAGCACCCAACAGTCGGTGGAGATGGACTCCCACACGCTGACGAATTTCGCCAGCCGCCCTCCCACTGGGGTGCTCAGGTGGGGGCCAGACGCTACGGCCGGTTCAGTCCTGCTTGGCCGCGGTCTTGCCGCCTTGGCCTCCTTGGCGACGACAACGAGATCCTCCTGTCTCGCCGCGTCCTCTGTAGACCTCCTGTGACGAGGAGCGGGCCGCCTGGCGGTACGAGGAGGAGCCGCCACCGAATCCTTTGGAGGCACCTTCCTTTTGCCTCGGTGTTCTGAAAGGACGGCCGTCACTGTTGAATAACACCCAAGACCCGAGCCGTCTCCGTGTCCGGCTTGATGGCCTGCAGTGACTCATCCACTGTCTTGCCGAACAGGTTGCTCCCGTCGAAGGGCATGTCCAGAACCCTGGTTTGAACGTACTGGCAGAAATCGGTTGCCCTGAGCCAGCCGCGCCAATGAAGGCAAACGCTGTTGCCCATCTGGCGAAAACCAGTGTCAGCAATGTCCGTGGCCACTGTAATTGCGTGGTCCGAAGCCACCTCGCCTTCCTGTAGGATCTCCAGGGCCTCAGCCCTCTTGTCGTCCGGGAGGAAGTCCAACAGGGGAGCGATCTTAAACCACAGCTCCCTGTCAGAGTGCCACAATCACAAGGGCGTTGGCCGCTTTAATCGTCGTCGCCGCAGACAACATGACCCGACATCCCATGGTGTCCAGTTTCTTCCCTTCGCCGCCCGGTAGGTAAGTCGAAGTTGAAGCCGTCGCCCCCGCCGCTTTCTTCTTGGCCGCTGCAGAGACGACCGAATCCAGGGACGGCTGCGCCCTAAGGCACATGGGGGAGGAGTCCGGGGCCTGGTACTTGTTCTCGTACCGGTCCCTCTTAGCAGGAACCGTGGACGGGTTCTTCAGGAGCGTCAGGCCCTCGTCCCAGATGTTATCCAGCAGTGGAACTGAGAGGACCGTCTTCCTCTTGGCCTCATGCCGTTGGTAGAGGAAACCTTCCTTCTTCTGTTCTTCGGGGCAGAGCTGGAAGAGCTCAGATGCCCTGGCGATCATGGCGTGGAAGGAGCCAATTTCGTCGGGAGGGGAGGCCCGAGCAGGTGGTGATGGAAGGTCCATTCCGTCGTCGCCACTGTCGTCATCTGTCCCCGTCGTCCACAGGGGAAGGAGATGAGGGCTGCGAAGGCTGGAAGGGAGGGTGGGGATGAGTTCTCCTCCGCTTGCTTGGTGGACTTTCCGACGGTCCAGGTTCCGCTGGATCGTCCGTTGGGGGGGCAATGGCAACCTGGTCTTTATCTCCGTTCACAAGGCCTGAATCGCCATCAAGATTGCTCCCGAGTTGTCTTGTGGCATCAGCACCGACTGCGACGGGAGCGACGGTTGGGGAGTAGGATCCTCCGTCCCCTCCACGGCTCGCGGTTCCTCGTTGGCACTGCCGTTGCTTTCTTCGTCCGCCTCGTCGGGATCCCTCCCGAGGGACCAGACCTCCTCGAACTTCTTGTTCAGGATCTTTGCGACGCCAGCGAGCTCCTCTTCAGAGGTGGAATCTGTGTCCGTAATGGCCTCCGGGCCCCCCACCTATTTTTCCACCCGGGGTCTCACCGGGGTCTTATCGATGGGCTGAAAAGAAGATTCCCTACACGGTGGCAGGGAAACTCTAGGCCCCGAGGTCGCCTCCACTGGGGTAGCCTCCGCAGGCTTTGCCAGGGCCGCCACGACTCCCTCGATAGAACCAGGGCCTTCATGAACTTGGGCGTGCCTGAGGCCTTCACACCTTGGGGGGGGGTGGGGGAAGGGTCACCGCCTCGCTCCCCATTGGTTGTCTCTGTCGGGATCGACCGGGGTTTCCCCCGAAGTTTACCCGGGTTCTCCGACTTCCTCTTCCCCGAGCCAGAGCGTTGGCTCGTGGTTGATGGCGTTGGTGATAATGCGCCCTGCCTGGCACTCCAGGAGCCCGACCGATCGGCGCTTCCAGTGCCCGCGGACTCGCAGTGCTTAGCCTTTTGTTGGGCCCCCATTGCCGGGGCACACTCAAAGGTTTTAGAAGATCAGTCGAACTTCATCTTCTTCACACCTGTAGCTGGGCTCTTCCCTTCCAGCCAGTTGGTGAGGCCGATAGGACGATCCTTCATGGTCCGTTCAGGCATGTTCTTGCAAAATGCACAGTCCTTCTCCACGTGCTTTTTGTCTTTGTGAAGGCAGTAGAGGCATTGTGAATGCTCATCCTCCTTGAAGACATTTTGTAATCCGCATCCAGGGCAGCTCCTGAAAAGCTTGGATCCGGGCGTCATGTTTCCTTTGTCCTGGGCCATGTCCACGCGGGGTAGGCCTCAAAGATCTTCCGGGAATCCGCCAAGAAGCGAAACTTGACGAAAACTTCACCCTTTGAGGGGCGTAGAAAATTCCGAAATGGGTCCCCATTGATCGGATGTGGAATCCGTGCAGCTTGAGGCTCGATTGACCGAAAGAATGTGTTTAAGCTCTTTGAAAAATAACAAAACGCAGTAAAAGCTTGAGAGCTATAGCACGAGGACTCCCAACACTTGAACGTGCAGTAAAATTCTGAAGATGGCTGCCAGAGGAGGGGCTTAAGTAGAGGGCAGTCATTGACTGGGGGCGTATGACCCAGACACCAGTGATTGGTTACTAGTAGAAAGACAGTTAAGAAACGAAACAAACTGATTTTTTCTTTACAGAGGATTCCCAGCCTGACGAGGCAGAATATTCATGAGCATGTGAATCCATGCCAGACCCCATGCTGGAGAAGGCTAGATTGCTCAGTACTGCAGCAGGGCTCCACTGGGACGCGGTAGTTGCAGCAGCAGTCTTCTTCTCCGCTTCTCTTCGGTTCCTTGCAGTTCCAGTGGCGACTCACTTCTAGCCCAAGAGTCCAGCCTTTTATGCGAAAATCCCCCATTCACACAGCCTGGCTGTCAATCACCCAGCAGGCGGGTTGTACGGCCCGGACAACCACCCCATCCAATGACAAAGTGCGACTTGGGTTTCCAAGGATACCCTGTGCAGGGTACACTCCTCCCTCACATTCAGCCCACCTAGACACCGAGGCGCCAAAAGGAGGTCTCAAAAGACAGTGAACAAAGAAGGCAAACCTGGTTTGCCGCGCAAAGTAAAACAGAAGAAGGACTTTAACAAAAAGAAATGGCGACTAAACCCGACCGGGGGCCAAAAGAAAGAGTATTTGGTCAAGCGGGTTTATGTTTGAGGCTAATATGATCGCCTGGAACAGTACCATGTTTATGTAATATAATCGCGGTAGAAAAGTTAAGTAGATACCACTGCCACCAGCCAAGTCTAAATGTTAAAAAAGCAAAACAAAGCTCACAGAGGCACAGACAAAAAGGGATAGGAGTTAACCCTTTCCAGCACTCCATGTAAGATGGGGTGTACTGGGTCTGTAGTTTTTAACCGACTATGTAAAGTAAATGGCAATTTTACCTGTTTTCTGGGGGACAGTAGTGTCAAGACCGGTGGGGGGGTCTGTACTTCCGCTCTCTATATGGTAGAGGAGAGGCACAGAGGACCCCAGCCAAGATTCTCGATTGTGGTAGCAATGGACGAGCAATCAAGGCCTAGCTTCTCAGGAGGTGATGCAGGCTGGTTCTTAAGTACAGTGTATCCCCAAGCCCCCACAAAGGAATGTCCACACACTGTATTACTGAAAACACAGTCTTTATATAATTAATATTCAAGGGTTATGTACACTTATCACAACAACGCACTTTGTGCTCAGGAAAACCAATAATGATAAATATCTACAATTCTAAAGTGGTACCACTAATATTAGACCTCATAACAGTGCATTCACAATACTGTAGCAATGGCACGCGGATCAATAAGAAGGAAACCAGCAATAGAGAGAGGAGAGATACCAGAGGGTTGAAACAATAGGCAGAAGACTGGCCCTTGCTACTGGACACAGTTCTGTGTGGAGATCCCCCCACCTGGGCAACCTGTAAAATAAAGAGATATAACACAAGCCCAGTCCATATATTGTTCAACAGTCTTATTCTCTCCTACAATGTTTTTACCCCCCCAATGTACCTGGTGGAGTCGAGTTCTTCGAAGAGGCGTCGACAGATCCTTCTTGAATGACCCCCTTTAAAGCAGGAGTCACGGATCGTCGAGAGGCGTCGAGAAACGTCGAAGACCTCGGGGTTCGGCGACGGGGAATCGACGGCCCTTCTTGAAGGCCTTCCCTTTCAAGCGGGAGGCACGGGGCGTCGAACGTCCGTCGACAAACGAGGTAGAACGATGTCGAAGAGGCGGCAGCTTCGTCCGAGCGGTGCTCGTCGGCGTCGGGGCGTCGGCGTCCTGCAAGGCGGAGGTGTGCGGGGCACCTCGATGACAATAGTTCTGGACCGCAAAGATTGTAGAGACGGGAGCCCCGCAAGGGCGTCGAGTCGCTCGAGTCTTTGGGGTCGTGAGGTGGCGGGAAACCCACCGGCGGATTCTCCTCGGCGCGTTGGTCGTCCTCGACTTTCTCCGGCAGGACAAAAAGCGGTCGACGGTGCGGACGAGGGAGTCCTTCGAGTCAAATGTTCTTAGGCAAGGAGCGGACGGCTCCGGTCGTCGGCGGCTCGGCGTCAAGTGGTTCCCACGGCTGGGCAACACAACTTCGACGGGCCTCCAGCGGTTGCACAGACCTGCGAACCCTGGTCGACGGCAATGGACTTCGACAGCGTCGATGTCCGGGTGCTTTACTTCGGTCTCCTCGGCAGTCCCCTTCTCCGGTCGGCAGCCTTTCGATGGTCTGGCGTCCAGGGAGCTTCGGCGAAGATTCAGCGGTGCTCGATGGTCCCTCGGAGCACGGGAAGAGGGCGCCTAGCCAGGTCCTCTCTCGGGTCAGTCCTCGACGATTTCGACAACCTTCAGTTCCGTCGAAGCAAATGCCACAGCAAGTCTTCTTCTTCCAGCTGGACGTCGAGGATCAGCAAATCCAGTTACTCTTGAGTGGAGACTCAGCTTCTGAATGCTTCTGAACAATTTCCAGTGGTGAGAGGTCCCCAGATATACTATTCTGTCTCTCATCCACACTGCTGGCACACACACAGCAGCCAATCACACAGAAGGGCATTCATGCAGTCAGTCAGCCAATCAGGCACACAGTGCATTCAGGCCACACTCCTCCCTTTCAGACACTCACAACAAGGAATGTGGATTGGGACAAGTACCCAGCCATTCAACACTACACACTGCATTCAGGCCAGTTTCGGGCAGGGCTGTCTCAGTCTTTGTCTCTCATGCCAGAAACCAGACAACCACAACAAGGAGTGTATATTGGTCACACACTCCATTCACCCAGGTCCCACCCACAGGAGGTACCCATAACATACAGTCACTGGGAAGGCTCCAGTCAGTCTAGCTGGGCCTTCACAACAACACCATATATGGAACTTCCACCCCACAGCCAGTCAGGGGGAAGGGACAGAGTCAGGGTTTCCCAGGACTTTGGGAAAAACAAGATAACAGGCAATAGAAAGCAAGAGGCCACATGTGCCATCTTGTTTCCTATCAGGAATCAACTGATTCCAATGGCAGGGCCTGGGTATCCCAAAATGGAGGACACCTAGAGCACCTGTCAAGTTTAGCATGGAGCTGCCACCAGCCCATACCCTGCTCTGTGGGCCACCCACAGGTGCCCAAAAACATACACTAGGGGCACAGGGTTGTACCCCTACCCATGGGTGCCATAAGGGTATCCCATGGGTCTGTTCACCAAACCAAAAGAGAGAGCTGCACTGCCAGGAGTCCCAAATGGACTCATGGGCAGAAAACATGACAGAACACACGATAACAGGCAGTAAAGGGCAAGGATTCAGAGGCCCTGTCCCCCTGATGCATTTCCAGCATCACAAGTAGTCAGCCCCAGAAAAATGGAGTGAGCGGGACATCTCAAAGACAACCCCGTGTTATTGCACTGAAGGTGCTGTATAACACATAAAAAGTGGGTTTCATGGAGTGGTGTCCTCCAGAGCCCACCATCACACAAACAGTAGAAATACACATGCAAAACACATGTAAGAGTGGGAAAAAGGCTCACACTCTTACTAAATGGAAAAAATAAACTCCAGAAATCCAGCAAAACTGCTGGGGGACTCACTAGGTGGGGGACATTAGCCATAGAATGAGAATTCTCCCTAACAAGCTGCCAAGCAAAGTCGGTCAGCCTGGGAAGTGGGAACGGGACACCGAAGTGCCGTTTTGCCTTTAACGCAGGAAAACTGAAGAACGCCATAGAAAGCCGGCGAGTCCTCTGGAGGGAAACTGGGACACCAGGGCGCTTCGGCAACCTTACCAAGGACAAATAAGAATAAATGAAGAGCATAAAAGAGAATGTGAAATGCAATATTTCCAAAGGGGGAATAACAGAATGAATGCAAGTTATATATATATATAAGTTTGCAAGTGTGTCAAGTGAATAAGTGAAGCACATGAGAAAGCCCTGGCAGGAGAGTATACCAGGCAGAGTCAAGTTGGCATGTGTGTAAAATGAATCACATGAGGAAATCCGGGGAGGAGAATACACCAGGCAAAGCCAAGACTGTGAGTAAAGAGTTACATTAAAGTGGAGAAGAATCCTGGCAGGGGAGTACAACTGGTGTCCTATGAATTTTGGACTAACACCCAAGTTGTTGTATATACAAGTTTTTTTTTTTTTTGTTGATCAGAGAATTCCCAGGAAGACCATAGGAGTTTCAATTGTCTTGAAGAGAAAACCTGGCGAAGGCAGCAATCCCCGGGAACTTTGCTGTTGGAGTTAAGCCTTTCCCTTTTTAACTTTTATGGACTTGCATGGCGATAAAGGAACAAGTTACTTACCTGTAACTGTTGTTGTCCAGCATGGGTCTGGCATGGATTCACATGCTCATGAATATTCCCCGTCGTCAGGCTGGGAATCCTCGGTAAAGAAAAAACCAGTATCAGTTTCGTTTCTGATCTGTCTTTCGTAGTAATAACCAATCACTGGTCTCTGCGTCATACTGACCACAGCCAATGACTGCCCTCTACCTAAGCACCGCCTCTGGCAGCCATCTTCAGATTTGGAAGCACGTGAAGTGGCAGTATGACCAAGTGAAGAGCCGCAGAGCGGTAGGCGGGAGGGTTCGCATGTGAATTCATGCCAGACCCATGCTGGAGAACAACAGTTACAGGTAAGTAACTTGTTCCTTCTCCAGCATGGGGTCTGGCATGGATTTACATGCTCATGAATAAAGAATACATAGCAGTACACACATGCACAACCACGGGAGGTGGCAAAGGCTCAACATTAAGCAGTATATCAAACTCAACATTAAGCATTTTACCTCCTCACCAGGCTCACCTCAGGCGAACAGGTTGCGCAGCACTGCTTGGCCGACCCTGGAATCCCGATGGACGCAGTAGAATTTCGTGAAGGTGTGCGTCGACCTCCACGTAGCAGCCCTGCATATGTCCAGCAGGGGCACACCAGAAAGGAACGCCGTGGTAGCTGCGATCGCTCTGGTGGAATGGGCTCTCGGACGGCCAGGCAGCAGTCGGTTTGCCAACCGATGACAGTACATGATACAGCCGGAGAGCCATCTGGAAATGGAAGCCTTCGAGAGAGCCTTCCCCTGATTGACAGGTCCAAAGTTCACAAAGAGTTGTGACGTCTTCCGAAAACACTTTGTGCGGTCCACGTAGAACTCCAGCGCTCTAGCCACATCCAGCGAGTGCAAAGTCCTCTCAGCCGGCGACGAAGGCGACGGGAAGAACACAGGCAACACCAAGGGTTCGTTGAGATGGAAGTCCGACGGTACCTTGGGCATGAAGGAGGGGTGCGTCCTGAGCACTACCCTCGTGTCGTGAAAAGTCAAGTACGGGGCCTTGCAGGAAAGGGCCTGGATCTCTCCCACCCGTCGTGCGGAGGTGATGGCCACAAGAAACGCTGTTTTCCACGACAGAAACTTCAACGGGGCCGAGTGCAGAGGCTCGAACGGAGGTCCCATGAGCTTGGTCAGCACCACGTTGAGCTCCCACGCCGGGGCCGGAGCCTTCACCGGCGGGAACGATCTGAACAGTCCCTTCATGAACTCTTTCACCAGACGATGAGACCACAAGGACGTCCGGCCCGTGGTTCTGGTGTATTGGGAGATCGCAGCAAGATGAATCTTGATGGACGCGTGTGCCAGTCCAGCTTTGGCCAGCGTCAGCAGGTACGGCAGTACCTGGGGAGCCGTAATCCATAGAGGGTTAATCTTCTGTGCGTGGCACCAGACAGAGAACCTCTTCCATTTGTGTCCGTAGCATTTAAGAGTCGAGGACGCCCTGGCCTTTGCAAGAACCTCTCTGCAGTCGGCCGGTATGTCGTATCCTCCAAACTCTAGCGCTGCAGGAGCCAGGCCTGCAAGTTCAGCGATTTCGGGTCGTGGTGGAGGATGGCGCCTCCTTCCCTGGAGAGTAGATCCGCGTCCACCGGCAGCTTGATTGGCGGGGACGCTGACAAGTCCAGAAGGTCCAGGAACCATATCTGCCTCGGCCACGCAGGTGCGACGAGGATCATCCTGCACCGTGACCTCTTGAGCTGGTTGACGAGCCGAATTAGCAGTGGCAAAGGAGGGAACGCGTAGAGGAACAGGCCCTCCCAGGGGAACGAGAAAGCATCGCCCATGCTCCTCGCCTGGGGAAACCTGCTGGCGAACCTCCGGCACTTGGAGTTCGTCGCCGTCGCGAACAGGTCGATCTGGGGTGTGCCCCACCGTCGGAAGAGGCGATCCACTAGATCCTGCCGTAGTTCCCACTCGTGGCACGAGCGCAGCTCCCTGCTGAGTGAGTCGGCGATGGTGTTTTTTATCCCTGCCAGATGAAACGGCACCAGAAACATCCTTTGGGCGACGGCCCAATGCCACAGGTCCTGCGCCTCCTTGGACAGCGCTGGGGACCTGGTTCCGCCCCGTTTCCTGATGTAAAACATGGTGGTGGTGTTGTCGGTGAAGATCCTCACCACCTTGCCCTTGAGGGACGGAAGGAAGGACCTGAGGGCCCAGAACACTGCACGGAGCTCCAGGACGTTGATATGGAGGGACTTCTCCGTTGGGAGCCAAAGGCCTCTCGCGTGCAGGCTTTCGGTGTGCGCTCCCCACCCTTCCAGGGAGGCATCCGTGGTCACTGTCTCCTGGTGGTCTGGGGTCTGGAAGTCCATGCCCGCCGTCAGATGCGCGCGGTTGCCCCACCACCGGACTGCTCGGCGAAAACTCTCGTCGAGTGTGATCCTCTCCTCGAAGCCGCCCGTCGTTTGGATCCAGCGCGCGTCCAGGAACTCCTGCAACGGGCGCATCCGGAGCCTGCACATGGGAATGAGGTAGATGCAAGAAGACATCATTCCGAGGAGGGACTTGATGGACCTCACCTTGGCCGCGTCGGAAACCAACATCCGCTGTACCTTGCCCAGGATGGACCTGGTCCTTTCCTCCGACGGGGAGGCCAGAAGGGACACTGTGTCGAGCTTCGCTCCCAGAAACAGTGCGTTTTGCGCGGGTACCAGGTGGGACTTGGCGTAATTCACGGAGAATCCCAGGTCCGTGAGAAGTTGGACGGTCCTTGCCGTGTGCTCCACGGCGAGCTCCCTCGTCTTGGCTCGGATGAGCCAGTCGTCCAGGTAGGGGTAGACGTGGATCCCCTAGCGGCGCAGCTGCGCCGCCACCGGTGCAAGGCACTTGGTGAATACCCTGGGTGCCGACCGTAGTCCGAAGGGGAGGGCTTTGAACTGGTAGTGACGCCCTTGGACCACAAACCTGAGGAATTTTCGGTGCCCCTTTAGGATGGGAATATGGAAGTAGGCATCCTCCAAATCCAACGACGACAGGAAGTCTCCTTCCTCCAGCTGCCCCAGGACGTGCTGGAGGGTGACCATCCGGAACTTCTGCGCCTTGATGAACTTGTTTAGACGTCGCAGGTCTAGGATGGGGCGCCATCCTCCCGTCGTCTTCTTCACGAGGAAGTATCTCGAGTAAACTCCGGAGCCCCGAAGCCTCTTTGGGACGAGTTCGATGGCGCCCTTCCTGAGCATCGCCTTTACCTCCAGGAGAAGCTGAGGGACGTGAAGCTCTTTCCTGGCCACGGGGGGGACGCGCGGGCACCTTCTTTGAAACTCGAGCGCGTGGCCCCGGGCTAAGGCGTCCATCACCCAACGGTCGGTGGAGATGGACTCCCACACGCTGACGAAGCTCGCCAGCCGGCCTCCCACCGGGGTGCTTCGGTGGGGGCCCGACCCCACGGCCGGTTCAATCCTGTTTCGACGAGGCTTTGCCGCCTTGACCTCCTTGGCGACGACGGCGGGGTCCGCCAGACTTGCCTCGTCCTCTGTAGGCCTCCTGAGACGACGAGCGGGCCGCTTGACGGTAGGTGGAGAAACCGCCGCCGGAACCTTTGGAGGCGCCCTTGCCTCCGCTGCTCCGAAAGGGCGTCCGTCGTTGCTGCAGAACCCCAAGGGCCCGGGCCGTCTCAGTGTCCGCTTTATACCATAGCTCCCTGTCGTAGCGGGCCACGATAGCCAAGGCGTTGGCCGCTTTAATCGTCGTCGCTGCAGACAAGATGACCCTGCGTCCCATAGCGTCCAATTTCTTTCCCTCGCCGTCCGGTGGGGAAGTCGATGTGGAGGCCGCACCCCCCCCGCTTTCTTCCTGGCCGCCGCGGAGACGATGGAGTCCGGGGTAGGCTGCGCCCGGAGGCACAGGGGGGCCGCGTCCGGGACCCGGTACTTCTTCTCGTACCGGCCTCTTCTAGCTGGCGTCGTGGAAGGGTTCTTGAGGAGGGCGAGGCCCTCATCCCAAATGTCGTCCAGTAGAGGCACCGCGAGGACCGTCTTCCTCTTGGCCTCGCGCCGTTGATAAAGGAACCCTTCCTTTTTCTTCTCCTCAGGGCAGAGTTGGAAAAGCTCGGATGCCCTGGCGATCATGGAGTGGAACGATCCAATCTCGTCGGGCGGAGAAGCCCTGGTGGCAGGTGACGACGGTAGATCCTCGTCGTATACCTCGTCGTCCGTACCCGTCGCTGCCGTGTCAGTCCCCGTATCATCCCCTCGGGTGGACGGGGAGGAGGGCTGGACGGGGCGCGACGGCTGAAAAGGAGGTGGAGGGTGAATCCTTCTTTTCTTGGGCGGGGGAACACCAGAAGGTCCCGGTTCAGGATCCCCCGACGGGAGAGGTTCCTCCGTCGGCAACGGTAGTCTCGTCCTTATCTCTGAGCATAAGGACTGTATAGCCAACAAAATGGCCGCCGAGTTGTCTTGCGGCGCTGGCAGAGGGGAATCCGACAGGCGATCAGGGGCCCCGTCGGCACCCTCGACGATGTCGTCACCTGCGTCGGGATCCATCCCGACGGGCCGGTCTTCTTCCACGCCAAGGCCGTGGCTTAAGACCTCGATCAGCTCTTCCTCCGAGGTTGAAGCCGAATCTACGACGACGCCCTGCCCCCCCTTTTTCTTCCCCGCCGGGGATTTCACGGGGGTCCTATCGATGGGCACAAAAGAGGACTCCCTCCGAGGTGGCAGGGAGACTCTGAGCCCCGAGGTCGCCACCAATGGTGTAGCCTCCACAGGCTGAGCCAGGGCCGCCGCGACAGTTTCGATAGAGGGCTTGGCCGGATGGATAAAGGCCTTCACCACCTTAGGTGCGCTCACCGCCTTATCCTTGAGGGGGGGGACACTGCCTCGCTCCCCCTCCGATGGGGCCTTCGAGCTCGACCGGGGCCTCTCCAGGAGCTTCGCCGGGTGCTCGCCCTTCCTCTTACCTGACCCAGAGCGTTGGCTCGTGGCTGAAGGTGCCGGGGAGGGTGCGCCCTGCCTGGCGCCCGTAGAGCCCGACCGTTCGGCGCTCCCGGTGCCAGCGGACTCGCGGTGCTTGGCCTTGTGTTGGACCCCCGTCGCCGGGGCGTCCTCAAAGGTCTTAGAAGACCGCTCGGATTTCTTCCTCTTCTTCTCGCCGGACGGGCTCTTCCCTTCCAGCCAGTTGGCGAGACGTTGATGGCGGTCCTTCATGGTCCGCTCCGACATATTGCCGCAAAACGCAGTCCTTCTCCACGTGCGTCTTGTCCTCATGTAAGCAGTAGAGACAAAAGGAGTGTTCGTCCTCCTTAAAGACGTTCTGCAGCTGGCATCCAGGGCAGACCCTGAACAGCATTCCGGGCGTCGAGCTTCCCTTCTCCTGGGCCATGTCCGGGCCTGAGAAGCTTATGGAGTCCTCCAAAAGCGTAGCTCGACGAAATCTTCACCCTTGAGGGGCGCAGACGAATCCGACACGGGTCCCCGTTGATCGGATGGAGAGTCGGTGGAGCTTGAGGCTCTTTTGACCGAAAAAAACGAAGTTTTTGAGAAAAAACGTGAAAAAATAGCACTAACGCTCGAGAGCAATAGCACGAGGATCCCAACACATGAACGTGCGGTAAAAATCTGAAGATGGCTGCCAGAGGCGGTGCTTAGGTAGAGGGCAGTCATAAAAATCTGAAGATGGCTGCCAGAGGCGGTGCTTAGGTAGAGGGCAGTCATTGGCTGTGGTCAGTATGACGCAGAGACCAGTGATTGGTTATTACTACGAAAGACAGATCAGAAACGAAACTGATACTGGTTTTTTCTTTACCGAGGATTCCCAGCCTGACGACGGGGAATATTCATGAGCATGTGAATCCATGCCAGACCCCATGCTGGAGAACAATTGTTACGCTCAACTGGTATCCACGGGGACGCCACCCAGCCCTGGTTGGATGATTTGCACTCTCGAACCCTCTCCCGGTCCCTTGGTAAGGCCTCTGGTTAAAGATGGGTCTGCAATATAGGAGAGCTGAATTCAATACCAGATTGTCTTTATGTTTTCCCACCTCCCTTGGCATCAACTCCTTCCTTCCCCCTTGGGCCCCCTCCTCGCCTTAATATTGTAAAAGGTGGATTCTCCGTCCTGCTCCTCGTGGCAGGGGCGCGCAGATGTGGGGGGCGAGCAGCGACCAAGTTACTTCACTGGTGCAAGCCCCCCTGTGGGAATCCAGGCCTGGTGCGACTCTGTAGGTTTGCTGCTTTACAGTCTTTATATGCAGTTCTTATGTTCCTCTTAGTTTGAATAATAATGTCTTGCTTCTTTCCTTTTAGGTATGGAAAGGTATTTTGGTGTTGTCATGCAGTTTGAAGATTAGCATGGGTCGGCACGCGAAAGTGTGGTGTGCGCGATGCTGTCCGGTGAGTAATGCGCCATGCGCGGCGCTGTTTCGCCTTTTATATTGCCAACCTGTGTCTTTTCTCTCCTTGCAGGTTGCGATGTTCCTCGCCGAGCGTCGTAATGTTCCAGCAATGATTCTGACCAGGAGGTGACTACCCAGGTAAGAATTGTGTGGCTTTCTTAATTCGGGAGGGAACGTGAGTAAACGCTTACCAATGCTGTCTTTCATTCTCTTTCCAGGTTATGGTATTCTAGGATGCATGCAGTGCCGGATGATGGAGTTCGTACCTTCAGGTGAGTGGAACTGAAGTCGGCGATGGATTGAAGACAGGATACTGTTCCAGGTAAGTTTCTTAGTGTTCTTTCTCTCTCTGCAGGTCCTTGGTTTCAGGTAAGCTGGCTGTCACGACCCACACTCTGAAGTCCCCCTGGCCAACCTATGGGCCAGCGAGAGTCTTGATTACTGCCCCCACTAAACCCAAGAAATTGCAGCATAGGCATTCTTGGGGCCAGTCCTGGTGCCTTTGGCGCCAGGCTCATGTTTGAATATGGACTTGTGATTGGGAACTACTTTTCATTAATGCCAGTCATGTGGAGGCAACCTCATAACCTGGCTCCTTGAAACCAGGCTTGCAGTGCAGTGTTTTTGGGTGTGGTACCATGGGGACTATTTTACCTGGACTTCTTTCTTGAAGCTATTTAAACCACACCCGAATAGACTGAAACGCTTTGCGTTAGTTTGCATTACTGCAATGCAACGCTCACCGTGTTCAGCTTCAGCCACAAACCTCGTAAGGACAGCACCTGCAAAGGAAAGGAGAAGACATCGTGAGAAAAAGGCAGTAGCTTACCTGAACTTCATCGCCAGCGGTCCGCAGCTCTTCCGACCATCATCCTGGAACCAGCGCTCCCCCGGATCGACGGACTTGTAAAAGAGAAGAAACAAGGCATTAGACATTGTACAATTAACAAACTGTGCCGAAAGGCTTACCTCGCCGGCCGCTCCTCAATCAGCATCACGACGGAAATTCCATACTCCGCTGAGTATCGTGACCTGTGGAGAGGAATACATGACAGGTTAGCAAAGGCAATGCATCTTAAGCGCAGCGCATAGCGCCTACTCACCGCATCAAGGCGCTCCAAAAACGGCCATACTTACCAGCAAAACACAGATTCTGCCTTGCCACATATTGGACTTCCGCGTACCTAGGAAGAAAAGACATTGTTTAAAAGGCATGCAAGAACAGCAATAAGACCTACCTGAAAGACTCAAGACGGGCTGGCATCAGTGAAGCAACTCGATCGCCATTGCCCACCAAGCACAACGCGCCCCTGCCAAGACAGCAGGACGGAGAACCCGCCAACATCTAAAACAAGGTGAGGAGAAGTCCAGAAGGGTCGCAGACCTACAGGGAGGTGGGAGGCTGTTTACCCCGGTTGCCCAGTCCTGAACATAGCTTACCTGTATTCCAGGCAAAACTCTTCCGCTGGTCGCATCTGGGCATCGCAAGGAGGGACATCTGAACCCCAACTGCTGGGTGGTGCCCTCGTGGAACCAGGTGAGCGTAACAGAACTCAAAGCCTCCAAAACTAAATCCACCTGGGCACCATGGAAACCTCAGAATTAGACCAATTGGCCCAACTAATAGGAGAACTGCGCGCCGAGGTTCATTCTGCCCGTCAGGAGACTAATGCTCTCAGAAGAGATTTAATAGTGACTAAGGAACGCACTGAAGACATTAGCAGACAATACTTGCAATAACAAGCGGGCCAGACCCCCGTAACGGGAAACAACCCAACGATGCAGAATCCTACCCTGCCATCCACTTCTTCTACTCCGGTGCAAGTCGTGCTACCAGGAACAGTTCCTTAGGCCCCACCCGAGCGATTTACGGGTGATCCACGGAAATACGCCACATTCATGAATCAATGCCGCCTTCACTTTCTTTGCAGACCTGGAGCATTTCCAGACGACCAGGCTCGGGTGGCCTTTGTCTTGTCAAACCTGAGCGGTAGCGCAGCAGACTGGTCAGTTCCATTGGTGACACATGATGATCTTCTGCTACATGACTTTGGGGGATTTCAGAGGGAAATGGAGAAACTTTTTGCTCGTCATACCTGAGAGCAAGTAGTGGACAATGAACTCCTTTCCCTCCAACAGGAAAATCGGGACCTGTTAACGTACATTGCTACTTTCAACAGATTGGTCGCTGAAGCTAGGTGGCCTGAAAACAAAAAGAACCACGTTGTTTCATCAGGGTTTACGAGGCGCATTAAAAGATGTTCTAGCTCAAGTAGTGGACCCTCCTCGAGACTGTTCCGAGTTCATAAATTTGGTTGTACAATTAGACCACCGGCTGCAAGACCGAAAAGCAGATCACTCCAAAATGGATCCACGGGCGGTGTATGTTTGGTCTAGAGACAATGTAACTCATGCACAAGAAAACCCTGCTGAGACCATGCAACTTGGAGTGCGACCCCCATTAACAAAACAAGAACAAGATAAAAGAAGGCAACAACAACTGTGTCTGTATTGTGGAAAATCTGGGCCCTTCTTGAAGGACTGCCCGGTGAAACCCCTAGGAATTTCGTTGGGGCCATGGAAAAAGACCAAGAGAAAGAACATCAATCGGAAAACTACCCAGCTCGGCAAACGTAGAGGTCAGTTTGTCGAGTGAGGGAAAGGAGCCACCGACCTCACACTTTGCAATACCAGTGATCTTGAACAATAACCAACGGTCGTCCAGAATGCATGCCATAGAAGCTTACATTGACAGTGGGGCAGTCGGGAATTATATTGATCGAGATCTGGCTGCAGAGATGGGACTTCCCTTATGTTCCAAGCCGATTACAGATAAGGTGACTACAGTGGATGGGACTGAAATCGCTTCCGGACCTGTAACCCAATGCACAGCTGAGATAACAATGCTGTGCCAGGACGGGCATAGGGAACTCATTTCGTTTGACCTTATCAAGCACCTCAATTTCGGCTTATACTAGGGATGCCATGGTTAGTCGCTCATAATCCTTCGATTAACTGGCGAGCCAGGAAATGAACCTTCCCCAGTGACTGCTCTCCAGCCTGTTACAATCAAGAACAGAAGACTGCTTTCAGTAATTCTACGACTCCCGCAACCACAACATCTATCTTAGGTGTAACCAGTACTTTACCTGAGGAATACTGTGATTTCCAGGATGTATTCCAGAAGGACCAAGCTAATACCCTGCCGCCCCACAGGCCCTACGACTGTCAAATCAACCTTGTTCCTGGTACCCAAGTCCCCTGTGGGAGGAAATATGCTCTGACTGAACCTGAAAATCTTCACCTGAAGTCCTATCTAGACCAGTACCTCGCAAACAGATTTATCCGTCCATCGAAGTCCCCGGCAGCCAGTCCTTTGTTCTTCGTGCCGAAAAAAGAAGGGGACTTAAGGACCTGTATTGATTACTGCGCATTAAACCAGATCACGGTGAAGAACCGTTACCCTTTGCCACTTATTCCGGAAATGCTGGACCAGGTCAAGGACGCTCAAATTTACACCAAATTGGATCTTCGGGGAGCGTATCACCTGGTTCGGGTCAGAAGCGGCGACAAATGGAAACCCGCTTTCCGTACTAAATATGGGTTATTCGAATATCAAGTCATGCCCTTTGGGTTATGCAACACACCGGCAGCATTCCAATACTTAATGAATGACGTCTTGAGAGAGTTAATTGATGTCTGCGCCCTGGTGTACATAGATGATATCCTGGTGTATTCAACTTCTAAACAAGACCATATCAAGCACGTCCGTTCAGTCCTCGCCAAGCTCCGCGAACATAGTTTATTTGCCAAGCTGGAAAAGTGCTTTTTTCATGTAACCGAAGTGGAGTTCCTAGGCTTCATCCTTACTCCTGGAGGCATCAGGATGGACCTGCACAAGGTCGACGCCGTTCTGAAATGGCCTTCACCGACGTCAATAAAGGGAGTACAAAGTAGGTTAGGCTTTGCAAACTTTTATCGTCGGTTCATAACAGACTTCTCCCAAATCGTACACCCAATCACTGCGTTGTTACGAAAAAATAACAAGAAATTCACCTGGACCGAAGACGCAGAAAAAGCCTTTCAGGAACTAAAGAAAAGATTCACCTCAGCACCAATCTTACGACATCCACGTCCTGACCTCCCATATATCGTAGAGACGGACGCTTCCATTATAGCAATGGGAGCTGTCCCTCACAAAGAGATCCCGAAACTGGCCAGCTACATCCAGTGGCCTTCTGGTCAAAGAAGTTTTCACCTCCAGAAATTAAGTACGCCATCACCGACAAAGAACTCTTGGCAATCAAATCGGTCTTCAAAGCCTGGCGACACTTCCTTCTGGGAGCCAGACACACCATTACAGTTATTACTGACCATTGAAACCTGCAGTATCTTAAAACAGCAAAGGCCCAATCTTCACGCCAGCTGCGATGGGCTCTCTTCTTCGCTGAATACGATTTTGTCATAACTTTTTGACCAGGCGTCAAGAATGGAAAGGCTGATGCACTTTCTCGTACTGGAACTGATGACTTGGTTTTTACAGCCCCAGATCCAGTCCCCATCATACCTGAAGACAAACTTTTAGGCCTGGCCACAGCCTTAACACACATGGAGGTGAAAAAGGAAATTCAACAAATCATGAATCCGGATGCCCTCCTTGCATGGCAAGCGCAAGGAGAACAATATTCCATCCAAGACCGCTTACCCCTTTTTAAGGGCCGCCTATACACACCCTCCAAGGACCTACAACAGCAAGTCATTTCAGGTTACCACGATTCCCTAATCGAAGGGCACCCTGGAATCACCAAGACCGTAGCCAAGGTTAAACAGAACTTTTGGTGGCCTACCTGGTGGAGAGATATAATCCAATACATTCAATATTGTGGAGTCTGCGCACAAAACAAATCGCAAAACCATCTGGTCTTTTGAGACCTTTGGACATTCCTCCAGCACCATGGCACACCCTTTCCCTCGACTTCATCACGGATCTGCCTACCAGTCAAGGGTTTAACACCATTCTTGTAGTCGTAGATCTATTCTCAAAGATGGCCCACTTTATTCCACTCAAAGGCCTTCCAGATGCATCCATTCTAGCCAAGGTATTTCTGTACAATATTGTTAAATTACATGGATTCCCATCCGTCCTGATCTCTGATCGAGGTAGTCAGTTCATTTCCAACTTTTGGAGAAAGTGTTGTGCAATGGCGCAAATTGATGTCCGGTTACACACTAACCACCACCCCCAAACGGACGGTCAGACCGAAAGGACCAACCAGACCCTTGAGCAATACGTACGGTGTATGTTGCATCACGAGCTGAGAGACTGGAAGGACTTACTATGGAAAGCTGAGTACGCATATAACAACTCCTTACATTCCAGTACTGGGCAAACACCTTTGTATACCTTATATGGTAGACACCCACGTACCTCAGAATTGGATCTCCCAACCAAATTGGAAATGCCTGCGGTTAAAACCCTTCACACCAGCATCACTCAGGCTTTCGAAAAGGCCAGAGAACATCTGATTCATGCCAAAGCCAAGCAAAAACAATTCGCCGACCAACACAGGACGAAGGCCCCCGATTATCAAGTAGGAGACAAGATTTGGCTAGCCACCAAGTTTATACCCATCAAAGGAACCCAGACCTTTCAACCCAGGTATTTGGGAAACTACACCATCAAGACGATTATCAGTCCAGCGGCCGTCAAGTTAGATTTACCATCCAATCTACGCATACATCCGGTATTTCATGTGTCCCTTTTAAAACCAATGCAACTTGGTACACGGATTGAAGCAGCTCCGAAACCCGTTCTTGTCGATGGAGAACTTGAATTCGAAGTTAAAGGCACACTGGATTCTAAGTACTCAAGGGGGAGACTATACTATCTAATAGATTGGAAATGTTTTGGACCCCAAGACAGATCCTGGGAACCCTGTGAAAATGTTCACGCACCACGTCTGATCAAAAGCTACCATCGAAACTTCCCAACTAAGCCTGGGCCGGACAGAAGGAACACCTTGAGAGGGGCCTTTGGGGGGGGGGGGTTGTGCTGTCAAGACCCACACTCTGAAGACCCCCTGGACAACCTATGGGCCAGGGAGAGTCTTGATTCCTGCCCCCACTAAACCCAAGAAATTGCAGCATAGGCCTTCTGGGGGCCGGTCCTGGTGCCTTTGGCGCCAGGCTCATGTTTGAATATGGACTTGTGCTTGGGAACTACTTTTCATTAATGCCAGTCATGTGGAGGCATCCTCATAACCTGGCTCCTTGAAACCAGGCTTGCAGTGTAATGTTTTTGGGTGTTGTACCATGGGGACTATTTTACCTGGACTTCTTTCTTGAAGCTATTTAAACCACACCCGAATAGACTGACACGCTTCGCGTTAGTTTGCATTACTGCAACGTAACGCTCACCGTGTTCAGCTTCAGCCACGAACCTCGTAAGGACAGCACCTGCAAAGGAAAGGAGAAGACATTGTGAGAAAAAGGCAGCAGCTTACCTGAACTTCATCGCCAGCGGTCCGCAGCTCTTCCGACCATCATCCTGGAACCAGTGCTTCCCGGATCGACGGACCTGTAAAAGAGAAGAAACAAGGCATTAGACATTGTACAATTAACAAACTGTGCCGAAAGGCTTACCTCGCCAGCCTCTCCTCATTCAGCATCACTACGGAAATTCCATACTCTGGCCGAGTACCGCGACATGTCGAGAGGAAAAGATAACAGGTTAGCAAAAACAAGGCATCTTAAGCGCACTGCATAGCGCCCACTCACCGCATCAAGGCGCTCCAAAAACGCCCATACTTATCGGCGAAACACAGATTCCGCCTTGCCACATATTGGACTTGCGCGTACCTAGGAAGAAAAAGACATGGTTTAAAAGGCATGCAAGAACAGCAATATTCACAGCAATAAGACCTACCTGAAAGACTCAAGACGGGCTGGCATCAGTGAAGCAACTCGATCGCCATTGCCCACCAAGCCCAATGCGCCCCTGCCAAGACAGCAGGACGGAGAACCCGCCAACATCTAAAACAAGGTGAGGAGAAGTCCAGAAGGGTTGCAGACCTACAGCGAGGTGGGAGGCTGTTTACCCCGGTTGCCCAGTCCTGAACATAGCTTACCTGTATTCCAGGCAAAACTCTTCCGCTGGTCGCATCTGGGCATCTCAAGGAGGGACATCTGAACCCCAACTGCTGGGTGGCGCCCCTGTGGAACCAGGTGAGCGTAACACTGGCATCAAAGAACTGGACATGGTGAGCGTTACGCTGCCCACAGCAGAATAACGCAAAGCATGTTCTACTGTTTGGGTGCGGTTTAAATAGTCTCAGGTAAAGTAGTCCAGGTAAAATAGTCCCAGGCCTGCCACACCCAAAGTAGTCCAGGTAAAGTAGTCCCAGAACTGCCACACCCAAAAGACTAGACCGCATAGCTCAGTTCCTTGTAACTGAGCTATGTGTGTGCCTCCATGTTGGCTGAACCCCCCCGCCCAAGTTAAATAGTCCCAAGTAAATAGTTACATTCTAATGTTTGTCTTCATGATGGTTATGAGCCTGGCGCCAAGGGCGCCAGGACTGACTCCAAGAGAGTCTTGGATGAGGTTTTAAGGCCTTTAACCTGGCCCTAACTGGAAGGCTGACTTGCCAGTGAGGGCCAGGGGCAAGGGTCATGACACAATAACCTTTGAGCCTCTGGATGCGGTGGTGGCATTGGCTTAGTGTTCGGTCCCAACTGCTTATCTGTCCATTCTTCTTTACCTGACTATCGATTGTTCGAATTTAAGTACAAATCATTCACTACGCCTCATGCAATTTCCTTCCTAATTACCTATCGGCCCCCTGGGGTCATTCTGACCATCTCCTCAGCCACATATCACCCACTCCCACTCCTGTTGTTTTGATCAGTGACTTTAATCTCCATCTTTCCTCTATCCATACTATATCTCTCTTCCTCTCTATACTAGATGCATATCTACTTTCTCCACTCCCTACCCCCTCTACTCATACTTCTGGTTCTACTCTTGACCTGATCTTTGTTTCATCATTTACTGTATCCTGTTTCAGCTCTCCCTATTTACTTTTCAGACCATTCCCTTGTCTCCATTTCTCTCTTCCTTCTTGTTTCCTTTACCACCCTCACCCCTTCTTCGAATACTTTCCTTAGACGTGGCCTACGCAACTCCAACTCGTCACTGTTCTACGACACTCGTTTAAATTCACTTCCCTCCCTTACACACTTTTCTACTCTTTCTGCGGACAAAGCCACGTCCACCGTCTTCTCTTCTCTTGTTTCCAGTCTTGACCAACTCTATCCTCATTCTTCCTTTCACCACACTCGTAAACCTGCCCAACCTTGGCTTTCTCCACATCTCTCCTCCATATGCCGTCTTCTCCGTCGCTTCGAAAGACGCGGGCGCAAACTCCGTTCTCCAACCAACCAGGACAACTATTTTTCTTACCACTCCCTATATGACAATTGCCTCAAATCCGCCAAGCACACTTTCTTTTCCAATCAATTTAACATACAATCCACACACCCTTGCTGTATTTTCCAAACTCTAACTTGCCTTCTCTCTTTTCCCACACATGATCCTTCCATTAATTTTTTTTTTCTCCTTCCATTACATCATCCCTAACTGCATCAGATCTGGTTAACTTCTTCTCTTCTAAAGTACAATCTCTACGTCAGAACATTTTATGATCGCCTTCATTCAACCCATCTTCCCTATCCTTCCCAGCACCTTCTACTACTGTTTTTAACTTCACTCCTGTATCTTGACTCTGATGTGGCCCTTCATCTGGCCAAAACTCACCCTATCGGCGCCCCAAGTGATCCCCTTCGCTCATTAGTCATTCCTTAAGTCCTGGTATCTTTTCTCACCTCTTTCATTCAATATCTGTCTCACTACCTCAACTTTTCCATCCGCCTTTAAACACGCGACGATCATTCCTATCCTTAAGAAACCTCCAGCAAATCCTTCTCTTGCCTCAAACTTTCACCCCAGTTCTCTTCTACCCTTCTTATCCAAGCTTCTCGAACGTTGTTGGGGAGAATTCTCCTTCTAGGGCTAATTTCCCTCACCTAGTGAGTCCCCCAGCAGCTTTGCTGGATTTCTGGAGTTTATTTTTTCCACCTGGTAAGAGTGTATATCCTTTTTCCACTCTTACATGTGTTTTGGCCTATGTGTTTTTACTCAGTGTGTGATCTTGGGCACTGGAGCACACCACTCCAGGTGCCCCTGTTCTTGTATGGGTTACGCAGCACCTTTAGTGCAGTAACCCAGGGTTGTCTTTAAGACTCCCCTCTGACTCCATTTCGATGGGGCTAACTACTGTCCCCCAGAGAAAGGTAAAGTTGCCATTTACTTGACATAGTCATTTTTACCACAGACCCAGTACACCCCATCTTACATGGAGTACTGGAAAGGGCTAATCTGTACCCCTTTTCTGTCTGTACCTCCCTAAGCATTGTTTCGCTCTTTTAACATTTAGACTTGGCTGGTGGCAGTGGCATCTACCCTAACCTTTCTACCGCGATTATATTAGATGAACGTGGTACTGTTCTTGGCTATTATATTAGCCTCGACCAAATCGTCTTTCTTTTGGCTCCGGTTGGGTTTATTCCCAATTTCTTTTTGTTAAAGTCCTTCTTGTGTTTTACTTTGCGCAGCAAACTAGGTTTGCCTTCTTTGTTCACCGTCTTTTGGCGGGCTTCTGCAGAGAAGCCCTCCTCTTGGCGCCTGGGTTTCAAAGTGGGCTGAATGTGAGGGAGGGGTGTAGTCACCCCTGCACAGGGTATCCTAGGAAACCCAAGTCGTACTTTGCCATGATTGGCTGAGGTGGTTGTCCCGGCTGGACAAGCCCCCTGCTGCGTGATTGACAACCAGGCTGTGTGAATGGGGGTTTTGCGCATAAAAGGCAGGTCTCTTGGGCTAGAAGTCAGAGTCGCCTCTGAAACTACAAGGAACCGAAGAGAAGCGGAGAGAACGACGGCTGCTGCAACTACCCCGCCCCAGTGAAGCCCTGAGCTGCAGTCCTGAGCTATCTACCCTTCGACGACTAAGAGGAGATCCAGTCCAGAGTCTTCTTCCCTTGAGCCTAGTGGGGATAACCAGCTCATCTTCTTCAGCCAGAGATCTCCGCCGTGGTCGAAATCGCTGCACACTGCTGTAGTGGTCCAGATAGCCACCTGCCGAGCCTCTCCTGTTTTTAAGGAGCGCACCTTTTATTCGTTGTCGCTGCTGCCGGCTTCATCCCTGCGTGGTGCAGACCCCCTTCAGACGTCCTCCTTCACAACGAAGCTCCAGGAATCGTCGGTCTGTGGGAAACCAACAGGAACAACTGCCAGTGCACCAGCTGCATTATTGGAATAAGGTACTGTGCTCTACTCGAGGAAACTGGGTGAATCCCTTTTTCTTCATCTTCAAGGCTCGCCCTTGTCTTCCCTCCTTCTTATAACTTTTGCTTCCGAACATTGACAATATCAAAGTACTCTTGGCTACACTGAATCTTGAACTGTCCAACGGTGTGATCTTTGGCAACAGGTCTTCGGTGTCACTTAACCGTGGCTCCAACCCTTTGACATTTGAACTCCTGTTTCTGAGTGTTTCTCGATACTGTCTGCCTAACCTAAATATCGCCTGTGATTTTTGCCTCCAACTCCCTCTGGGTATCTCAGGTGCGAAGTGTGTTTTTGCCCCGGTAGCATTTCATGTCACGGATACGCGTTTATTGAGTAGACCGAACTGTCAAAAAGTGATCGCAATCGTATCTGCGGTATTTTGCTTTGTTCATAACACCGGTTCATTCAAACACAGGGTACTTACCTTGAGACTTACTGTACAAAGTGAATAGGTTAGTTGTAGTATATTTAACGTGTGGTTTTGTTTAAAGTTTAATAGAGGTGTTGTGTTTATAACTGATGGTTTAAAAATAAATGTACTTATATTTTTTACCTGAAACCTTGAGTCAGTGTTTGCTTGAGCTTCAGTAATTGTGGTCCCTTTGTGTAATCTCTGCTACTGCTCATATACTCTTGAGATAAGCCTGGCTGCTCTGCTACTGCTACCACTATAACTTAGTAGTACAGGCTTGTACCAAAAGGTAAAACTTGTATTGCCACCTGTGGTCTTAATTGTGTGTAGTGGTCCCTAAGGGCACTGCACAGGATTCTGCCTAACAAACGTATTGTCTATTCACAAATTTCATCCTTTGTCTCTGATCTATCCCTTCTTCCCCCACTCAGTCTGGTTTCCGCCCCCGGCACTCCACAGAAACGGCCTTGACCTCTGTACTCAACTCTCTTATCACTGCTCATTACTCAAAAACATTCTTCTGTCCTTATCCTTCTCGACCTTTCTGCTGCTTTTGACAAGGTGGACTACTCTTTGCTTCTTGACTCTCTTTCCACGTTTGGTTTTCGTGGTTCTGTTCTATCCTGGTTTTCTTCTCATCTATCTCAACAAACTTTCGCCGTATCTTGGGCTGGTAATATTTCTCCTTCTCTCCCTCTCGATCATGAGTCCCACAGGGGTCTGTTCTCGGTCCCTTTCTTTTTTCCTTGTACACCTCCTTTCTTGCACCAGTTATCTCTTCTTTCGTAGTAGCACATCACTTCTATGCAGATGACACTCCACTCTTTCTCTCCTTCTCGTGTTTCACACCTTGTCCAGCTCACCCTCTCATCCTGCCTTACCGCTATTAAGTTATGGATGACTTCTCATTTTCTTACCTTAAACGCCGGAAAGACTGAAGTCCTTTTCTTTTCTGCTAATGTTCTGTCATCCCCGTCTCCTCCTCCTTCTATCCTTTTTCCTCCCTCTAATCTCTTGATTTCTCCTACCGCTCGCAATCTCGGTCTTTACCTTGACTTTAATCTTTCCTTCTCCAATCATATCTCCCTCACCTCACGTGCCTGTTGTTTTTACCTCTAGAACATTCTTAAAATTTGCCCCTTTCATGCTGCTAAGCTTCTGGTTTCTTCTCTAGTCTTTTCTCGACTCTTCTATTGCTCTCTTCTTTTCTTTGACCTTCCCTGCTCTCGCCTTGCTCCTCTTAAATCAATCTATCACTCCTCTATTCGCTCACTTTGTACGCTTTCTTACCGTGACTCAATCTATTCCTCTCTTGGCTCTCTCGGGTGGCTCTCGTTTCACTCTCGGCTCAAATACAACTTCCTCTGTCTAGTATTCAAATCTCTCTATGGTCTTGCATCTGATTACTTTGCATCTCTTCTCTCATTATACTCTTCTTCTTCGGCCTCTTTGCTCTACTGGACTTTTCCGACTTACTGTTCCTCGTGCCCCCTGTGCACAATCCTGCTTCCGTTCTTTCCAACTTCTTGCCCCTTTTCACTGGAACCTCCTTCCTCTATCTCTCTGTTCCATTACCTCCTATTCTTTGTGTTGCTCTTCCTTAAAAACAAATTTACGTCAGTCATCTGTCTGATTGTAACTGGTTGATTTTGAACAACATTGTCTATGCTGATTTTATTGTACTGCTGACTATCCTCTGTAAAGCGCTTTGGTAAAAAGCACTATATAAGATATATTAAAGTAAAAATACAAAATACACATTTTAGAATGTTAAGGACAGAATAGTATTTCAGACACAGGACATTTTTGTTTTGGACATCTTGACATTTGACAGACCCTTTTGTTTTTGGTTGAGGTAGGGAAATACCCGAGTAGGGACAAAGCAAGGCATTTTCCAACCCCTTTTTATTCTGAATAAAAGTCTATAGCCACTATCATGAGCTCTCTGTGTCCACGTCTCATTCCTGTCTCTTCACAGTGGCCACATCTGGAACCTTTGTTTTATTATCTTAGAGCAGCGGTAATCAAAACATTTTCATAGTGAGCACCCCTTGAGTAAAAATATTGTTTCTGGGCCCCCCACATAGGGGTTTGGCTCCCCTAAGGGCCCCAAAAGATGTCCAGTGGGGGCCCAGACTCTTTAAAATATAAGTAGATTTTCTACTGCTTATATTTTCTATTAAAAAAACAGTCACTATAATCCTTTTTATATATTGGGTGGAGGAAGGGGACATTTAAGACCCCCCCTCCCTTATTCCTATGCTTCCCAGGTGGGCCAAGTCGTGGCTGCTTCGAGTCCAGGCCCCCGGACTTGAGGCACTCATGAGGGAACACCTCAGGGAACCTTTTGTACAAAAATATCCATGGCCGCTGCCGTATCCTCATGCATACCAGTATATAGTTAAACCAGGACTCCATTTTTTAACATACAGACTCCATCTTGCAAATAAGCAAGAGGCCATTCAGATTTCACCCCAGCCTGCAGCCGTCTCTGTGAAGCTCACTTCAAGCGTAACTCTCCCCCCGCCACCTCCTCTCTGCCAGCCGCATAACTGCCTGGTTCCCATGAGAAGGCTGGCAGCAGAAACGCAACAAAATCCACACTGTATCACTTGCTGTCCAAACTCCCTCTATGGATTCAGAGACAGCTCAGGGGGGAGAAGACGAAGGACAAGGCTGTCTCCGTAAACCTGCCCAGCATCCCTTAGACCTGGGCCATAGAAACCTAATCTTCGTGTACCCCAGAGCAGAGTCAGCAACGAAAGAGACCCTTAAATCAGTGAATGTATTTTCCCTTCTGACCTGTATGTGCAAAAGGATGCCCTCTCATTGTGTGTGGAGTTCATGTAAACCCGCTGACACCTTAAGCGAGCTAATGAGTATAACAGTGTAAATACATATACGTGTGTTATTAGAAGTTCCTATGCTAACCTGTTATATTGAAGGTAGAATGTATGCTGACTTATAACATTTAAATATGTACACAACTAATTGTACTCCCATAACGAGTAAACAAACCCTAGATCTATGCAAGCTCACACAATGCTACCTCACTGTTCATAATATAGAATGTAATTGTATGCATATCATTAGACAATTTCATATGAACCATTAGTCGTACTTAGCTACTCGTGCCGTGTGATTACTCGTCAGCTATTCCCCTCTCACCACCCCCTGTTTTAGTGTTATGACATTGCTCAAATTGTATGAAGATTGAACAATGTCATACGTGCATATCTCTCAAACAATGAACCAGCTAAAGGCGTATCAGGCAGTAACCTGTTACGTGTAAATGTAAAAGCCTCCAGCCATTATGTGGTGTGAGACCAAAAGCCATGAAAGGGGGGGCCTATGCCCATCCCTGAACACCCCGGCCTAACACTGAGTTATGATTGTTTGGACACCTAGTCATTGAAACCCCTCCAAGGAAGGACACGTCTAAGATGAAATGTACTTTTTGTAATCCAGTCACAGCAACCATATACCCCAGCCTCCCCTTGTCAATATTGAACAAATACCCCCAACCCAGTATTCGAATAGGTTTGTACATGAAAGTGATATCCTTGATAAAAACATATAATTGATGTTCAGCAATGGAGAATCATGCCTTGTTTTTATACGTGCAATCTACAGACCTTGCTGCCGGACGAGAAGATGTATGAATGGATGAGAATGTGTGGCCACAAGGGCAAAATGTGACAGGAGCAGGATATTGCTCTATCAACCCATCGGATGTCGGACAGATGAGCCCAGCTGAACTCTCAACCCCACATATCAAATCATGACTTCAACTCACCACGCGCTAGTGGACCTATCAGCCATCACCGACCATATAGCACCCATAGGTGCCTCCTCTTAGTGACCAATCCCGATCAAATATGTGCCCCCTAGGCCTCCCCCTTTTTTGATGCGTCATTATGTGTATAAAAGTGAAATCTAACATGTTTTCTGCAGAGCGCTCTCGGCGTGAGCAGAGTAGATTCTGTTTGCCCTAACTTTAGATAAAAAACCTTTAATCGCACTCTCACTTCGTCTTGGTCTTAGTCCCTTCTGGGATGTGTCTTTATTGACTTTGTTGGGTAATTCACCAGCAGGCCTGTGGGGGCCCCTCACCTTCATTGGCGACCCCGACGTGATAACGTTCTTTCCCGTCCTTCTGGCACGAGACACCCCCCCTGCTTTGACCCTGAGGCGCTCCCTCAAGAGCTACTCGCCAACGGCAACCGGTACACCTAGACGTGCGCACGCAGTAGGGCGAGCGGGCAAGGCATCCCTCTTAACAAAACCCATACGTACCACTCGCCGGAGCCGGGCGTGGTCTTTGAGCGAGGAGCAACACCCTGCCGATCGGGTCCAGAGGGTCTTGGATCAAGAAAGACACGCGAGTATTAAGTGCAAGTGATATTAAAGGCACGGGTGGGAGTCAGATTAGGAAGATTTGGGGTAAAAATAAAATCATTTGGGTAACACCGAGGGAGTGTATAGGTGAATCCAAGGGGGAGTGACAAGAGGTTCTGGAACCTGGGGTCTTTTCCTATCTTTCCTACTGTTCTCCTTTTACGCATATGGCCATTAGGACAGAAATGGAGCAAAAGAGGACAAGAAGTTAAAAGGGATCCTATCTCCGTGGAGAGTAGAAGGCGGCGCCGCATAGTGCTATCTCGACTAGTACAGGATATTCAGGTGTAATAAGTTGAAGTGAAAAGGGGGGGAAAATAGGTATTGAGGGGTCAATAGGTAGACCAGCGGTATTAGGCAGAAATGCTTTTTTCTGATCTTAAACGTCTATTCTGTATGTGAAATGACTATCTTTGGTGTACAATGCGCAAAGCAGATTTGTTGATTTGTGAAGGGAAGTTGCCTGGCAAATAACGTAGTGTAAAAATACTAAGAGGTGACCAACCAGTAAAAAATTATAACACAGAGCAAGTGGATTATACGATAAGTGAATAAGTACAGGGTAGGCCCACCAGGTAAGGTGTAGTGAGAGTGAAGTACAATGGGTGTAGAAACACCGCTCGCTCATATTTGCAGGATGCTACCAGGGTATGCCGAAAAAATGAAGTATCATGAGCAGTGGGTCACAGAGTTATAAGGGGAGGGACTACCCCAGGTATGGCCAGAAAGGGGGTCGTTTGACAAGGAAATGTTAGATATGGTTGCCACTTGTTTGTTTATTAAGTACAAAGGGAAGCAGCTGCACAATAGGAGAGAAATATTGGATCTGTGGTGCCTATTTGAGGAGGTGCCCCAGTTAAGGGTAGCAAGCAGAATGCCTCTCCCCTGACAACAGCTGGCAGCGCAGGGCCGCCCACTCAAGATGAAAAGAACATAGAAGTAACACGTGTCCATCCCTTGTTGTCAAAACCAGTACCTGCAGAAGAGTATAGTGACCCCGTGTATGTAGCACCGCCCACAGCCCCGCCTGTACACAAGCCATCCGCCACTGCACCACCCCCATACGAGAGCCAAAGCATAACAAGACCCGTGGACACCACAACAATCGAAATCGGAAAATTAGCTCAAGATTTAGAATCACAACTCACAATGGCCTGCACAGAACTGTCCTGCATAAGGGCACTGGGGGAAGGGGAGGACTTCCACTCCACAGGCGGAAAGAGGCGATATTACCCCACCGAGTATGGGAACAGGGGGAAGAAGGATGGAAGAAGGGAGCGATCTTGTTCAGAATAAATGACTGACACTTCAACGCGAATAATAGAAATAAATACTGCAGGATGTGAACGGGAAACAGAAGAGGGAGGGGCAGTGTCAGAGAGAGAGGAAGAAAGCTGGAGCGACATAGAAGAGCAGGAGGAGGGCAGAAGGTTAGGAATTGCTGCTGGCGGAGCATCGTTTGGAGAGGGATTGTCTCCGGTAGAAGAATGGACAGGGAGGCTGAGAAAAAGGACAGGGCGTATGGCAGTGGTCGGAAATAAAGGAAAGAAGGTGAGTATCAAAAAGGGAGGGAAAAATCTGCAGCTGCCCCCGATACACCGGGGGGCGGGAAGGCCAAATTACGTACCATGGGCCCAAATGGACAAGGCCAACCTGCTTAAACAGTTACCCCCACTCTCTGGAGGCGCCAGCAAGTGAATATATGCAATCAAAAAGCACACGGCAGGAGTGCCCCTGGCAGCGGGGGATGTTAAAAGCTTGCTTGTGTCTGCAGTGGGAGATCAGGCTAACAGGGTCTGGGCAAAGGCAGGGTTCCCAGGAATAACGTTAGATTGTGACCGCTATACTGGGGCCTCGTTCAACACAGTGCGAGCGCACGCGTGGGATGCGTTGAGGGAAACATTCCCAGACACTCCCGATTTACAGTCAGTGATGCAATGTACCATGAATGATGAGGAAGATGCGATGTCCTTCATTCTCCGGGTGCAGGACATGTGGAGAGCGGAAACGGGTACGGCCTGGGACCAATCAACGTCCCTGTTTTACTTCATTATTAAGAGGGCTCCCAAAAGAAGTGCAGAAGGCCCTTGATAAAATAGCTGGGATAGAAGCCAAGGTGTGGCCTGAAATTCAAAGCATCATAGTGCACCACTGCAAGAGGATCAAAGAGAGGGAGGAGGAGATAGCGCAGCGGCCGTTGACAGACAAAGCTAAATTAGTACACAGCAAGTTGCTAAAGGTCAGTGGAGTGGTAGCCACCAGTGCGGCAGGAAAGGAGAGAGAGGAAGAAGACGGTCAGATGGGAATACCAATGTAGATGGTGGCCAATTGAACAGGTAACTGCCAGGAGCAGTGGGCAGGAGAAAACCGATATGAGGGACAGCAGTGGCAATTGAGAGGGGGCGAGGCAACAGGGGGATTTAGGGGGCCCGAGAGGAGGAGGTGCAGGGTATGGAGGGCTCCGACGGGAAATGCAAGGACAATGTTGGCAGTGCGGGAGGTGGGGCCATTTTATGCAAGAATGTCAAAGCAGACCAGCCAATCCATACACAAACGGACAGCCGCATCCAGGAAGCACGTAAGGACTGCCTATGGGCGACAGTAGGAGAGACAGTCAACCCGACCATACGTACATGAGTGAGCGTCCCATGCCCTCGCAGGAAACATCCCCACACCCCCAGTGTCACACTCACGCTACCCACGTGCACAACTAGATTTATGCCACTACTGCCAATGGATGATCTCCTGTGGCACTCATAGGACAGCCCACAGAGAGCACTTGCGTGTCCAGTACTATTGGTAACCCACGATGCATCAGAGGAACCACGCATAGGGGCAGCGATAGGAAATAAAGAATTTATTTTCATGGTAGATTCGGGAGCGGAAAAATCGTGCCTTAAGGAAGGCAGGTTTCCGCTTACAAATCGGACTTTGGAAACTCAGGGGTTCTCTGGGGCGGTGGTCAAGGTTCCATACACAGAAGAACTAGACATAACAGTGGAAGGGAAGACAGTACGTGCCCCCCTTCTATATTACGAGGAATCGCCCATTAACCTGTTGGGAAGGGACCTTCTCAGCAAACTCAATATGTCCATCTCGTTTACAGAGAGAGGGATAGTGTGCTCTACGCATGCAATGTTATTGATAATCACACAAGCAGGCTTCCCGCAAACACGAGGCATACCCGTGAATCCTGACATGTTCATACAGGGGCTGAGAATATTAACACAAGTGGTGCCAGATAAGAAGAATAACAAATAGAGTCCCCTCAGAGTTCATATTTCACCCAGTAGCCGACCCAGAAATAGTTCCAGGGTCCATCGTGTCCCTAGACATACATGCCGTGCAAGTATCCGCACAGAGGATAGCAGTAATAGCAATGGATATGCAGGGGTGCCAGTGGAGAACAGTACTGTGCATTGATGCCAACATGGCCCTGCGAGATTTAACCGACGAAGAACTTTTTAGTGACACAGAAGACGCCGGGGATATAGTAATGGAAATTGCAATTCCTTGTGATTTCATGACCAAAAGACGAGAGGTACAGTTACCGCTTGTAGCAATGATCAAAGCTCCCCCAGCTTACTTTGAAGAAGACATGTCTTTAGTGCCTCAACAGCTGTGGACAACAGGCCCACATGACGTAGGCCTGCTACACGAAGTGACACCGGTAAAGATTAAACTCAAACCTGGAGCCATTCTGCCACGGGTGAAACAATACCCTATACCCAGGGAAGCTGAGGAGGGGATAAAAGATACAATTTATGCACTAATGGTACAGGGCATATTAGTTCCTTCAAGCTCACCCTGTAATACCTGCATTTACCCGATTAAAAAAGCAAAAGGGGGGGCATGGAGGATGATCCAGGATTTACGCCCCCTCAATGACGTGGTACAGAAGGAGTTGCCTCTTGTCCCAAATACTGCCTCAATATTATGCAGCATTCCGACAGAAGCTACCCACTACACGGTGGTGGATCTGAAGAATGCATTCTTTTCAATACCACTCGATCGAGGGTCTTGGTACTTGACAGCATTCACACTAGGGGGGAAAAGGTATGAACATTGCCGATTGCCCCAAGGATAATGTGAGAGTCCCAGCGTCTTTAATAGAATATTGCATGAAGACCTCGGGAACATACACACAGCGAGCCCCATAATTCAGTACGTAGATGATCTGTTGGTCTGTGGGAAAAATGAGAGCGAGTGCAGAAAAGATTCAATTGTTCTATTGACGCACTTGGACAAGGTAGACAGGCAGAAACTGCAATATCGCCCAACAGAAGTATTGTACCTAGGACAATTGATTTCTAAAGATGGAAAAAGAATTATCCCATACAGAGCAGCCGCAATAAAAGCAGTGAAAGAGCCTAGTACGGTAAAAGAAATGCAGAAGTTCCTCGGCATGTGTAATTACTGCCGTGCATGGATACTAGACTACGCATCATACACAAAGCCCCTTCTACAGGCACTCAAGGAAGCACAGAGGGAAAACACTAAACTGCAATGGGCACAAGAAATGCATACATCTTTTGACACCCTTAAGGAACGGATATCCACTGCACCGGTTCTCGCGACCCCAAACTATGAACAGGAATTCTATATTTTCTCACACTGTAACGGTTCACTCATGACCGCTGTGCTGACACAAAAGACATCAGTGGGCCACAAACCACTGGCATTCTATAGTGGGACACTTGATACAGTAATGCAAGGCCATTTTGCTTGCGAACAGGTTCTCGCAGCCGTTGCGTTCGCAATAGAGAAGAGCTCTACTATCGTAATGGGATGCTCCGTCACGTTATACGTAGAACACTCCCTGTTTGCCATACTTGAAAGGTCAAAAAGCACACTAACCACCCAAAGGGCTACAGCGTATGAACTAATAATTTCCAGCCCCAATATTCACATAGTGCGGTGCAAAAGTGTAAACCCAGCCACATTCATCACAGAGGCGTGCACAGTAGAAGACAAGCAACAACATGATTGCGCCACATATGCAGGGAATGACGAAGATACACAAAAGGCACACGAAACTGCACTATCAGAAGGAGAAGTGTACTTTGTTGATGGGTCTGCCTCCTTAGATTGCGAGACAGGAGAAAAACACGTAGGAGCTGCAGTAGTGCGGGTGGAGGATGGGGAGTTTGAAGTAATTGTACAAAAGAGATTACCCCCACACTTTTCAGCCCAAGTGGCAGAACTAGTAGCGCTGATAGAAACACTACACGAAGCAAAAGGATGTATGGTAACCATTTACATAGACTCTGCACGGTACACGGGGGACTAGCGCGGTGGGGAAGAAGGGGATTCAGGAGAGCTGATGGGTCCCCAGTACAACAGGCAGCATTACTAAGCGATCTGATCAACGCCCTGAAAGAGCCCACGCTTGTCGCGGTCGTGAAATGTCAGGCCCACACTCGAGGTGATGATGTCATCTCATTAGGGAACGCGGCAGCAGACGCTGCTGCCAAAGAAGCCTCCTACCTACCTAAAAGCCAGGCAGGTGAGTACATACTGCAGAAGGTGATAGAGACACAGCCTGAGGGCTTTAACTCTTTGCCAGTTTCCCAACTAATTGAGCTTCAACATGATTCATCCGGTGAGGAAAAGGAAATGTGGGTAAGAAGAGGGTGTAGTCAGTCTCCCACTGATTTACTGTGGAGACAAAAACATCCCTGGCAAAGTAGTGATGACAACCAAATTGTTAGAGGTAGAATTTAAACAGTTGCACTTCCCAGCCCACAACGTGAAACACCACATCATTGCAGATATCCAGGAAAACTGGTTTGCCACTGGATTACAAGAGCATGTCACAAAGCTAATAGTAGAATGCATTACGTGTCAGACATAGAATTCTGGCATGACACTACGAACGTTCAGAGGCATACTACCAAAACCTCAAGGGCCCTATAGAGAACTACATATACACTATGTCGACATAGGAGAGCTGTGTAATGGAGCCAGATACCTGATCGTTGTAGTGTGCCCATTCTCCCGGTGGGTGGAAGCGGGACCCTGTGCCCACCCAGAGGCACGATGTGCAGCCAGATTCCTAGTGAGAGGTATTTCCTCGATGGGGCATTTGTGACGTCATACGTTCCGACAACGGAACGCATTTTGTAAATGACATGTTCAAACACATTACAGCAATGGTAGGCATAACACACAAGCTCTGCATGATTTATCATACGCAATCGAACGGCGTTGAAGAAAAAAGGAACGGACTACTCAAGAGTAGGTTGTCTAAACTGTGCCACACTCTCAAGAAGAACTGGGTGAATGGTTTACCCCTAACGCTTTTTGAAACGAGGAACCAACCCAGCAAGGACCACCACCTGTCACCACTGAAATTGTGACAGGTAGGAGAATGCACACAGCTCACTCACCCCTGCGCAGGCAGTCAGACGCTCACCAAAGCGCCACGGTCTTAGGTGAAGAATTCCATCAATATCTCTGAAACCTGACAAAGACAGCACGCGCAATAGCAAAACAAAGAGCACCCCCTTCACACACGATATGCCAACAGACACAGCAACCCCTACTGCATAAAACATAGACTGCCAGCTGATGACAGGGGACATGGTATACATTAGAAGTTTTGTAAGTAGGTGGAATGGACCAAGATTTCATGGTCCATATAAAGTAATGATTTGTACACCGACAGCTGTCAAAGTGGAAGGATTGCGGTATTCGGTGCATTTGACAGATGTGCGTAGGGCCCATGGAAACATAGGTGATCAGAACGCCCAAGAAAGTGTGGGAGAGGGTAGCACCCAAACGTAACAGTGGGATGGGGTAAGAAATTGGTATCCCATTGAGCATTGCAGGAAACTCAGGGATGGTAAAACATGTAAATATTGGTGTAAATATAGTAACAATCTTTGATGATGAAACACGAGAAAAGGTTAATGAAAATGACTCTTGCATGATTTAAAAGTATGGTGTACAATAATGTATGAATAACATTTTTTTTCCTTCAGAAGCAAAGTGGTACAAGCATCGCATGTACCTCCCTTTCCCCTCCCAGACGCACAATGTGGGAGGGAAGACGGACTGATATAGCTGAGACCACGAATATAGAAATTATAATGACAAGAAAAGCTAAATGTAAAGTAATGATGCTAAAAACCTCAAAGTAACCCATTTATGGTCATGAATAACACACACTGGTACGCATGATTAACAAGTGCTTGTGTCTCATTTATTAGGAAACTCACCGGGCATGGACAAGCCTCTGACGACAACTATTGGTAGTGTAGATAGGGGTAGACGGAGGAGAGAGTTGTATCCTAGCTATTCGTATGAATGTGTACTGTTTTTGTGTGCCGTGGTGTTCTTTTCAGTACTATTTGGCCTATTTCTGTATTGGACCATAGTGTATATCTCAATTGATGCTGGCCAGTGGGGTGCGGGCATGGAGACAAAGAAAGGGACCCACCTGATTTGGGATGGGGCAAGGTTAATATGGGGTCATTGGACACCGGAACACGAGCAGAACTATACAATTAGTATCACTGAAGCGCATAACAGAATGTCATCCCAAAAGGTGAATGATTCCCATTTTAACGTGTACACAATGAATGATAAAACACCTTCAGAACTCACATGGGTGCAGAACCATCCATATCCCACCACAGTGGCGATACAATAAATAAACAGACACCCTGACCGGACTACTAGAGGAAAGGATAATAAAGAGGGAATAATGTTAAGGAGTAATGACAACTTTCATATTGTTTTGAAAAGTGAACAAGGGAGGGGGGCGGAGGAGAAGAGATTAAAAAGGAAACAGAGGGAAGCAGGGACAGACGGGTGGGAAGAACAATACAAATTTGACCTAGATACAGTTGATAACCCTCAACACCCCAATCGCCCAGCAAACGACTAACGAGAGCTGCTATGTCTGCTCCCTTATTCCCCATGCCTCAGGCACCCCCAAGGTGTTATTGCCACAAGAAATACCAGTTGCAGAGGCCCAATGTCTTGTACATCTTACGCTGTGCCAAATCAAAAATACGTTTCAAGCACACACAGTCTCTTTTGAACTATTACAGAATGAATGCACATGCTACTCCTGGCCACAAGGAGTGATTTGCGTAAAGAAACCTTTTCTGGTAATAAAAGGTACGTTGCATGCTGACAAGTGGCAAAAGGAGAAGGTTCTGTGCAAAGCGGAAGCACTCCGAGGCCTCTCGGAAGAAAACCTGTCATGGGTACAGACAACATGCACTCCCACATGAACTGAACATATAAGCAAACTCACGTGGGTCACCACCATCGAAAAGCCCTTCAAGTTACAGAAAAACATCTCTTATGAACTATTCTTCCATGGAGAAGGGAAAAGGGACATGGGGAGAAACAAAAACTGCAGCAAGTCGCTCATAATCCCGGACACGAAGAAAGGCACCACAGCTTTGATGGACACATACTGGGTTTGCGGCAACATGGCCTACCAGCACCTCCCGCAGTCCTGCAAGGGAACATGCTCAATGGCAACACTGCACTCCGCACGAATGGTAATCCCAGAGAGTCACATCAACGGGAAACGTAAACTAACAGCAAACGCAGATGCATCTTCCCCAGCACCATTCGAGACAGTGCCTGCAGACGCTTTAAACAAGAAAGGGGAGCAAAGCACATACAGGAGGAGGAGAAGGTCATCTAATTATATCGCCACAAAGTCATCTGAACTGTTGGCCCAAATCCCGGACAAGTACAGACTATTTAGTTCAGTGGAGAAATTTTTTGCATCCCTTGTTCCCAGCATCCAGGCGAGAGCCAATGCCAAGTGGTTGCAAATAACCAGGTGGGAACTCATCCAGCTGGCCAACGACACTGAAGAGGGGTTCAGCGTCATCAAGGTGGAACTTCGGGCCTTGCAATTGATGACAATGCAAATCGATACGTGCTGGATTTATTGACGGCAATCGATGGAGGTGTTTACCGAAAAATCGGGAGTGCATGTTGCACATTTGTACCTTCTGCAGATGCCAAGAATGGCTCCCTCTCACACGTAATAGCTGCAGTACACGACCTTGGTGAGCGGATGAATAACGAAGGAGGAACACAGCCCAGAGAATGGTTCAACAATATATTCTCGTGGGTGCCCTGGTGGTTTGGAATGACTGTAAAACTCCTTATGCTTCTCATCGTCTTTTTATTCCTAATTTTTTGTGTTTGCGAATTAGGACTTCGATGCTGTGCAAATGAGTACCGAACGGCGCGCTAATGATGGTGACAATGGGACTTGCAAATGGTGTGGCGCAGATAAAACACGAGGCGGAAGTAGAAACGGGTGAGGCCCCTGGTCCCAAATACAGAATGACTGCAATATTTAACACAGGGCACATAGTTGATAGCCTATACCACACAACTGTAAAAGAACCAGGTGAGTTATGTTGGTAGAAGGAAGTATGGGTAGACTTAGAAGGAGACAGAGGGTGTATGTACCTGAGCTGCACCCCTGATGAGTATGCTAGACGAGGACACAGACTCCGAGCAGTATGCAGAGCATGGATGCCAATAGGAGGGACCCCTGCGTGGGACGAGGCAGTGGCAGAGGAGGAAGAGCGCAAGAGGTTAGGACAACTGCATTATTCATTACTTAAGATGCGAAAGAGGGGAAATGTGTGGAGGAAGGGGACGTTTAAGACCCTCCCTCCCTTATTCCTATGCTTCCCAGGTGGGCCAAGTCGTGGCTGCTTCGAGTCCAGGGCCCCAGACTTGAGGCACTCATGAGGGAACACCTCAGAGAACCATCACCCCTTTCGTACAAACACATCCATGGCCGCTGCCGTATCCTCATGCATACCCATGCATGCATAGTTAAACCAGGACTCCATTTTGTAACATAAGGACTCCATCTTCCAAATAAGCAAGAGGCCATTCAGAATTCACCCCAGCCTGCAGCAGTCTGTTAAGCGCACAGCCAGCGTAACTCTCCCCCCGCCACCTCCTCTCTGCCGTCCGCATAACTGGCTGGTTCCCATGTGAAGGCTGGCAGCAGAAACGCAACAAAATTCACACTGTATCACTTGCCATCCAAACTCCCTCTATTGATTCAGAGACAGCTCAGGGGGCAGAAGAAGAAGGCCAAGGCTATCTGTCTCCGTAAACCTGCCCTGCACCCCTTAGACCTGGGCCATAGAAACCTAATCTCTGTGTACCCTAGAGCAGATTTAACAGCGTGAATGTATTTTCCCTTCTGATCTGTATGTGCAAAAGGATGCCCTCTCATTGTGTGTGGAGTTCATGTAAACCCGCTGACACCTTAAGCGAGCTAATGAGTATAACAGTGTAAATACATATACGTGTGTTATTAGAAGTTCCTATGCTAACCTGTTATATTGAAGGTAGAATGTATGCTGACTTAAACATTCAAATATGTACACGACTAATTGTACTCCCATAACTAGTAAACAAACCCTAGATCTATGCAAGCTCACACAATGCTACCTCACTGTTGATAATATAAAACGTAATTGTATGCATATCGTTAGACAATTTCATATGAACCATTAGTCGTACTTAGCTACTCATGCCGTGTGATTACTTATCAGCTATTCCCCCTCTCACCACCCCGTTTTAGTGTGTGTTTATTTATTTATTTTTGCATTTGTAAAGCGCACTGCAGCCCACGGGCATAGAGGTGCTATCAAGGATACTTAAGAAGGCTTGCTTGAGGGTTACAATAAGCGGCCCAGAAAAACTTTGCTTTGGTTGGTACGATACAGAGAAACAGTCTTATACATACAATGTAAGGTGTGATATTTAGTATTCAGAGATGGAGCATGTGTCAGGAATCGTACATGGGTGAGCCCCCTAGACAAAGAGCCTAGTTTTTAATGCCTTGCGGAAGCCAGAATGGGATTCGATTGATCTGATCTCGTTTGGGAGGTTGTTCCAGAGAGAGGCTGCCATTGATGGGAAGCTCGAGCCCCCAGCACGCACTCTGCGCGTGTGAGGACTCAGGATGCGGTTGGCATAAGCGGCCCTGGAGGGTCTGGAAGCTGTTCGTTTGTGGATCCTTTGCTCGAGATAGGGGGGTGCGAGTCTGTGAAGACATTTATGTGTTAGGGCAAGGGTTTTGAAGACCACCCTTTCTTTGATGGGTAGCCAGTGTGCCTCTCAACTAGCCAATGAGATGTGTTCTCTGCGTAAAATGCCAGTTGCAGATCTTAAGGCATTGTTCTGGGCAATCTGGAATTTAGCAAGGTTTCTTTGAGAGGTACCGATGAAGAGGGCATTGCAATAGTCAAGTCTGGAGCCAATGATAGCTCTGGCTATGGTGATGCAGTTCTGTTTGGTGAGGAATGGCCTGATAGCATTAATCAGTTTGGAGTGGTATGCTGCTGAGGAAGCTATAGCATTAACCTGCCTGTCCATGATCATGCTAGGTTCTAGGTATATGCCCAAGGTCTTGATGGTTTGTGATACAGCGATGGAGGTGTTGTCTATATTGAAGGCCTGATACTCTTTGTCAAGTTTGCACAGTGCGAAGGGGGACCCGATCAGAAGGAGTTTGGTCTTTTCACTGTTTAGACAGATCCAATTGTCTGCCATCTAGGATTGAATGGTGGAGTAGATGAGGTTGAGGGTATCCGCATCAGTGCGATAGTCCCCTGATAGCTGTATGAGCACCTGGGTGTCATCTGCATAGTTGGTATATGATATGCCCAGTGAGTCCAGAATGCGGAACAGAGGTCTGATGTAGAGGTTATATAGAGTAGGAGCAATGCAGGAGACTTGGGGGACTCCACATTTGATCCGACTAGGTGTGGCATTGGAGGATTCTGAGAAAACCTTCATAACTCTCTCCTGCAGGAACGAGTTAATCCAAGCGCAAGCCTTGGGGGAGAAATTAGCAGTGGTTGCGAGGTGATGGCATAGGGTTTTGTGCTCTACCAAGTCAAAGGCCGCGGAGAGGTCTAGGAGCAAAAGGAGCGCCGGTTTGCCTGCATCTCTAATGTCATCTATTTGATTTTTTTAGATCAAGTAGCGCAGTTTCAGTGCCATGACGAGGACGAAATCCAGACTTGCGTAGGCCAAGAAGGTGGTTGTCCTCAATGAATTTCTGAACTTGCAGATAGGCTGCTTTGTCCAAGATTTTTAAGAGGAAGGGGACCGCAGTAATGGGTCTGTAGTTGCCAGGTATCAGCGGGTCAAGAGATGTTTTCTTTAGTAGAGGTCGGACCCACGCTTCTTTCAGGGAGCTGCGTACAGTGGATGATTGGAAGGAGGAGTTGATGAAAGCAGCCACAAAGGGGGTGATGGCTGGCGCACAATCTTTAATGATGTGAGCTGGGCAGGCGTCTCCCTTACAGTTAGAAGGCTTAACGGACTTAATGAGGGCGATGACTTCCGATTCGCTCATGGGAGAGAAGTCAAATTTGGGTACCTGGTTGAGTGTGTCCAGTATAGGGTGTGCCGTTTGGGCTGCTAGTAAGGAGGTGATAGCTTGCTGGTGGGCTAGGATTTTGGTGTGCAGAGAGTCGAGTTTGTCAAGCATAGCTCTTTGAATTTGGTTACACCAGGCCTGGTCTTTGACAATGCTGGGTGGTGGGGTTGAGGGGGATTCAAGTTCCCTAAAGATAGCGAAGATTTCTTTAGTCCGGAAATCTGCATTATTAATTCTTGTGTTGTAGGATTCAGCTTTGGCCTGTGTGATAGCGATTTTGTATTCTCTCGCAATGGCCTTGAAGGCGGCTCTGTTCAGTTCAGTAGGGTTTCTTCTCCATGTGACAAGTGAAGCCCTTTTTTTTGTTCTAATATCCATGAGTGCTTGGGAGAACCAAGCATTTGAGTGCTTAGTTTTCTTTGCTTTTTTGGTTGTCAAGGGAGCAATAGTGTCTACTGCAGTGGTTATGATATGGTTGAAGGTGTTGGCTAATAATGCAGGATCATTGGCAAATGGTGGTTGTAGGGCTGGAACCTGTAAGTACGGAATGAGGGTATCTTTCGTTAGTTTCTTGGAGCTCCTAGATAGTGCAGCGGGGAGCAAGAAGGTGGGTTTTGAAGGCTCTGTAGAGATGTCGATGTGAAAGTTAATACAGGAGTGGTCTGACCAAGGGATGGGTGATATGGTAGAATGGAGAATGGGGCAGTTGTGTTGCGCAACCCAGTCAAGGGTCCGACCTTTAGTGTGGGTAGGCTTGGTGATGGCTTGGACAAACCCTAAGGTGGTGAGTCCTTTTTTTAGGACAGTGGCATTGGAGTCTAGGGGGGTCGTTGAGCCCTAAGTTGAAGCCACCCAGTACTACCACTTTGGTGGTTTTTTTTCAGGTTGTGGGACAGAGAATGGATGAGGGTTTCTTGGAAGTCGGCGGGAGGGCCTGGTGGGCGATACACAAGGTGAAAGGCAATGGTGGAATTGGGAGACGTTTTGAGTTTGATGAGGAGGTGTTCGGCGTTGTGCCCTAGTTCACCCTGACTTCTTCTGATGTCTAGGCTATCCTTGGCTACGATGGCCACACCTCCCCCCTTTGGCCTATCCGGTCCTGCCTAAATATGGTGTAACCACAAGGGATCGCGAGCAAGAGTGCGGGTCCGGAGGTGTCTTGTAGCCAGGTCTCAGAGATAAAAAGAATGTCAAGATTATCCCTGCTGATGAGATCATGTACATCAAGAGTGTGCGCTGGGATGGAGCGAGCGTTCACCAGGGCGCACGTTAGGTGCTTGGAGGGGGGGACTACAAAGTTTAGCAGAAGAGGCTAAGGTAGGTCTTTGGATGGGGGTCGTGGTAGATACAAGTTTGGAGGTGTGGGGAGCATAAACCAGCCCATCGTTGGCCATCAGGGCAGTGGGGGTACAGTTGATCATGGTAACGGCATTGGTGGCATTGCATAACATGGAGGTGGGGGCACCTTGGACCAGCAGGGCAGAGGGGTCAACAACATTGCATAACACAGCTGTGGGGGCACCTTTGACCAGCAGGGCAGAGGGGGTCAACAACAGCAGAGGGGTCAACAACATTGCATAACACAGCAGTGGGGGCACCTTTGACCAGCAGGGCAGAGGGGGCATCAACATTGTTGTGACATTGTTCAAATTGTATGAAGATTGAACGATGCCATAAGTGTATTTCTCTCAAACAATGAACCAGCTAAAGGTGTATGAGGCAGTAACCTGTTACGTGTAAATATAAAAGACTCCAGCCATTATGTGGTGCGAGACCAAAAGCCATGAAAGGGGGGCCTAAGCCCATCCCTAACACTGAGTTATGATTGTTTGGACACCTAGTTATTGAAACCCCTCCAAGGAAGAACATGTCTAAGATGAAATGTACTTTTTGTAATAAAGTCACAGCAACCATATACCCCAGCGTCCCCTTGTCAATATTGAACAAATACCCCCAACCCAGTATTCGAATATGTTTGGAGATGAAAGGGATATCCTTGATAAAAACATATAATTGATGTTCAGTAATGGAGAATCATTCCTTGTATTTATATATGCAACCTACTGACCTTGTTGCCGGACGAGACGATCAAATGTATGAATGGATGAGAATGTGTGGCCACAAGGGCAAAATGTGACAGGAGCAGGATATTGATGTATCAACCCATCGGATGTCAGACAGATGGGCCCAGCTGAACTCTGGACCACACATATCACATCATGATGTCAACTCACCACTTGCCCGTGGACCAATCAGCCATCACCAACCATATAGCACCCATAGGTGCCTCCTCTTAATGACCAATCCCGATCAAATATGTGCCCCCTAGGCCTCCCCCTTTTTTGATGCATCATTATGTGTATAAAAGTGAAATGTAACATGTTTTCTGCAGAGCGCTCTCGGCGTGAGCAGAGTAGATTCTGTTTGCCCTAACTTTAGATAAAAAGCCTTTAATCGCACGCTCACTTGGTCTTGTTCTTATTCCCTTCTGGGATGTGTCTTTATTGACTCTGTTGGGTAATTCACCAGCAGGCCTGTGGGGGCCTCTCACCTTCAATATTAAAAACAGTAATCTTAATCCCCTGGTAAAGAGTCCAGTGACGCACCACGGACATCCTTCTGGTCCCCCAGTTTGAAGACCACTGCCTTAGAGCAACCAAAAAGAAAAAAGACTAAGATTAGGTGTTAGGATCCTTCTGTTGGCCACAGCATTTAGAACAAGGAGCAAAGATTAGGTGAAGACCCAACCATACAGCCGCTCTCTGGAGTCCCAAATTGGGTTCTATAGTAGTTGTAGTTCTGCTCAATGTGAATCCTTTAGTTCAAATTCTTAATGAAATATGAAAGTCAAATGGTGGTTTTCCATCAAGTGAAAAATATTTATTTTATACAAAGAGGTGGCAAATAGCCACCAGAATATTCTTCATGAGGAAGAAATTGCCATTAATCATTCTATCCGTAGACTTCTATTGTGCCAATGCATTTCGGAATATAACATCCTTCATCAGGGCAAGTCTAAATTGTGATTTTCAAATGCAATCATATCAACCATTTCGTAGTTATTACAAAATTAAACAAATTTCCATATTTTGAACAACACAAATATATCAACATTAACAGTCATCATCCAAATAATTGAAAAAGTAAAACAACACATACCGGGCCACGTAATGAGCCGGAACAGAAAGTAGATCCAAAAAAAAAAAAAAAAATAAGAAAAACAAATCAATATGCAAGTAGATCAAGACATCTTGTAACTAAAAATGGAGGTAATCGGGTCTTTACCTGATTTCGGTGAGTAATGGCGGAAACTATTTTCCGGAGTGCAAGCTGCTTCCACCGAGTGCGGAGAGCAGGTGCTGTAAACGGTAAGAGAAAAACTCTATAAAAGACTTATTCTAGGTGTGCCTAATCACTAATAGTAAACTCGGGTGGTAGCTTACCCTATGTGGAGAACGAAGCGGAGGAGTTCTCCCTGTGCCTACTGAAAGCAGACTGTCTTCGTTGCATCGGCGCGTTGCCGAGCAACCTGGATTTTGTAGGACACGTGATTGAAGGCTGAGTGCCTTCCTTGTTTAGACACGTTGCCGAGCAACCCGGCATGTGATCACGGCTCCATGACAATAGGCACGAGCCGTGACCAATGTCAGGAAACTGTTCGATGAATAGCCTACAATCAAAATTGCTTACTAAGTGGCCCTCCTGGGGTAGAGGCGAAAAAAGTCAACACCTTAAAAGCGGAATACGTGGATTGTAGTCCATAGACATAGAAAAAATACTAAGAAAAATTACATGCCGCTAGTGGTGTCGTCTAGACAGACGGCACCTTGGGTCCTGGAAGAGCTCCAGGATGCGCAGCATGGAGAACATTTAATTCATGTTTGTTCTCTCACAATTGGAGAGAACAAATGTGATATCTAACATTGTTTTGTTTTTGTTTTTGTTTGTGATATCTAACATCGTTTGGTTTAAATTGACACCAATACTTGAATGTATTTGAAAAAGTAATGATTTACATGAATTAAATGTTCTCCATGCTGCGCATCCTGGAGCTCTTCCAGGACCCAAGGTGCCGTCTGTCTAGACGACACCACTAGCGGCATGTAGACACTTGTTTCCATATATAGCACAGCCTTTGAGCTGATCCCTAGGCTCCATCCATCCTAGTTAGGAACGCCCATTATTGTAGTTTTCAGTAATTTTTCTTAGTATTTTTTCTATGTCTATGGACTACAATCCACGTATTCCGCTTTTAAGGTGTTGACTTTTTTCGCCTCTACCCCAGGAGGGCCACTTAGTAAGCAATTTTGATTGTAGGCTATTCATCGAACAGTTTCCTGACATTGGTCACGGCTCGTGCCTATTGTCATGGAGCCGTGATCACATGCCGGGTTGCTCGGCAACGTGTCTAAACAAGGAAGGCACTCAGCCTTCAATCACGTGTCCTACAAAATCCAGGTTGCTCGGCAACGCGCCGATGCAACGAAGACAGTCTGCTTTCAGTAGGCACAGGGAGAACTCCTCCGCTTCGTTCTCCACATAGGGTAAGCTACCACCTGAGTTTACTATTAGTGATTAGGCACACCTAGAATAAGTCTTTTATAGAGTTTTTCTCTTACCGTTTACAGCACCTGCTCTCCGCACTCGGTGGAAGCAGCTTGCACTCCGGAAAATAGTTTCCGCCATTACTCACCGAAATCAGGTAAAGACCCGATTACCTCCATTTTTAGTTACAAGATGTCTTGATCTACTTGCATATTGATTTGTTTTTCTTATTTTTTTTTTTTTTTGGATCTACTTTCTGTTCCGGCTCATTACGTGGCCCGGTATGTGTTGTTTTACTTTTTCAATTATTTGGATGATGACTGTTAATGTTGATATATTTGTGTTGTTCAAAATATGGAAATTTGTTTAATTTTGTAATAACTACGAAATGGTTGATATGATTGTATTTGAAAATCACCTTTTAGACTTGCCCTGATGAAGGATGTTATATTCCGAAATGCATTGGCACAATAGAAGTCTACGGATAGAATGATTAATGGCAATTTCTTCCTCATGAAGAATATTCTGGTGGCTATTTGCCACCTCTTTGTATAAAATAAATATTTTTCACTTGATGGAAAACCACCATTTGACTTTCATATTTCATTAAGAATTTGAACTAAAGGATTCACATTGAGCAGAACTACAACTACTATAGAACCCAATTTGGGACTCCAGAGAGCGGCTGTATGGTTGGGTCTTCACCTAATCTTTGCTCCTTGTTGTAATTTTGGGCCTGGGTGTCTCCAGGTCTTATTCAGCCAGCTCCTGTATACAGGATTCAACCTTCTAATAAAGATTAATCTCAGTAGAGACTTCTGTTAACACCAGAAAGACGTGAAATCCCCGTGGTGCCCACTCAAATTTGCTTCCGGCCACAGCATTTAGAACATTATTTGTAGTGTAGGTTATCATGGAGTGGAAAATGGCTCATTAAAACAGTTACTGTTTTATGTTTTAGAGCCTTTGACCAAAAGCTGGTGAGCACCTCAAAGCACTATTAGTCAGAGAAAATCCTGAGTCGCTGCTGGAATTTGGTCCAACTCATACCTGAAAAATCTAAGAATAAACAGATACTCGATAGACCACTTACATTCTAGGGTCCTGAGTATCATCATTCAACCAATCACAGTGCCTCCTTGAAAACCTTTCTACCTACCTTCCCTTAAGCCCCCATTGCTGTGCAAGGTCCCTCATTGCCCTCTTATCAGTTAGCAGTGTGCACACTTCATCTAAACTGACTAGGTATTGATGGGAGGATGACTTAGGCTACCCTATCAATTAAGAACAAAGGGAAATTCATGTTGAACATGTTAAATGTCTCCATTATTTCCATGCACATAAGCTCATTCTTACATCAATGTTATAATACAATGTTGAAATTGTTTAACTATATTGGAGAATGCGCTAGATGGCATTCCTCATGGCCCACTGTTCTACTTGTGGCTTGGACATATCCGCTGATTAATCAAATATGATCAAAGGTTTGGAACAGAATAGTTATCATTGAACTCTCTCTCTATTGGGGTGTTTCCCGAGATACATCTGCTGGGCTGCATACAGGGTATGTCGATAACTGATAAATGTCTACTGGCAAAAAGACAGATAGCTAAAAGCTGGTTGAAGTGTTGCACACCTATGGTTCGCTATTGGATACATGATCTTGCCTGGCATATATAACAGGAAGAACCCCTTAAAAGTATGGCTACTCCAGCCTCCTGATGCAAGGATTATTGGTCTGGTTTTATACAATATCTGCTATCACTAACTCCCATGATAATCTGGATTGATTTCTGTGCTCTTGCATATCACTTGATTAGGCCATTTTGTTATGTTTGAACTTTTTTTGTTTACTTTGCCTGACTATTGAGACACTACTACACCACTACGTTGTTGTCATTCATAACATCAATATGGTATCAACAATACTTTGCTGCATGTTACTAAATATGCTTCAAAGATAATAAAAAGTTTAAATAAATAGAAATGGTGTGAGGTATGGTTTTTTTGTCAATTGTTTACTGCTTGGGATTTAGATAGCTGCCATCTTGATGCAGTGAAGAGCCGTTCAAGGTTGCCATCCTAATGAACATACCACTAGAATTACTTGCTCGGATGGCCAGAGATAACAGAGCAATATGGACATATGGACAAAGATCGTTGGCAAGTGCAACAAGTCAGTTTGGAAGACTGAAGGCGATAGTAAAGTGGCACCACTCTTAATATGGTAGGGAATATGAGGTGGAGGAGTTATGCTGGTGGAGACAGGGCTACTGAGGTACTTTCCCGCCTCCCCTTTCCTGGCACTTTGGGCAACCCTTCCAAATGCATTAGGTGGCTCTCTTCTACTATGGCATGGGGTCCTAAACCCTCATCTCAGCTTATTACCTAGGTCTCAATCCCTTTCAGCGTCTTGTCTTCTCAATTTTTTGGGGCCTCCCAGCATTTAGTGATGTGGTGGGACTTCTAAAAGGTGGTGATGGGACTGGGGAGACAGAAGGAACCTCTGTTCACCTCCTCCGGGCCCCACATTACATAGCCAGTGGTGGCACCTGCCCACCATGGTCATCCTAGCCCTGTCATCAGGCCTAAAATGTGTGACTCCGCCACGGGTTCCAGAAGGAGATGCCACTGAATAGTCAAGTTCGAGAGATGTGTCCAACCTTTTGGCCTCGCTGAGGTTGGCAGCTATGTCAGTATCCTGAATTGGCATAGAGATGGTCAATGAGAGGTCCCCCAGCACATGACCCTTCAGAGACTCCACAGCAAAAGAAATGTGGTTGTCCTCCTCATCAAACATTGGTTTAACTCTTGTAGGACACACAAGGTTCGGAATTGATGGAAGCTGGGGGCCATTTATCTCTTGCTTCTAGTCTAGGATAGCCTGGTTAGCTTCAAATCAACATCTACAAGCAGCTACAAGGCATAAAATAAGTGGTGTCGCATAGCAATTTGCTATGCAAATCTGTAGGTTTGCTAATCAAATGGATACTTGTGTAGCAAAGTTAGCTATTCAAGTTGCCCTCTTCAATGAAAGTACAGCTCACCCTTTGTTCCTCTTTCCTCGGGTCACTTCAAGTGCTAATGGAGATAGTGCAGCAGTAATCATATCTTTCACTCTTACATGCCAAAGGCATGTGTGGGAGTGCTAGGCAAGAATTGTTTTCTTTTTCAAATAATTGCAATCCAGAAGCAATCGGGATGATATATATATATATAATACATTACTCACCGTAATCGTATTTCTGATGCTTGTATCTGCTTAGATTCACATGCTGTGCATAGGCCGACATCTAGTGGAAGCTGCAGAGTATTACAGTTTGTTTTTCGAAACTCGAAAATGGGCGTCGACACAGGGCGTGCCAGTAATACTATCCCTAGTGTGACGTCCACTGTACCCATGATCCCTCATGCGTGTAGGAACCTCAGATTGTATTTTTCTGACATGAGGTAGCATGAGGAGAAGCGCGAGTACAGATGATCCAAGCAGATATAAAGAAAGGTAAGACTACAAGCATCCATGCACCTTCTCTCAGAGGGGAGGAAGGGTGGGTCGCATGTGAATCTAAGCAGATACAAGCATCAGAAATACGATTACGGTGAGTAATGTATCCCTTCTGAGGCTTGTGGAATCTGCTTAGATCACATGCTGTGCATAGATTAGCGAGCAGTACCTGAAAGAGGAGGTGGGATGTGAGAAGGGTCATGAGCAAATAAATGTCTTCGAACCGCTTGTCCCACTTGGGTATCTGTCTTGGAATGGGTGTCAAATGCAGTAGTGCCGAGTAAAAGTGTGAATAGAGCTCCAAGTAGCTGCTTTGCAAATGGTGTCAAGGGGGACATTTGCAATGAAAGCCAGAGTGGCCCTAATTCCTCTTGTAGAGTGGGCTCTTGGCGTGAAAGGCAGAGTTTTTTCAGAAAGGGAGTAACACAGCTGGATACAGTTAATAATCCACTTAGAGATGGCACCTTTAGAGACGCGATCCCCCTCTCTGCCTGTAGCTACGGAGACAAACAGTTGGTCTGTTTTCCTTAGCGTCTGGTCTTGTTTACATAGTAGAGGACCGCCCTACGCACATCTAGGGTGTGTAGTTTCACCTCAGCTGAGCTCTGTGGGTCTTGGAAGAAAGCCGGGAGCTCGATGGACTGGTTCACGTGGAATTTAGAAATAAACTTAGGTGAGAACCTAGGGTGTGCGCGTAAAACCAGTTTATCTTTATGGACAGTAAAGAAAGGATCTTGCACCGAGAGCCTGAATTTCACTGACCCTTCTTATAGATGTAATAGCTACTAAGAAGGCCGTCTTATAAGTCAGGTGTTTGAGACTGCTTTTATGCATGGGCTCGAATGGGGGGCCCATGAGTTTAGATAGCACCACGTTAAGGTCCCATCCCGGTGGTGGGTTAGAAATAGGAGGGTGAAGTCTCTTTACTCCTTCCATGAAGGCTTTAACTACTGGTACTTTCCACCTCAACACCTTGTTATGGGAAGTGGTGTATGCCGACAGGGCTGCCAGATGTACCTTCAGTGAGTTAAAGACCAGTCCTACATCCAGCAGGTGGAGCATGTACGTAACAATAGTGGAAGGAGTGCAATCAACTGGGTTGATTTGTTTATTCTGGCACCAGATAACAAATATCTTCCATTTGTCAAAGTAGCAGTGCCTCGTGTTTGGTTTCCTAGATTCTTTTAGGATGTCCATACACCTCTGAGGTAAATTGAGATGTCCAAACTATATGACCTCAGGAGCCACGCTGCCAGGTTCATTGAGTTGGGTTGAGGATGCACTGTCTGACCTTGGTGCTGGGACAGTAGGTTGTACCAGGCCGGAAGTTTGATCGGTTCGCACACGGCTAATCTGCTTAAGTGTGGGAACCACGGTTGTCTCGCCCACATGGGAGCAACCAGGACGAGCCACATCGACTCTCTGTTCATCTTGTTGACCACCTTCCTGATGAGAGGAGTTGGTGGAAAAGCGTACGCAAACATTCCTGACCAGTTCATCCACAGGGCGTTCCCCTGGGAGTCTGGTTGGGGGAACCTGGATGCATATCCTGGGCATTGTCTGTTTTTGCTTGTGGCAAATAGGTCTACAGTGGGGAAACCCCACTGAGAGAAGATATCTTCTACGACTTCTCTGTGTAGACACCATTCGTGTTCCCCTGGGAGGGGGTCTCTGCTTAGAGCATCCGCTAGAGAATTGAGATCCCCTGGAACATGTTGCGATGACAGGAAGATGTTCCGTCTGAGTGCCCATATCCAAATTCTCTGGGCAAGCTTGGACAGATTTGGCGAATGAGTCCCTCCTTGATTGTTCAGGTAAAACATGGCTGTAGTGCTGTCCGTCCGGATTTGCACCGACAGATTTAGCAGGTAGGGCTCGAACGCTTGAAGCGCTCTGAATACTGCCGGAAGCTCTAGTAGGTTGATGTGATTCTTGGCCACTGAGTGAGACCAGAGACTCCGAGCTGTGTGGTGGAGATGGTGAGCTCCCCACCCTGTCAGGCATGCATTGGTTGTGACTACCGCCTGTATCTCGGGATCGTAAAAGGGTTTCCCCTTGGACAAATCTTCTCTTGTCCACCAGTTTAGGCTTTGTACAAGTGTTGGCGAAACGACCACTAGATCGTCCCACAGATCACTTGCCTGAGACTACTGTTTCGCCAACCATTCCTGCATGGGACACATGCGCAGGCGCGCGTGGGGGACCAGGTAAATTACATGACGCCATCATGCCCAGCAACCGCATTGCTTTGCGTACCGTTATCTGGCGACCGGACTGATGTTGCGGAATTTGCAGCAGTATATTCCAAATTCTTTCCTCGGAAGGAAAGGTCAACCCCTCTTGAGTGTCTAGGATAGCTCCTAGGAACTGTTTGGAGGTGCTTGGCACCAGACTTGACTTTTTCTCGTTTTTTGAGAAGCCCAATTCGAAGAGGAGGTCGATTGTCCTTTGAATGTTTGTTCTGCAAATTACTGGGGTCTCCCCCGTGATGAGCCAGTCGTCCAGGTAAGGGTACACCGGGATTGCCTCCCTGCATAGGTGTGCTGCCGCCACCGCCAGTACCTTGGTGAATATCCTTGGAGCTGCAGCTATCCAGAAGGGCAGTACCGTGAACTGGTAGTGCCGACTGTCCACCTTGAAGTGCAAGTACTTTCTGTGCGCTGGGAACATGGAAATATGAAAATAGGCATCTTTCATGTCCAATGTTGCCATGTAATCCCCCTTTTTTAGGAGGGGGCTTAGCTCTTGGAGAGTAGTCATGCGAGATTTTTGGGGCTTGACATACTTTTTGCAGGCCGTAAGTCCAAGTCAGGCCGTAAGTCCAATACTGGGCGCATTGACAAATCTTTTTTTGCCACAAGGTAGTAAGTCGATTAAATACGCTTGTTTACCTGGTGTCCCGGCACGAATTCTATCGCGTCCTTTGCTAGCAGATTGACAATCTCCTCGAGGAGGATCTTCTGGTGTTCCAAAGAATGTATTCTTTGTCGTGGAGGATGGTTCCGGGGACGCTCTAACAGTTCTATGCAGTACCCAGCGGATACTGTGGACAGCACCCATCTGTCTGATGTGATCCCTTCCCAAACTTGGGTGAAGTTTGAAATGCGTCCCCCTACTGGGGTTGCGTGAGAAGGGACCCTGAAGGAACAAGTTACTTACCTGTAACGGTTGTTCTCCAGCATGGGTCTGGCATGGATTCACATGCTCATGAATATTCCCCGTCGTCAGGCTGGGAATCCTCGGTAAAGAAAAATCAGTATCAGTTTTATTTCTGATCTGTCTTTCGTAGTAATAACCAATCACTGATCTCTGCGTCATATTGACCACAGCCAATGACTGCCATCTCCCTAAGCCCCGCTTCTGGCAGCCATCTTCAGATTTGGTAGCACGTGAAGTGGCAGTATGACCAAGTGAAGAGCCGCAGAGGAGTAGGCGAGAGGGTTCGCATGTGAATCCATGCCAGACCCATGCTGGAGAACAACAGTTATAGGTAATTAACTTGTTCCTTCTCCAGCATGGGGTCTGGCATGGATTCACATGCTCATGAATATAAGAATACATAGCAGTACACACATGCACAACCACGGGAGGTGGCAAAAGGCTCAACATTAAGCAATACAACAACTCAACATTAAGCATCTCTTACCTCCTCACCAGGCTCACCTTAAGCGAACAGGTTGCGCAGCACTGCTTGGCCGACCCTGGACTCCTCCCTGGAATCCCGATCGACGCAGTAGAATCTTGTGAAGGTGTGCGTCGACCTCCACGTAGCAGCCCTGCAGATGTCCAGCAGGGGCACACCAGATAGTAACGCCGTAGTAGCAGCGATCGCTCTGGTCGAATGGGCTCTCGGACGGCCTGGCAGCGGTCGTTTAGCCAACCGGTGGCAGTGCATGATGCAGCCGGAGAGCCATATGGAAATAGAAGACTTCGAGAGAGCCTCCCTTGATTCACAGGTCCAAAGTTCACAAACAGCTGTGATGTCCTCCGAAAACTCTTCGAGCGGTCCACGTAGAACTTCAGCGCTCTAGCCACATCCAGCGAGTGCAAAGTCCTCTCGGCCGGCGACGAAGGAGACGGGAAGAAAACGGGTAACACCAGGGGCTCGTTAAGATGGAAGTCCGACGGCACCTTGGGCATAAAGGAGGGGTGCGTCCTAAGCACCACCCTCGAGGCATGGAAAGTCAAGTACGGTGCTTTGCAGGATAGGGCCTGGATCTCTCCCACTCGTCGTGCGGAGGTAATGGCCACCAGGAATGCAGTCTTCCATGACACAAACTTCATCGGTGCGGAGTGCATCGGCTCGAATGGGGGCCCCATGAGCCTGGTCAGCACCACGTTAAGTTCCCACGCCGGGGCCGGGGCCTTCACCGGCGGGAACGACCGGAACAGTCCTTTCATAAACTCTTTTACCAGTGGATGGGACCACAGGGACGGCCGTCCTGTGGTTCTGGTATATCTGGAGATCGCCGCCAGATGAATCTTAATGGAGGCATGGGCTAGCCCAGCCTTTGCCAGCGATAGCAGGTACGGCAGCACTTGAGGGGCCGTAATCCGTAGGGGGTTGATCTTCTGTGCTCGGCACCAGATAGAGAACCTCTTCCACTTGTGACCGTAGCATTTGAGAGTTGAGGACGCCCTGGCCTTTGCAAGAACCTCTCTGCAGTCGGCCGGTATATCGTACCCTCCAAACTCTAGCGCTGCAGGAGCCAAGCCTGCAGGTTCAGCGACGCCGGGTCGTGGTGGAAGATGGCTCCGCCTTCTCTGGAGAGAAGATCCGCGTCCGCCGATAGCTTGATGGGTGGGGACGTTGACAAGTCCAGAAGGTCCGGGAACCAGATCTGCCTTGGCCACGCCGGTGCGACGAGGATCATCCTGCACCGGGACCTCTTGAGCTGGTTGATGAGTCGAAGCAGCAACGGCAACAGAGGGAACGCATACAGGTATAGTCCGTCCCAGGGGAACGAGAACGCACCGCCTATGCTTCTCGGCTGGGGAAACCTGCTGGCGAACCTCTTGCACTTCGAGTTTGTCGCTGTTGCGAACAGGTCGATTTGGGGTTTGCCCCATCGTCGGAAGAGTTGATCCACCTGATCCTGGCGCAGCTCCCACTCGTGACACGCGCGCAGCTCCCTGCTGAGCGAGTCAGTGATGGTGTTTCTTTCTCCTGCCAGGTGGAAGGGAACCAGGAACATCCCCTGGGCGACCGCCCAGTGCCACAGATCCTGTGCCTCCTTGGATAGGGCTGGGGATCTGGTGCCTCCCTGCTTCCGTATGTAAAACATTGTCGTGGTGTTGTCCGTGAAGATCCACACCACCTTGCCCTTGAGCGACGGAAGGAACGATTTGAGAGCCCAGAACACGGCTCAGAGTTCCAGGATGTTGATGTGCAGGAGCTTCTCCTCCGGGAGCCAGAGGCCTCTTGCGTGGAGATCTCCGGTGTGGGCGCCCCAACCCTCCAGGGAAGCGTCCGTCGTCACCGTCTCCTGGTACGCCGGCGTCTGAAAGTCGTTGCCCGCCGTGAGGTGCGCTCGAACGCCCCACCACTGAATTGCCCGCCGGAACACCTCGTTGAGGGGACCCTGTCTTTGAAGGTGCCCGTCGCCTGCATCCAACGGGCATCGAGAAATTCTTGAAGAGGGCGCATCCGTAGTCTGCAGAGGCGCACCAGGTAGATGCAAGAGGACATCATCCCCAGGAGGGACTTGATGGACCTCACCCTGGCCACGTCCGTGGCTAGCAGGCGCTGCACTTTGCCCAGAAGGGTCTTCGTCCGTTCTTCCGACGGTGCCGCCAGGCGCCTCACTGTATCTAGCTTCGCTCCCAGAAACAGGGCCACCTGCGATGGCACCAGGTAGGACTTTGGGTAATTTATTGCGAATCCCAGGTGTGTGAGTAGCTGGACGGTCCTCGCAGTGTGTTCGACGGCGAGTTCCCTCGTCCTTGAGCGGCTGAGCCAGTCGTCCAGGTAGGGGTAGACGCGAATCCCCTGCAGGCGCAGCCGCGCCGCCACTGGTGCTAGGCACTTGGTAAAGACCCTGGGGGCCGACTTCAATCCGAACGGCAGTGCTCTGAATTGGTAGTGGCGTCCCTGGACGACGAACCTGAGGAACTTTCGGTGACTTTTGAGGATGGGAACGTGGAAGTATGCATCCTCCAGGTCCAGCGACGATAGAAAGTCGCCTTCCTCCAGCTGTCCCAGCATGTGCTGGAGGGTGACCCATCCTGAACTTTTGTGACCTGATGTATTTCGTCAAACGACGAAGGTCGAGGATGGGGAGCCAGTCGCCCGTCTTCTTCCTGACGAGGAAGTACCTTGAGTACACCTGGGAGCCCCGCAGCCTCTTCAGGACGAGCTTGATGGCGCCTTTCCTGAGCATCGCCCGTACTTCCAACAGCAGTTGCGGGACGTGATTTTCCTTCCTGGCCACAGTTGGAACGTGAGGGCACTTCTTCAGGAATTCGATAGAGTGTCCTCTTGCCAGGGTATCCAGCACCCAACGGTCGGTGGAGATGGACTTTCACACGCCGACGAACTTCGTCAGCCGGCCTCCCACCGGGGTGCTTCGGTGGGGGCCCGAGGCCACGGCCGGTTCAGTCCTGCTTGGAGGTGGTGGCCTTGCCGCCCTGGCCACCTTGCCGACGGCGGCGAGGCGCTCCCTGCTTGCCGCGACCCCTGTAGGCCTCCTGAGACGAGGCGCGTGCCGCCTGGCGGTAGGACGACGAGCCACCGCCGGATCCCTTGGAGGCCCCCTGTCTGCCTCTGGAGCTCCGAAAGGGCCGTCGTTGCTGAAGGGCTCCTAGGGCGCGGGCCGTCTCCGTGTCCGTCTTTATGGCTTGGAGGGATTCGTCCACCGCCTTCCCGAACAAGTTGCTGCCGTCGAACGGCATGTCCAACACCCTGGTCTGGACGTCCTGACGTAAGTCGGTCGCCCGGAGCCAACCCCGTCGTCGTAGGCAAACTCCGTTGCCCAGCTGGCGGAACCCGGTATCGGCAATATCGGTTGCCACCGTTATGGCGTGGTCCGACGCCACCTCGCCTTCTTGAAGTATTTCCAGGGCCTCAGACCTCTTGTCGTCCGGTAGGAAGTCCAATATGGGGGCCAGCTTAAACCAGAGCTCCCTGTGGTAACGGGCCAGGATCGCCAGGGCGTTGGCCGCTTTGATCGTCGTCAACGGTGACGAAATGACCTGTCGCACCATGGCGTCCAACTTACTTCCCTCGCCGTCCGGAGGGGAATTCGACGTTGAGGCTCCTGACCCCGCCGCTTTCTTCTTCGCCGCCGCCGAGACGACCGAGTCTGGCGTTGGCTGGGCCCTGAGGCACAGGGGAGCGGTCTCGGGGACCCGGTACTTCTTCTCGTACCGGTCCCGTTTGGCTGGTGCGTGGAGGGGTTCTTGAGTACCGACAGGCCTTCCTCCCAGATGTCATCGATTAGAGGCACCGCGATGACAGTCTTCCTCTTGGCCTCCCGGCGCTGATAGAGGAAACCTTCCTTTTTCTGCTCCTGCGGGCAGAGCTGGAACAATTCGGACGGATCATGGCGTGGAATGAGCCAATCTCGTCGGGCGGAGAGGCCCGTGCGACGGGAGACCCGTTCCGTCGTCGTCGCCCTCAGAACCCGTCGTCGAGCCCACCGCACCGTCATCTCCCGACTTGTGGGAGGATGAGGAGGGAACTGCAGGCCTTACGGGGGCGAGCGGAGGAGAGGGTTGGGTCCTCCGTTGTTTGTTCTGAGGACTTCCCGACGGGCCAGGTTGCGGGTCCTCCGGCCTGGGCCGTGGTAATCTCGTCCTTATCTCAGAGCATAAGGACTGGATCGCAAACAAAATGGCCGCAGAGCTATCCTAAGGCCTAGGTTCCGGCTGTGCCGGAAGGGAAAGCTGCTCTTCCTCGCCATCGTCGTCTTCCTCGGTTATCTCCCGAGGATCTTCCTTGCGGGATTGAACCTTCTCGAATTGGACTTCGAGATTCCTCACGACCTCGGTCAGTTCCCCCTCCGAGGCTTACTCCGAGCTCGAGGAGGCTACCGTGCCCCCCCCCCCCTTTTTCCATCACGGGGGCCATGGCGATGGGCTGAAAAGAGGATTCCCTCCTTGGCGGCAGGGAAACTCTAGTCCCGGAGGCAGTCTCCGCTGGCGGGGTCTCTGCCGGCTTGGCCAGAGTCGCCGCGATCGGCTCGATAGAGGCCTTTGCCTGCTGGGTAGGGGCCTTCACCACCTTAGGTGCGTCCTGGGCCTTCTCCTTAGGGGGAGGGGCGACGCCTCGCTCCCCCTCTCCCGAGATCGGACGGGGCTTCTCCCGAAGCTTACCCGGGGTCTCGGACTTCCTCTTCCCCGAACCGGAGCGCTGGCTCGTGGTCGACGGTGCCGGGGAAGGTGCGCCCTGCCTGGCGACCGAAGAGCCCGACCTTTCGGCGCTCCCGGAGCCAGCGGACTCGCGGCGCTTGGCCTGGTGTTGGGCCCCCGTCGCCGGGGCGCCCGCACAGGACTTAGAAGCCCGCTCGGACCCTTTCTTCTTCTTCTCCTCACCCGTTGAGCCCTTCTCCAACCAGCTGGCGAGACGGGATCGACGGTCCCTCATGGTCCGCTCCGACAAGTTCTTGCAGAACTGGCAGTCCTTCTCTACATGAGTCTTGTCCCCATGAAGACAGTAGAGGCATTGCGAATGTTCGTCCTCCTTAAACACATTCTGCAGCCCGCATCCAGGGCAGCTGCGAAACAGCTTGGGTCGGGTGACGAACTCGCGTCCTGGGCCATCTCGAAGTAGGCCGCAAATCTTCTGGAATCCTCCAAGCGGTTGATTCAACGAAATCTTCACCCTTGAGGGGTGTAGGAAAATCCTGCAACGGGTACCCGTTAACGGATTGAAACGGTGGAGCTTGAGGCTCGATTAACCGAAAAAATGTGAAAATTCACCTGAAAAAGCGCAAAACAAGCAGCAAAAGTCAGAGAGCTAAGCACGAGGACTCCCAACACTTGAACGTGCTGTAAAAATCTGAAGATGGCTGCCAGAGGCGGGGCTTAGGGAGATGGCAGTCATTGGCTGTGGTCAGTATGACGCAGAGATCAGTGATTGGTTATTACTACGAAAGACAGATCAGAAACGAAACTGATACTGATTTTTCTTTACCGAGGATTCCCAGCCTGACGACGGGGAATATTCATGAGCATGTGAATCCATGCCAGACCCCATGCTGGAGAACCTAGTGTCACTGTTTTGGTGGAGGCGTGACGCTCCTTTACTGGGACTGTCTCTACCCTTACCACGTCCTCTTTTGTTACCTCTGCCGTAACCCTTGGTAGACTGTTGGTTATTATTGTTCCACGGTGTACCCTGCCCCTAGGAATAGTTAGATCCTCTATGGGAATTTTGGCCGCGTGGGCGATGAAAATTGCCATTCCCTCTCTGATTAGGGGGTTTGTTGGTTAGTTGGCCTAGGGATTTGAGTGTCTCATACTCGTCCTTGGCATTTTTCAGCGTGTCCTCGACCGCCTTACCAAACAGATCCGGCTCCACCGGTTTATCTAACAAAGATGCTTGGGTTTCAGCTTTGAATCCAGACTGCTGTAACCAAGCGTGTCTTTTGATAACAGTTCCTTCTGCTCTCAATCTGCCGGCGTTATCTGCGGCATCAAATGTTGCTTTTAAAATGCAACCGGACACGGCTCTTCCCTCCGCCGCAACTCGTGCCAACTGGCTCTTTAAGGGTTCTGGGGCAGAGTCTATGAGTGCCGCGACTTCTTCCCACTGATGGCAGTTGTAGCTGGCCAACAGGGTGGTGGATTTGGCAATCCTTGCCTGGTAGGCGGAAGTGGAGGCTACTTTCCTGCCCAAACCATACAGTTTCTTGCTCTCCTTGTCGGAAGGAGCTTCGGACGATGACAAGGGTGTTCCCGCCCTCTTACGGGTGTTAGTAACAACCAGGGAGTCCGGTTTCAGATGCCCGCTTATATACAGTGGGTCTGATTGGGCTGCCCTGAAAAGTTTCTCAATCCTGGGGTTCACTGCCCTGGTGAGGTTAGGATTTAAAAGTGAAGGGTCTATTCTTCTCTGAATAGACTTAAGGATAGGGATGGCCTGAGCAACAGGCCTCCTTTCTCCCACTAACTCTTCGGCGAAGTCCCTCTCCTCTTGAGCACCCTGGGTGTCAATGTGGAAATGTTCTGCCGCTCGGGACAGAACTTCATTCAGGAGAGGTTGATTGTCGACAGGGGAGTCGGTAATCGGGGGTTCTTTCTCTACTGGGGAATATACTCTGTAGGTCTCAGGGTCTTCCTCTTCCTCTTCTTGGTCCTCATTATCCCCATAGTAGCCCGTACCAGTTTGCTCTTCCAACATGCACAAATCTGGATCCTCACAAAATGATGTCTCCCCTTGATATTGGGAGTAGGGCTGTATATAGAAGGGGTCCGAAGACCGCGTTGGGGCTTCAAACCGGGACTTCTTACTTGGAGGTATTGGATCTTTAGAGCCTGAGGGTGCTGACCCGTCGGGAGTATAGGAGAGAAAGTGTTCAGGGTTTTTTGCGTAAAAATCTGCCAATGAAGACATCCTTGACATCACCCTGTCTATGTCATCACTAGACCATTCTCTAGAACTGGGAATTATCTTTTCTGGGGCTTTCTCCGCCTTATCCTGACTAGACTTACTGGTTTTAGCAGGTGTCCTTGGGATAACAGAGGAATGGGACTTGTCTGTCAGTTTATGTGGAGTGGGAAGTTTTTGAGGTGTGTGAGGAGGCTGAGACTGCTTCCTCTGTTCTTTTCCCCCCTCCCCGTGGGCGGAAGAGTGTTTTCCCTGTTTTTTCGCCCCTTCAGAGCCTTCCGACGCCTGGCGTCAAGGTTTGGGGGTAGTGTCCCTAGTTTTAGAACGTAGAGGTAGGGACTCGGGAGCCGCCTTTATGCGGTCTGCGGGCACCGACTCCTGGAGTGCGGTCTGGGGATGCAAGTCGGCTTCGTCTTCAGACGATCGAACTTCCGTTACCTTGGGGAGCGAGGCACTCTTGGCAACAGTGGATGATTGCTTGGAGTCATGCGGTGATCTAGAACGCCCAGAGGACAACGATTCGGACCGTTCTCTATATGCCTCTTTTCGAGAACTCGACGTGTGCATCGAGTCTCGGTTGGACTTCATGTGCTTTGTAGAAGTGTTGTGGGTAGCGCTTGTGTCGCCGGGGGTCTTCCCCATAGCCGCCCTGCCGGACAACCTTCCGAGGTCGGGGACTTGCGCTCGGCTGTCTCTTGACGCCACGTTGCCCTCGCCGTCTGAAAGCACGGCGTCGCTGCCATCGCTGAAGGCGCCCTCCGCTGCCATGGCCTCCTGACGCCTGGCGTGGTGGGCCCAACGCTTGATCGAACGGTCCTTAAGTGTTTTCGGTTTAAACCAACTACACGCACTGCAGTTCGCCTCGAGGTGGTCCCTCGGCAAGCAGAGATTGCACGTGGCGTGCCTGTCGACCCAAGGGTACTTGCGGTTGCACTTCGGGCAGAATTGGAAAGGGGTACCCTCCATACGCACCTTGGGGCAGCGGGCTAGTAAGTGTAGGAATATATAAGACTGTACCTATATACCAAAAGAGTGTAGAGTATGTCCACCCCCCACTCTCCCTACTTGCAGGGCCGAGGCCAGAGGCCTTCCAAAGCCCGGGCCGAGGCCAGAGGCCTTCTGAGGCCCAAATCCGTCGTGCAGCTGTCGACTGTCGAATTCTTCTCCGGGCCGTCGTCGAGTGTGGAAGTTCGGTGACTCGACGTTGGGGTGGAGAAAAGGGTAAATATAACAATATTTAGCAAAAGTATGGCTAAGGCCAGGGAACTCCGCGAAATGCTTCCGACCAGTATGGCGGAAAAATACAATCTGAGGGTCCTACACGCGTGAGGGATCATGGGTACAGTGGACGTCACACTAGGGATAGTATTACTGGCACGCCCTGTGTCGACGCCCATTTTCGAGTTTCGAAATACAAACTAATACTCCGCAGCTTCCACTAGATGTCGGCCTATGCACAGCATGTGATCTAAGCAGATTCCATAAGCCTCAGAAATATATATATATTTTTAAAAGATAGTAGTGCAATTCAATTTCTAAAATGTAAGTTGTTACATAATACACACTTACAGTATTGATACTGTAAAACACTGCGCCATCTCCATGCTTTACAGTAAAGTTTAGGTTAGTATAACTAAATTTCATAGTGTCAACTAGATTTCATTTTGTTGGGCAAGATGTATCATATTGATGAGTGAACACTTTTGGAAATAAACATGATCAAACACTTTTGATGGCAAACCTAGTTCTGTAACCTGTAGTTTGCATAAGTTTTGCAACTGGTGGCCAACCCATGAGCGAACCCATACTCTACATTCTATATTATCACCCTGTTGCTTTATACCAGGTACCCCAAAAGAGAGATGACCATAAATGACAATATTCCACCTAGTTTGCCTAGTTCTCTGCCTGCTACGCAATCCACTCTGCTTAGTCTCTTTCTTGCCTCTTACATAATGAATACACAAAGCGAATGAAAACACAAAAGATGCTTACGCAAAGTAGTGATCAATAGTTCCAGCAAGTCTGTACATCTACTGCAATACCAAACACTGTAGGTAGACTCCAGAGATCGCTTTGCATTATGATTGTATAATATATTACCACCTGCAGGAGACAACTGGCCAAACTGTTTTCAGAGCCTTTGTTTTATCATATCCATTAATTAGTCTACATTCATGCAGCCAACCTTTTAAATTTTACAGACAATCACTAATGGCTCGCAAAGTCTTTTCGGCCACTCGCATAGCCAAGTAGATTTTATGAAGGGCGAGTAGCATTTACAAGAGATGTTTGAAACTTTTATTTACCATTTACTTCATTTGCACTATATTTCAAATAATGGTTTCACTGTCCATGGCTGACCTCTGGATGGCAGCAGTGTGCCAAACAGTGGTTTTGTAGTGACTAGCATTTTAAATGTGTATTCCTCTGTTACTATGGGTTGAGTACATTACTCTTAGGTTGAATAGGTAAACTAGGTTACCCGAATTTGCAAGGTGCGACTCCTCTCACTAATGTCTTATTTCAGCAGTTCGTAAAACTGCTGTATTGTTGCTCATTTCATGTCTTCGGTACAAATAACATCTGGTGACATTAACAATATTAGTGCAAACTCTGCTAATCAATGTTTGAAAACTAATTATGCCTTGAGCTACTTTTGGCTCCCCAGACCAATTGTTGCCTTACAAAACATGCATATGTGACATCAATTTTGAGTTATTGAGAATGCTAATAAATACAAAGTAGGACACATCTAGTACACATTTAAACAAAATGAATCCTACATAATGGACAAAAAGCTCAAGTGTTTATCTCATGCTGAAGTTAGAGTCGCTGTACATCTTGTACGGGCTCCTGGTTCCCCAGCGGTAGCTTCTGCCTACTGAGTGATGCCCGACACCCAGGAGCTGGTTTTAGCTCCTGCCCATCGAACCTTAATTTGAACCCTGGACACATGCTCTTGGAAGCTGGGTCCTTCTTGAGACTACCCAGGCCTGCAATAAGAGAATCAGCACCAAGGACAGAGCATTTGAGCCAAAGTTGTGACCCATGAGAGCTCACTGAACAAAACCGAGATGGCTCCACACAAGAGTCATTCTGCACCTCTATACGAGTTCTTAAGCATGTGGTGTGTCATGTGCCCAGGTAACAGGCGTTTTTGGCGAAGGTGGTTGCTGGGCAGCCATTAACTGTTCCATCACGTTCCCATACGGCTCTGTGTAACAGTCTAGTTTCTTTCCATCATGGCGGCTGCTGGGAGGTACTTAGCCCCTGTACTCCCAGCAGCTGGTGCATTGCAACCGCTAGGTCGTGTTTCCCCTATTCGTTTAAAGCGCTAGTGTTTTCCCTTTCTTTCCATTTCGGTGTCTTTCTGCTTTCCGGAACTATTTTCTGCCTCCTTGCTGGTCCCGCTCCGGCATCCTGTCCTCATGGGTCTCTCATCCCACGTACGCTTTCCCTCGCTCTATTTTCTCCCTTTTGTTTCATTTTTCTTCCGCTCTATATTTTTGCTGGTTATCTGGCTGTCTGTCCTCTTGCCTCGCCCCCGCTTTGCAGTGGCATTTTTCTCCTTTCTGGTGGCGCTTCCTCCTTGCACTGGTTGCCCCTTGGGCCATCTGCTTGCAGCCACAGACTTATCACCTGTTAACCGTGTCCAGCCTCTCTGGGTTTAAGTCCTGGATTTGAAGAACTATTGTGGAGGCGCTCTGTCTCGGATTAGACAACATCTTTTGGATTACAAGGTCAGACTCTAATTTACCACAGCTTTACAAGCTAACATCACTACTACCTGAATCCTTTGGGTTTTTTTTTCTGCCGTGGGCTTTTTCCCCCCATTTACGGTCTGCTTCGGAAGAGGGGCCAAAGGGCTGCAGCTCACCGGCGGCCACTGTGGCTTCCTTCAGAGGTAAGCCAGTGCCTACCAAAAGAGAGAAGGATTACAGCTACAGGCGTCGGACGTATACCCTTCGGATACCAGCGAATCAGGTGAGGAGGCAGCAGAAGGCAGTGGGTCAGAGGAAGGAGTTTTGACATGGTGACAGGACCTCAAATGACTTGAGAGAGCACAGCTAGCCTGGGTTCATCCAGCATAGAGGCAAAAGCCAGTGGCAAACCTTGGCAAAAGACGTCTAGCATCTTCTGCTTAAATTCTTGCTGCTGCTCATGAGTGGCAGTATCTGGCTAGAATCGGACAACTCTTCTCAATCTGATTCCAAAAGGCAGACGTTTGGGTTTACACCTCCTAGAGGATTGATTTCGTGTGCATTTGTCACCCTTTCAGGCCAGCTCCAAGACTTCACAGAACTTTGGGGTTAGAGGGAGCAATGGACGCACCCACTGAGGCGTTACGAGCCTAGCAGAGGTCTCTGAAAACCTTATCGTCATTGCTCTAGGATGCAAAGAAAACTATAAGCTGCATTTATTTGTATCTTGATTTTCGGCCAGGCACCAGCGCCGATGTGGACACAACACAGACATAGGCTTTCTGCAGTTCTTACAGTTCATGAAGCTCAAGGCCTTAATGGTAGAGCTGGTGATAATTGGCGTTCAAACATAGTGTTTGAATGCATAGAAAAATTTAACTGAGGTAATGGAGGGGCACCAATGATGCTGAGTGGGGTTGCAGTGCACCAGCGAAAAGCTTTCATTTCAGTCTATGCTTGGAGAAGCTATTTCAAAAGTGAGAAATCTGTAGGAGGGATCCATTACAAAAGAGGATCATGGCCATATATTTCAAATAATAATTTGCAAATACAACCGTTTTAGCTTTTGTATAGGCAGTGAACAGTCTTTTCTGCTATGGGATGCCATCATATGACCTAGAATTCTCACCATTTGCCAGATGGTGCCACCTTCCAGCCAGATAGTAGCCATATATTGGCATAACATGCCTAGGTAATCAAATTATATGGAAGATATTTCTACCAAATACCACACACTGCTAGCATATGCTCAGGAGCTAACATACTAAAACGGCCTAGGGAGGTTGTGTCATCACAATGTGTGCTTGGTGAAGTAGGATCAATATCTATTTCATTTATCAACCCATTAACAGCTGGGCTATTATGCATTTCGATGCAAATAGGACAAACATACTTGTCCTCAGCACTTAACAAGTTAAGTTTGCTGAATACACCACCACCTGTCATATAAAAGCAATTAGATCACTACAAATAAGTGCTCAGCTAGAGGAAAGAGTTTCACAGTTGTAGAAGAAAAACTATATGGAACTTAGTACAATAGATGACCAGTGTTTATATGGACCCATTCAGACAAGGGTGTTTCCCCACGGAAAACCTCCTGAAATGGTTTAATGAGAAGTCTACTCTGATCGTTTAATGAGAAGTCTACTTGTGTACCCCCGGCTGACCTCACAAGATGTTTTATTTTAAAATAGGTAGAAGTTTCTTGAACCACCAGCCATTGAGCAAAGGGCCAAGAGTCCACTCTGGAGGAAGTCGAGCAATTTATCAATATTAAAAATCAACCAAGAAGCATCCTTTATACGTCAATTAATACAACAGTTACCCTGCAGAGGTGAAATGCCTTTTTAACGGGCCAGCCCAGGTGTACATATGATGAAAATATACATTAGCTTTTAGTATGCGCCTTCAGATAGACACCCCTTTGAACAGCATGTGTGTTAGCACTATGGCAAGATGATCTGATCACGTGTCCCTGCCTGCACAATACAAAGTGAATAGCCCTGTCAAATTTCAGGCCTGTAATACGTCGGTTACATAACTACCCAAAGATGTGGGCATTGATTCACTGAGCTATCTTGCTGGTTTCCCATGTAATATGCTTATGTTTTTTAAAGAGCTTGGAAAAAATATATTCTCAAACAAGTATTCACAAAGGAAAATTGATTAATTTCAAAGAAATCTGTTGATTTTGGTGTTCCAATTTCATTACAAAGTAAAGCAAAGTGCTCCCTAACTTGCCATCATCTATGACAGGACAGCCTGTCAAGTGAGGGCGATACATACTTTGCAACAGAGAGCCAGAGAAAACGGGCTGCACCACTAAAGCTACACATAGCCCTGCCCACAGGTCATATATGACCTCCTGAATTACACATGCATTGCCAATGCAATTGTTTTTCTGTGCTTGTCTATTTTCATGTATTGAATCGGATCTAGAACCCTTGTGCTAGTTCATTTAGTTAAGTTAGACCATTTTATTTAGTAAGATGATGCTACTTCTAGGAGACCTTGTGAATAATGACATTTCTGGCAACAGAGAGGGGTTTAACGCTGCAATAGAAAATTTTGTTAGTGCTTTCTGTAAACAAGAGATCTTGGAGACCAAATAATATGCTGTTTGACTTTAAGATAGCTCCCTAGGTTTAGAAGGGACTGTGCACCACATGTCAGATGTTTGGATTCTTTTGGGGACGACTCGGCCCTTCATGATTCCATGTTCAAACCACTGAGTGCTACATGACCTATTTAAGGCCTATTATTACAGCACTTAGAAACCATAGCAGAGCTCAACAGGCGCGAAAAATACTGAACATGGAATATAAGTATTTTTCATTCTTGACTATTGTACAATAACTTATGTATACTTTTTTTATATCATGATGCACATTTGAATATATTTTATAACCCCTATTGAAAAATACTTAAGTCTATAAAATTGACCTTTTAAAATCCAAAACACATTTTGTTGTAAATGAACTGTAGTACATGCGTAACATTTTGTCACATTGATTACAAAAATAAAAACGGACAATAAATGATAAACTTCCAAAAGTTACCATTGCCTATCATTCACAAAGGGCAGACCACATTATGCTAGTTTATCATTACACTGCACAATTTTCCTCATTAATTTAATTTTTAGAAAGATATATGCGACTTATTTGCTAAATGCCGGAGCACAGTAAACTCTTTATCCTGTCCAGCCCATTAGCTCGCTACAAATTAATTTAATGTGACACGGTGAGATATGCATTTGAAGCATTATTAAAAAAAACTGTCTTTAGAGGCCTGGATTGCTTTATAAGGGGGACAGCAAAGGAAGATAAGGAAAACTGACATACACACACTTAAATATCAGGAATTGACAACGCCGGGAATTTGGAAAGGGCAGTCCGGGTGTTATCCTCATCACCCCTCCGCCCTCCAAACCACTCAAGCACACTACACACCAGCATATTTGACACTCAAGGTAGTGCATCACCAACTATTAGCAAAAACAAAAAAAAAGGGGCTATGCTCAAAAAGCATTGTTCAAAGTGAAGATAAAGTACAGAGTACAGACCGAATACAGAGAGCAAAGTTAACCAAACGTGTCGGAGCCCTTCCACCGTGCACAATCAAGGCCACATAACCTACTCTATGGGATGGCCGCCTCTCGGAGAGGTCAACAATTACGTTTTAGCTCACTGTCTGTACCAAAGAATAAATATCCATTTTCACATCAGTCTGGTCCTGCCAACAATGGCAGTTAAGCACCAAAGAGCTACGCCTCTGAACAAGAAATGCAACAATCCCAGATACACGCTTCTGGTCTTGTTCTGTACTGTCAGTGAAATGTGGCTGTGGTGCGATGCGTCCCGGGGGAAACAAACCCTGCCTTATTTCTGACTTACCAATGGAATGTCGACTCCCCAGAGCTCACCCCCTAGCTTGCAGTTTATTTGCAAGAGTATCTTCTGGGCAATACTTCTCAGTTTGTTAGGCTGTGAAATGGTCCTTGCATTAATCACCTGAAGAAACAGAAAGACAACAATCTATAAATAACAAACCCCCAATCACAAAATTTAGTGCAGAAAAACATGTAGTGGCTGAGAGTTCACAACAAGTTATGTCAGGACTCTGTTATTCTGCAAGTGTTTGTGATGTCCCAAGCACAGTATCATTTCGGCAGCCCCCCCCCGCGCTTTAGTCAGACCAGATATGAAGTGTATAGGGTAAAAAAGATGTCCCCTCTGGTTGTGCTGGAGAAGCCCAAGGCAGCTGTCCAGAATCACTTTATTGTAGGACCAGCCAAGGCTGAAGCATGGCCACTGACAACCCGAGAAAACGATATTGCTACCCTGCCTTGCAAAATCTTCTACAAAATAAAACAAACAAGCATTGACAATGACAATCGTTTTGACGCTTTTAGTTGTTAACTGCATTTTACATTTAGCATGGAGGTAAGGAATGAGGAATGACAGCACTGGGAAGAAGAAATGAGGGAATGGCGGAGGGTGAAGGAAGCACTGTGAGGAGGAAGAAATAAATGGCAACACTAGGGAGAATTAAAAAAAACTTGATGAAAGTTAGGCCAGCAACAGTACACAGGAGCATTGTAAAAGATTTGGGGCAAAGGGCACCATCGCAAATGCGGGGGCGGGGGGAGGCGGTGGAGTGCCAGCGCAAATTGGGGGCGGGAGAAGAGGGCCCCAGCGCAAATGGCGGGTGGGAGAAAAGGGTGTCAGCACACAATTGGGGGCTGGGTGGTGGGAGAAGTTGCCAGTGCAAATGTGGGGGGGGAGGGTGGGCGGGCAGGGAGAGGGCGCCAGCACACATTTGAGGGAGGAGGGCAACTGGGAAATTTGAGGTGGGGATTAGGGGGGGGTGAAGGCACCAGCGCAAATATAGGGGGATGGTACTAGCGCAAATGGGAGGGGGAAAAGAGTGTGCCAGTGCACATTTTTGGGTCTGGGGGGAGGGGAAGAGGGCACCAGTGCAAATATGGGGGTGGAGGGAAGAGGGCGTCAGCACAAATGGGGGTGGGGGAGAAGAGGATGCCAGCGCAAATTAGGGGAGAGGGAAGAGGGAGCCAACGCAATCCCCACTTTCCCCTTGCACTTCTCGTTCTAGCACTTGCATGATCTGAATGACAATGCCTATTAAGATAGTTTGTCTTGTCTTCCCCTCTGTCTCCCCTCCCTTGTCGCGCCTAGAAACACATGTGTAGAGGTGCATTATAAATGACTTGCCATATAATATAGAGAGAGGATACCAGTGCAAATATAGGGGTTGAGGGGGAAGAGGGCGCCAGTGAACATTTTGAGTGGGGGTGGGAGAGAGGTTGCCAGTGCAAATATGGGGGGCAGAGGGTGCCAGTGCAAATGGGGGGCAGAGAGGTCACCAGCGCAAATTGGGAGGGACAAGAGCGTGCCGGCGCTAATGGGGATTGGGGGGGAAGACGGAGCCAGCGCAAATATGGTGCGGGTGAAAAGGGTGCCAGCGCAAACAGGGGGGGCACCATCGCAAATATGGGGGGAGGAGGGAATAGGGCGCCAGCGCAAATGGGGGAGGAGGGACAGGGCAATGGGGGAAGGAGAGACAGGGCAATGGGGGAAGGAGGGACAGCGCAAAAGGGGGGAAGGAGGGACAGCGCAAAAGGGGGAAGGAGGTACAGTGCAAAAGGGGGAACAAAGGGGACAGCGCAAATGGGACAGCGCAAAGGGGCATGAGGGACCCCGCAAAGGGGCACAAGGGACAGCGCAAAGGGGGCACAAGGGACAGCGCAAAGGGGGCACAAGGGACAGCGCAAAGGGGGCATGAGGGACGGGGCAGTAGGGACAGCGCAAAGGGGGCTGGAGGAATTTGCAAAGGGGGCTGCAGGGAAAACAAAAAGGGGGCAGGAGCGACAACACAAAGGGGGCAGGAGGGTAGCAGAAAGGGGGAGCAACAGCGCAAATGGGGAGCACATCTGTTGGTTGTATGTATAATTGCAGCCTGGTTGTAGATGTCCTATACTGTAGTTTTGCTCTCAATGGGGCTCAATAAGGACCATGAAGCACAAATTATACAATTGAGCAGCAGGCAAGAAACCAGCAACAGCAGCAGACAGGGGAGTAACAATACTGAACTCATGCAATGTTAGCAATAAGGAACAAGTTACTTACCTGTAACTGTTGTTCTGCAGCATGGGTCTGGCATGGATTCACATGCTCATGAATATTCCCCGTCGTCAGGCTGGGAATCCTCGGTAAAGAAAAAACCAGTATCAGTTTCGTTTCTGATCTGTCTTTCGTAGTAGTAACCAATCACTGATCTCTGCGTCATACTGACCACAGCCAATGACTGCCCTCTACCTAAGCCCCGCCTCTGGCAGCCATCTTCAGATTTGGTAGCACGTGAAGTGGCAGTATGACCAAGTGAAGAGCCGCAGAGGGGTAGGCGGGAGGGTTCGCATGTGAATCCATGCCAGACCCATGCTGGAGAACAACAGTTACAGGTAAGTAACTTGTTCCTTCTCCAGCATGGGGTCTGGCATGGATTCACATGCTCATGAATAAAGAATACATAGCAGTACACACATGCACAACCACGGGAGGTGGCAAAGGCTCAACATCAAGCATTACATCAAACTCAACATTAAGCAAATCTTACCTCCTCACCAGGCTCACCTTAGGCGAACAGGTTGCGCAGCACTGCTTGGCCGACCCTGGACTCCTCCCTGGAATCCCGATTGACGCAGTAGAATTTCGTGAAGGTGTGCGTCGACCTCCACGTAGCAGCCCTGCAGATGTCCAGCAAGGGCACACCAGATAGGAACGCCATGGTAGCTGCGATCGCTCTGGTCGAATGGGCTCTCGGACGGCCAGGCAGCGGTCGGTTTGCCAACCGATGACAATACATGATACAGCCTGAGAGCTTCTGGAAATGGAAGCCTTCGAGAGAGCCTTCCCCTGATTGACAGGTCCAAAGTTCACAAAGAGTTGTGACGTCTTCTGAAAACACTTTGTGCGGTCCACGTAGAACTTCAGCGCTCTAGCCACATCCAGCGAGTGCAAAGTCCTTTCAGCCGGCGACGAAGGCGACGGGAAGAAAACAGGCAACACCAAGGGTTCGTTGAGGTGGAAGTCCGACGGCACCTTGGGCATGAAGGAGGGGTGCGTCCTGAGCACTACCCTCGTGTCGTGAAAAGTCAAGTACGGGGCCTTGCAGGAAAGGGCCTGGATCTCTCCCACCCGTCGTGCGGAGGTGATGGCCACAAGAAACGCTGTTTTCCACGACAAGAACTTCAACGGAGCCGAGTGCAGAGGCTCGAACGGAGGTCCCATGAGCTTGGTCAGCACCACGTTGAGCTCCCACGCCGGGGCCGGAGCCTTCACCGGCGGGAACGATCTGAACAGTCCCTTCATGAACTTTCACCAGACGATGAGACCACAAAGACGTCCGCCCCGTGGTTCTGGTGTATCGGGAGATCGCAGCAAGATGAATCTTGATGGACGCGTGCGCCAGTCCAGCCTTGGCCAGCGTCAGTAGGTACGGCAGTACTTGGGGAGCCGTAATCCGTAGAGGGTTAATCTTCTGTGCGTGGCACCAGACAGAGAACCTCTTCCATTTGTGTCCGTAGCATTTAAGAGTTGAGGACGCCCTGGCCTTTGCAAGAACCTCTCTGCAGTCGGCCGGTATGTCGTATCCTCCAAACTGTAACACTGCAGGAGCCAGGCCTGCAAGTTCAGCGACTTCGGGTCGTGATGGAGGATGGCGCCTCCTTCCCTGGAGGGAAGATCCGCGTCCACTGGCAGCTTGATTGACGGGGACGCTGACAAGTCCAGAAGGTCCGGGAACCATATCTGCCTCGGCCACGCAGGTGCGACGAGGATCATCCTGCACCGTGACCTCTTGAGCTGGTTGATGAGCCGGATCAGCAATGGCAATGGAGGGAACGCGTATAGAAACAGGCCCTCCCAGGGGAACGAGAAAGCATCGTTCATGCTCCTCGGCTGGGGAAACCTGCTGGCGAACCTCCGGCACTTGGAGTTCGTCGCCGTCGCGAACAGATCGATCTGGGGTGTGCCCCACCGTCGGAAGAGGCGGTCCACTAGATCCTGTCGTAGTTCCCACTCGTGGCACGAGCGCAGCTCCCTGCTGAGTGAGTCGGCGATGGTGTTTTTTATCCCTGCCAGATGAAACGGCACCAGAAACATCCCTTGGGCGACGGCCCAATGCCACAGATCCTGCACCTCCCTGGACAGGGCTGGGGACCTGGTTCCGCCCTGTTTCCTGATGTAGAACATGGTGGTGGTGTTGTCGGTGAAGATCCTCACCACCTTGCCCTTGCGGGACGGAAGGAAGGACCTGAGGGCCCAAAACACTGCACGGAGCTCCAGGACGTTGATATGGAGGGACTTCTCCGTCGGGAGCCAAAGGCCTCTCGCGTGCAGATTTTCGGTGTGCGCTCCCCACCCTTCCAGGGAGGCATCCGTGGTCACTGTTTCCTGGTGGCGGGGGGTCTGGAAGTCGATGCCCGCCGTCAGATGCGCGCGGGTGCCCCACCACAGGATCGCTCGTCGGAAACTCTCGTCGAGTGTGATCCTCTCCTCGAAGCTGCCCGTTGTCTGGATCCAGCACGCGTCCAGGAACTCCTGCAACGGGCACATCCGGAGCCTGCACAGGGGGATGAGGTAAATGCAAGAAGACATCATTCCGAGGAGGGACTTGATGGACCTCACTCTGGCCGCGTCCGCAACCAGCATCCGCTGCACCTTGCCCAAAATGGCCCTCGTCCTTTCCTCCGACGGATAGGCCAGAAGCGACACTGTGTCGAGCTTCGCTCCCAGAAACAGTGCGTCTTGCGCGGGCACCAGGTGGGACTTGGCGTAGTTTATGGAGAATCCCACGTCCGTGAGAAGTTGGACGGTCCTTGCCGTGTGCTCCACGGCGAGCTCCTTCGTCTTCGCTCGGATGAGCCAGTCGTCCAGGTAGGGGTAGACGTGGATCCCCTCTCGGCACAGCTGAGCTGCGCCGCCACCGGTGCGAGGCACTTGGTGAACACCCTGGGTGCCGACCTCAGTCCGAAGGGAAGGGCTCTGAACTGATAGTGACGCCCTTGGACCACGAACCTGAGAAACTTTCGGTGTCCCTTTAGGATGGGAATATGGAAGTAGGCATCCTCCAAATCCAACGACGACAGGAAATCGCCCTCCTCCAGCTGACCCAGGACGTGTTGGAGGGTGACCATCCGGAACTTCTGTGCCTTGATGAATTTGTTCAGTCGTTGTAGGTTCAGGATGGGACGCCATCCGACCGTCTTCTTCTTCACGAGGAAGTATCTTGAGTAAACTCCGGAGCCCCGAAGCCTCTTTGGGACGAGCTCGATGGCGCCCTTCTTGAGCATCGCCTTTACCTCCTAGAGAAGTTGAGGGACGTGATGTTCTTTCCTGGCCACAGGGGGGACGCGCGGGCACCTCTTTAGAAACTCGAGCGCGTGACCCTGGGCTAGGGCGTCCAGCACCCAACGGTCGGTGGAGATGGACTCCCACACGCTGACGAAGCTCGCCAGCCGGCCTCCCACCGGGGTGCTTCGGTGGGGGCCCGACCCCACGGCCGGTTCAGTCCTGCTTCGATGAGGCTTTGCCGCCTTGACCTCCGTGGCGACGACGGCGGGGTCCGCCTGACTTGCCTCGTCCCCTGTAAGCTTCCTGCGACGAAGAAACGGGCCGCTTGACGGTAGGTGGAAAATCCACCGCCGGAACCTTTGGAGGCACCCTGTTTGCCTCCGCCGCTCCGAAAGGGCGGCCGCCGTTGCTGGAGAACCCCAAGAGCCCGGGCCGTCTCCGTGTCTGCCTTGAAGGGAATCGTCCACTGTTTTCCCAAACAGGTTGTTTCCGTCGAACGGCATGTCCAAGACTCTGGTCTGCACTTCCTGACGGAAGTCAGTAGCCTTGAGCCATCCACGCCGCCTAAGGCACACGCCGTTTCCCAACTTGCGAAATCCAGTGTCAGCGATGTCCGTCGCAATCGTGATGGCGTGGTCCGACGCCACCTCTCCCTTCCTGCAAGATCTCTAGGGCATCCGCCCTCTTGTCGTCCGGTAGGAAGTCCAGCAGGGGCGCCAGTTTGTACCACAACTCCTTGTCGTAGCGGGCTTCGATAGCCAAGGCGTTGGCCCCCTTAATCGTCGTCGCTGCAGACGAGATGACCCTGAGTCCCATCGTATCCAATTTCTTTCCCTCGCCGTCCGGCGGGGAGGTCGACGTAGAGGCCGCGCCCCCCCCGCTTTCTTCCTGGCCGCCGCAGAGACGACCGAGTCCGGGGTCGGCTGTGCCTGAAGGCACAAGGGGGCCGCGTCCGGGACCCGGTACTACTTCTCGTACCGATCCCTTCTAGCCGGCGTCGTGGATGGGTTCTTGAGGAGGGCGAGGCCCTCATCCCAAATATCGTCCAGTAGAGGTACGGAGAGGACCGTCTTCCTCTTGGCCTCGCACCGTTGATAAAGGAAACCTTCCTTCTTCTTCTCTTCCGGGCAGAGCTGGAAAAGCTCGGATGCCCTGGCGATCATGGAGTGAAACGATCCAATCTCGTCGGGCGGGGAAGCCCGGGTGGGAGGTGACGACGGCAGATCCTCGTTGTAAACCTCGTCGTCTGTACCCGTCGCGGCCGTGTCAGTCCCCGTATCATCCCCACGAGTCGTGGACGAGGAGGAGGGCTGAACAGGTCGCGATGGCTGAAAAGGAGGTGGAGGATGAATCCTTCTTCTCTTAGGGGGAGGGCTCCCAGAAGGGCCTGGCTCTGGGTCCCCCGTCGGGAGCGGTTCCTCCGCTGGTGGTAACGGCAGTCTCGTCCTTATCTCCGAGCATAAGGACTGTATAGCCAACAAAATGGCCGCCGAGTTGTCTTGCGGCACTGGTTGAGGGGATTCCGACGGGCGGTCAGGGGCCCCGTCGGCACCCTCGACGTTATCGTCGTCTCCCGCGTCGGGGTCCCTCCCGACGGGCTGGTCTTCTTCCACGCCAACGCCGTGGCTTAAGACTTCGATCAGCTCTTCCTCAGAGGTTGAGGCCGAATCCACAACGACCTCCTGCCCCCCCTTTTTCTTCTCCGTCGGAGGTTTCACGGGGGTCCTGTCGATGGGCATAAAAGAGGACTCCCTCTGCGGTAGCAGGGAGACTCTGAGCCCCGAGGTCGCCACCACTGGTGTAGCCTCCACAGGCTGAGTGTCATGATCTCTGCTTCCAAAAGGTCAGGGTTTTCCCAACTCCCTTGGAAGCAGATCCATAACCCAGGTTCCGAGTGCCAACCAGTCCCAATTGGGACCTTTTGGACCCAGTCCTGGCGCCAGTGGCACCAGGCTCATAAATATGCCCAGTCCCAGCGCTGGAAGCGCCGGGCTCATAATGCTTGGGTGGACTTACCTTCAGCAGACCATGCTGCTTACTTGCCTGCCAGTTGAGCCTCTGATCCTCTTCTGTTTGGAACTACTTTTCCTGTTGGGTGGGGCTGGAGCCACTCCCTAGATTCAGAACACTGGAACTCTTCTGGAAGGCAGGAACTCTTTTCTTACCAGGAACTCTTTTCTTACTTAGGCGTGGCTGTGGAAGGAGACACCTAAGCACTACAGGAGGCTATTTAAACCACACCCGGTGGATGAATCTTGCTTTGCGTTATTCTGCAACCTCTGCAGCAGAACGATCATCGTGTCTTCTGCATCCGGTCCTGGGCCTAAGGAAAAAGGCTTACCATCCTGAATCCAGTCTTCAGCAACACCTATAAAGACAAGAAAGAACAGGTTAGCATTCCGGCATCTGAAAGGCAAAGGCTTACCATCCTGAATCCAGTCTTCAGCAACACCTATAAAGACAAGAAAGAACAGGTTAGCATTCCGGCATCTGAAAGGCAAAGGCTTACCTACTCTTCGTGCGCTCCGGAGGTCTTCACACTGCATTCCGGCATCTGAAAGACAAAAGTTTACCAACTCTTCGCACGCTCCGGAGGCCTTCGGCGCTGCATCCCGCATCTGAAAGACAAAACAAGGTGCGTTTAAAGACATTGGGGAACTTTAATACTCACGTGCCATTACTCCTTTCCACATCTAATCCAGTGGGTATTCCGGCACCCTGCAGCCGCTCCGAACTCGTACCTGCAAAATAAAAAGACGGTTAGAGCGCATAGTGAAGCAGGCAACAAGCGCTTACTTACGTGCTTCCAGGCGCTTCTATTCATCACACGGGCTCCATCTTCAACTCACTTCAGCCCGTCATCCGCCATCGCCGGAACCCTGCAAAACAAGAGACATTACTACTAAAGACTTTAAAGACATTTGAATGACTCGAAACTTACAGTTCGTGCAGTAAATGACGGACAGCAGTCCTCTGAAGTCAAGAGGCCTGCGCTACCTATCCAGTGAAGAAACTGGTTACAGCACCCTGCCCCGAGGCAGATGGAGAGCTCGGCATTCACTTACCTAAGGTGAGAGCGTTAACCTTTGGGGGTCTACAGGAGAGGAGAAGAGGAAAGAGATAGGGACACCCCAATAACCCCAGTTCATTAACCCCATATTTTCTATCTGCAGACATCTTACTCTACACGTCAGGCATACAGTGCACAGAGGTCCAGCCCAAAGAGCCAACCGGGTGCTACACATCACCTTTGAAGATACGGTAGTCGCCCAGTCAAGACCGGCGCCTCTGCGAGAATCAGGTGAGCGTTACACTGAGCCAGGTCCGCCGCGACTGTCTCGATAGAGGCCTTGGCCGGATGGATTAAGACTTTCACCACCTTAGGTGCGCTCACCGCCTCGCTCTCCCTCCGATGGGGCCTTCGAGCTCGACCGCGGCCTCTCCAGGAGCTTTGCCGGGTGCTCGGCCTTCCTCTTACCCGAACCAGAGCGTTGGCTCGTGGTTGATGGTGCCGGGGAGGATGCGCCCTGCCTGGCGCCCGTAGAGCCCGGCCGTTCGGCGCTCCCGGTGCCAGCGGACTCGCGGTGCTTGGCCTTGTGTTGGACCCCCGTCGCCGGGGCATCCTCAAAGGTCTTAGAAGACCACTCGGATTTCTTCTTCTTCTCGCCTGACGGGCTCTTCCCTTCCAGCCAGTTGGCGAGACGTTGATGGCGGTCCTTCATGGTCCGCTCCGACATATTGCCACAAAACGCACAGTCCTTCTCCACGTGCGTCTTGTCCTCATGTAGGCAGTACAGACAAAGGGAGTGTTCTTCCTCCTTAAAGACATTCTGAAGCTGGCATCCAGGGCACACCCTGAACAGCTTTCCGGGCGTCGAGCTTCCCTTCTCCTGGGCCATGTCCGAGATGGGCCTGAGAAACTTCTGGAGTCCTCCAAAAGCGTGGCTCGACGAAATCTTCACCTATGAGGGGCGTAGACGAATCCGACACGGGTCCCCGTTGATCGGATGAAGAAACGGTGGAGCTTGAGGCTCTTTTGACCGAAAAATCGAAGTTTTTGAGAAAAAAACGTGAAAGATTAGCACTAATGCTCTAGAGCAATAGCACGAGGATCCCAACACTTGAACGTGCGGTAAAAATCTGAAGATGGCTGCCAGAGGCGGGGCTTAGGTAGAGGGCAGTCATTGGCTGTGGTCAGTATGACGCAGAGATCAGTGATTGGTTACTTCTACGAAAGACAGATCAGAAACGAAACTGATACTGGTTTTTTCTTTACCGAGGATTCCCAGCCTGACGACGGGGAATGTTCATGAGCATGTGAATCCATGCCAGACCCCATGCTGGAGAATGAAACGAAGGTTAGGGTATTGATAGAATTGTAGGTTTCGAGGGTATTAACAATACTGAACATTCTGGAGAGGATTTGCAATGCTGACTTTATGATGTTTGTTTATTTTTATTATTTATATTGCGCACCAGACCCGGGGTTATTCGGGCGCGAAGGCAGAAAGAGGGTTGTTCAACTTAGGTTACAGATTAGACATGGGGGTCCAGCTACGGTTACAATGCTGTAGACATGTATTGTCAAGGAGAAACAGAAGTATATACAGTAAGTTTACAAGAATACAGGTGTGGCATATAAATAAAGCGGAACAAATATACAGAATGTATATGAGATCCCAGAAGACAGTAGGGTGAGGGTAGGCATCATGTTCTTTTAGCCATTGAGTCAGATTAGATCTGAATTGCCGGTAGGGGAGATCTTCCCTTAGAGCAGGGGGAAGGGAGTTCCAGTATTGTGCTGCTTTAACAGCGAAGCTGCTCCCCCCAGATTAAGTGAGTTTGAATCTGGGTACTAACAAAGGGTTGGAGTTAGCTTTTCTTAGGGGACGAGAAGCTGTTTGTCTGGTGAATCTGTCTATAAGGTATTGCAGGGCTGCGTGGTTAAGGCATTTGTGCGTAAGGGATGCTGTTTTGAGGAAGATTTTGTCTTTTGTGGAGAGCCAGTTAGTAGATCTCCTGAGGTCTGATACATGGCCGTTTTTAGGGAACTTTAGGGCAGCTCTCATGGCATTATTTTGAAGTGTCTGTATTTTGGCGGTGATGTATTTGTTGCTGCCTATGTAGAGGGCGTTGCAGTAATCTAGTTTCGATAGGATTAGTGCCCTTGCTAGAATGACGCAATTGTTAGGTGAGAGGAAGGGCTTGGCTGCTCTAATTAACTTGCAGGTGTAGGAGGTGGCTGAGGCCATGGCATTCACTGTTTACCAAAGGTAAGCGTGGAGTCTATGTAGAACCGGAGGGTTTTAACTACTTTGGCCACAGTAATGATGTTATTGTCAATTTTTAAGGAGTCATATTTGGGGCCTAGTTTTTTGATGTTGGAAGAGGTGCCTAGAATGAGCAGGTCAGTTTGTCATCATTCAGGCATAGACCGTGGGAGGCCACCCATGCCTGGATGAGGTAGACTCTATTCACAAAGGTCAAATCCTTGTCATAATCTCCCATCAACGGGATGAGGATCTGTGTATCATCTGAATAGTTAGTGTAGGTGATACCTAGACCGTCTAGATCATCGAAAAGGGGCTTTGTGAAAATATGGTAAAGGGTAGGAGATACACATGATCCTTGGGGTACGCCACATGAAATAGGTGCGGGGTCTGCAGCCGCTAGAGGCGAGAAAACTTGCATTGTCCTGTTATCTAAGAAGGACTGGATCCATGCAACTGCTTCATGGGAGAAGCAGGCTGCCGTGACCAGATAGTTACAAAGTTTGCATGATCTACCCGATCGAATGCGGCAGAGAGGTCGAGGATAAAGATCATTAAACAAGATAAGCCATTGGAGGTAAAGATAGCTTTACGAATACCTTTAAAACGTCTCGGCCAACTTAAGAAAGATATTAGAAACCTTCACTCAAGAAACTTTTTTTGTTACTTGTAAAGAATGAAAAAAATAGAGTTCGACCTCTGAGGAGACACAATCGGAGAACTGGAATAAGCCTCTGCTGCTGAATGGAAATTTTGAGTGTGCTGGTTATGAAGAGGTACTTGTGAGTTTCTGACAAGGCACACTCACTCTCAGGCATATGCAAGTATACAAGGGATACAAGGGACACAGGCGTAGTAACATACGTCTTCCTTTATTGCAACCACCACAGGAACTGCCCGTTTCCCTTCCCGCCCCCTCCCTAACCCCAACATAATGAGGTAGAAGGAGACTGCCTCGAGTGTTCACGGCACACCCTGACATTTCCCCCCTTTTTAAAGTACGATGTCACCAACTCTTACCAACTCTTACCCCATCTCTTCAATGAGTCTTTGAGGTTTCATGCGGCTCCTCTGCGGCCTCCGGTGGCTGCGAGGGGTCGAATGGACCGGCGGTGCCTGGGCCCAGTTTCCTTCTTCCTCAGACGCTTCCCCATCACCGAGAGAGGGTTCCTTGCGCCCTCTATCTTCAGTGCTGTCGTCATCCCTTTCCCAGACGGGCCGCTACTTTCTTGAAGTGTGACACATTGCGTGTCACAGAGGAGTGACCTCTCTCAGCGGTGATCGTGGTGCCTTCCCTGTGTGTCACCGTTAGAGGGTCAGGCGCGAACGTGGCCTCTTCCTTTCAACCTTTTGGTTGGCGTATTAGCACTTGATCCCCTGGTTCCACTGCTGACTCCTGAGCTCGCCTTCTGGCCTTGGCAGTGTCCTTCATTTTCCTTTTGTCATCCGTGTCCTTATCTCTCGCTGTAATAAAATCCAAAGACAGCGTATGCCAAGGCGCCGGGGCACCATCAAAGGACATAGAAGGCCTGCAGGACTTTGTTTTTGAGACTTGTGCTGAGCACAAACACCACAGGTCGCGATGAACTGGGCAATATCTTTTCGCCAAGTGGGCCACCAGTAATAATTCTTTATCTTAGATTGAGCCATTCCTGGATGCTGACAGCCATTCCTGCTGTTCTGATTGGTTCATCAAGTGTTGAAAGTCAATTTTTAGGTCGTCCAAAGTGGCAGTTACTGCAATCGTGTTCAGGATTCGTTCTTCAGGGATGATTGCCACAGGGTCTGGTGTGAACGCCTTTCCGTCTTTGCTCATTCATGATAGGGCGTCCGCTTTTCTATTGCATACTCCAGGTCTGAAGGTAATGACAAAGTCATATTCCGCAAAAAAGAGAGCCCAGCCGAGTTGGCGTGATTATTCTGATTATTGTGCTTTTGCGGTTTTCAGATATTGTTGTTACAATGGTCCGTAATGACGGTGACTGTGTGCCTGGCTCCAAGAAGGTAATGCCTTGATGCCTTGAATGATGCTTTTATTGCTAACAGTTCTTTATCTGTTATCGCATAGTTCAATTCGGGAGCAAAGAACTTACGAGACCAGAAAGCCATGGGATGTAAGTGTCCGGTTTCTGGATCTCGCCGAGACAAAACGGCTCCCATTGCTACACTGGCAGCATCAGTTTCGACGACGTATGGCAATTCGGGTTGGGGATGCCATAAAATGGGTGCTGATGTGAATGCTCGTTTTAGGGTCTGGAAGGCTTCTTCTGCTTCTGTGGTCCACTGAAATCGTTTGTTCTTTCGCAGCAGGGAGGTGATGGGGTGAACAATCTGGGAGAATCCTGGGATGAACCGACGATAAAAATTGGCGAACCCGAGCACACTTTGTACACCTTTCGTGGAAGTCGGTGAGAGCCATTGGAGGATGGTATCTACTTTGTGCGTGTCCATGTGTACCCCTCGCAGTGTGAATATAAACCAGAGGAATTCCACCTCCGTCACTTGAAAGAAGCATTTCTCCAACTTGCCGTACAGCCGGTGTTGTCGTAGTCTTTCTAAAACAGCCCGGACATGTTTGACATGATCTTGCTTGGTGGTTGAGTAAATGAGGATGTCGTTGATATAGACGAGTACGCACACGTCCAATAGTTCACAGAGCACGTTGTTCATAAAATATTGGAACGCTGCAGGGGCATTACATAGCCCAAAGGGCATAACCTGATATTCGTAAAGGCCATATTTTGTGCGAAAGGCTGTCTACCACTCATCCCCCTTTTTGACTCTTACCAGATGGTAGACCCCCTCGTAAATTGAATTTGGAATAAACTTGTGCGTTTTTTACTTGGTCCAGATTTTCTGGAATGAGTGGCAACGGGTACCGATTTTTTTACCGTGATCTGATTGAGGGCTCTGTAGTCAATACAAGTTCTCAGGTCTCCGTCCTTGTTAGGCACGAAAAATAAGGCTGAGGAAGCAGGGGATTTTGACGGGCAAATGAAGCTGTTGGCTAAATACTGATCCAAGTATGTTTTTAAATGTTGGTTTTCTTGCTCTGTTAGAGCGTAAATCCGACTGCAAGGAATCTGGGCTCCGGGTACAAGATCAATTTGGCAGTCGTACGTTCTGTGCTGGGGTAAGGTATTCGCTTGCTCCTTTTGAAATATATCTTGGTAAACCAGGTATTCAGAGGGTAAAGAACTGGTGAGACCTAATACGATTCCTTTCTTTGAGCTTGGTTTAGTGCGATCTTTCACTAAGCATTCTTTGTTGAAACAGGTGTTAGCACAGTCTGGGGGAAAAGTCAGAACTCTTTTACGCCAGTCGATCTTGGGATTATTGGTTTCCAGCCAAGGCATCCTTAATATCATTTGGAACGGAGGAGCGGCAATGACATCGAAGGTGATGTCCTCTTGGAGACCTCCCTGACACAGAAGCGTAACTTTTTCGGTATAATGCGTCACTGGGCCAGATGATAAATGAGATCCATCAACCGCTGTAACATTTTCCGATCTCTGCTTCTGTCGAGAGGAAGACTTATCCGGATAGCCAAATCTTGGTCAATATAATTCCCCACAGCTCCACTGTCAATATATGCTTCTAAAGCATGCATTTTCGATGGGTGTTTGTGGTCTACCAAGAGCACCGGGATGACTAGGTGTGACGTCTGTATTGGTTCCTTTTCACTGCTCGACAAGTGGACCCCTACTGTCATGGCCACTGGTCATTGGCCAGTTACTTCACATCCTGCAGGGTCCCAATGGACCCAGTCTTGTCGCCTTTGGCACCAAGCTCATTATAAAGTGTGCTTTGCAAACAGACTGTTGAAGGCACGTACACCTGGCCAGGGCGGGGCCCTAGCAATGCATGGACGGCACATGCAGAAGGCAGGAGGAGTGGCAAGGTGGGGCCTCAGTGCGGGGCCTAAAGGGAGTGGCTGGGGCCAGGCTATATAAACCGGCCCCACCCGCATGCTGGCGCTTCGCGTTAGTCTGCTAGTGCAGCGTAACGCTTACTGCCGTTCAGAAGACCTTACCTGTTTCAGTACGTGTATCCTCCGACTCTAGAACCCCTCCAGCATTTTACCTTGAGGTCAGCCACACCATCACTTCACTTCTGCAACTACGCGCGCATTTTACCTGGATCAGCCGCACCATCGATGGAAGCGTTGCTATCGCTTCACTTCTGCAACTACACGCGCCTCTTATCTGGGTCAGCCGCACCATCGCTGGAAGCACTGCTATCGCTTCCCCCTTCTGCAGCCACATGCATATTTTACCCAGATCTGCAGCCCCTCGAGAGTGCCGCCCGGCATCCTTTCTAGTCCCGAACTTCCATAAACGCGTGATGATCTTCCGATGCACCATCCTCGGGGATCTTCATCTCTGGCCGCCTGTAGGATTTCGGAAACCGCCCATCAAGCACCGATCAGCAGCGCCTGCAAAGGGAAAGGAAACACAAGGTTAGCATTTGCACAGACTTTCATCCTCTAAGCAGCAAGCTTCAGGTAGAGGCCACTTACCTCTGGTAGTTCCTCCAGAGCAGACTTCGTCATCACACGTTCCTGGGTCATCTTCATACCTAAGGGAGAGAGAAAGGACAATATTTGGTTATGGACAATAATCATGGCGGAAGATTAACACATTCAATATGAACATTAATCATAGTTACAAAACTTACCTTCACGACGGAATAGTCGCAGCCAGTCTGCACCTTCACGCCAAGGACCAGTGATGCAATTAGGTCCATCTACTGCGCCCCTGCTGGAAGAAAGCAGGACGGAGAGCTCATCTTTCAATCAAAACAGGTGAGCCTGCATGGGCAAACTCTTGCTCACAACCTTCTGGCATGCAAGGGTTGAGGGGAATCTCTACGTCACCACGCCATATTCACGGTCTCTCATTCCCTCTCAGGAGCAGAAACAGTATCCTGGGTCCTCGATAACGCAGTGGCTGGGGGAGAGAGCTGATCTACGGGAGCCAGGTCCAGGGAGGACTCCAACCGTGCCTCAACGCCCCCGCGGAGACCAGGTGAGCGTAACACCTATGCTTGCCAGGTGTTGGGAGTTTCCCAGAGTCCAGTTCTTCTTCTTCATTCTTGTCAGTTGCTCCGACTGTTCTCCTGGGTGGTTTCACCAGACATTGTCAGAGAAAGTGTCCTGCTTTGCCACAATACAAGCAGAGCTGTTGGTGTATTTTTTCTCTTTCCGCCTTGGTGAGAGGGCTCCGCAAGCCCCCGATCTGTATTGGTTCCGACCGTTCATGCGGCTTGGCCTTATTTTCACGGGGTCGCAGACAGACCGACCGCCCTTCAGCTCTGGCTCGATCCATTTTCCGAGTCTGCAATCTATGATCGAGTTGAACTGTTAGGTCAATATATTTAACACACCCCTCTGCCGGATTTACTACTTGGGCTAGAATGTCCTTAAGCTCCCCTCGTAATCCACGGTGAAAGAGCGTAGTTCTTTTTCTCTCTGGCCAATTTGATTGTACTATAAAACGGTCGAAGGAGGCGATGTAGGTTAACAGATTTTGGCTAACCTGCCGGAGTGACAAAAATGTGTGTCCAGCTCCTGACCTTGGGCATGCCGTGCAAATAGTTTCTCCAATTCGCGCTGAAAACCCCCAAAGTCCCGAAGCAGGGGGTCATTTTGAGTTACCAAGGGTATAGACCAGTCCGCCGCACTTCCTCACAAATATGAAAGTACAAATGCCACCCTAGATTGATTGTTGGGGAAGACCCCTGGTCTGCACAGGAAATGAAGGCGGCATTCATTCACGAATACAGCTTACTTATTCGGATCAACAGTGAAACGTTCGGGCGGAGCAAAGGGAACCGCCCCTGGAAGAACCACCTGTACGGGCGTCGACTGTGGTGGCGGAATTGGGTGGGCCAGCCCCGGTAATGGGGCTTGGCCAGCCTGTGCTTGGAGCATCTGCCTTACTAAATCATCTGTGCGTTCTCGATTCACAAGCTCCCTCCTTAAGGCATTGGTATGCTGTCTTGAGGCATGAACTTCAGCCCGTAACTCTCCCAGTAACAGGCCAACTGGTCAGTTTCTGAAGTTCCATAACACCCAGGAACAGATTCGTAGGAGGCTTGGCGATCTGTTACGCTCACCTGGTCTCTGCAGAGGTGTTGGGGCATGGTCGCAGCCCTCCCAGGGATGAAACTCCTCTTGTCTGTTCCACTCTCTGCATCTGTGTGGGGAACTGTGGTGATGAGCAGTGCAGTTCCTGCTGAATGATGATGAGCTCTCCGTCCTGCTGCTTCTGGCAGGGGCACTTGTTGAAAGAAACCGAGTTCCTTCACTGGTCCCTTGTCGTGGAAGTCCAGGCCAGCTGCGACTAGTCCACTTCTCTTGTAGGTGTTTCCCTTGTTTGCACTTGCCCGCTTGTCTTCCGACTGTTGTAATTGTATTTGTAAAGTTCGTTCTCTGTCCTTTGTATGCAATGTCTCTTTTCTCTGCTCTCTCCCCTTGCAGGTGGTGTAGCGGTGCCGGCGGTAGCTGAGGTAGAAGAACCAGAGCAGGCGGTACGTAGGAGCGGTGCTGAGATGGTCCGACAGCTGGTAAGTAGCCTTTAATGGTGCCTTAAGGTGCGCGTTGGGTTTTAAATGCTGTGTGACCCTGGGTTGGGTGTTTTCGGGAGTTCTAACCTTGTCTTCTTTTCTCATTTCAGGACTTCGGCTTCGTGGGACAGAGAGCGCAGGTGCTGCGGCGTCGATTCGGGATCTGCCAAGAAGATGGAGCATTGCCGTGAGATGCGAGCCAGGGTCCAGGTAAGGATGCTGTTGTTGCAGGATCATGAGGTAAGTAGCTGGTCCAGGCGGAGGTGAGCGTCACGTTGCACAGAGGTGCAAAGTAATGCAAAGCGTTTGCTTGAGGGATCGGTGGGTTTATATAGTCTTGTTCCCATCCACACCCAGTATCTCTGGCCTGCCTGCTGCCACTCCCTGCCACACCCGATGGGTCAGCACCTCAAGACAAGGCCTAGGGAGCCACACCCGATGAGTCAGCACATGGGGATGTTCTCTGGAATAAAGGCTTTCAGCACCTGGAAAGTTCTTGTAAAATAAAAGCACTCCAGCGCTGAAATAAATGTGCACTGAAGTAAAAATAAAAGCTCTCCTGCACTGAAAAAGTGTTCCTGCTCACATCTCTATATGAGCCTGGAAAGGCGCCAGGACTGAATCAAGACAGGGCCCCCTGTGTTTATGAGTCCCAAAGGGACATAAGTGAGTCAAGTGAGCCATTGTCCCGTCACTAGACGGTGTGGTTTTTGTGTTCTGGGGCCCGTGGCCATGACAGCTATGGACTAGGATTCTTTCTACAGTCATTTCCAACTATGGCCATTTGTCAGAGTTTCCTGGTATACAGTATCACTTCTTTCACCAACAATAACAGCAAAGAGCACAAAACAAAAACAATTACCATAAATCACGGGACAGTGAAACTATGGCTATTTGATCTTGCTGCCCTCCAAGGTTTTCATGTCCACCACAGCAAATAGAGTTCCACTTCTTTTTTTTAAGCAAGTGGGGAGAACCAAGTACATCTTTATCTTTCTCTCTAACGAATATGCTGACTTGACAAAAATATGGCTATTTTATTTAGCAAAATTAATTTTAATGGTAAGGACTTCGGGATTATATGTAGTGCAAGCTCATGCCTACTTTGGAAATACAAAAAGCAATTGATAGAAACGCTTGAGCCCACACTTCTTAATGACTGAAATACCACTTAGTTGCTTGCCTATGTCATTATAGAAAGGGGCAAACCATATGCAAACCATTCTTGACTAAGCCTTCAAAGAGAAATACAGAACAAATTGCTAAGCCATGTCCCCTATTCATTAGGAGGATACAAGCACTCGCATACGTTTTCAAACCATATTGTGTTTCATGCATGAGCAGCTCGATACAGTGAGATCGGAACCTATGTCTGGGCACCATTGGCTCAAGCACTCCATCTATTTGTTAAGGTTTGCTGTTTATAATTAGTAATGTTTGCAAGTAACAAACTGTCGTTGTTCAAAATGCAAACCCCTAAACCAGGAATCAGTGCCTGAGTGGGGATCATGGAAGCTAGTGACAAGACTTCCTGATCACAGAATGGGTCCTAAGTGAAAATGCCACCTGTGAAAAAGACCACAAAATGGGTGATTTCATTCCCTGCAACCAAAAAAAGCCTTCCCCACATATTCTAGGACAAGTATTAATTACTATTTGTAAGGGTGGTCGGAGAGGGAAGCCGACACAAAAGGTGGCATGGTTTTGGTTATAGACTTATTTCTGTGTGAAAAATTTTGTGTGTGAACAAGGTCCTTACTATCCCTAACTTCTAAGAGGGGTTTCCCTGCCTCAGAACTAATTCTAAAAGGGTCCATCAGTCAACGTAAAGTCCACTGTGAGGTGTCAACACCTACTTCTATCCCTCAAACTATATAACTGAGGAACAAGTTACTTACCTGTAACTTTTGTTCTCCAGCATGGGTCTCGCATGGATTCACATGCTCATGAATAGTCCCCGTCAGGCTGGGAATCCTCGGTAAAGAAAAAAATCAGTTTCAGTTTAGTTTCTGAACTGTCTTTCTCCTAATAACCAATCACTGGTCTCTGGGTCAGACTGCCCCCAGCCAATGACTGCCCTCTACCTAAGCCCCTCCTCTGGCAGCCATCTTCAGATATGGTAGCATGTAAAGTGGCAGTAGGACCAAGAGAAGAGCCGCAGAGGGGTAGGAGGGAGGGTTTGCATGTGAATCCATGCCAGACCCATGCTGGAGAACAACAGTTACAGGTAAGTAACTTGTTCCTTCACCAGCATGGGGTCTGGCATGGATTCACATGCTCATGAATACAACAATACATAGCAGTACACACATGCACAACCACAGGAGGTGGCAAGGCTCAACATTAAGCATTACATCAACTCAACATTAAGCATCTCTTACCTCCTCACCAGGCCGACCTTCAGGTGAACAGGTTGCGTAGCACTGCCTGGCCAACTCTGGACTCCTCACTGGAATCCCGGTTGATGCAGTAGAATCTCGTGAAGGTGTGCGTCGACCTCCATGCAGCAGCCCTGCAGATGTCCAGCAAGGGCACACCAGACAGGAACGCCGTGGTAGCAGTGATCGCTCTGGTTGAATGGGCTCTCGGACAGTCGGGCGACGGTCGGTTCGCCAACCGGTGACAGTGCATGATGCAGCCGGAGAGCAATCTGGAAATGGAAGCCTGTGAGGGCCTTCCCTTGGTTCACAGGTTCAAAGTTCACAAACAGCTGTGATGACTTCCGAAGGGTCTTTGTGCGGTCCACGTAGAACTTCAGCACTCTAGCCACATCCAGCGAGTGCAAAGTCCTCTCGGCCGGCGACGGGAAGAAAACAGGTAACACCAAGGGCTCGTTGAGATGGAAGTCCGACGGCACCTTGGGCATGAAGGAGGGGTGCGTCCTCAGCACTACCCTCGTCTCGTGGAATGTCCGGCATGGCGGTTTACAGGAGAGGGCCTGGATCTCTCTGGACATCCCTTCCCTATCCCTCGTCTCCTACCCTTGTCCCCTCCCTCCTTTCCCCCCATCCCCTCTCCTTCCCCTCTGACCTTAAATTAGTAACAAATACTACTTAAAAGCAATAAAAACACCAGATCACTCCCCCTTCCCTTCCCCCCTCCCCCCACCTCAAATCCTACAACGTACTCCCTTCTCCTACACCCTCCTCTACCCTATCACCACCCTCCCTCCCCTTGTAAATAGTTCTACTTATTGTTCTAATTACCTGTTCATGCTTGTATATATGCTTCCCTTCCCCCTCCTTGCCCCCCTACCTCAAATCCTACACTGTTACTCTCTTCTCCTACCTCCTCCTCTACCCTATCCCCCCCCCCTTGTAAAAAGTTCTACTTATTGTTCTAATTACCTGTTCATGCTTGTATATAGGTTTCTCTGGCTTTGTACCTGTTATATTGTAAAGCACTTTGGCTTAAAGCGCTACATAAATTCAATAACCATAAATATAAACATGTCTCACACTTGTTAGACAGAATCCCGTGCAGTGCCCTTAGGGACCACTACACACAAGACTACAGGTGGCAATACAAGTTTTACCTTTGGTACAAGCCTGTACTACTAGGTTATAGTGGTAGCAGTAGCGGAGCAGCTAGGCTCATCTCAAGAGTATATGAGCAGTACAAGAGATTACATAAAGGGACAAAATTACTGGCGCTCAAGCAAACACCGACTCAAGGTTTCAGGTAAAAAAATATAAGTACATTTCTTTTTAGACCGTTTGTTATTAACACAACACTTCTATTAAATTTAAAACCACATGTTAAATACACTACAACTGACCAATTCACTTTGCACGGTATAAATCAAGGTAAGTACCCTGTGTTTGAGAGAACTGGTGTTACGAAACAATCTGCGTTAACATGGATACAATTGCGATCACTTTTTGACAGTTCGGTCTACTAAATAAAATGCGTATCCGGGGCAAGAAATGCTACCGGGGCAAAAACACACTTAGCACCCGAGATACCCAGAGAGAGTTGGGGGGAAAAAATCATAGGCAATATGTTAGGCAGGCACACAGTATCGAAGAAAACTCACAGACAGAAATACAAGAGTCAAGAGGCCAGAGCCAGTGTCAATTGAAACCAGGAGCCTGTGTTGAGGATCACACGTCGGATGGTTCGAGATTCAAAGTTGCCCAAGTACTTTAGATATTGTCAAATGTTCGGTAGCAAAAGTTATAAAAAGGAGGGGAAAAATAAGGGCAAGCCTTATAAGCGAGAAATAGGGATTTCACCCAAAATTCCTCAAGCATGACAGTACCTTTTCAAAGAAGAATCTGGTGCCACAGCAGTTGTTCCTGGTAGTTTCCCATAGACCCACGATTCCTGGCTTCGGCACAAAGAAGGACGATGAAGGGGGGTCTACACCACATAGGGAGGAGGCCGGCAGCAGCGACGATGAATAAAAGGTGCGCTCCCTAAAAACAGGAGAGGCTCTTCAGGTGGCTATCCGGACCACTACAGCAGTGTGAAGCGATTTCGACCTCAAATGCGACCTTTGGCTGAAGACGACGAGCTGGTTACCCCCACCAGGCTCAAGGGAAGAAGACTCTGGACTGGATCTCCTCTTAGTCGTTGAAGGGTAGATGGCTCAGGACTGCAGCAGGGCTTCACCGGTACGGGGTAGTTGCAGCAGTCAACCTTTCCTCCGCTTCTCTTCGGTTCCTTGTAGTTCCAGTGGCAACTCTCTGACTTCCAGCCCAAGAGACCTGCCTTTTATGCGAAAATCCCCCATTCACACAGCCTAGCTGTCACCAGCCTGGACAACTACCTCAGCCAATCATGAAAAAGTGTGACTTGGGTTTCCTAGGATACCCTGTGCAGGGGGTGACTACACCTCTCCCTCACATTCAGTCCACCTAGACACCCAGGTGCCTTGACGAGGGCTTCTTAGCAGAAGCCCGCCAAAAGACAGTGAACAAATAAGGCAAACCTGGTTTGCCGCGCAACGTAAAACACAAGAAGGGTTTTAACACAAAGAAATGGCGAATAAACCGCACCGGTGCCAAAAGAAAACTTATTTGGTCAAGCGGGTTTAAGTTCGAGGCTAACACAATAGCCTACAATATTACCACGGTTATATAAAATAACCGCGGTAGAAAATTAGGGTAGATACCACTGCCACCAGCCATGTCTAAATGTTAAAAAGAGCAAAACAATGCTCTGTGAGGTACAGACAAAAAGGGCTAAGAGTTAACCCTTCCAGTACTCCATGTAAGATAGGGGTGTACTGGATCTGTGGTTAATTTGACTAAGTAAAGTTAATGGTAACCTTACCCTTTTCTGGGGGACAGTAGTCAGCCTCAGAAATGGAGTCGGTGGGAAGTCTGAACGACAACCCTGTGTCACGGCACAGAAGGTGCTGTGTGACACACAAAGGAAGGGGGCTACTGAAGTGGTGTACTCCAGAGTCCACAACCACAAAAACATGTAAAAACACATAGCAAAACGCAAGTAAGAGGGGTGAAAAGCTCATACCCAGATCAAGTGGAAAGGAAATAACTCCAGAGATCCAGCAAAGCTGCTGAGGGACTCACTAGGTAAGGGAAATTAGCCATGAAATGAGAATTATCCCTAACACCACTCGTTGTGCGGAGGTGATGGCCAGAAGAAACGCTGTCTTCCACGATAAGAACTTCAGCGGTGCCAAATGAAGAGGCTCAGATGGCGGCCCCATGAGCCTGCTCAGCACCACACTGAGCTCCCACGCCGGGGCACAGAGCCTTCACCGGTGGGAATGACCGGAACAGTCCTTTCATGAACTCCTTCACCAGGCGATGGGACCACAGAGATGATCGCCCCGGAGTTCTGGTGTGGCAGGAAATCACTGCTAGATGGATCTTGATGGAGGCATGCGCTAGCCCCGCCTTGGCCAGCGACAGTAGATACAGCAGCACTTGAGGGGCCGTAATCCGCAGAGGGTTAATCTTCTGTGCACGGCACCAGACAGAGAACCTCATCCATTTGTGTCCATAGCACTTCAAGGTCAAGGACGCCCTGGCCTTTGCAAGCACCTCATTGCAGTCCGCCGGGATATCGTACCCTCCAAACTCTAGTGCTGCAGGAGCCAGGCCTGAAAGTACAGCGACCCTGGGTCATGGTGGAGGATGGCGCCTCCTTCTCTGGCGAGAACATCTGTGTCCGTCGGCAGTTTGACTGGGGGGGACGCTGACATGTCCAGAAGGTCCAGGAACCAGATCTGCCTCGGCCACGCCGGTGCTACGAGGATCCACCTGCACTGGGACCGTCTGAGTTGACTGATGAGTCGCAGCAGCAACGGCAACGGTGGGAACGCATACAGGAACAGGCCGTTTCAGGGGAATGAGACGGCATCGCCCATGCTCCCTGGCTGGGGAAACCTGCTGGCGAACCTCCGGCACTTGGCGTTCGTCGCCGCCGCAAATAGGCCGATCTGGGGATAGCCCCATTGTCTGAATAGGAGATCCACCTGATCCTGCCGCAGCTCCCACTCGTGGCACGAGCGCAGCTCCCTGCTGAGTGAGTCAGTGATGGTGTTCTTCATTCCTGCCAGATGAAAGGGTACCTGAAACATCCCTTGGGCAACGGCCCAGTGCCACAGATCCTGGGACTCCTTGGATAGGACTGGGGATCTGGTGCCTCCCTGATTCCGGATGTAGAACATTGTGGTGGTGTTGTTGGTGAAGATCCTTACCACCTTGCCCTTGAGGGATGGAAAGAACGACCTGAGGGCTCGGAGCTCCAGGACATTGATGTGTAGTGACCTTTCCTCCGGGACCCAAAGGCATCTTGCGTGGAGATCTCTGGTGTGTGAACCCCATCCCTCCAGGGAGGCGTCCGTCACCGTTTCCTGATATGCCGGGGTCTGAAGTCCATGCCCGCCGCAAGATGCGCGCGGGTGCCCCACCACCGGATCGCTTGGCGGAAGGTCTTGTTGAGTGAGATCCTGTCTTCAAAGCTGCCCGCCGCTTGCATCCAACAGGCGTCGAGGCACTCCTGCAGTGGTCGCTGTTCGGCAGAATCCAGTGCAGTGCCCTTAGGGACCACTACACACAATTAGGACTACAAGTGGTAATACAAGTTCACCTTTGGTACAAGCCTGTACTACACTGTTAAAAGTGGTAGCAGTAGCGGAGCAGCCAGCCTTATCTCAAGAGCAAATTAGCAGTAGTAGAGATTACAAAAAGGACCACAATTACTTTGACTCAAGCGAACACTGACTCAAGGTTTTTGGTTGAAAAGTAAAAGTACATTTATTTCTAGACCATCTGTTTGCAATACACTTCACTTCTATTAAATTAAAACCACACGAAAAAAAAAACTACAGAAATCCAGCAAAGCTTCTGGGGGACTCACTAGGTGAGGGAAATTAGCCATAGAATGAGAATTCTCCCTAACAGTCGCATCCGCAACCTGCATAGGCGCATGAGGTAGATGCACGAGGACATCATGCCGAGTAGGGATTTAATGGACCTCACCCTGGCCACGTCCATGGTCAACAGCCGTTGTACCTTGCCCAGGATGGCCTTCGTCCTTTCCTCCGATGGCGAAGCCAATCGTGCCACTGTGTCGTGTCTGGCTCCCAGGAACAGGGCGTCTTGCAACAGTACAAAGTGGGATTTCAAGAAGTTGATTGAGAATCCCAGATCCGTGAGCACTTGGACGGTCTTCGCTGTGTGATCGACGGCGAGTTCCCGTGACTTTGCTCAGATGAGCCAATCATCCAGTTAGGGGTAAACGTGGATCCCCTGCAGGCGCAGCCGTGCCGCGACTGCTGCCAGGCACTTGGTGAAGACGCTGGGTGCCGACTTCAATCCAAAGGGAAGGGGCTTGAACTGATAGTGTCGCCCTTGGACCACGAATCGTAGGAACTTTCGATGTCCTTTGAGAATGGGGATGTGGAAGTAGGCATCCTCCAAGTCCAGCGACAATAGGAAGTCTCCTTCCTCCAGCTGTCCCAGCATGTGCTGGAGGGTGACCATCCGGAATTTCTGGGACTTTATGTATTTGTTTAGACGACGAAGGTCCAGGATGGATCGCCAACCACCGGCGGTCTTCTTTCGGACGAGGAAGTACCACTAGTACACTCCGGAGCCCCAGAGGCACTTCGGGACGAGCTCTATCGCGTCCTTTTTCAGCATTGCTCGTACCTCCAGAAGTAGCTGTGGGACGTGGTTTTCCTTCCTGGCAACAGGTGGTAGACGGGGACACTTTCTTTGGAATTCCAGAGTGTGCCAGTGAGCCAGCGCGTCCAGCACTCAACGGTCGGTGGAGATGGACCCCCACACGCTGATGAATTTCGCCAGCCGGCCTCCCACCGGGGTGCTTCGGTGGGGGCCCGATGCCAGAGCCGGTTCAATCCTGCTTCGCCAAGGCATTGGCGCCCCGGCCTCCTTGGCGACAACATCCTCCGGCCTGGCTGCTGCCTCTGTACGCCTCCTGCGACACTGAATGGGCCGATTGGCGGTACGAGGAGCTGCCACCAAATCCTTTGGAGGCACCTTGAGACTTGCCTCTGGAGATCCGAAAAGGCGGCCGTCATTGGTGGAGAGAACCCAAGGCCCGGGCTGTCTCTGTCTGCCTTGATGGCCTGCAGTGACTCGTCCACTGCCTTGCCGAACAGGTTGTTCCCGTCAAAGGGCAAGCCAGTGTCGGTGATGTCCGTGGCCACTGTGATGGTGTGGTCCGAAGCCACCTCGCCTTCCTGCAGGATTTCAAGGGCTTCCGCCGTCAGGAACTCCAGGAGGGGATCGATCTTGAACCATAGCTCCCTGTCGTAGCGTGCCACAATTGCGAGGGCGTTGGCCACTTTGGTGGTCGTCGCTCCATGGCGTCCAGCTTCTTCCCCTCGCCGTCCGGTGGGGAAGTTGATCCCGTCATGCCTGCCGATTTCTTCTTAGCGGCTGCAGAGACCACATAATCCGGGGACGGATGAGCTCTGAGGCACATCAGGGCGGAATCTGGGACCCGGTACTACTTCTCATACCGTTCCTCTTCGCAGGGGCCGTGGACGGGTTCTTGAGTAGCGACAGCCCTTCGTCCCACATGTCGTCTAGTAACGGTACTGAGAGGACGGTCTTCCTCTTGGTTTGCCTTCTTCTGTTCTTCGAGACAAAGTTGGAAGAGCTCCAAAGCCCCGGGGATCATGGCGTGGAAAAGAGCCAATTTCATCAGGAGGGGAGGCCTGGGCAGGAGGTGATGGGAGATCCGTCCCGTCATCACCGTCGTCAGCCGTCCCCGCCGTCTCCATTCCCGTCCCATCCCTCGGTGGAGGGGAAGGAGGTGAAGGCTGGAAAGGAGGGGGAGGATGGATTCGCCTCCGCTTGTTCGGTGGGCTTCCCGACGGTCCAGATGCTGCTCGGCACCGGTTGCGACGGGAGCGATGGCTGGGGAGTAGGGTCCTCCGTCTCCTCCGCGTCGGCTCCACCGTCGCTTTCTACATCCGCTTCATCGGGATCCCTCTCGTAGGAGCGGACTTCCCGAACCTCTTGTCCAAGATCTTTGAGACGCCAGCCAGCTCATCTTCAGAGGTGGTATCTGTGTCCGTTATGGCTACCGTGCCCCCCCCCCTTTCGCCACCCAGGGTTTCACGGGGGTCTTATCGATAGGCTGAAAAGAGGATTCCCTCTGGGGTGGCAGGGAAACCCTAGGCCCGGAAGTCGCCTCCACTCGGTTAGCCTCCACAGGCTTCGCCAGGGCCGCCACGACTCCTTCGATCGAGGCCTTAGCTGGCTGAATCAGGGCCTTTGCGACTTTGGGCACGCCTGAGGCCTTCATCTTGGGAGGGTCTCCGCCTCGCTCCCCCTCAGCTGCCACCGTCGGGATCGACCGGGGCTTCTCCGACTTCCTTGGCTCGTGGTTGATGGCGTCGGTGACATCGCGCCCTGCCTGGCAGCCAAGGAGCCCGAACCATCGGCGCTCCCGGTGCCCGCGGACTCGCAGTGCTTTCCTTCTCTTCTTCTCACCTGCTGCTGGGATTTTCCCCCTTCACCTAGTTGGTGAGTCGAGTACGACGATCCCTCATTTTCCGCTCGGACATGTTCTTGCAAAACACAGTGTCTTTCTCCACGTGCGATTTCTCGCCCTGAAGGCAGTAGAGGCACCGAGAGTGCTCATCTTCCTTGGAAGACATTCTGTAATCCGCATGCAGGGAAGCTCCTGAACAGCTTGGATCCAGGTGTCGTGTTTCCTTTGTCCTGGGCCATGTCCACGCGGGGTAGGCCTCTAAGATCTTCTGGAATCCTCCAAGAAGCGAAAACTCAATGAAAATTCACCCTTGAGGGGCGAAGAAAATTCCGAAACGGGTCACAGTTGATCGGAAGTAGAATCGGTGTAGCTTAAGGCTCGATTGACCGAAAAAAATAAGAGTAAACTCCGAAAAATCTCAAAACGCAGTAAAAGCTCGAGAGCTGTAGCACGAGGACTCCCAAACCTTGAACATGCAGTAAAAATCTGAAGATGGCTGCCAGAGGAGGGGCTTAGGTAGAGGGCAGTCATTGGCTGGGGGCAGTATGACCTAGAGACCACTGATTGGTTACTAGTAGAAAGACAGTTCAGAAACAAAACTGAAACTGATTTTTTCTTTACCGAGGATTCCCAGCCTGATGAGGAATATTCTTGGAGCATGTGAATCCATGCCAGACCCCATGCTGGAGAAGCATACAATGCAAAAAATGCGTGGAGGTAACAAGTCTCACCTGCAGGGAAAATAATCACGTTATGCTAACAGAGCGCAGCACTGCTAATCAGACCTTGGACTTCTGTGTGAAATCCCTGTTGACAGAGTAGAATATCATGAGTGTGATGTCATAATTCCAAGGAGTTTGTCACTTCTCCCCAAGTGGGAGCCACTCCCATTGGGACTAGGGAGAAGAGCCTTGGGATGCTGGAAATGCTGATTCCATGTAATAAAAACGCAGTGAAAATTAACGTTTTTAAAAAGAAAATCGCAACAGAAAGGCTGTGGTGTGGCCCATGCAATCCATGTAATGGATGCGAGGGACACCTCCACAACCCTCGGACCCATTATACCGCACAAGGGGAGCGGGTGACAGCCCGCGCCCCTTGTGTGGTATAAACACATTTACCGGGTAACACTACTGCCTTTTTGCCTGCAATTTTTTGTAAAAACAGCAATTTTTTGGCAACCATATTAATGGATACCGAAATGTCTTATTGGGGGACAGGGCCCCCTAGCCCTTGTCCTGACAATTCTCTGTATGCAGTTTCCTTATAAGTTGTGCCACTGAGGTCTAGCCTGGACCTCTGGCAGTGCAGCTCTTCATTTTATCTTTTGGTGAACACCACCCATGGGATACCCTTTAAGCACCCATGGGTGGGGGTACACAATTGTACTCCTTATGTGTGTTTTTGGGCACCTGTGAGTGGCCCACAGAGCAGGGTATGGGATGGTGGCAGGTACATGGAGGACGCTCAGTGCCACTACCAAGTCACTATTTTTGGAATACCAGGCCCTGCCACAGGAATCAATGGATTCCTACAAGAAGACAAGATGCCCCCTGTGGCCTCTTGGTTTCTGTTGGCTTTTTTTTCCAATATTTTTTTAATGGAAATCTCAATGAACATAGTATTAAATCAACAATTGTTTGCAGTGAGAGCATTGACATTTCGTTTTGGCGTTTCTTATTTTCATATAATCCCCCCAAATTAAATTACAAGTCAAATTAACAGGTAAATAAATGAACATAGTTAATATAAGGATTGGTTCCATTGGCTATCTTGGCCCGCTTACGGCCTCCGTCTCGACAAATCGGATCTGCCATCCTCTTCAACGTGCCCATCTGTCCCGAGGGTCTCTTTTATTGTCCAGAACACTAGTCCTGTAATAAGTGTTTCAATGTTTCTAGCCTGAAAAGATATGTTGCTTTTCCTGAAGAAACTCTAAGAAAGGGGCCAAACACATGAGAATCGTGTCATGGTCCCCATCGTATGTGTCATCAGTTTTTCCATGGCTACGATTTCCCAAATCTTAACCCACTAGTAGGATAAGATCGGCCCTTCGTCGGTTTTCCAGAAGCGTGCTTGGTTTAGCTTTGCGGCCAGTAGCAGCTGCGCTGTGAGCTCTGCCCTAGGGCCTGATGCGGGGTAAGTGCGATCCTCGGGCACATCCATAGTAATAAGGTGGAAGGGCACATTGGGAGAGAAAACCCGGTGATGTCTCTGACCTTTGATTTAATTTCTTACCAGTACATTTGTATCATGGGACATTGCCACCGGATATGTATGAAGTCTCCCTGTTGGCCGCACCCATGCCAGCAACGGTCTGAGTATTCTGGTGATATTGCACGTAATCTCTGAGGGGTCATGTACCATCTGTAGCAAATCTTTGTTGCACACTCCTTGTACGTGATGCATCTGGAGCTTTTGGCGGTTCAAGTCCATATATTCTGCCAGGAGTCAGGTGTGATTTCTGTTCCAATGTCTTTTTCCCATTTTGTCGTATACGCCAGATTGTCATCGGGGGTGACTTTCCAGTAAGCAGTGGCAAGTGGATATTTTCTGTGTGCTGTGGCCTTCTGAGATCTGGAGCTCTATTACTGTCAGGGGCTGTGTGCCTGCTCTGCTTACTTTTGTTGTTAGAGACCCAATGCTTTTTTTGGGAGTACCCAAATCGTTCCGTTTCAGGGAGTGTGAACTTTTCTTTGCATTCAATGAATGTAAAGGGGAGTCCATCTTTGTACATGTCTTTGAGCCTCATGATCCCAATCGATTCCCAATGTGCAAATGTGAGCTTCATCATGGCGGAGGAAAATTCTGGGTTCTGTAGTATCAGTGACAATGGTCTTAATCCTGTTCGCGTTCCCAGATGTGCGCTGGCCTTGTCCCAAGCTTCAAGTGTGGCTCGGGTGGATTCCAGCATGGGGGCCCTGACGTATTTTGGCAGGAATGGGAGATGTGCCAAGGGAGTGCGGGTGCAAGCTTGCTCTATCATTTCCCATTTGGATTTTTTTCTGAATTTTTTACGCCCCTCAATGGTGAATTTTCATTGAGATTTTCGCAAGTCTCGTAGGTCTTTGTCTGGTATTGCCATCGGAAGTGCCTAGAAGATGAATAGAGTCTTTGTAGGATCGTCATTTTAATTGATTTGATTATTCCCAGCCAGGACATTTCCTGACTCTCCCAGCTTTTCAAAGTAGCTTTGGTCTCCTTCCATAATTTCAAGATGTTAGCCCCCATAGAGGGTCTTGTATGATTTGGTGATTGGCACTCCCAGATATGTGAACTCGTTGTCTACCCATTTGAATAGGAACGTTGCTTTCATTGCCAATTGGGTTGCTGGTGCTTCATTGATCGACATCCCTACTGATTTCTGGTGATTTACCCCAAATACAGACACTAGTTGGAATATATCTAGGAGGGCAATGAAGGGGAGGGTGGAAGGGGGAAATCAACTGGGGGGACGAGGGGGAGATTCTGGAGGAAGCAAATAACATTGTCTGCATATAGCGCCACTTTATGAGTGTTGCCTTCATATGTCGGGCCCTCGATGGACGGGGTGTCCCTTATTGCTAGAGCAAAAACCAATGGGGGCAGTGGACAACCTTGTCTTGTGCCTCTGCCCAGGGGAATTGGGGCCGCCTTGGTCACATTGACAATAACTACAGTGGATGGAATTTGGAGGTTCGCCAGTACTAGTTTAGTAAAGGCCGGGCCAAATCCATAGACTCGCAGTACAGTTTGGAGGAAATCCCATGAGATACTGTCAAATGCTCAATGGGCGTCGAGAGAGAGTAGTGAATCCCCCCAGGAGTTTTGGGGCAAATGCTATAAAGTCCACCACCCTCCTGATGTTGTCATGGGCCCCTGTTTTTGATGAACCCTGCCTGGTCCTCCTTGATTATGCGAGGGAGAACTTCACCCAATCTTGTGGCCTGGATCTTGCTATTGATTTTTGCGTCCGTGTTCAGGAGAGCTATGGGGAGATAAGAGGTGCCGTTTTCTGGGTCTTTTTACTGGGTTTCAATTATAGGGTGGCTGTGGATTCGGCCATGGTTTCAGTTATTTTCCCTGATTTGGAGAAAGAGTTGAACAGTGTGGTGAGTTGTGGGATTAGGGGCCCTGTGAAGGCTTTAAAGAATCTATTAGTGAACCCGTCTGGCAGGGTGACTTTCTGGTTGGAATGGAGCTTATTGCTTGGGTGTCTTCTTGGGTTGATACAGGGCTCTCTAGTGTTTCCCTCATGGCCTCAAGATTCGGGGGAGCTTTGCCTGATCTATGAAGGATCTGGGCAGTGTCCCCTTGGGGAGGGGTGGCAGTCTTACTAAAAAACTCTTCCATGGGTCTTCAATTTCCCGGCTTCCGTGACCTCTCTCTTCCCTGTTTCGCTCTAATTGTGAATTGCTGCTTTTTGAAGCTTCACTGCCAATAATTTGTTCGCTTTCTTGCCCCTGGTGTAGTAACACTGTTTTGTCTTGAGTATAGATTGTGCTGCTTTCCCCATCATGTGGGTTTTCAGGGCTTTGCTACCTATTCTGAGGTCTCAGAGCGTTCACCTGTTCCCTTTCTCTGCATGCGCCTTTTCTTTCTCTTGCACTATTCCCTACAGTCATCCACGGTTCATACATTTGGTTCTGTACCAGGCCGCCGATTGCCCTACGACGACCCCTCAAAAGACTGCCTTTCCGGCGTCCCATGCTGTGCGCATGTCCATGCCCTCCGTTCGTTTTTTTTCGAAGTAACAGACTATCACTTTTTCTATGGAGGCCCTGGCGGCAATATCATTTAGGATTTGGTCGTTAAATCCCCACTGGGGTTTCCTTTGGGGGTTGCCCTGACCCAACACCATTCCTAGATTTACCGGGGAGTGGTCTGTGAGTGCCTTAGGTAGGATTTCTATTCCCCTAATTGATGAGATGAGGGTGGTGGAGACCAGGAACACGTCTAGCCTTTAGAAGCCCCAATGTGCAGAAGAATAGAAGGTGTATCACCTCTCCCCTTGGTGGAGGAAACGCCATGTTTCTATCAGCAAGAGTTCCCTCAGAAGCATCGTCATGGCGTAATAGTTACTTCTGCCGGTGGTTGTGGGGGCTAGAGTTGGGTTGATTACACAGTTGAAATCCCCTTCCAGCATCACTTCCCCCTCCATGAAGTTTGCTAGTATCTCTGTGAATCCCTCCAGGAATTCTGATTGTTTCTCATTTCGGCCGTATATCACTCCTAGTGTGGCTTCATGATCTTGCAGGTTCCCTTTGATTAGGGCATATCTGCCTTGAGCATCTCGTAGGACTTCTGTTATCTGTAGCTGGGTTCCTTTACTGACAAAAATTGCTACTCCCCTTTTCTTAGGGCTACTAGTTGCACAGTACGCCTTCGGGAATCCTTTGGTTATGAGGATTTTTTCGTCCTGTTTTAGCAGGTGGGTTTCTTGTAGGACGGCTATGTTCACCTCTAGGGCGGAGAACCTTTGTATTACAGCTTTCCATTTTAATTGTGAGTTAAGGCCCGCAAGTTGAGGGTCAGGCACGTTACTTCATGGGCTGCCGTCCTGGGTCATCTGTCGCCATCGTTTCCTTGCCCAAACTAGTTGGGGGCCCAAGTGCATTTCCTCAGGAGGGCTGTGTCGGGTCATATTGTTTACGCTGCCTTAGTTGTAGAGAACCAGTAATGTTTTTAAACAAAAAGTAAAACCCCAAGCAAACTAATGTCTCGATGTTGCGACTCTCAATGCGAGTCGTAAGAGACCCATTTTGTTGTCCTTTGTAAGGACTATCGTTTGGGTGCCATTCCCTCATGGCAGTCGTCTCTATTGTGGTATGTGCTGTGCCTTCTTACTCCTCTGGTAGGCCTGATGGTTAATCTGTGGGGTTATTAGGTGTTAGGGAGAATTCTCATAAATGGCTGATTTCCCTTACCTAAAGAGTCCCCCAGCAGCTTTGCTGGATTTCTAGGATTTATTTTTCTCACCTGGTAAGAGTGTGAGCCATTTTCCCACTCTTACATGTGATTTGCTATGTGTATTTTCACTGTTTATGTGAACTTGGGCACTAGAGCCTCACCTACTCCATGTGCACCATTTTTGTGTGTGTTACACAGCACCTTCAGTGCAGTGACACAGGGTTGTCTTTGAGACTTCCCACTGACTCCATTTTTCAGGGGCTGACTACTGTCCCCCAGAAACAGGTAAAGTTGCCATTAACTTTATATAGTCACTTTAAACTGCAGTGCCTGTACACCCCATCTTACATGGAGTACTGGAAAGGGTTAATTCTTATCCATTTTTGTCTGTGCCTCCTGGAGCCTTGTTTCGCTCCCTTAACACTAAGACTTGGCTGGTGGCAGTGGTATCTACCCTAAGTTTCCTACCACCATTGTATTATATAAACGTGGCATTGTTCCAGGCTATTATAGTAGCCTCAAACATAAACCCACTTGACCAAATACATTTTATTTTGGTTCCGCCTGGGTTTATTCGCCATTTCTTTTTGTTAAAGTCTTTCTCGTGTTTTACACTATGCGCCAAACCGGGGTTCATTCCTTTGTTCGCTGTCTTTTTGCGGGCTTCTGCACAGAAGCACTCCTTAAGGCACCAGATAGTCTAGGTGGGCAGGATGTGAGGGAGAGATCTTCGGACCCCTGCCATGGGTTGCCTTAGTAACCAAAGACGCACTCTTGTCTGATTGGCTAAGGGGACTGGCTTTGCCAGGCCAGCCACCGTGCTGTGTGATTGACAACCAGGCTGTACGAATGGGGGAAAACTGCATAAAAAGCAGGTCTCTGGGACTGGAAGAGCAGAGTCGCCACTGGAACGAAAGAACCAACGAGGAACTGGAAGAAGAGGACCCCTACCACGACTGAACTGCCCGGTGAAGCCCTGCTGCAGGTCCGAATCTCCGAATCCGACGACAGAGAAGATCCTTCAGGAAACTTCTTCCCTTGAGCTGGTGGGACCTAACAGTTCACCCAAACTTCAAGCCAGGACCCCTCCTCTGGTCGAATTCGCTGTACAGAGCTACAGTGGGCCGGGTAGCCAGGAAGTTCGGACCCTGCTTGGGTTTTAAGGAGCGCACCTTTTATTCGTTGTTTTGCTCTGCTGCTGGCTTCTTTTCTGGGTGGCGCAGGACCCTGCAGTCTTCCTACTTCTAATCAGTCCGACAGTCGCTTCAGGAACCGTGAGCCTGCAGGAACCACCAGGAACGTCCGCGTCAGCTACAGCTCCCTCTCCGTTTTAAGGTACAGTGCAAATCTGGTTGTCTGTTTTGGTCAGCCGCGGTGAAAGTGTTTGAAATCTTTCTCCAATCCGAGGGCTTGTCCTTCTCTTCTCTTTGAACCAACTTTTCTACCAACCAACCTCGTCCGGAATCTGTGCCACGAACTTTACCGCAAACTACATTGAACCAATTATCTTGAGCAAAAGACTTTTGAACCATTGCCTTTTCTATCTGATTTTAACCTTGTAGCCTCTCTTGTTCAATTTCTCTGATTACTTACCTGTTAGTGTTGCCTAATTTCTAATAACTTTGTCTTTCCCTCCCTTTGCAGGAGTGCCATTTTGCTCCCACTTCATTTTTGTGAGCTTAACCTGTCTGGGATTTAAGGGAAGTGGTGTGGTGTATTTATGATTGTGATTTTTAACTTGCTTAGAAGGAACAAGTTACTTACCTGTAACTGTTGTTCTCCAGCATGGGTCTGGCATGGATTCACATGCTCATGAATATTCCCCGTCGTCAGGCTGGGAATCCTCGGTAAAGAAAAAATCAGTATCAGTTTCGTTTCTGATCTGTCTTTCGTAGTAGTAACCAATCATTGATCTCTGTGTCATACTGACCACAGCCAATGACTGCCCTCTACCTAAGCCCCGCCTCTGGCAGCCATCTTCAGATTTGATAGCACGTGAAGAGGCAGTATGACCAAGTGAAGAGCCTCAGAGGGGTAGACGGGAGGGTTCGGATGTGAATCCATGCCAGACCCATGCTGGAGAACAACAGTTACAGGTAAGTAACTTGTTCCTTCTCCAGCATGGGGTCTGGCATGGATTCACATGCTTATGAATATAAGAATAAATAGCAGTACACACATGCACAACCACGGGGGGTGGCAAAAGGCTCAACATTAAGCAATACAAAAAACTCAACATTAAGCATCTCTTACCTCCTCACCAGGCTCACCTTAAGCGAACAGGTTGCGCAGCACTGCTTGGCCGACCCTGGACTCCTCCCTGGAATCTCGATCGACGCAGTAGAATCTCGTGAAGGTGTGCGTCGACCTCCACGTAGCAGCCCTGCAGATGTCCAGCAGGGGCACACCAGATAAGAACGCCGTAGTAGCAGCGATCGCTCTGGTCGAATGGGCTCTCGGACGGCCTGGCATCGGTCGGTTAGCCAACCGGTGGCAGTGCATAATGCAGCCGGAGAGCCATCTGGAAATAGAAGACTTCGAGAGAGCCTTCCCTTGATTCACAGGTCCAAAGTTCACGAACAGCTGTGATGTCCTCCGGAAACTCTTCGAGCGGTCCACGTAGAACTTCAGCGCTCTAGCCACATCCAGCGAGTGCAAAGTCCTCTCGGCCGACGACGAAGGAGACAGGAAGAAAACAGGTAACACCAAGGGCTCGTTAAGATGGAAGTCCGACGGCACCTTGGGCATAAAGGAGGGGTGCGTCCTAAGCACCACACTCGAGGCATGGAAAGTCAAGTACGGTGCTTTGCAGGATAGGGCCTGGATCTCTCCAACTCGTCGTGCGGAGGTAATGGCCACCAGGAATGCAGTCTTCCACGACACAAACTTCATCGGTGCGGAGTGCATCGGCTCGAATGGGGGCCCCATGAGCCTGGTCAGCACCACGTTATGTTCCCACGCCGGGGCCGGGGCCTTCACCGGCGGGAACGACCGGAACAGTCCTTTCATAAACTCTTTTACCAGTCGATGGGACCACAGGGACGTCCGTCCTGTGGTTCTGGTATATCTGGAGATCGCCGCCAGATGAATCTTAATGGAGGCATGGGCTAGCACAGCCTTTGCCAGCGATAGCAGGTACGGCAGCACTTGAGGGGCCGTAATCCGTAGGGGGTTGATCTTCTGTGCTCGGCACCAGATAGAGAACCTCTTCCACTTATGACCGTAGCATTTGAGAGTCGAGGACGCCCTGGCCTTTGCAAGAACCTCTCTGCAATCGGCCGGTATATCGTAGCCTCCGAACTCTAGCGCTGCAGGAGCCAAGCCTGCAGGTTCAGCGACGCCGGGTCGTGGTGGAAGATGGCGCCTCCTTCTCTGGAGAGAAGGTCCGCGTCCGCCGACAGCTTGATGGGAGGGGACGTTGACAAGTCCAGAAGGTCCAGGAACCAGATCTGCCTCGGCCACGCCGGACCGACGAGGATCATCCTGCACTGGGACCTCTTGAGCTGGCTGATGAGTCGAAGCAACAACGGCAACGGAGGGAACGCATACAGGTATAGGCCGTCCCAGGGGAACGAGAACGCATCGCCCATGCTTCTCGGCTGGGGAAACCTGCTGGCGAACCTCTTGCACTTCGAGTTCGTTGCTGTTGCGAACCGGTCGATTTGGGGTTTGCCCCATCGTCGGAAGAGTTGATCCACCTGATCCTGGCGCAGTTCCCACTCGTGACACGCGCGCAGCTCCCTGCTGAGCGAGTCGGCAATGGTGTTGCTTTCTCCTGCCAGGTGGAAGGGAACATCCCCAGGGCGACCGACCAGTGCCACAGATCCTGTGCCTCCCTGCTTCCGTATGTAAAACATTGTCGTGGTGTTGTCCGTGAAGATCCGCACCACCTTGCCCTTGAGTGACGGGAGGAACGATTTGAGAGCCCAGAACACGGCTCGAAGTTCCAGGACGTTGATGTGCAGGAGCCTCTCCTCCGGGAGCCAGAGGCCTCTTGCGTGGAGATCTCCGGTGTGGGCGCCCCAGGGAGGTGTCCGTCGTCACCGTCTCCTGGTACGCCGGCATCTGAAAAGTCCTTGCCCGCCGTGAGGGGTGCTCGAACGCCCCACCACTGAATCGCCCGCCGGAACACCTCGTTGAGGGGGACCCTGTCTTCGAAGGTGCCCGTCGCCTGCATCCAACGGGCGTCGAGAAATTCTTGAAGAGGGCGCATCCGTAGTCTGCAGAGGCGCACCAGGTAGATGCAAGAGGACATCATCCCCAGGAGGGACTTGATGGACCTCACCCTGGCCACGTCCGTGGCTAGCAGGCGCTGCACCTTGCCTACCACCAAGCTCGTAATGAAGCTGACGTTTCTCTCTGTGCAGAAGTACGTTTGCAAGGTACTGTAGCAGATATTGAAGTTTTGGACTGGTTGGTGAGTTTTCTGTTTAATCACATATGACCTATTTTATTTTAGCCTATGTGTTTGGAAAAAGTGTTGTAAGATTTGTAAAGAATTGCAGTGGCTGGGAAGAGGAAATTCCCTTCCAAACTCTCTTCTGCAACGGTAGCTAACAAAGTGGCTTACCTTATTACTCAGTTGCGCACATGGAAAATAATGTGCGCACAACGGCCAACTGGTTACGCACATAGAGAAAAATAATTAGAGGGAACATTGGAGGGGGGGGTGGCTATGCGTATTTCAATGAGGCTGACAATGTCATTGTGTATACGATGGTGGTGATGGTGTCCCGGTCCAGAAGGTACAGGGTGTTTTATCTGCTCAGGGGTTGGGTTGAATGGACTGGCTCTGATGCGAGGGATTGGGGGCTGCCTGCATGGTACCACTGGCTGCACTGGTGGGGCATGCTGGGCCTGTCTCACCCTCCTTCTCCTCCTGCGTCTCCTCTGTGGTGCCTGCTGCTGCTGTTGTTGCTGGTGTAGTAATGCAAGCATGTCCTCCATCCCCAGTATTGCTACTATTAGTGGAATCATTTTGGTGTGGGAAGGGGTGTAGTATGTGGGTGTGCTCCTTTTGTGCTGGCCCAGACACCATTGCCTCCATCTCTTAGTTTCTTGACAGCCACGTTAGCTATGACAAGAGATATTTGTGTTTTGTAATACAAAGGAGTGATTTTCCAGTGGCATAAAACATACAGTGCCCCATTACGACTTAGGGCAGAAGTGTAATAGGAAGGAAGGAACTCGAATAATATTAATGCCCAATCTCAAGAGGAATTTTATGGGGAAAGAACATCTTTTAATAAGCAGAAATTATCCCTATTGGCAAAGCTAATTACTTTTATACTCCCTGAAAAATCATTTGACTCAGAGTAGGGAGCAAAATCTGATTAGACCTCTGCTTGTACACCTGAGATAGGGAGTGAAATGACAGGGCACACAATTAAACAAGAGCTTTACTGAGGATTATTATGGTGCCCTGTTGAAGAAAATCACACATACATTCCTTTTAAGTTAATTGCATCAATTCATCAGAGATACAACTGATTGAGTGCCTTCTTCTGTTACTATGGATTCCTCTTCTATAATTCTATGACAAGAACGGAGGCGAGCATTATGCTTTCTTCTTTAATACTGCCAAACACAGCAATTCAAATGTAAACATTTTTTCCTCAATAAAACTTTCATCTTTTTTTTTTATAAATGAAATTTTTGCAGAAATCTGTGTGTAAACAGTCTTAAATAAACTACAGTTCCCATGAGGCCGTCTGCTAATCTGTAGTCTTTGCCTCCACTCGCCCTCCAATGAGAGCCCTCCAGCCAGTATAAACCCCTCTGCACTACAGGTGCCTTCCTCTTCTTTTTTGCTGTCAACACAGAGATAAGTGGCACCTCATGTTATTTTGTGAGCGAGCATTTGTTATCATTAGATTCCATTTCCTACCGATTGACTTGCATCTGGGTTCAGCGCAGCGTTACTGGGAAGCTTATCACAGCGCAGCATACTGTTACAGTCGCGCAAGTGATTTAAAGTATTCAATCTTCTTAATCCGAACGTCCGCGCATTCGGAGCAGCATTATCTTTCACAGAGGGGAAGCGGCCCGCGAGCGTAATCGCAAGGGTGAGGGCCCACTTCCCCTCTGGTTTCTCTCAGGTTTTCTCTCGGTTTGCATTCCGCCGCGATACGCAGGCCTGAATACGGCCGTGGCTACACGGGTAGCAAGATGCGCGCATGCGCATTTACTTGAACAGGGACAGTTTCCCTTTCCAGTGATTCATAACGGTCGCGTAGCTCTTATCTCGGGTAATCTACTCACGCTGATCTCGGCTCCCCCCTTTTTCACAGAGGCAAAAAAAAAAAAAAGACAGCAATAATTCTGCTGAGGGGAGCGCTCTGCAGGCAGGCATTTCAGAGCTCTCCCAAGTGGTTTGTCAGCCTGGAGGCTCAAACGTCTTCCCATATCGGTGAGTCTGTTTACCCTTGAAATCACAGATGGCTTCTGACAGGAGCCCAGATTATTGGGAAGAGTATGAGGAGCAAGATGAAGAGCTACAGCAATAAGAGAGGGATTTATCCCTCAGTTTTTAAAAAGTCCTGGGGGACTCCCTGGACAGAGCAGTGGCTTAAGGGGTTCAGCCCATTCAAGAGAGATTGGCAGCTCTTGAGAACATACTGGGTAGCAATGCTGGCTTATTTGACAATCCTGGTGAAGGGACCTCCACTATGCCTCTAGATATTACTAATAGGGGGTGTAAGGTTGCCTGGAAGAGGAAGCACTCTTCTACCACCCCGGGCTCTATTAAGGGGACTAGTGAACAGCCCCTGGAGGCAGCGGATGCATTCCTCAGACTAAAGAATGCATTTATGTCCAGATCAGCTCTGCCCAGCCTCCCTCCCTACCCCAGGGGATGCAAATACAGGGGATGCTATCTCGTCCTAGGAAGATGGCCAGGAGAAAGAAGAGCACGAGACACAAAGCAGGGTTGCAGTACCAGATACTCATAAACCAACAGGTACGACCCAAGCCAGCTCAGTGGAGAGTACCCTGATACCTCAGACGATATCTCGGATATGTTCGAGCCGGACATGATCAGGCACCCGAGATCCACCGAATGGACTCCGTCACCTAGAGTGGCAATCTACATGGCCCAAAAACTCAGGAAGCCCCTGGAAAAAGAAACGAGATTTCGGCTCAAGGCGGAATGCCCCAGGCCAGAGCTTAACGGAAAGGCTGCGGAAACACTCGAGCTGGATCCTAAAATGTGCTCGTTCGTTTCAAAAGCGAGCAAGGACCTTAGGAAGGGCATGAATCGAGCCTGGCGCTCCTGCCAAGACAAGGTGCTCGATATATCTGGGCCCATCGCAAAAATCATGGACCTGGCGGAAAGATCCAAGGACACGGGAGAGCCAGTCGATCGCAACATCCTGGCAAACTGGGCACAAAGCGCCGTCTGCATGCTCGGCAACGCCAACTCGGTGGAAAGAAGGAAGTCTATGCTCATCAAAATAGATGCAAAGCTAGGGGATCTGGCCTCCTACGAGGCGGGCGAGAGCGCACAAGGTCTGCTCTTTGGCGATACTTTCGTCAAGGAGATGAGTAGGTTTGTAGGAACCTACACAGCTTTGGAAAAGGCACAAGCGTCAATCAAAAAAGTATTCCCCGGGCGAGTTTTTGCCGGGGCTGGTCGATCCCGAGGCCGTTCGACCGGCCGTTTCAACGCTAATAGAAGGCTCCAGGGACCTAGGTCCAGGGACCTAGAGCCCAGTACTGGGAGACCTGCCTACAGGACGCATTCTTCCCGAATCGTGGCAGAGGTTTCCGAGGACGGAGGGGAAGAGGCTATTACAGGCACCAGAACAACAACTCAGTAATCAACCTGAAAGAATTAAATAGTTGGCTAGTATACAATCATTTCAAAATGGAAGGTATCCATCTATTAGCCGACCTGCTCAGAAAGGACTGGCTAATACGGTTAGACCTGAAAGACGCGTATCTGACTGTCCCCATAGCTCCACAGTATCGTCACTTCCTGCAATTCATTTGGAAGGGGCAGACTTGGCAGTTCAAGACACTTCCCTTCGGCCTCACCTCAGCCCCTTGGGTTTTCACCAAACTGATGAGACCCCTCGCAGCAGCTCTGAGAGACGAAGGGCTGCGAATGATTATCTACCTGGACGACATACTGTTCATGGCCGAAGACAAGCAAAGACTGCAGCAACAAGTGCAGTGGGCAATATCTCTGATAACAGGGCTAGGTTTCCTCGTAAATCACGAGAAGTCATAACTCTCACCTTGCAAAAGAATAGAATTCCTGGGCTTTATGATAGACACAAGGAAAGCCACCCTAGAATTACCTATGACAAAGATCAGGGCTATAAAGAAGGATCTCAGGTCGACTCTGAAGAAGACGGCTATATCGCTTCGTCATCTAGCCAGGATAGTTGGTCTGCTAACGGCTTCTATCCAAGCGATTTTCCCAGGTCCTCTACATTATCGAGCTCTTCAGAGGCTCAAAATAAAATACCTGCGCAAGGGTTGGAGATATCATCAATCAGTTTCTCTAGACCAGGAGTGCAGATCAGAGATTAAATGGTGGCTCAGCAATATGGAGGCCTGGAACGGTCGCTCCATCTTCGGGGAGAGACCGGAGATAATCACATAATCAGACGCCAGCAGGTCAGGCTGGGGAGCGAGGTGCGGCCTAGTAGAGACAGGGGGAAAATGGTTGCAGGAGGAACTAGCCTTGCATATCAATTGCTTGGAGCTCCTGGCGGGCTCTTTCGCGATCCAAGCCTTTTCCAGAGAGAAAGCAAGATTCTTTATCCTGCTCAGGATGGACAATATATCGGTGGTCCAATATGTCAACAAGCTAGGAGGGACAAGGTCAAAAATGCTAGCAGAGCTAGCCAAGGATTTTTGGCACTATTGCCTGCAGAAAGAGATAGCAGTCAGGGCGGAATATCTTCCGGGGACCAAGAACGCGGTTGCGGATTGGAACTCCTGATACCTGACGGACTCAAGCGACTGGATGTTGCACGCTTCGGTCATCGCGAAGTTACAGCTGAAGTGGGGTCCTTTCGATACAGATCTGTTTGCATCGAGGCTAAACTCTCAGCTCCCCAAATATTTCAGCTGGAGGCTGGATCCGGGAGCAGCAGGGACGGACGCCTTCCTGCAAGATTGGAAGGATCACGTTCATTATGCCTTTCCCCCCTTCGCGATGCTGGTGAGGGCTCTAGCAAAGGTCCGCAGGGACAAGGCGGAACTAGTCATTGTGACGCCGGAATGGAGGTCGCAAGCGTGGTTTCCATTTCTGATGGAACTTTCTACGGATTTCCCTCAGAAGATTGCTCACAGAGCGATCTCCTGTTAGATCCGAGGGGCAACCAGCATCCCCTGATAGCGGTCAACAACCTCAACCTGATAGCGTGCAGAGTTTCAGGCGCAGATGGTGCTTGGCGGGCCTTTCAGAGGGAGCTACAGAGCTTATCAAAGTTTCCTGGGCACCATCTACAATCCGGAGCTATAGTTCCGCTTGGCAAGCTTGGGAAAGATGATGCAGGGGGAGGAGTGTTTCTCCCTTTTCAGCCTCTATAGAGCACGTACTGAATTTCCTCGCAGACCTATCCACGAGCGGCAAAGCGTACAGGACAATTGGTGTTTACAGATCGGCTATTTCAGCGGGACACGAGTTAGTAGACGGGCAGCCAGTGGGAGAGCATCCAGCGGTCGTTAGACTAATCAAGGGGGTCAAGATGACCAAACCTCCAGAGCCTAAGTACTCAGTTCTGTGGGACGTAAATAGAGTATTGAGTCTTTTTCAAGAATGGCCAAGAAATGATCTATTGTCAAAAAGGCAGCTGTCTGGGAAGCTCGATACCCTCCTATGTTTAGTCTCCTTTAGAAGCGTTTCAGACGTGAAAGCGCTGGAGATAGACCGAAAGATTTTCTATCCTGAGGGGCTAGCGTTCAGCATTGCGCAGCGTACAAAGACGAATTCTAAGATCATATTTTACCCCTACTTTCCTGGCAATAGCAAGCTCTGCGTAGCCAAATGCATAAAATCTTAAGAGGCAGCAACAGCAGCGGATAGGCCACACGGAGTTAAGCAGTTGCTAATAGCGCGCAGAAAGCCTTTTAAAGCGGTAGCCCCAGCGACCATAGCTAGATGGGTGAAGGAAGTCATGGAACAAGCCGGCATAGACATTTCTGTTTTCGGAGCGCACTCGACAAGAGGATCTATGGCTTCAAGAGATTTTGCAGCAGGAGTTCCGCTGCAGGATATTCTTAAAGCAGCGGATTGGTCTAGTGACTCAGTCTTCAGAACCTTCTATTTTAAGCCCGTGGAAAATATCGCCATGGCAGTAGTTCAGAGCTTTGAACAAGCATAATGCTTGCCTCTGTTCTTTTCATAGAAAGAAGATTGCTAAAGCACACAGCGCAGGAAGTCTTGATTCTATTAAAGACACAGAGGCAAGCATTATCCCGCCCTGAGGGAATTGTGCTTCAATTTTTCTAATGGAATGATGTGAAGTTCAATATTTTCTTTCAGAAGCGATATTACGAGATAAACGAATTCCCCTCCCTAACGTATCATCTCTCTTTTGACTAAGGGGAAGAGCAGAAAAACTCGAGACTGACAGAAAGGTGGAACAGAGCTGCATTGCAGATGGAAAGGATAAATAGCGGAGTATGCGACAGAATAGGACCTACATCAGGACGCATGGAGCTTGATCCACCAAAAAAGAAGAGGAAGGCACCTGTTGTGCAGAGGGGTTTATACTGGCTGGAGGGCTCTCATTGGAGGGCGAGTGGAGGCAAAGACTACAGATTAGCAGAAGGCCTAATGGGAACTGTAGTTCACTACCTGTTTAAGACTGTTTACACACAGATTTCTGCAAAAAGTTCATTTATAAAAAATAAGATGAAAGTTTTATTGAGGAAAAAATGTTTACATTTGAATTGCTGTGTTTGGCAGTATTAAAGAAGAAAGCATAATGCTCGCCTCCGTGTCTTTAATAGAATCAAGGCTTCCTGCGCTGTGCGCTTTGGCAATCTTCATTCTTTGTGAACAGTTAAAGAAGATGCAGGGAGATGCTAGAGACTGCACACACAGAACACATAGCTGTATTGAAAAGCCCTCAGCAGTTGAGCATAGAAAGAAAAAGAAGGTGCTGTTGTCTAAATGGGTACTAGAATGTCCTATCCTTTAGCAAACACGCAACACATTTCCTTCAGTGTACTGCTGAAACGTGTGACTTGGTCTTTGAAATGTGCTGCTTTGTTCATCACCCTCAAGGAGTGATGCTTCCACCCATATCCTTCCCTGACCCCTGTGCTTGCCTCCAATACTAGTTGATAGAGCACTGTAAAAAGTCAAGGATTGTAGCAGGAAATACCCACTGGGAAATTTGCAGACCCACAATACTTTTCAAGCAAGGCATATTTAAATGCCTCAACATATGATGTGCATTTTAAGAATGTCACCACTCTGCATGTACTCAATTGTTTTGCAGTGCATGCAAGATTGTTTGCAACAGTGCTGAGTGAAACTGTTTTTGTATAGAAGCACGTTACCATATAATGTGTGAAGGTCTATACCCAAAAGAACTCTGAACACTTGGAAATTAAGCAGATTGTGCGAAAAGCATTCTCCTGTCTGAATATCAGGTGCCCTGATACTATGTACGAGTAATCCCATGCATAGTCCATACCCATTATCCCTTGCAGGCTAAGTAAACGATATTGCAATGTTGCTCTCCACTTAGAGGGTAAGGTTATTAATGCTGAAGTAGGAGACGCTGAGCACCACATTTGTCATTTCAAAATCTTTAGAGGGCAAATTAATATTTGAGTTTTATAATGCATTAACTTACAAGGGGGACGCTTCAAAGCACTTCCATGACATATGTACAAAGAAGAGGAGGTATGGGATTTGGTACAGGCAGTATCTGATATTTGAGCTGGTAGTTCATTTATATAGTGTGGATGACACTTTTGGTAACGCACAATGAGTAATAGAAATTCTGGTGCATGAAGGTTATTCATGTTACAACAAACATAAAACAAGTGGATGTAGGTACATGTCTGCTAACCTTTCGCAGAGCCAGGAGAGAAAGAGTCAACGTGGTCCATCAGGATCTTAATGTACTCTGGGGCAGAAGTTAGAGACGTATGGTAAAAGTGTGGTAGAGTCAGGTCTAGGAGTCATGGGTGGGGAGGGAACATTTTAGGTTAATGTGTGCAGGCATATCTTTGTTAGATTATTCTGTTCATGGAAGTAGTTGATCTTATTCGTTTTTAACTTCTTGTGTTATATTTTGCTGTTAGGGATTTTAGGTGCATAGTAGTGTAATGCACATTAGCAGAATATACAGACTAGTTGCTTATTTAAAAGAAAGAAAATGTCAGTTAATTGCTGTGGCTTGTACCATATTAAATCTTTTTGAATAGGCGAGAATGGTCTGTGTGCGCTGCTAACATTCTTCTGAGCGGCACCCAGAAGGAAGCTGGCAACGTGCACAGCTTAGAGGGAACATTTCCCCCCTCTACTGAAGGTAGTGTCGGTGCTCCACTTCCTTGCCACAGGCACCTACCAGCACACAGTGGGGCACATGGATGGCATATCACAACCCTTATTCTCTCACATGCTCAACCAAGTGCAGGATACCCTCCTGAAGCACACGTGACTACATATCCTTACCATGTACTCCCCAGGAGATTTTTGATACAACATTTGGCTTCCATGCACTGGCAGGCATGACAAATTGCATTGGTGCCCTCGACTGCACCCACGTGGAGTTGGTGGTCCCACATGCCATGGAGGTGGTGTACCGCAATCGCAAGCAACTCCACTCCATCAATATGCAAATGGAAGGTGACCCAGCCAAGATAATCACACATTGTTCTGCCCGATATCCCAGATCAACCGATGATTCAATGGTCCTGCGGAACTCCACGATACCACGCTAAATGGACCTACATGCTGGAAGACGTGCCTGGCTGCTTGGTGAGTTGGATGGCAAGCACATGGCAGTGTAATGGGGGTAGATATGCATACTCCACCAGGGTGGCATTTGGTGTGTGACTGGACAATGCCCATACTGCAATACACTGTGCCCCAAAGCATCCCAGACTGAACTGGACACCTGAAATCAATACGAAAGACGTAAATTGCACAACAATGACAACATGCTAGTACTGCAACGATGCCATATCCACCAACACGTACACTGCACATCATCAGACCGTACCCTCTGCAACACAATGCAGCAACATGCTGTGATGCCCAATGCAAATGACCGCTGACAGCACTACACCGGACATGCGCCCATGAGCGCACACAAATGATTCACACAAAGCCAATACACAGATTGTCACTGGCACACCACCACAGAAGCACAGCATGCCAGCATGAGAACATCCAAGCGTGGAATGGCAGATCATGATGAGACTGGTGGCAACGGTGCCAGGATGAATGCATACGATTAACTACACATCACATAGGTCATAGCAACTACTGCTGTAGGCAACCACAGTGCATGAACACTGGCAAGGAAGTGGACAACCTGCATCAACTTGATGATGCAACCCACACCTGAGGACCATGTGACTTCACACATTGTGGATAGTTGGAATGTCTCCATTCATGCAGGGATATGTGGATGTGAACAACAAATAACTGCAGGCATGTGAGTGATGAGTACAGGTGTCATTTCATGAAATCACTTACACATACCCAATGTTGCACCCAGGCAGGTGATGCTGGCTATCCCTTGAAGAGGTGGCTCTTCACCCCTGCCCGCAACCCGCAGAACAGGCACGAAGAGGACTACAATCGTGCCCATACCCGTACCAGTGTGATTATCGAGCAGACCTTTGGCCTGTTGAAGGCACGGTTTTGCTGCCTCAGCAGGTCTGGTTGCGCACTCCTTTATGGGCCTGAGAAGGTGGGAAAGATCACCATGGTCTGTGCCATGCTGCACAACATGTGCATCCGGAGAAACGTACCACTGCCACCTGACATTGACCAGCATGCACCGGGTGAGGATGAGGAAGAAGATGGGGTTGCACATAAGGCAGGTAGCGATGCACAGGAGGGACGTGCTGTGGGCCAGAATATGATAGACCAATATTTCTAAGACAAATGGATGCACAGGGTGCCATGGAGGTGGGACTCAGGGCACTGGGTGGGGGGGGGCACAAGGACACTGTGCACTGTTAACCAATGAAGCACACATACACAATAACCAATGTCCAGTCATGTGATTTTTCTTGACACATGTATCAAACATGAAGTATATACAAAGTACTCTAACCCTCTACCCCACACACCCCCCCCAGAACTACCCCATAGACCCTGTCCCCACCCCCCTCTCCCCCCTCGCTATCCCCCCTCCGCCCAGAACTACCCCACACAGCCTCTCCCTCCTCCCCCTCCCCCACTACCTCACACATGGTGTGCATTTCAATACAGCAACAGTTGCCATTGCCAGGCTGCCCCTACTTTCCATGTCCTCTACCAGCCTTGGGTGGAGGCATGTAGGACCGGCGCAAGGTCTGAGCGGACCTGCGCAGGGGGCTGTTCTGTGTGGAGCTGGCAGAGGAGCATGTGCTTGCTTGCTCCAATCCCTGTATGGGACACTGGGCCTCCATGGCATCTGCAATGCGGCCGAGGACCTGCCTCACAGCAGCCAACTCATCGCAGATGCGAGTCGTACTCGCCTCTATAGCAACTTTAAGGGCTGCAGTGTATTTGCGGCACTCCTGCCTTGCCAGGGCACCTTCGGACATGTGCTGTCCGACCAGCTCTGTGAGCTCCTCCTGGCGCTGTTCAATGAGTGCCATTCTCAGCTCTCCGTCCCTGACACCAGTGGAGGTTGATGCAGCATGCGGCAAGGGTCCCACATCATGTGTGCTCTCTGTGGGGCTCAAGCCCCCTGGCCATGACTCCCCTCCAGACTGCTCATGGCTGCTGGCGTTGGGCGTGCTGTGTGGGGTGACAGCTGCGGCCTGGGTGTGCCATGTGGTCTGGATGTTTATCTGTGTACCTCATCGTCTGTCAGAGGTGCTGTGGCAGCCGATTCACCAACAGACCTGTTGGCAGCGGACAGTGACCCATCTGCCACTGGCTCCTGTGCGGTGGTAGCAGCTTGTGTGGGCACTTAAGCAGTGTCAGTGGCCCTTTGCCGCCCCGATGCCGGTGCATCCTGTGATGCTTTGGCCTTCTGTGGCAGTGCAGGTTTTGCTGTGCCTCTTGATATAGAAGGCCTGTTGCCTCCTACGTGCCCCTGGCCTTCTTACTGGGTGTCGTGGCCTGCGCCGTGGAGTCCTGACCCTCGCTGTCAGATTGCGAGTCTGTGGGGTACAGAGAGAGGGACAGCATCAGTGATGGTTCTACATGCATCATTCATATATTGGTATTGATGCAGTTATACACATTTGAGGGGATTTGGTTTTTGAGTTGTGATATACAGGTTGCTTGCCATATGGGTGGGTCATGCAGGCATACGTCTGGGTCACACATGTATGAGGTGGTGTATGCTGTGTGACGTGCCTTCCAGTTGTGCAATGCGTGCAGTGTGACACATGACGTTTACATGCTTGTGGGGTGTGTGTCATCTTGATTGGTGAGCTTGCTCTACCACCTGCTGCCATGCCCTAGCTCCCGTTAGCTGCCAGAATGTTCCTGACGTGTAGACGCAGGTCGTCCCAGCGCTTACGCACATCTTTCACAGTGCGGGGGGTGGTAGCGACCGCACTGACTTTACGTGCCACCTCCTCCCAGATCTCCTTCTTCCTCTATTGGCAGGTCGACTCATATCTGCCGCAAACACGACATCCGCATTTCCTGCAAGGGTGTCCGCGAGCATGTTTAGCTCCTTGTTAGAAAAACGCACCTTGCGCAGGCACGCAGCACCTTTCTTCAGTGCCTCAACCATGGTGATGTAGTGGTATATGAAGTTGGGGCTGCTGTTGTGATGATGCATGTCCTCTGTATGGAGGATTGCATTGGATTGTGTTTTTCAAGATGGCCGCCGTGCTCTTTCCTGTTCCTGTGTGATGACGCTACTTCTGGTTCCTCTTATTTACCTGCACCGCTATTAGCGGTCACCGCTAATGCCGCGTTCATTGATGCCGGTAGTGCCATCTGCGCTTTCAATGATGCCACTAAAGGTCATTTAATGGACTTTACCGGCATGGCGCAAAGCTTGTGCACGCGAACTCGTAATAGCCCTCCATTAGCGGGCTTTTTAAACACGAACACGGTATTTGCTCCATGCCGGTAAGGACGGTTACTTACCTCCAAACTCGTAATGAGGGCCTATGTAATAGGCCTCCGGAGGAGAATGTCACACATGATGGCAGAAGCAAGTGATAACTTGAAAGCAGATCAGGCTCTGATCAAACATTGGCATGACCAGAAGGCCAACATGGTTGAGTTTACTCAAGACCAGCTTGTACTAGTTATAGCCCCAACAAGGAAGAGGGCCTTGCAGGACAAATGGATAGGACCCTTCAAGTTTGTGGGAAAACTTGGGAGACGTGAACTATTTGGTGGACTTAGGCAGACCTAAGGAGGCTCCCAAAGTCTTTCACACCAACCGTTTGAAGGCTTATGTCTCGAGACCGGATGTAGGAGCTTTGCTTCTACCATCAGCTCAAGAGGAAGAGGAGAGTGAACCTGTACCTGACCTCCTCAGAGGTCAACCTTTAGATGAACAGATAGGAGTTAATCTCTCTTCTCAGCTGACTTCTGACCAACAAGAGGAGTGCAAAGTTGGGGCCAGCATGATATACTCACTGGTGACCGTTTACCTGTCAAAAGCAGGGGGTACAGCATGTCAAAACATGTGAGATCCCAGATCAAAGGAGAGGTCAACAAGATGCTTGATCTCGGGGTTATAGAGCCCTCTACAAGTCCATGGTCTAGTGTCTAGTCCAGTTGTTCTAGTACCAAAGGCAGGATCCAAGGAGTTGAGATTCTGTGTGGACTATAGAGCTCTAAATGTAGTCACCCAGACTGATGCCCATCCTTTGCCAAGGACAGATGAACTGGTGTATAGACTTGGTTCAGCCAAGTACCTCAGTACATATGATCTAACCTCAGGCTATTGGCAAATAGCCCTGACAGACCATGCCAAGGAGAAAACTGCATTTTCTACCCCAGCAGGTCTCTACCAGTTTAAGGTAATGCCTTTTGGACTAAAGAATGCACCTGCTACATTTCAAAGGATGGTTAATCATGTTCTGAATGGGATGGAGGACTTCTGCATGGCATACTTGGATGACATTGCAGTGTTCAGCCGTACATGGAAAGAACACATTGACCACCTGGGATATGTTTTGCAGGCTCTTGAGCAGGCCATCTGACCATAAAGGCAAGCAAATGTCAAATTGGTCAGAGTAAAGTGGTCTACCTTGGCCATGAGGTAGGAGGAGATGAGATAAGGGCATTGCCCAGCAAAGTACAAGCTGTGCAAAACTGGGCCATCCCTACTACTCAAACTCAAGTGAGAGCTTTCCTAGGTACTACAGGAATTTCATTGAGAACTATGGGACCATAGCTTCTCCTTTGAATGTGATCTCCTCTCCAAAATTCCCTAAAAAAGTTAGATGGAATGAGGAGTGCATTCAAGCCTTTGAAAGAAAGCCTGAAGAAAGCCCTTCGTCAAGCTCCAGTCCTAAGAGCTCCTGATTATCACCAACCCTTCATTGTGCAGACAGATGTCTCCGATATAGGTATAGGTGGAACCCTTAGTCAACTGGATGAGAATGGTAGGCAGCACCCCATTTGCTTCATTAGTAGGAAACTGAAGGAACCAGAAAAAAGGTGGGCAACCATAAAGCGTGAATGTTTTTGTCACGACCCTCGCCCAAAACACCCTCTGGCAAACCCATTGGCCAGGTGGAGTCAGGACTCGGACCTCTAGAGCCTGGCATCCTCTTCAAAAGCCCCGATGGGGCCAGTCCTGGCGCCTATGGCGCCAGGCTCATACACCATGAAAAACAATGTGCTTGGGAACTACTTTATTGTATTGTTAGCCAACATGGAGGCATCCACATAGCTTGGTTCCTAAGAACCAAGCTATGCGGTCTAGTGTTTTGGGTGTGGTAGCCTAGGGACTACTTTACCTGGACTATTTTGTTGGGGCTATTTAAAACACACCCGAGCAAGACAACACGCTTCGCGTTACTTTGCAGCTTGCAACGTGACGCTCACCGTGTCCAGCTATTCCCTCGAACCTCGGAAAAGTAGAACCTGCAAGGAGACAAAAGGAACATCATTAGCAGCAGCATCTTACCTGCAGTCTTCATCTTTAAACACTCGCAGCTACAGAGAACAGCTTCCTCGAATCTGCACGCCTCCCAGACAGAACGACCTGAAAGAGGAAGATAGAGGCAACATTAAAGAAAGCAGTAGAGACATTTACAAATTACGAACTGCTCAAAAGGCTTACCTGGCTGGTCGTCTCTCAGCTGGCACCAATCCGAACATTCCACTTGCGCTGAAGAACACAGCGACCTACAAGGAAGGAAAACATAGCGCTTACTTACCACATCATAGCGCTCTTAATGCGCCATCATTTACCAGCAGGGCTCAACCAAGCCAGTTCGCCGCACTGAATCTCTGCATACCTAAGGGAGAAAAAAAGAGATATTTTAAACAAGAAAGGCATGCAGGATAGCAAGAAATCTAAAGAACAGCAATAAGACCTACCTGAACAATATCAAACGGGCCGGCGTCAGTGAAGTAACTGGACCGCACTCGCCCATGAAAGCCAACACGCCCCTGCAAAGAAGGCAGGACGGAGAGCACGCCTAATTCTACCACAAGGTGAGGAGAGGGTGCCAGAGGGACTGAAATCATACAGGGGTGGAGGGAGGATACTTACCCCAGTCGGTCAGTCTTGAACACAGTCCTCCTGTATTTTCAGGAAGAACCTTCCCCGCAGAACATATCAGGGCAGAGCTGAGAAGTATACCAGCGAGTAACCCGGCTCGGTGGCGTCCCTGCTGATACCCGGTGTGCGTATCAGTTTTGCCATTGTGTGGAGTTTGAAGAAGTTTAGACCATACTTGTATGAATTTACTTCTGTGATTCAAACTGGCCACTAACCGTTGAGATGGTTAATGCAAATGAAAGGGGATAACCCAAAACTTCTGAGATGGTCAATCTGCCTGTAAGGGTTTGATTTTACCATTGAGCACATAGCAGGATGTCACCACCAAAATGCAGGTAGAGATTCATCCAGGAGTGGATTAAATCCTCCTGTCCCTTAGTCTCGGAGGGGGGTGGGGTGGGTTGGAGTGTTAGGGAGAATTCTCATAAATGGCTGATGTCCCTTACCTAAAGTGTCCCCCAGCAACTTTGCTGGATTTCTAGGATTTATTTTTCTCACCTGCGAGAGTGTTAGCCTTTTTCCCACTCTTACATGTGTTTTGCTACGTGTATTTTCACTGTTTGTGTGATCTTGGGCACTGGAGCCTCACCTAGTCCATGTGCACAACTTAGTGTGTGTGTTACCCTGCACCTTCAGTGCAGTGATACAGGGTTGCCTTTGAGACTTCCCACTGACTCCATTTTTCTGGGGCTGACTACTGTCCCCCAGAAACAGGTAAAGTTGCCATTAACATTATATAGTCACTTTAAAGTGCAGACCCTGAACACCCCATCTTACATGGAGTACTGGAAAGGGTTAATAATCATCCCTTTTTGTCTTTGCCTCTTGGAGCCTTGTTTCGCTCCCTTAACACTAAGACTTGGCTGGTGGCAGTGGTATCTACCCTAACTTTCCTACAGCAATTATTTTATATAAACGAGGTATTGTTCCAGGCTATTATAGTAGCCTCGAACATAAACCCGCTTGACCAAATACATTTTATTTTGGTTCCGGCTGGGTTTATTTGCCATTTCTTTTTATTAAAGTCTTTCTCATGTTTTACTCTACGCGCCAAACCGGGGTTGATTCCTTTGTTCGCTGTCTTTCCGCGGGCTTCTGCACAGAAGCCCTCCTTAAGGCGCCTGATAGTCTAGGTGGGCAGGATGTGAGGGAGGGATCTTCGGACCCCTGCCATGGGTTGCCTTAGTAACCCAAGTTGCACTCTTGTTTGATTGGCTAAGGGGACTGGCCTTGCCAGGCCAGCTACCCTGCTGTGTGATTGACAACCAGGCTGTATGAATGGGGGAAAACTGCATAAAAAGCAGGTCTCTGGTACTGGAAGAGCAGAGTCGCCACTGGAACGAAAGAACCAACGATGAACTGGAAGAAGAGGAACCCCTACCATGACTGAACCCCCGGTGAAGCCCTGCTGCAGGTCCGAATCTCCGAATCCGACGACAGAGAAGATCCTCCAGGAAACTTCTTCCCTTGAGCTGGTGGGACCAACCAGTTCGCCCCTTTTCAAGCCAGGACCCCTCCTCTGGTCGAATTTGCTGTACAGAGCTACAGTGGGGCGGATAGCCAGGAAGGTCGGACCCTGCTTGGGTTTTAAGGAGCACACCTTTTATTTGTTGTTTTGCTCTGCTGCTGGCTTCTTCCCTGGGTGGCGCAGGACCCTCCAGTCTTCCTACTTCTGATCAGTCCGACAGTCGCTTCAGGAACCGTGAGCCTGCAGGAACCACCAGGAACATCCGCCTCAGCTAAAGCTCCCTCTCCGTTTTAAGGTACTGTGCAAATCCGGTTGTCTGTTTCGGTCAGCCGCGGTGAAAGTGTTTGAAACCTTTCTCCAATCCAAAGGCTTGTCCATCTCTTCTCTTTGAACTAACTTTTCTACCAACCAACCTCGTCCGGAATCTGTGCCACGAACTTTACCGCAAACTACATTGAACCTATTATCTTGAGCAAAAGACTTTTGAACCATTGACTTTGGCCCTAAGCCTTTTCTATCTGTTTTTAACCTTGTAGCCTCTCTTGTTCAATTGCTCCGATTACTTACCTGTTGGTGTTGCCTAATTTCTAATAACTTTGTCTTTCCCTCCCTTTTAAATTGCTGGAGTGCCATTTTGCTCCCACTTCTTTTTTGTGAGCTTAACTTGTATGGAATTTTTAGGGAAGTGGTGTGTTGTACTTATGATTGTGATTTTTAACTTGCTTAGAATAGTGAAATGTTATACAACTGTTGAGTAAATAAATATATATTATTTTACTTAGAAACCTTGAGTCAGTGTTTGCCTGAATCATAGTAACTGCTGTCCTTTGTGTAACTATTTGTGCTGCTCACTTACTCTTGAGATGAGTCTGGCTGCTCTACTACTGCTAAGACTAAATGTGTAGTATAGGCTTGTACGAAAGGTTAAATTGTACTGTAACTTGTAGTCTTAATTGTGTGTAGTGTTCCCAAAGGGTACTGCGTATAATTCTGCCTAACATTAGGCTTAGGTGTTCTGAGGGAAGTTAGTCTCGTGTTTTCGTCCAATTGATGACAGATGCTCCCACCATAGCTATTCCCCTTCTCTGGCGAGTGCTGCCCCTGGAATTCGCTGTAATCATGGTTTCCTCGCATTCCGTCTGCTATCCCAGCTCGGATTTGCTGGCAGTCTCACTTTGCTAGGGTTCTCTAGGTTACCCAGGGTCCTGCTTATCAGGTCTGAGGCTTCCTCCTCCGATCCTTTTGCATATTTCAGGGAAACCCCCATTGGTATCTGATTTTATGGGCTGTAGCCAGCCTGTGATCACGTGTAGTTTCCTTCTGTTGGTGCGGGGAGAAAGGTCCTGGTATAGAGAGATGTGTGTACCACAGAATTGAATTGGCTCCTGTTTTAAGCAGCTGTCATGATTTGCTCTTTCTGCTGGAAGTAGTGGATTCCAGACAATACATCGGGCAAGAGGTTGCAGCGCTGTTGCATTGTTGTGTAGACTCGATGAGTCCTTTCAGGTTCTATTGTGGCCCAGTCTAGGAGATCCAGGAGCCCCAGAATAAATCCTTCACATAATACGCGCCGTCCTCCATACTGCATGGGCGATTACAACTGAATGTAGCCCCAGGGTGGAGAGGAGACCCTCCTAAAGCAAACAGGTTCCTAAGAACCGCCTGTCCGAAGGCCGCATCTGATCTAGAGACGGCGTCCAAACAGTAGTGCTTGCAGAAAGCCGAAGGGGTGGCCCATGTTGAGGCCCTGCTTATGACCTGCCAGGGGACATGCCGCTGGAAGGCGATGGCAGTTGCCTTGGCTCTGACTACATGGGCATGCATGTTGGCCAGAGGTGGCCTATGCTGTCCCTCGTAGGCTTCTTTGATGGCTGAGACCATCCACCTGCTATGGAGGCCTTGGATACCTGATAACCCGGCCTTGAACCTTCAAAGGTAATGAATAGAGCGTCCGACTTGCGGAAGCTCTTCGTCCTGTCCAAGTAGAATTTCAGTGCATGTCTGACATCAAGGCAGTGCAGAACTCTGCGCCTCGTCTTTGGGCCCAGCAAAAAACATGGGCAGCACAATTTTCTTGTTCAGATGGAATGCAGAAGGCACCTTAGGCAGGAACATTGGGTGAGTTTGCAGGAATACCTTGTCCTTGTGAAACGTAATGTATGGCTCCGAAGCGACCAGTGCCTGTATTTCGCTGATTCTGAGAGCCGAGGTGAGGGCGACTAACAAGGCCGTCTTAATGGCGACCAGCCTGATATCCGCGGACACCATGGCCCTCATTACGACCCTGGCGGTAAGTAAGCTACATTACCGCCATGGCGTAATCGTTTACGCCATGGACTGATGGCGTAAAGAGCGCCATATTCCGACCCATCGCGCACAAGCATTACGCCATGGCGGTAATGTAAACTACGCCATGGCGTAAACAGCCCTTACCGGCATTGAATGCCGCGCTGGGTGACCTACCGCCACCCATCATAGCGGTGACCGTAATTAGCGGTCACCGCAAATAAGCGGAACCGGAAGTAGCGTCATCGCGGCGGAACGGGAAAGAGCACAGCAGCCATATTTAAAAACACAATCCATTGCCATCCCACCCAACCACACTACATCCGACCCTGAAACCGTGTGAATCCCATTACCCACCCATTTCCTCACCTAACCATGCCAAAAGTTGTTAAAAAAGCCTGCGACAGGCAGCGGCAGGACCGCTTCAGTCGCGAAGAACTGACTATGCTGGCAGAAACGCTGCAGGAGAAGGCAGACGTCGTCTTCTCATCAGAGATGACGAGACCAGCCATAGCCCGGAAAAAAGCAGTATGGGAACTCGTGGCACAACGCGTCAGTGCCGTAGGTACCATCCCACGCACCGCCAGACAGTGCCGCAAAAGGTGGGATGACCTCCGGCTCCGAGTAAGGGGCATACTGTCAGCAAACCGCAACCTGGGACTGGCAACTGGCGGTGGAGCAGACTCCCCACTGAAGATGCAGCCATGGGAGGAGACATGTGCCTCATTGATCGGCATAGAGTGCATCGAGGGCGTCGGCGGAATGGAAAGAGGAGCCCCGACATCAGGAGACACATGTAGGTGCCTCCAAATCAGCCTTGCAAAACACCCTGAATCACACTTACATGGGAATCACAATGTCGCCCCATATGGCAAACGCAACACATCAGCAGAAGACCCACACCCAGCACACATGCAGCATGTACACTCTACAGCAGGCACACACATTCCTGCATGCTCAACCCACCCAAAAGGGAGACAACCTGTATGTCACGGCCTACAAAGTCCACCATCTATCCATCTAAACCATGGCACTCATCACAATGCCTGCTCAATGTCCGCTGAACCATCAATTACACTTTCCCTCCTCTGCTCCACCACAGGCTCACACTCGGACACCGGCAGGGACGAGAGTGGCACCACCCCAGCCAAGAAGACCAGGACAGAGGGAAGAGGCCACCAACCATCCACCTCTGCTGGACCCATGGCCAACCCACAGCAGGCCAATATTCCTGTTGCCGAACAGCCCAGGGCAGCAATTCCCCCCGAGGAAAGGGACATGATGGCACCCACGGCAGACCCACAACCACTGCTGCCCACTGAGGGGATCGTGTCTGCGGGGAGCAGTACAGTCGGGGAGACTGCAGCCATCGCAGCCTGTTCCGACAGCGATGTGGCGAATGGGGATGACATGAAGGTCCCCCCCCACACCCAACTTACCTCCCCACACCTGTCCCCATGTAGCCTGCATGGACAGGACACACAGGGACAATCCGCTGGAGGTTCATGGCCAGCCACTCCAAGCCCAGTGGGAGTAGGGGAGGAGGAGAGTAGTCCTATTGGGCCTGCAATTGCAACCCCCATTGTGCCTGATTACAGCCAGGTGCTGGACCAAATATCAGCGAGGCAAGAACAACTGGCGTCAATCCTAACGCAGCATGTTGCTGATTGTGTAGGTGCCAGTTCAGGCATGGAGAGGTGTGCTGACAGCATCAAGGCAGCCATCCAATCAGCAAGCACGAACATATGCACGGAACTAGCCGCAGTGCGGAATATGATTAGTGAACTGATACGGACAATCATGGACACACGGCGTACCGAGCAGCCCGGTACCACCTCAGCTGCAAGTTCGGCCCCATCCAGCCCCGTCCGCAGGTCATCCAGGACCCGGAGGAGTACAGGCAGGGGGGCCCCAGGTTCCGGGACAGGGGGCTGGCAATAGTGCCCGCACAGTGGACCACTAAAACATTACCCACTTCACCACAGGCACTGGCACTCCTTTGTAGGGATTTCTGGGGGGAGAGGGAGGGGGGGATTGGGTGTGTTGGGGTGTTCAGGGGGAGTGGGGATTGGGTGTGTTGGGGTGTTCAGGGGGGAGGGGGGATTGGGTGTGTTGGGGTGTTCAGGGGGAGGGGGGATTGGGTGTGTTGGGGTGTTCAGGGGGGAGGGGGGATTGGGTGTGTTGGGGTGTTCAGGGGGGAGGGGGGATTGGGTGTGTTGTGGTGTTCAGGGGGGAGGGGGGATTGGGTGTGTCATATCTTTTCAGGATTCAGGAGCACAATACACTTTTACGTTTATCACAAACCAAATGTGTGGACATTGCTCATTGTGTATGTGTGCTTTATTGTTGTACAGTCTACAGTGTGCATATACCAGACACACACAGTGCCCCAAGTGCCGTCCACATGTTACACGCACACGCAGTGTGTGCTAGAAGCATTGGTCGATGAGATTCTGACGCATTTCACGGCCCTCCTGTGCATCGCTGCCTCCTTGAGGTGCTGCCCCATCCCCACCCTCATCATCCTCATCATCAGGTGGTTGCAGTTCTGCGTCAGGGGGCAGAGGCACGTTACGTCTGACGCACATATTGTGTAGCATGACACATGCCATGACGATCTTCGCAACCTTCTCATGGCGGTACATGAGTGCCCCGCCAGACCTGCTGAAGCAGCGGAAACGTGCCTTCAGTAGGCCAAAGGCCTGCTCTATCACCACACGGGTACGTGCATGGGCACGGTTGAAGTCCTCCTCATGCTGGTTCTGTGGGTTCCGGACTGGTGTAAGGAGCCACCTCTTCAGGGGATAGCCTGCATCACCTTTAAATGGGCAACAATGTATGTGTCAGGAATGAGATTGCTTTCTGAACATGACGCGCCACCATGCCTTGCATTCAATGTTACTTTGCACCAGATTTAGTTGTGCTCTTGGATTCACACTATGCAACCGGTATATGGTCATGGCTCTCATGTACTGTTTTGCATGCCAAGACACAATGCAGGGGGGACAATTGCCTTGTGAGTGCCCATCCACTGTGTCCGTTCAGGCCATTACTTTATGTGACCTGGCACGTGTCCTGTGAGGTCAATGCTCACATGATTGCAACATTGCTGTCTGGCTCATTATGACCCCAGGGAACAATACTGGTGTCAATGGGGGGAGTTTGTGGGTCTTGCTGTCTGTGTAGTGGTGCATTGATGTTCCTGTCCGACATGTGCCTCCTTTGTGCGCAGTTATGGGGGACAGGCCTTTCAGTTGATGGTGTTTGGTGACGTGCATGTAGGTGCGTTCCTTTGGAGTCAATTTGGTCACATTTCGTACAATGCACTTGCAGATGGTTGTGTCATGGTTGGGGTACACTTTCATTCACATGTTAGGGCTGATTAGATCAGGCATCATGTATACTGTTGTCAGATGACGTGAGTGCTGCCTCAGGGTATGATCTGGCTACTGCTAGTCGCAGCCATGTGACGTATGCATCACCCCCCCCCCCCCTTTCTGCCAGGTGCAATATGCATTGGTTCGTCGATCACCTACACACTTCGCATTTCCATGCTCATGACATTAGACTCACCGAGTAGGCAGGATCTTGGGCCTGCATGTCGCTCCATGTAGCGTGGTATTGCAGAGTTCCGAAGGGCCATTGAATCATGCGTTGATCCGGGGAATCGGGCACAACAATGTGTGAAGATCCTGTTGGAGTCGCAGACCATTTGCACGTTGATTGAGTGAAATAGTTTACGGTTGCGGTATGGTACCTCCATGGCATGTGGGACCACCAATTCAACATGGGTGCAGTCGATGGCACCAATGCAACGAGGTATGCCAGCTAGTGCATGGAAACCCACTTTGGTGTTGGCAATCTCCTGGGCAGACCGTGGCAATGAGATGTGGTTGTCTGTGTGCTTGAGGAGGGCATCGAGCACTTGGATCAGTGTACGTGAGAATAATGGTTGGGATATGCCATGCAAGTGGCCCACTGTGTGCTGGTAGGTGCCTGTGGCCAGGAAGTGGAGCACGGACACGACCTTCATCAGTAGGGGCAGGATGGCGGTGGGTGTTTCTATCATGCTGACGATGTTGTTGTGCATCATGTGCACAATGTTGGTGATGGTGTCCCGGTCCAGTCGGTACAGGGTGTGGATCTGCTCTGCGGAGAGGTTGAATGGACTGGCTCTGATGCGTGGGATTGGGGGCTGCCTGTGTGGTGCCACTGGCTGTGCTGGTGGGGCTTGCTGGCCCTGCCTTGCCCTCCTTCTCCTCCTGCGTCTCCTCTGTGCAGGTTGTTGTTGTTGTTGCAGTTGTAGCAATCGCATTGCTATAAGGTCCTCCAGCCCCAACATTGCTAGTCCTATTGGTATCATTGTGGAGTGTGACTGGGGCTGGTAGGGGTGGGGTCTGCTCTTTTTGCACTGGGAGAGTCTGTATTGCCTCCACCTGTGCTGATTCTGTGCACCTGTGGCAGCTGGGAACACTGCACATGGCCATTTACAGTTGGTTCGCGATGGCGGAATTAGCGCCATGGCGGTAAGGTACTTTACGGCCTTGGCGATGGCGTTAGGGGCATGTCCGCTTGGTTTGTGATCTGCGTAGCTTTGCGCCATGCCGGTATTTACGGCATGGTGGGTCGCGCGCGACCTTGGTGCTGTTAGCGGCACCGTAAACTACGATGTCGCTAATTGCACTATCGCGGGTCATAATCGGACCTAGCGGTAAACGATGCCGGTATTCATTTACCGGCATCGTTTTCCGCTTACCGCCCGGGTCGTAATGAGGGCCCATTTGTTCGAATGGCTTGTGCGCCAGTGCACCCAAGACTATGTTGAGATCCCTCACAGGGTGTGGCTTCTTCATGGGTGGGTAGAGCCTGGCGAAACCTGTCAAATGTTTCTCGACAATCGGGCTGGAAGAGGAAAAAGCTCTCCTTCTCTGTGTTTCTGTAAACCCCAATGGCTGCAGGTAAGTGCGGCAGGTGTCCACCTGCATGCCTGAATTGGCGATGCGCCGAAAAGGAGAGCATGCTGTCCAGGGAACATGCCAGAGGGTTAATGCCCCTAGAGCAGGGGTCTCCAACCTTTTCGTTGGGAAGAGCTACTTGCAGTTAATGGCTAATAGGCGGGAGCTACTATGGTGGTGATATCCATGAGTCTGAGAATTTCAAACAAGATGTTTTTCAGAAGTTTATTTGCTCTTCATATGAAAAAGGAATACCGTATATATTTACTGTGATATTAATATATCAATAACTTCAAAAACATATTTTTTTATTAGATGTGGTTTCCTAAAAATTGTTAAGCATATCAAGTAGGAAACTAATCGGCACATTCAGTGTGAAGGCTTAACCTGCAAGCTGTCCACCAGTGCTCAGTAATCTGGTGTAAAGCATGAAACAGCAACAGCACTCAGATGCTGTCAGGCGGGATCAAGGTTTTGATTTCAAGAATTTCGTCTGAAAAAGGCAGATTCACAGAGACAGGCAATCACATTGGCTGATATTGCAGATACCTTTTTAGCCATAGTGATTGAACACCCGACATGGCAGTCATAGATTAAGGACAGTTTTTAAACTTGCTTACAACACACTCAGCCATGGGAGTCACTGCGTCCTTCATAACTGCACCATCTGTAAAAGAGCATTTGTTTTTCATCAAATAGTTATCACCTTTTGAAGGACGGCTCTGTAACAGCATTTGGATTGCAGCATTTAGTTTACCTACTTTTTAGAATCGCAGACAAATTAATCTTGGAAAATTATTTTCATAATTTGTGTGTACTGCAAAATTCCTATCAATGTTACTATTTTATTCCCACTTTAACTTGGGCACCGTAGATTAAAGATGCACATTTTATTATTACACTGGAACAAAACAGTTTAGTGGTGACTTGTAGCGTGCACACGCGACAACATGAGAATTTACATTAACATTTTGAGCAAAGAGGGCAATATCAAAGTGAATAGCTCACAGGATTGCTGCCTCTCCCTGCAGGAATCATGTTATCCCTGCAGGAATCATGTTATTCTGGTGCATGACCAATGGGCCATGCTTGGCTTGCACATGCAACTCTCTGACATATTGGAATTGTTCATGTATTAGATAATTACTTGTAAAATTATATGTTTTGCTGAATTTTTAGCAAAAACAGTGCGCATAAATTGCACCATTTCAGCCCAGTATTGAAAGGCTGGAAATTCCTTGCCAGAATCTGAACATGTGTACAGGTTCTCCATAGATCTCCCAATCTTTGCACATAGAAAAAGGGGATCAGCCCTGTTAATTGTTCTCCAATCCCATGTCTCGCCTCTATGTTCTCCCCCAGTATTCACCACCCTATTTTGTACAGTGCTCTGTTACTTAGTAACTAGGTTTAAACTATATTAATCCTGTGCATATTGAAATATATATATATGCAAACCACTGCTCACATTTCCCATTTAATACCAACTATCGTTTTGTAAAACATCCCACATTATGGTTTTTTAACTGCTGGTATTGATAGGCATGTCACTTTACAAACCCGTTTAGTTTTATAAATGTAAGTGGACAAGCACCAGACTGCAGTGCAGCTAGTAGTTTTCCAAGTTTACTTAAATGTAAAATTGCAGTTATCACTTGAATTCCTGTTTTAGGACATCCATAGGGGTGGGCTCCCCCATATCAGGCCATATTCCATCCTAAGCTTTAATACAGTTTGGGTACTAGAGCTTTAAAACCGGGAACTCAATATATGAAAATATAAAAATAATTCACAGTTTTACCATGAACACACAAAGCGAGATGCACCGTTTTTCTTGCAAGCTGGGACTCTCACGGATTGTTACGCACGCTGAGAAAACGAATACAGCTGTATCTTTATTCCCCCCCATTCTGATTGAAAGTCTACAATTACCAGCATGCAAAGTAATGCTGGCTGAAATAAATCTAAAGAAACACAGTGAGGCAAACAATCATCAGCCCCAGCTTTGTTTTACACAGCATGCAGATTTATGCACCCAGGCACTTTCTAATCCGCCATCATTTGCACCTCTTGGTGACAATGGCCACAACACACATTTGCCATTTACTTTTGTTATTAATAGTTAACCCCATGTTGGGACGCTGCCCAAGCCCTTCAAGCCCAGATGAGGCCCATCCTTTCAATGTGCACACAGCTTTTGACCGTTTACTTTACAGGAAGAGGAGTGGGAGGGGTGGGGGGAAAAGTCCCATGGACTTCAGACACCAAAATAAACACAGTGTTCATTTTGGGGTCTGATCAAAGAGCTACTGGGAAGCCTGAGGCGAGCTACCAGTAATTCACAATCTACTGGTTGGAGACCACAGTCCTAGAGTCTGCCCAGTGGCAGAACCTTGTCCACTTGCTCTTATACTGGTCCCTGGTAGATTTGCTCCTGGTGCCCTGTACGATCTCCAGATTGGCTTGAGAGAGGGCGAGATGTCCTAACGTGATCTGTTCAGGAACCACGCTGTGAGGGCCAATTTCTCTGGTGCTGGGTGGATGACCGAGCCCCCCTGCTGCGCCAGAAGATGTGCTGGGCCTGTCGGTAGGCCTCTTCGAGATGCTGAGCAGGTCTGAAAACCATGGCCTGGCTGGCCACCATGGAGCTATTGGGATGATGCGGAGGAGGTGTTAGGCAGAATCCTGAGCAGTGCCCTTAGGAACCACTACACAATTAAGACTACAAGTGGTAATACAAGTTCACCTTTGGTACAAGCCTGTACTACTATGTTAAAGTGGTAGCAGTAGCAGAGCAACCAGGCTTATCTCAAGAATATATGAGCAGTAGCAGAGATTACACAAAGGGACCACAATTACTGTGACTCAAACAAACACTGACTTAAGGTTTCAGGTAAAAAATATAAGTACATTTATTTTTTAACCATCTGTAAAACACAACACTTCTATAAATTCCAAACCACACGTAAAATACACTAGAAACAACCAATTCTCTTGGCACAGAATAGCTCAAGGTAAGTACCTTATGTTTTGGCGTACCAGTGTTAGGAGACAAAAGACGCTACCGGGAATACATATGCGATCACTTTTTGACAGTTTGGTCGTATTAAAAAAAATGCGTATCCGCAGCAATAAATGTTACCGGGGCAAAACACACTTGGCACCGGGGCTAACCAGAGAGAGTTGGGGGCAAAAATCATAGGCAATACTTTTGTCAAGGCAGCCAGAATCAGGGAACACTCGCTGACAGAAATACAAAAGTCAATAGGCCAGAGCCAGTGTCATGTGGAACCGGATTCCTGTTGTTGAGGATCACACAGTCAAAGTTCAAGATTCAACGTTTCCAGGAGTACTTTGATATTGTTAACAGAGGAAGCAAAAGTTATAAAAAGGAGGTAAGAGAAGGACAAGCCTTGTAAGAGGAGAAAAGGGATTCACCCTAGTTCCTCGATGCAGAACACAGTACCTTATTCAAAGAAGAAGCTGGTGCCACGGCAGTTGTTCCTGGTAGTTTCCTGCAGACTCACGGTTCCTGGAGCTTCGGTCGTGGAGACGAGAAGGACGACGCCTGGAGGGGTCTGCACCACACAGGGATGAAGCAAGCAGCAGCGACGGTGAATAAAAGGTGCGCTCCTTTAAAACAGGAGAGACTCTTCAGATGGTTATCCGGACCACTACAGCAGTGTGCAGCGATTTCGACCACGAGGAGGATCCTCTGGCTGTGGAAGATGAGCTGGTTGACTCCACCAGGCTCAAGGGAAGAAGACTCTGGACTGGATCTTCTCTGGTTGTCGAAGGGTAGATAGCTCAGGGCTTCACCGGGACGGGGTAGTTGCAGCAGCCGTCTTCTCCGCTTCTCTTCGGTTCCTTGTAGTTCTAGTGGCGACTGACTCCCAGCCCAAGAGTCCTGCCTTTTATGCGACAATCCCCCATTCACACAGCCTGGCCGTCAATCGCGCAGCAGGGGGGTTGTCCAGCCCGGACAACTACCTCAGCCAATCATGGCAAAGTGCGACTTTGGTTTCCTAGGATACCCTGTGTAGGGGGTGACTACACCCCTCCCTCATATTCAGCCCACCTAGACACCCAGGCGACCAGAGGAGGGCTTCTTGGCAGAAGCCCACCAAAAGACGGTGAACAAAGGAGGCAAAACTGGTTTGCTGCGCAAAGTAAAACACAAGAAGGACTTTAACAAAAAGAAATGACGAATAGAACCGACTGGAGCCAAAAGAAAGAGTATTTGGTCAAGTGGGTTTATGTTCGAGGCTAATAGAATAGCCTAAACAATACCATGTTTATATAGTATAACCGCGGTAGAAAAGTTAGGGTAGATTCCACTGCCACCAGCCAAGTCTAAACGTTAAAAGCAAAACAATGCTCTACGAGGTACAGATAAAAAGGGCTAAGGATATTAACCCTTTCCAATACTCCATGTAAGATGGGGTGTACTGGATCTGTGGTTATTTGACTAAGCAAAGTAAATGGCAACTTTACCCTTTTCTGGGGGACTGTAGTCAGCCCCAGAAATGGAGTCGGTGGGAAGTCTCAAAGACAACCCTGTGTTACTGCACTGAAGGTGCTGTGTAATACATACAACAAGTTGGGCTCATGGAGTGATGTGCTCCAGAATCCAAGATCACACAACAAGTAGAAATGCACATGACAAAACACAGGTAAGAGTGGGAAAAAGAGGCACACTCTTACCAAGTGAAAAAAAAAACTCCAGAAGTCCAGCAAAGCTGCTGGGGGACTCACTAGGTGAGGGAAATTAGCCATTGAATGAGAATTCTCCCTAACAGGAGGCGTGACTCCTTAATCCTTCTTATCACCCTGTGAATCAGGGGAGTGGGTGTAAAGGCGTATGCTGTCATCCCGTCCCACCTGATTTGAAAGGCATCGCCCAGGGAGCCCGGCCCTGACAGGAGGAGAGCAGTTGGCACTTCTTGTTGCCCCGGGAGGCAAAGAGGTCCACCTGTGGGTGACCCCATTTGTGAAAGATCTCCTGCAGCACTAGGTCGTTCAACTGCCACTCATAGTTGTCCACTCAGTCTGCTGAGCCTGTCTGCCTCCAGGTTGGATTCCCCCGGGAGGTGGACGTCCGTGAGGTAGATGTTGTTCTGCAGGGTCCATTCCCACATGTCACCTGCCAGTCTGCACAGTGGGGGCAGGGGGGATCTGGTACCTCCTTGCATGTTAAAGTAGAACATGACCTTGCCCTCGAAGACCGGAAGGAAGGCTCTGAGCGCCAGCCAGATGGCCTTCAATTCCAGCCAATTGATGTGGCACTCCTTCTCCTGCCGGGTCTAGGCGCTATGGACGCAGTGGTCATCCAGAGTGGCGCACCAACCCCCAAGAGAGGAGTCTGTTGTGATGGTGACCTGTGGTGTACGTCAGGTTGCTGTCTCCGGACCACTATGTGAGATCTGGGTGAAGCGATGGAGGAACGTTGATCATCTCTGACTGATGGCCCGTTCCTGGTTCCAGGATGCTGCAAAGTGCAGCTGTAATCTCCTCATCTTGAGTCTCGTGTGGGGAACAGCCAAGAGGACTGCTGCCATGAAACCCAGTAGGTGTTAGTACCACAAGGCCAAGGTCACTTCTCTGCTGAGGAAGTGCACCGTGGCTCTCTTGAGTGCCATGATCTTGTCCTCCGAGGGAAAAAGTTTCTCGGAGCATGTGTCCCAAATGAGGCCCAAGAAGGTCAGTCTCTGCATGGGCTGCAGCTGCGACTTCTTGAGGTTGAGTGAAAAACCCAGCTCGTGCAGTGTGTTCATAAGAGCGTGGGAAGTATGGTGCACTGCTTCCAGAGATGTAGCCCTAACCAGCCAGTCGTCTAGGTACGGGTAAATGTGGTGGCCTTGCGACCTGAGGAGGTCTTTACCATGTTCATCAGCCTGGTAAAGACCCTGGGGGCCAAGTTGAGGCCTAAAGGTAGCACCTTGTATTGGAAACGGTAGCCCATGATCCTGAATTGTAGAAAGGAACGATGAGGCTGCCAGATCGGGACGTGTAGGTACGCGTCCTTCAGATCCAGGGAGCACATCCAGTCTCCCTTGCACAATGTCTACACTATAAAAGCTGGCGTAGCCATCTTGAATTTTTGTAGAGGTAGGGAGAGGTTGAGGGTGGAACTGTCCAGCACAACTCTCAGGCCCGCCTGGTTCTTTTCCTGAATGGCAAAAGTCCTGGAGTAAAAGCCCAGGCCTCGCTGGGAGGCTGGGACTTCCTCCACTGCCTGGCTCTCGACGAGCAACCGGATCTCCGCCGAAAGAGTAGTTGTCCCAACCTGTGGGAGTGCAGGGGAGGAGGGAGCAGAAATTGGGATAGGGAGGCAGTACCCTGTGGATACTACAGAGGATCCAGGGGTCTGAAACGTTCCGGCGCCAGAAATTTGCGTGGAGAGCAAGCCTGCCCCCCCACCGGAGACACATGGACCCGAAGGGGCGTGTCATGCCTTCTTTCCCCCTGAGGCTGCTGTGGAGGAGGTGGAGGACTGGAAAAAGCCCTTATTCCCAAACCCCCTTTTTGTTGTTTGCGCCGATGCTGGGACTGTTACGCTCACCTGGTCTCTGCGGAGGCGTTGGGGCGTGGCCGCAGCCCTCCCAGGCGTGAAACCTCTCTTGTCTGGCTTTTCCTTCTGTGCCTATGTGGACGGTTGTGGCGGGACAGTGCGATTCCTGTGTGCATAAGAGAGGGTTGTAAGTATGCAGTTTACTGCTCTGACCCCCTCTTCCGATCTCTTCTCCCAAGTTGTGCTTTCCCAGGGTATGCGCCAACTCTGGAGGGCTCACCTGTTGGATGATAATGGCGGGCTCTCCTTCCTGCTGCTTCTGGCAGGGGTGCTTGTCTAATGGACCGAGTTCCGTCACTTGTTGTGGTAGCCCAGGCCGGCTAGTCCACTTCTCTTGCTGGTAAGTGTTTCCCTTGTTTTCACTCGCCTGCTAGTCTTTCGAATGTTCGTAATTGTATTTGTAAAGTTCGTTCTGGATCTAGTGTCCGTTCAGAGTATAATGTCTCTTTCCCCATGCAGGTGATGCTGTGGTTGCGGCGGTCGCTGCAGAGGTTGAAGCGGTACCGGAGATAGGAGGTGAGTAGTTAAAATTGTCTGGTAACCTCTAGGGGTGCGTGTGGGTTTTAATAGCAGCACGACCCAAGATTACATGTCGGTAGTTATTCTAACCTTGTCTGGTCTTCTTTTCAGGAATTCCGATTCGTTGGAATGCTGACCGCAGGTGCTGCGGCCTCGAGATCAAGCTCTGCGTGTTTCCTTGGAAGATGGTCTGCTGCTGTGTAGATGAGCGCCGGAGTCCAGGTAAGCAAGCACCTGTTGTCAGGAAGATAGACGGCTGCCGTGTAGATGAGCGCTGAAGCCCAGATAAGCAAGCGGCTGTTGACAGGAAGATGGACTGCTGCCGTGTAGATGTGCGCCGAAGTTCAGGTAAGTAAGCGGTTGCAGCACAGGATTCAATGAGGTAAGTTTGCTGCTGGTCCTGGCGGCGGTGAGCGTCTCGTTGCACGGAGGTGCAATGTAACACGAAGGACCAGCCTGAAGGATGGGGCTGCTTATATAGCCGAGTCTCAGAAGCCACGCCCACTAGCTTCAGCCTGTCTGCCACACCCTGACACTCCCCGAGTCAGAACGTTAAGACCCAGCCTAGGGAGCCACACACCCCAGTGAAGTGCACGTTCTGGAATAAAGGCTTTCAGCACCACCTGAAAAGTTCTTGTGAAATGAAAGCACTCCTGCACTGAAATAAAGTGTTCCTGCTTACTTCTTTATATGAGCCTGGCGCCAAAGGCGCCAGGACTGAATCCAGGCAGGGCCCCTGTGTTTATGAGTCCCAAAGGGACATGAGTGGGACAAGTGACCCATTGCCCCCATCACTAGATGGTGTTGTTTGTGTGTGTGCTGGGGCCTGTGGCCATGACAGCACTCCCCCTCAAGGCCTCTCTCAAGGGTGGTTCTCCCCTGGCCCTGGTTTAGTGGGGATATTGCAGTGGAACTGCCGTATTAATCGTGAAGCGCGGACATGCTCCCTGGGCTCCCAGGTCCGATCTTGGGGTCCATAGCCTTTCTAGTCTATAAGGAAGTATAATTTGGACCGGACCACGAGTCTAGGACCCTCTTAACTTCGTATTCTGGTTCTCCTTCGACTATTTCGGGATCCGGTGGGGAATCAATCCACGTACCTGGTCTCAATGGTTTTAGGAGGGAGACATGAAATACCGGATGGATCCGCATGTGGGCCGGTAATTCTAATTTCATGGCCGCAGGGTTGATCAAAGCCTTGATATTGTAGGAACCCAGTATCTGGGGCGGAATGCTGTGGTCGTTTCAGGGGAATGTTTTTGGACGCTAACCAAACCTGGTCTCCGGCCTGATAGTTAGGAGCTTCTCTTCGTTGACGATTGGCAAACTGTTTTTGCTTTTCTTTGGCTCTGGTCAGATGTTCTGCTGCCTCTAAGAACTCGAGTGATGGTTTTGTGTAAGGTTGTTACTACTGGCATTTCCAATGCTTCGAGTGAATCAAAAACAGATGTCAGCGGATGTCGTCCATACACTATGTAGAATGGCGTTTGTCCAGTACTAGTGTGGATGGAATTGTTGTATGCATATTCGGCCAACCAAAGTATTTCCTTCCAGGTATCTTCAATTTGTTGCAATAGTATTGCTCTAGGGTCTGGTTAGTCCGTTCCGTTTGGCCATCGGTTTGGGGATGGTGACTTATGGACAATCGAAGGTTGATTTTGGCAATCTTGCAACACCTTCTCCAAAGTGCTGAGATAAATTGAGTTCCACGGTCCGATATTAATACTGATGGAAATCCATGTAGTTTTAACAATCTGTTCCAAAAACACAGTAGCCAGAATAGAGGCCGTTGTAACTCCTTTTAGCAGGAGTAAATGGGCCATTTTAGAGAACAGATCCACGATAACCAAGATGGTGTTGTATCCGCCACAGGGGGGGAAGATCTGTAATAAAATCCATGGATAGTATATACCAAGGCGCCGGGGGCACCATCAAAGGACGTAGAAGACCTGCAGGACTTTTATTTTTTTAGACTTGTGCTATATACAAACACCACAGGTTGTGATGAACTGGACAATATCCTTTCGCCAAGTTGGCCACCAGTATTTATTCTTTATTTTAGCTTGACTGAGCTATTCCAGGATGTCCCTCAATTAAAGTGTCATGATCATTTGCTATGATTTGATTTTGCATATTTTTATCCGGGACGTAGTCTTCCCTGGAAATGTGGTAAATTGTTCTTGATAGTGTACTGGTCTCCTTTAGACAGCCATTCCTGTTGTTCTGATGGGTTCATCAAGTGTTGGAGATCAGTTTTGAAGTTGCCCAAAGAGGTAGTAGTTGCAAGTGTTCTTAGAATTCGTCAGGAATTAGAATGGCCACAGGATCAGGTGTGGTGAATGCCTTTTCATCTTCACTCATGCGCGACAGGGCGTCTGCTTTTCCATTGCGTACACCAGATATATAGGTAATGACAAAGTCGTATTCCACAAAGAAAAGAACCCAGCGGGGTTGGCGTGATGATTGTGCTTTTGTAGTCTTTAGTTATTGTAGGTTACGATGGTCCATAATTATGGTGACTGTATGCCTGGCCCCCAGAAGGTAATGTATCCATGCCTTAAAGAACTGTTGGGGATAAAAACAGCCTTCATCATTGATCGCATTGTTCAATTCGGGAGTGGAAAACTTACAAGACCAGAATGCCACGGGATGCAATTGTCCTGTTTCGGGATCTCGCTGTGATAAAACTGCCCCCATTGCAATGTTGGAAGCATCGGTTTAGACCACATATGGAAACTCGGGCCGGGGATGATGTAGAATGGGTGCTGTGGTAAATGCCCGTTTCAGTGTTTGGAAGGCTTCCTCTGCTTCTGTGGACCACTGAAATCGTTTGTTCTTTCGTAGTAGTGATGTAATTGAATGAGCAATCTGGGAGAACCCTGGGATGAACGGACGATAGAAGTTTGCACACATTTCGTGGAAGTTGGTGAGGGCCATTGGAGGATGGCGTCTACTTTGCATGTGTACTCCTCGTGGTGGGAGTATAAAACGGAGGAATTTGACCTCCGTTACGTGAAAGAAGCATTTCTCCAGCTTGGCATATAGCCGATGTTGCCGAAGTCTTTCCAGTACTGCCCGGACATCTTTGACATGACCCTCCTTGGTTTTTGAGTAAATGAGGATGTCGTCATTATAGACGAGTGTGCGCACGTCCAATAGTTCACGGAGCACGTCGTCCATAAAGTATTGGAACGCAGCGGGGGCATTACATAGCCCAAAAGGCATAACCTGGTATTCGTAGAGACCATATTTAGTGCGAAAAGATGTCTTCCACTCGTCTCCCTTGTTGACTCTCACTAGGTGATAGGCCCTTCGCAACTCTAATTTTGTATACATTTGGGCGTGTTTTACTTGATCCAGAAGTTCGGGAATCCGTGGTAGCGGATACTGTTTTTTTACTGTGATCTGATTGAGAGCTCTGTAGTCAATGCAAGTTCTCAGGTCTCCCTCCTTTTTATGCACAAAAAAGAGGGATGAGGAAGCAGGGTACTTGGACAGACGAATGTAGCCATTGGCGAAATACTGATCAAGGTATGTTTTTAAATGCTGGTTTTCCTGCTCCGTAAGGGCGTAGATTTGACTACAGGGAATTTCGGCTCCGGGTACAAGATCAATTTAACAGTCGTACGTTCTGTGCGGGGGCAATACATTTGCTTGCTCTTTTTAAAAAAAAACCGTTATTTAGCTTGACAACACACAACCAACAAGAGACACGCACGGTATGAAAGCAAGATAAAATATCATACAGTGAATACAATACTGGTACATAGCGGGTATTTCATACACCTTAATGAGTCAAGACCAGGTGATATCACAGATAGAGGGTTAAAGAGTCGCCGCTCACGTGGTGGTAGCAGGAGAGGGGAGAGCGAGGACGGAGGATTCAGCATCCGAGTCCGAGTTCATGGTAGACACATAGATGCAGAACATCCGCCAGATATCCCTTGGTCTTGAGTGTGAATGTTGCAGAGTAACCCAGGCCTCTTCAGTATCTGACGCCCATGTGACTGCCCTGGGCCACTGTGTATACGTGGGTGCTCCAAGTCGGAGCCAATTCATTAAGATGCAGCGTACAGCCAATAGCATGCAGAAGCCAGCTAGCTTCCTCGAATCGCGCCCTAGTTGGGGAAAGTTGTGGAACAGGCATTGCAATGGGGATGGGACTATAGTGTGATCTAGTATTATAGACAATGTGCAACATATTTCGGTCCAGAATTGTGTCAGCCGCGGGCAGGACCAAATCATATGGATGTATGCAGCCTGATCGAAGCCACATCTAGGGCAGCTGGAGGAAAGCCCAATGAACATATGGAGCAGTCTACTCGGGGTGTGATGATATCTGTGCAACACCTTGAATTGTATTAGTTTAAATCGAGAGTTGAAGGATACATCATGGGTGCATGCGCACATATGGGACCAGAGGCCAGCTTGCTCTTTTTGAAACACATCTTGATAATCAAGGTATTCAGATGGTAGCGAACTGGTAAGGCCTAGCATGATTTCTTTCTTTGAACTCTCTGGAACTAAGGAGCGCTGATGAGATCAAAGGTGATGTCCTCGATTCCAAGTTGGCCGCTGACACCAGATAGACATGCAGGCTGCGCTCCCAATAACCCCAGGCAACACAAGGCAGTCCCACCAACCCGCGGCAGTTGCCATACCCTGCAAAGCAAGGAGAAGGCAGCAGCGATACGAGAGGGTGAAGAGTTAGCCTGGGAACGGCAGAATTATCACCCTGAAGAGACACTGCCATACGAGAGGAGGAGCCCGGCGGAGAGACACAGGCTGGAGGCCTGGTAAAGTGCGTACTACAGAAGGGCACACTTTGCGACGTGGACCCCGACATTAGCTACCAGATGAGGCGGGACAGCAGGCTGTGAGCGGGCAGAGTCCCGCCGAAGAAGGGAGGAAAGAGGGACCGGCAGGCCAGCAGGGACCGAAGTGGAGCCTGGTTTGGAGGGACCTCGAGCAGGGAGGAACACAGCGGACCCAACGGCCCCCTGGAAGGGGCTGCACTGCTGCTGAGAGAGGCGACCGGGAAAGAGCAGGAGCCACACCAGCGAGCCAGCCGACCTTCACGGCCCACTCCAGGAGATGCTGCGCCGACGAGCAGAGCTGAGCGGTGGAGGTAGGTCCTAGGTGAGCAGCAGCGGTGCAGAGACCATGGGGAGCTGGCAGCACTAGAAAGCTGCGTCCTAGGTGCCCCAGCACACAAGCGCGGCAGACAAGGAACGTCAAGCGGCACCAGGCCATGGGGAGTGCTGGACACGGAACTAAGGGCAGGTCTGAGGCCTCTGGGGACTCCCACGGCCTGCATCCTGAGGCGACTCCACGGCGAGGAGCAAAGGGGGGAACCCACGTTGTGAGGAGGACGGGCTGAGAAAAATTTGCCTGGGGCCCAAACGGAGCAGGCAATAGGCGAGCCCCCTCCCACCCCCCCCCCCCCCCAACAGCACATACTGGACACTGCTGGGCCACCCGGAGAGGCCTAGTAGAGGCAAGGAGTGGAGGAGCCCCTGATAAAGGAGGACCCAGGGGAGGCAGCAGCAAGCCAAGTAACCAGGCACCACTAGGAGCCGAGACCAGCATCAAATTCTCAGGGACCCCCCGTAGAAGTACCAAACTAGGGAAGCTGGCATTGGGACACGATACAACAACCCTGCTCCAACAATCTCCATCTGGCGGAGGTGGAAGAGGAGCTGCGAGGGAGCAGATGGCTAGCCCAACACAGTGAATTAGGGAGACAGGACCCAAAACCGGAGGAAGAGAGAGGGCCGGCATAAGCAGGAGGGAAGGCGAGGCTGGGGGGCTCCAACAGGGGAGCAGGACCTAACCTCAAAGAGGACACCAAAAGAAGGGATCTGCCGGGAGAGCGCCGGCAGGACGAAAGAAGCGAACTACGGAGGGAACCACTTCGGGCGGGTAGATCCCCGGCAGAACGGGTGACTGAGTGGAGAGCAAGCCAGAGGAGGATCCCCAACGTTGGAGGGGGGTCACCTCTGCCACAACGTGTCGAATAAAACCAAAGGCAAAGCAAATAGGGGAGCACACCCCCAGGGAGACACCCACGGAACTCTGCCAACTATATGGACAACCAGAGAGCCTAATGAGATATTCGGGGGACATCTGGAAGGGAGCGACGGACCGCAGCACGCCAGAGGAAACCGACCCAACAGCACCGATATTGCGCCAGGACTTCCACATGGAGATGCTCTCCTTGCAGTCTAAACTGGTTAAGACATTCCTGGTTAAAACATTCCAGGACCAATTCCAGTTACTGAGAGCAGACCTTAATGCAGCACTGGGGGAGGCCAAGCAGGAGCTGGGCCAACTGGGAGAGAGGACAGACATCCTGGAAAATGGCCTACAGGAAGTAGATAGAGACACTTCAGCGAACAGTGAAGCTATAGAGAAGTTGGACGTGGCGACCCGAAATCTGGAACTACAAATGGAGGATATGGATAACAGGTCCCGGAGAGTGAACATAAGACTGAAATTGCTTCCGGAGACGGTACAAGACAAGGACCTGAAGTGGGCCATTCAAAGCATCTTCGCAGGTCTCCTGGGGGAGGCGACCCTGAGTGCGCTGGAACTAGACAGAGTCCACAGAGTAGGACGCCTCAACAGGGATGCGAACGCCAAACCAAGGGATGTGCTTGCCGCATTTACAAATATGGACAGAAAGTCAGCGCTGAGGGCGGCAAGACAACAGGAACCGATGAAACACCAGGATCAACGTATTGAGCTATACCAGGACTTAGCAAGCAGCACCTTGATCAAGCGCCGTCCGATGAGTCCGGTTCTAGCAGCTCTCCGAGAAAAGGGGATCAGATACAAATGGACATTTCCCCCTCGGACTGCTCTTTGAGTGGGCAGGGGGGGCAAAGACGCATAACCACCCTGCAAGAAGGGGTAGATATGCTACACCTCGACCAAGAACAGAGAGGCGAGAGCCGAGAGAGCATCAAATTTGGCAAGACTGTAAGGTGAGGTAAGACCGAAGCCATGGGAATGGCCCACAGTCAGAGACAAAAGGAAAAGGAAGGCCGCACTTCGTGGCCCATCACTTAGGGAGAGGGGCGAGAAGTCGAATGGTGAGAGGGAAGCACCACCCAGTGGGAGAGAGCCCCGATTAAGCAACATATAAATGGGTGGTGGAAGTAGAAAGCAGAATAAGGGCAGGGGCGAAGGGGGCCAAACATCATGGGATCAGCAAGGGCGACAAGGCCCGAAGAGAAGAATGGGAGAGGAGGGAGGGGGTTGAATACCCAGCCTGGGGAGGAGGAAAGGGGGGGGAAAGAAGGGGAGCAGGGAGGGCAGTTTATGGGGAAGGTGGTCAGTGACTACCACGGGGGAGGCGCGGGGGAGGGACGGGTCAAGAGGAGCACGGGGGTATATGGCAGGGAAAGGATCAAGAGGGCCACAAGCCGGCAAGGGAGGTAGCTGGATTGACTACCGTTCAAGTAGTTAACTCACAACGTTAGGGGGTTAAATTCACCCCAAAAAGGAAAAAGCTAGACCAATTCACGAGAAAGGAAGGGCCGGATATCTTGGGGCTGCAAGAAACACACCTCATGCATAAGGACCAGGGGCGACTAAAGTTGCGGGGATATGATCAGATTTTGCATGCGTCTGGCAGGAGCAATATGGGGGGGAGTAGCCCTAGCCATTAAAAACACAGTGGAGTTCAGAATTGCAGAAGTCCTGCGGGACAAAGAGGGCAGGTATGTTATAGCCAAGGGGATACACCAGGACCGCCATATACCACAGCGGTAGTGTAAGCACCCAACACAGTACAGGAAAAGTTCCTGAGGCGTTTACTAGGAGTTCTGGTAGAAGAGGCTCAGGGCCAAATAATTATGATGGGAGACCTAAACATTGCCTGGGATAGGGGGCGCGATAGATCAGGGGGCCCCGGTGAAGGGGGGTTGCAGTGATGACAGCGGAATTAAGGGAAAGGACTGTGAGAGCAGGGCTGCGGGATGTTTAGAGGGAGTTGAAGGGAGACGATGAAGGTTTCACTTTCCTATCGGGAGTGCACAGATCACAATCCAGAATTGACTTCATCTGGCTTTCGCCGGCCTTGGTGGGGCAGGTCGGGGAGGTGCAGATGGGCCCCATCGGAATAGCGGACCACAAGGTGGTGTCCATCCAAATGCACTTGGGGCATAAGGGCAGAGGGGTATCGGGATGGAAATACCCAAAATTTCTGCTTAGAGACCCCGTAATCAGAGAAGAAATAGAAGGGAAAATCAAAGGTTTCTTGAAGCGAACAGGAGTAGGGTGCGGGGGGAAAACACAAGATGGGACGCATTCAAAGCTACACTCGGGAGAATTGATAGCGGCGAAAGCACAGAGGGAGAAGCAGCTCAAGGCGTTGGAGGCACAGCTTGAGGCAGAGGCGGCAAGGCAACGGGCAGGAACAACCCCGACTAGGTCCTCCATGAAGGAGTACAGACGGGCAATAGGGCAATTGGAAGTCCTCCTAACAAAAAGGGCGGAAGGGGCATTGCTCGTCATCCGCCAAAGTACTACGCTAAGGCAAATAAGGCGGGCGCCCTATCGGCGCACCTACTGCGGGGGACAAGGCATAAAACGCGATCATGGCCCTGAAAACGGGAACCGGGGAGCGGGTCACGAGGGAGGGCGATATCCAGGAAACTCTTGCACAATTCTATGAATCCTTATACACCTCACAGAATCCCCACTTGCAGGCAGAATTCCTAGAAAAAGTGACAATGCACAGGGTCGGATGAGAAGCACAGTAAGCCCTTAATTGGGAGAGCACAGATGACGAGGTGCGGTGAGTGTTAGGTAACCTACCATCGAATGAGTCCCCAGGCCCAGACAGTTACACGGCGGCCTTCTACAAAACCTTTGTATCCGAGCTAACCCCTCACCTAACATATCTCTTCAATACATTCAAACTCACAGGCAGGATAACTCCATCAATGGAGGAGGCTAGAGTAACCCTTATTTTGAAACCTAATAAAGACCCATAGGAGAGAACATCTGATAGACCCATAGCACTGATAAATGTGGACGCCAAGATCTACACAAAGATCTTGGCGAATAGGCTGGAGGCCCTTCTCCCAAACCTGATCCAAGCGGACCAGGCGGGATTTATAAAAGGCAGGCAGACAGCGGATACCATTAGGAGGGTGGCCCACCAACTGGAAAAGGCACAGAAAATGGACACTCCCGCGGTCCTCTTGTCATTGGACTCAGAGAAAGCATTTGACTGCGTGGAGTGGTCCTTTCTGTTTCGGGTAATGCAGAAAATGGGTCTCAGAATTGGGCTACGGTTCAGCAACGGTCAACGAGAGTGGCAGTAAATGGAGCCATGTCCACACCGTTCAGGCTGAGCAGAGGCACGAAAACAAGAACGCCCACTATCCCCAAAGCTCTATGCAATTGTTAGGCAGAATCCTGTGAAGTTCCCTTAGGGAGCACTACAGAAGATTAAGACTACAGGTATATGCAATAAATCCCCTTTGATATCAGTCTGTACCACAAAGATTTAGTTGGTAGCTGTGGCGAAGCAGTCAGACTTAACTCAAGAGGGAGATGAGCAGTATTCAGGGTTTACACAATAAGACTACAATACTATGGAACAAGGAAACACAGACCAAAGCTTTGTATCAAAAAGAATATATTTATTTGACACTATGATGTTCACACAAACATCACTATTCTTAAAGTAAGTTAAAACAGTCAAGAAAAGTATACACAACTCCCTATTTAAATTGTAGACAAGTTTGAGCTAGAGTGAAAACTGAGCAAAACGGCAGTGTTAAACTAAACAATTTCTTTAGAGGGAGGGAAAGAAGAACAAGTTACTTTCTTACCTGGTAACGTTCTTTCGATGGGATGGTCCGACGACATATTCCATATCTATGACATATAATCACCACAGCTGTGCTGCTTCGGAAACTTTTTTCGGCGTCTGCCTCCTGCGTCGATGACGTCGATGCGCCGTGTTGAGGACCTCCTCCGACGTCCGACGTCATCCGATGTGATAAGTAGGACGCACGACGCCCGTAGCCTCAGTTGTAGTTTTTTCCCCCAGAACGTGTGACATTAGTCAACTGCCAGTCAGACACAAAGCCTTGCGGAACGTAAGCTGCAATCGCAAAAGAAATTCTGCAGCGGGGAAGGCAGGGAGGGAGCGATATGGAATACGTCGTCGGACCATCCCATCGAAAGAACGTTACCAGGTAAGAAAGTAACTTGTTCTTCGGGGGGATTGGGTCCTCTGACGTATTCCATATCTATGACAGACTCCCAAAGCAGGACCAGAGCAAGGAGGAGGGAAAGAATTTAGAATCAAAATTTAGAATTGCCAATCAAATAGCAGAGCAAAGGACCGCCTTGCCAAAGGCCAGATCCTGTCCTCGGATGGAATCGAGGGAATAGTGACGTACAAATGTATGTACTGAAGCCCAGGTGGCTGCATCACAGATGTTGCGAATAGGAACACCCCTCTGCAGGGCAGTCGATGCAGCCATACCCCTGGTAGAATGGGCCCGCAAGCCAGCCGGTGGGTCTTTACCCGCCAAGCGGTAACACTCCGAGATGGCCAAAATAATACAGCGAGAAAGTCTGTTTCATCACAGCCTGTCCCAAACGCTTTCCAGCGTAACCAATAAAGAGTTGATCGTCCACTCTGACCCCGGACATGCGTGAAACATAAAAGCTTAAAGCTCTCCTAGGATCAAGCCTATGGAGCCTCTCCTCTTCCTTACTAGGATGCGGAGGAGGATAGAATGCCGGAAGAACAATCTTCTGGGCCAAATGAAATTCCGAAACCACCTTCGGAAGAAAAGAAGGACAAACTCTAAGGACAACCCTGTCCTTGAGAAATACAGTGAAGGGTGGCTTAACTGAAAGTGCCTGTAACTCACTCACTCTGCAAGCGGAAGTAACCGCAACCAAAAACACAGTTTTCACAGTTAACAGCCTCAAAGGGCAAGAATGCAAAGGCTCAAAGGGAGCACCCATAAGAAACTTAAGAACAAAGTTTAAATCCCAACCGGGCACCAGGAAAGGTGATGGAGGGAACACATTAGTGAGCCCTTTCAGTAACTGTGAAATTAAAGGGATTTTAAAGTAGGAACACTCTTCAGACTAGCGCTTAAAGATGGACAGCGCCGCCAGGTAACCTTTAATGGTACCCACTTGCAAGCCCCTGTGGACCAAAGAAAGTAAAAAGGACAGAACCAGGGGGATGTCACATGCAAATGGATCCACATTCTGAACTCTGCACCAGTCGCAGAACTTACGCCAACGGTACAGAGACTTTGTTGCTGGCCGTCGGGCCGAGAGCAACACCTCCATCACGTCTTCAGGGAGGTCCCAATCCTTATACCTCAACCTTTCAGAAGCCAAGCGTGAAGGTTGAGGGATCTGACCTCTGGATGGAGAACCTGACCCCTCCTCCTGTGAGAGCAGATCGTCTCGGTAGGGAAGACGACGTGGAGGGCAGATGGACAAGTCGAGAAGGTCCGGATACCACGTCCTCAGAGCACACGCCGGAGCAATGAGGATCATCCGGGAACCGAACTTCCGTAACCTCCGCAGCACTTGTGGGAGGACGGGGACTGGAGGAAACGCGTACAGCAGCGGGAATGACCACTCCACCACGAACGCGTCTCCCAAAGCTCCTTTTGGAGGAAATTCCCACGAGCAGAACCTCTCGCACTTCCGGTTGACACTGGAGGCGAAGAGATCCACTTGAGGGGTCCCTCAAAGGGCGAAGATCTCCAGGAGAATCTCCTGAGCCAACTCCCACTCGTGAGAGATCGAGCTCTGCCTGCTCAGAGCGTCCTCCGTCACGTTTTCGACTCCGGCCAGATGAACTGCCGAGATCGAAACTTCCTGCTGGATGGCCCAGAACTCGAGCTGCATCGCCTCCCTGCACAGAGGAAGTGACCCTGCCCCACCCCTTTTTGTTGAGGTATTGCATGGCCACTGTGTTGTCCGTCAGGATCAGGACATTCTTTCCTCGCACAGTCGGCAGAAAAGCCTTCAGGGCTAGCCTGACGGCCCTCAGCTCCAACAGATTGATATGGAGTCTGGACTCCGACGGAGACCAACGACCGCTGACTGTCAGCTCGTTGGCATGAGCTCCCCATCCCGTGAGGGATGCATCCGTCACGATCGTCACCTCCGGCCAGGGAAGCCAAAATGGAGCCCCCTTTATCAAGTTGCCTTCGACGGCCCACCACAGAAGGTCCCGGGCGACCGAGGGCGGCACCTGAACCGGGTCCGACATCCTGCCGGAGGACTGCGACCATTGCATCTTGAGTGCCCACTGCAAAGATCTCATCCGCAGGCGAGCCTCTGGCCCCAGAAGAATGCAGGATGCCATGAGGCCGAGCAACCTCAAGAACTCGAACGCTGGGAGAGTCTGGGCATGCTGAAACTTGTGCACCATCTGCTGAATGTGAAGAGCCCTCACCTGGGGAGGAAAACACTGCCCAGGGAAGTGTCGAGCACTGCTCCGATGTACTGGAGCCGCTGTGTTGGCGTCAAATGGGACTTCTTTAAATTGAGGGAGAAGCCCAGCCTGTGAAGGGAGTGGCAGGTGACGGACAGATGATCCAGGACTTGCTCGGGAGAGCTCCCCCTGATCAACCAATCGTCCAGGTATGGCTAGACGTGAATCCCCCCTTGCCTGAGATGCGCTGCCACCACCACCATGAGCTTGGTGAAAACCCTCGGGGCGGAGGTCAATCCGAACGGCAGGACCCGAAACTGAAAGTGCGAGTCGCCAACCGCGAACCTCAGGTACTTCTTGTGCTTGGGATGGATCGGCACATGGAAGTAAGCATCCTTGAGGTCGAGAAACACCAACCAGTCTTGAAGCTGAAGGGCCTGGAGGACTTGAGAGAGAGTAACCATCTTGAACTTGTCCTTCCTGAGGAGTTTGTTCAAACCGCGCAAGTCCATGATGGGTCTCAATCCCCAGTCTTTCTTTGAAATCAAAAAATAAGGGGAATACCAACCCTTGTTCCTCTCCGCTACAGGCACCGGTTCTATGGCGCCTTTCTCCAGCAGGGCTTGAATTTCCTGCGCAAGGAGCGGATCCGGACTCTGCAAAGAGAGGTTCCCCGGTGGATTGTCGTGAGGCCTCTGCCGAAAGGGAAGACAGTAGCTGTGGGTTATGATCTCCAGAACCCACACATCTGAAGTAATGGCACGCCACTCTACAAGATGCTGCGCCAGCCTTCCCCCAACCGGCGAACCATGGGACATGGCCTCATGACTGAGTGGTAGCGGCTGCGGCGTTACCTGAGGGCAAAGAGGCAACTGCCCGAGCGGCCTTGGCACCACGGGTACCCTGTCGTCCACCTCCGGTACCCCTGCGTTGGCCTCTTTGACTGCCAGCTCCTCTCGCTTTACTGAAGGACGAGTAATAGCGAAAGGAACCACCCCTCCATTGCTGTCCCCTAGGACAAAAAGGCGGAGGATGGCGAACTGCAGCACCCAACGACTTTGCTGCAGCTTTGGAGGTCTGCAACCTCTCAAGGCTCTCGTCAGCCTTGCTGCCAAAAAGGTGTTCACCGTCAAAGGGCATGTTGAGGAGCCGGGACTGCACATCAGGAGCAAACCCCAACTTCCGCAACCACGCAAACCTGCGTATCACGGTGCTCGCCGCCATGGACCTGCGGACGCATTCAGCCATGTCCAAACCCGACTGAACAGACTCACACAAGACATCCTTACCATCCTGGACCATAGCAAGGAAACCATCCCGTTCGTCCCCTTCGGGAATATGTTCAGCCGCTAACGCAACACAGTTCCACAGAGTGTGTGTGAAACGAGACAAGGCACAAATGAAGTTGGGCGCCTGAAGCGCCATACCACCAGAAGAAAACACTTTCTTTGCCCAGCCATCAAAACGTTTCTCGTCCCTATCAGGAGGGATGGTAGGGTATGACGCCTGCTTTGCCGGGGCCGTGGCCGCCTGCACCACCAAACTCTCCGGAGTGGGGTGCCTGGTCAAGTAGCAGGGGTCGCTACTGGCTGGACGGTATTTTCGCGACAAGGACCTGCCCACTGCCGGGAGACTCTCCGGAGTAGTCCAAGCCGCCGCCACCACCCTTCTCTGTAGAGCCATATGAAACGTCAGTACCGGGTCAGTTGGGGGACCAACATCAAGGATGTCCGTGAGATCATCCTGCACAAACTCCCCTGGGGGAGCAGACCATGCCAAGTACTCGGAAACCCTAGCCATAAGGCGCCGGTACGAGGAATCGGCATGAGAGCCAGGCTCAGGCCTACAAAACTCTACCCCCGGAGAGGTGTCCAGTCCACTGGCATCATGCAGTGACTGCCTCAAATCGTCAAACTGACTATGGCCCGAGACCATTTCATCTGGAACCTGACTAGGAACCAGGCCATCAGAATCCTCATCCACCTCCGAAATATATTCCAGGCGGCGAAAAGAAGGCACCCGAAACTGCTTGCTCTTAACCAGAGCCTTCCTACGGGGTACCTCCGACACCCCGGCCTCGAAAGGCGTCGAGGGCGTCGAGTGAATCGGCGCCGGCGTCGAGAGAACAGGCATCAGCGCCGAGAGGATCAGCGTCGACGCCAGATGCAGCGCCGCCAGCATCGACGGCGTCGACACAGTCCTCGAAGCCGGAGCTCCGAGCGTGTCCTTTGACGACCTGAGCGTCGACGGCTTCGACGACTTCCTCGGAGCCAGAACCTCGAGAAAGCCTGTCGACGCCCTCGACGCCTCAGGCGTCGATGTCTTCCTCGAAGACATCACAGGTGCACACCGTCTCGAACGCGTCGAGGACCGGGACCTGGAACGGGTACGTCGAGAACGAGTCCCCTTGTCTGAACGGGACCTCTCCTGTGACTCGTGCCGACCACTCTTGCGAGAGGTGTCTCTCGACCTCTCACGGCCAACCCCACTCGGGGGCGGGGACGGCTTACTACCCTGCGACTCAAGAATCGCCAGCATTTTCTTCCCGAAGGAAGCAAATTCCTCCGGCGTCGCACGGCTGGTGGGGTAAGCGACGTGCCGGGCAGAGTCCTCAGAAGAGGACCTGGAAGACGACTGCTGTCGGCGCTTCCGAGAATGCCTCGAAGAGGCAGAGGAGTGGCGAGACCGACTCCTAGAAGGAGACCCACGAGACTTCTGACGATGACGCGGAGAGTCACCTCTCGAATCATCCGTCGAAAGCCCCGCAGACTTCGACTTCCGGGGCTTGTACTCCCGACCTACCGACAACTTCTTCTTACGTTCCCGTAAGGCCTTGGACGTGAGCGACTGGCAGTCGATACAGTCATCCGTGTCGTGGGCCTCCCCGAGGCACCAGAGGCAGGCGTCGTGCGAGTCCGTCACCGACATCTTGGACCCACACTCCCCGCACTTGAAGCCCGGACGCGGGGTCGAAGACGAAGTAGAAGACATCTTCACACGAAGGATTTTCTCACGAAAACGAACAGGTTTGAAGAACAGAACTCCAAAGAGTCAAGGCGTAACCGAGATTCATGAAGCAACACGTTCGCGGAAAAAACAGAACTGAGGCTACGGGCGTCGTGCGTCCTACTTATCACATCGGATGACGTCGGAGGAGGTCCACGACACGGCGCATCGACGTCATCGATGCAGGACGCAGAAAAAAGTTTCCGAAGCAGCACAGCTGTGGCGATTACATGTCATAGATATGGAATACGTCGGAGGACCCAATCCCCTCGAAAGAAATATTATTAAAGTTCTGGCAATAAAAACCTACCGGAGTAAAGTTATTATTAAAATAAAGCGGCGGTATGTTAGCGGCTGTCAGTAAAAGTGGTAGCCTCGAACAATGTGAAAACCCCATAGGAAAATATTCGTGGTCGAATATTTACGGTAGTAACCACTGCCACCAGCCAGAAAACTTTGGAGAGAGGGACCTTACGGTACCCCTTCAAAAATGAAGACTAGGGAAAAACTATTTAGTTCATAATTATTGACTAGTAAAGTCAATGGGGAGTTTACATGCCCTGGGAGACAGTAGTCAGTCCCAGGGTATGCAGTCTATGTTTGGGGGTCGCTACGACAACCCTTTTGGTACGGCACGGAGGATGCTGTGTACCACACGTTTAAAAAGATTATTCCTATAAGGGTGAGAAAAACCCCATACACTGGCAATCTGTCTAAGAGTGGGGAAAAAGGGGGCTCACTCTTAGCAGGAGAAAAAAATAAACCCTTCAAATCCAGCTAAGCTGCTGGGGGACTCTATAGGTAAGGAAAATTAGCCTTAGAGGAGAATTCTCCCTAAAAGCAATATATTTGGAACCTCTGCTACAGGCGATAAGAGAAGCGGCGGAATATGGGGCATCCCATTGGGGGGGGGGGACAACACAAGGTGGCCACGTTCGCCGATGATATGCTGATCACTCGGACAACGCCATGGAGTCTATTAAGGAAAGCAGGGCCTTGCTGGAGAAATTTGGGGAGTTCTCAGGCAAGTCAGAACTATTGAATGTAACCCTAAGAGCAGGGGACTGTGAGGCATTGAGGGCAGCCACCCCTTTCGTGTGGAGCCCAGGGGGATTCAGGTACCTGGGGGTGAAAATCACAGCCACCCTGGCAGGTTGGTATGCGACTAATTATCCCACACTACTGAAAGGTGTTAAGCTGGATTTCCATAAATGGAGAAATCTCTGAGTTTCATGGAAAAGCCGCGGTTAAAATGGTGATGCTTGTTAGGCAGAAACCTGTGCAGTTCCCTTGGGGAACACTGCAAAAGATTTAAGACTACAGGTAGAGCAGTAAACCCCTTTGGTAGCAGTCTGTACCACCCAGATTTACCTGGTAGCTGTGGCTGAGCAGTCAGACTTCTCTCAAGAAGAGTTAGGCAGTATGTAAAGTATACACAATATGTACCAAAACACAATAGCACAAGCAAACACTGACCAGAGCTTGGTTTCAAAAGTATATAGTTATTTATTTAAAATACACATAAGTTAAAAACACTCTAGCAAAAATATAGTAAAAGCACTTCAACACAGTTATAATGAAAGTAGATTCAATCCTTTCTCCTATCTAGACAACTCTAGGTAAAACACCACTTAATTAAAACAGAGGTGAGTGCTTAACGTCAGATGACACTCTAGTAGTTTCCAAGAAAGGGAGAGAAAAAGCAGAAATGGGTTAGACACACCACTCTAAGGTCCAGAGCACTTGCAATAGGCTTACAGAAGAATAAAGTCACAGGTGAGCAAAAGTCACTAGGCAGGGCCCACTCTTAGAGTAGCCGGAGCGAAAATGTGCCCAAGATCACACTGTTAGTTAGAGATTCAAAGTCTTGCAAAGAGTCAAAAAGAGGTTAGAGTGGCTCAGAAAGTTTAGCCAAAGTGTCCCAGGCACTCCCAGGTTCGAAAGCCGGGGACTAAATCTACCCCGTACAGTCGGTAGCAAGGGAAGCCAGGCCGAACACAGTACCTTAAGCGGAAAGGATCCTCCAGCGGTGGCAGTTGTTCCAGGCAGTGGCAGCAGGGCTCGACGTCGGTCAGGGGAGAAGAAGTTCTCGCTGAAGAGCAGAAGAAGAGGGTCGTTGCACTGCCCGGGAAGAAACCAGCCGCGGAGTCCTCCGGTTAAAGGGTTGGTGCCGACTTTCGCGGTATGGGGGTAAAGTGTGGTATTCCGGTTGCCGGGGTGCTTGGCACAGGCAAGGCGGCCACGAGATACCTCAAAGAACGGAAAGAAGGCGAAAAACTGGTTGTCCCCACCAGTCAAGGGAAGGAGCCACTCCGTTAAGAGTTCTCCTCGGTCGTCGGGAAAAAGTGGTGAGACGGTTCAGCAGGGCTCCACCGGGTAGTGTCGTCGAAGCAGGTCGGCTCAGCTCTTCCCTCGTCGGATTCTTGGTCCTGTGGCGACTTCTGAAGTCCCAGTCCCCAAAGCCCTGCTTTTATGCAGCAAACCCCCATTCACCCAGCCTAGCTGTCACTCAACCATGCTAAGTGGTGAGCCGGGCGGCTCACCACTTGGGCCAATCAGGACGGAGTGCGACTTGAGTTACCAAGGTAACTCAGTCCAGGGTGCCTAAATCCCCCTCCACCCCTCCTAAGTACCCCAGACAGAGTGGCACCACTTTGGAGGGCTTCTGTGGAGAAGCCCGCCAAAAGTGGAACAAAGGGCTCCACTTTGGGTCAGAGTTACAGAGGCGAACACCAACGCCATTTTAGAATCAAGTTTTGGCAAAAAGTCCCAACCGGAGTTATAAAAATAAATATATAAACCGGTGGTATGTTTAAGGCTACCGTAAATAAATAATTAAATGTGTTAGCCTAAAACAATGGGAAATCCCATAGGGAAATATTCGCGGTCGAATATAAAAAGTAGTTTCCACTGCCACCAGCCAAAACTCGATCAGGGGGGACGGAGACGTGCCCCCTCGACTAACAGACCCTGGGGCAATCGAATTGCCCCAGCCAGTACGTCCACAATATGATGGTTTGTACTGGTTCTGTTCAGGATTCAAGACTAGCAAAGTCTTTGGTGACTTTACATGCCCTGGGAGACAGTAGTCAGTCCCAGGGTATGGAGTCTATGTTGGGGAGTCCCTAGGACACCCCTGGGTCACGGCACAGAGGGTGCTGTGTGACCCACATCACAAAAATACATGAGGCCCTATGGAGTAAGAGACCCCATAGCCCATTCAACACAAGGTTTAACCAAGAAAACACACTTCAACATGTCCAAGAGTGAGGGTAAAAGAGTCTCACTCTTGGCAGGAGAAAAAAATTAAACCCCAGAAATCCAGCAAAGCTGCTGGGGGACTCACTAGGTAGGGAAATTCAGCCTAAACAGAGAATTCTCCCTAACACTCGCCCCCCCCAGACTAAGGGACAGGAGGATTTAATCCACTCCTGGATGAACCTCATACCTCTAGTCGATGATATACATCCTAGAGAGTCCATCAGCATTTTGATGGTGACACCTTGACCTATGCTTAAGGGAGAACTCAAAGGTTTTCTTTTGCAAGCTAAAGGACCTACACACCCTTTGAGGAACATCAGTCTTTTTGTTATAGGGGATCTGGTTGACCAGTCCCTCAGAAGTTGGTACAACTTCTGAACCTATGTTAGGCTTTTTGAAGGGGTCCTTATAAAGGATTCCCTTAGATCTAGAGGGGCCTCCAAGGTTCCTCACCACCTCTCTTGTGGGAGCAGGTTGGGTCTTAGGCCTCTTGGTTGGAGGGGTTGGGGTTAGGCAATGTACCTGCTTCCCCTTCCTCTTAGATCTACCCTTACCTATTTTAGGAGTTCCCCCCCTAATATTAGGATTTGAGTTGGGGTCTTCAGTAGAAGGTCCAACAGTCTGAAGGTTTTTGGCCTTAGACTTTTCTTTTCTGGTTTTCCACCAGCACTGAGAATTACCAGTTCTCTCGGGTCCAGATAGGGGCCTAGTTGGTCTATCCACCTCTTCCTCAGAAGCAGGGGGAGTCAGAGACTCTGAGACTAGGGGAACAATGATGGAGCTTGGTTGGGGCTCCCATGTTCCTAGCATACTATCCTGAAAGGTGCCTGGGTCAGAGGTCAACTTACTAAACCCAGGGCTTGTAGTGGGGTTCTCAGTAGAGGGTCCCACAGGCTTAGAAGGGTCCTTCAAGGTAGCCTTTCTAGCCAATTTGGTTAAGTTCTGCTTCTCCATACTGGGAGGCCTGGGGGTATGTGACACTACTCCTAGAGTTCTTAGGTCATTCCCCAACAGGACCTTCCCAGGTACCTCAGCCTGAACACTGACAGGGATCCTTACTGTCATGTTGTTACATTGAATGAGGGCTGGTAGAATAGGAACCATTTGGACAGGGCCTCCAGACATCTTAGTGGGACCTTTGGGTGCTTTGGCCACATCCTCAGGTTGAAAGAAGCTTTCATCCACTACTGTTCTGCTGGCCCCAGTGTCTCTCCTGGCAGGAGTATCCTGGCCATTGACAAGAACACTGTCCACATAATACACCTTAGAGTTAACAGGTAGGGAGTTATACACAACCCTATTCTGGGGACTAACCAGACCCATAGGCTCTAAGTTTACAGTTGCTTGAAGACCCAAGGGTTCTTCAGCAAAGAGTTCAAAGTGGGCACTAGCCATCTGTACTTCATCCTCAGGAGTGAAGGCTAAGGAGACTGTGCTGATCCCTGCAGGTTTACCCTTGCACTTGGGATCTCCTTTGATATGGTCAGTACCCTGACAGACATAGCATTGTCCAAATGCTCTCTGGAAGGGTGGCTTGTTCTGACCTCCTTCTGGCTTGTGGCCAGAAGGTACAGTAGCCTGACTAGGTTTCCCATGTGGCTTACCCTGGTTATTTTGTGGTTTGGGGCCCTCTTTGGGATAGGAATTATTAGAATTCTCTTTGGAGTCTTTTTTAGGCTGTTTCTCCCCATCCTTCTTCTGAGTTACCCCAGAATCCTTGTGAGTGGCCCTGTTGGCAACCCACAAGTCAGCAGCCTTAGCTAGTTTCCGGGAATCTAATTCCTTGGAATCAGCCAAGTGTTGTCTGAGCTCAGGAGAGCAGGCATCATAAATAGTCTCCAACATAAACAAATTCTTCATACCTTCATAAGTGTTCACCTTGTAACCCTTAATCCATCCCTCTAAGTTTTTCAAACATTCACTCACCCAGGTAGCCCAAGGGGTACCATCATGCTTTTTGAGGCTCCTAAACCTCTTAAGATACTGGGAAGGGGTCTTCCCAAACCTAGCTATCAAAGCTAGTTTCACACATTCATAGTCCTTCCTATCCTCCTCCCCCATCTCCATTACCACATCAGTTGCAACAGGGGGAAGCCTAGAGAACAACCAGGTGAGTAAGTCATTTCCTGTGATGTTCTGGAGCCCATGATTATATTCAAACAGAGACAACCAATCCAACACATCCAACTTAGGCTCATACATACCAACCAATTCTTTAGGCATCCGGGGTCTTTTAGGACTGGAACTTCTAGAGGAGCCAGAGAGAGAAACATTCTCAACAGATAATTTCTTCATTTCTAAGTCATACTTGAGCTCCATTTCCCTTAGCCTTAGTTCTTTGTCAGTTTGAGCATTAAGTTTCTTATACTCCAATTCTAGCTTCATTTTCTCTAGTTCAAAGTACTGAGGACTAAATGTGGGACCTGGTAAAGGTCCAGTAGGTACAGCAGGTAGAGCAGGCAGAGGCCTAGGGGGGACAGTTACAACAGCCTCACCCTCCTCTTCTGACTCTTCCTCAGAAACATCAACATTTTGCTCCATGTTAACTTCAACACTGTCATCTACAGTCGCTGGAGTGGTAGGCTCCTCTGAACCATCACCCAGACTTTGGTTAGCTAACAATCTTTCAATCAGCTCCATTTTCTTGCCCTTAGTCAGGAGATCCTTATGTTTACAGAGCACTCTTAAACAATCAGCAGTTTTGGCTGCAAGGGACTCTTGACTATAGCTTTCTATAACTGACATGTTAGAGGTTTTACTTTTTCAGTGCTAAGCTTTGTGGTTAGTTGCACTAAGGTATCTAAAGCACAATAAAATGTATACTCAATACAAATCCCACCGCTGTACACCAGTGTTAGGCAGAAACCTGTGCAGTTCCCTTGGGGAACACTGCAAAAGATTTAAGACTACAGGTAGAGCAGTAAACCCCTTTGGTAGCAGTCTGTACCACCCAGATTTACCTGGTAGCTGTGGCTGAGCAGTCAGACTTCTCTCAAGAAGAGTTAGGCAGTATGTAAAGTATACACAATATGTACCAAAACACAATAGCACAAGCAAACACTGACCAGAGCTTGGTTTCAAAAGTATATAGTTATTTATTTAAAATACACATAAGTTAAAAACACTCTAGCAAAAATATAGTAAAAGCACTTCAACACAGTTATAATGAAAGTAGATTCAATCCTTTCTCCTATCTAGACAACTCTAGGTAAAACACCACTTAATTAAAACAGAGGTGAGTGCTTAACGTCAGATGACACTCTAGTAGTTTCCAAGAAAGGGAGAGAAAAAGCAGAAATGGGTTAGACACACCACTCTAAGGTCCAGAGCACTTGCAATAGGCTTACAGAAGAATAAAGTCACAGGTGAGCAAAAGTCACTAGGCAGGGCCCACTCTTAGAGTAGCCGGAGCGAAAATGTGCCCAAGATCACACTGTTAGTTAGAGATTCAAAGTCTTGCAAAGAGTCAAAAAGAGGTTAGAGTGGCTCAGAAAGTTTAGCCAAAGTGTCCCAGGCACTCCCAGGTTCGAAAGCCGGGGACTAAATCTACCCCGTACAGTCGGTAGCAAGGGAAGCCAGGCCGAACACAGTACCTTAAGCGGAAAGGATCCTCCAGCGGTGGCAGTTGTTCCAGGCAGTGGCAGCAGGGCTCGACGTCGGTCAGGGGAGAAGAAGTTCTCGCTGAAGAGCAGAAGAAGAGGGTCGTTGCACTGCCCGGGAAGAAACCAGCCGCGGAGTCCTCCGGTTAAAGGGTTGGTGCCGACTTTCGCGGTATGGGGGTAAAGTGTGGTATTCCGGTTGCCGGGGTGCTTGGCACAGGCAAGGCGGCCACGAGATACCTCAAAGAACGGAAAGAAGGCGAAAAACTGGTTGTCCCCACCAGTCAAGGGAAGGAGCCACTCCGTTAAGAGTTCTCCTCGGTCGTCGGGAAAAAGTGGTGAGACGGTTCAGCAGGGCTCCACCGGGTAGTGTCGTCGAAGCAGGTCGGCTCAGCTCTTCCCTCGTCGGATTCTTGGTCCTGTGGCGACTTCTGAAGTCCCAGTCCCCAAAGCCCTGCTTTTATGCAGCAAACCCCCATTCACCCAGCCTAGCTGTCACTCAACCATGCTAAGTGGTGAGCCGGGCGGCTCACCACTTGGGCCAATCAGGACGGAGTGCGACTTGAGTTACCAAGGTAACTCAGTCCAGGGTGCCTAAATCCCCCTCCACCCCTCCTAAGTACCCCAGACAGAGTGGCACCACTTTGGAGGGCTTCTGTGGAGAAGCCCGCCAAAAGTGGAACAAAGGGCTCCACTTTGGGTCAGAGTTACAGAGGCGAACACCAACGCCATTTTAGAATCAAGTTTTGGCAAAAAGTCCCAACCGGAGTTATAAAAATAAATATATAAACCGGTGGTATGTTTAAGGCTACCGTAAATAAATAATTAAATGTGTTAGCCTAAAACAATGGGAAATCCCATAGGGAAATATTCGCGGTCGAATATAAAAAGTAGTTTCCACTGCCACCAGCCAAAACTCGATCAGGGGGGACGGAGACGTGCCCCCTCGACTAACAGACCCTGGGGCAATCGAATTGCCCCAGCCAGTACGTCCACAATATGATGGTTTGTACTGGTTCTGTTCAGGATTCAAGACTAGCAAAGTCTTTGGTGACTTTACATGCCCTGGGAGACAGTAGTCAGTCCCAGGGTATGGAGTCTATGTTGGGGAGTCCCTAGGACACCCCTGGGTCACGGCACAGAGGGTGCTGTGTGACCCACATCACAAAAATACATGAGGCCCTATGGAGTAAGAGACCCCATAGCCCATTCAACACAAGGTTTAACCAAGAAAACACACTTCAACATGTCCAAGAGTGAGGGTAAAAGAGTCTCACTCTTGGCAGGAGAAAAAAATTAAACCCCAGAAATCCAGCAAAGCTGCTGGGGGACTCACTAGGTAGGGAAATTCAGCCTAAACAGAGAATTCTCCCTAACAATGCTTCCGCGATTGCTGTATCTATTCCAGGCGATCCCGCAGGCGGTACCAGCAAGCTTTTTCAGAGAATTAAAGGTCCTGATCAACAAGTTCCTGTGGGAAGGAAAGAGAGCTAGGGTCAGTAGGCAGTTATTCATGGCACCAAAGCGGGAGGGAGGGCTGGCGCTCCCAAACTTCCAGCAATATTGCAGGCTACGCAGCTTTGAGTAATTAGGGAATGGCTCCAAGAGGGGGAGAATACGCAAAATAAGCAATGGGTGGCAATGGATAGGGCAGTAGTGCACCATAAGATGGCGGAAGCGCTGTGGCTACCGAAGCAGTATAGACCAAAGCACATGCACGAGAGCACCATAACCAAATTGGTAGCAGACAATTGGGACAAGTTGGTGGGAACTAGGGGATCGCGACTTTCCCATCTCCTTTCACGCCAATATTCAATAGCAGGGAATTCACACCCGGTTTGGAGAAGGGAGCATTCAGACAATGGCAAGCGGGAGGGTGCAAGAAGCTATGGGATATATTTAAGGGGGAGGACATACTTTCATTTGAGGAATGCAAAAGGTTATTTGCGGTAAAAGAAGGGGAGAGGCTCAGGTACGCGCAAATACGGCATTGGGTATTGCAGCCCGGAATCAAAGAGCCAGCGGTCAGGAAGACATCACAGTTTGAGAGATTCCTCTTAACCAATGATGGCTCCAAGGGGCTAATATGTAACCTGTATAAGATCTTAGATGACGCAACGCCCAAGAGCCAGTGGCCGTATATGCAGGAGTGGGACGGACCTGGGGGAGGGAAATTGGAAGGCAGGAATGGGAGAGACTGTGGAAGAAAATCCCCAAACTGGCTAGAGCATCCCAGTTACAAGAAGCATGGTATAAGATGGTATAAGATATTGCTCGGCTGGCACTACACGCCAGCCCACCTCCATAAAATATACCCGGAAACATCGGGGGACTGTTGGAGAGTGCGGGATGGAGGGCACAGCTGAACATATATGGTGGAGGTGCCCAAAAATAGAGCCATTCTGGAGGGAGGTGCAAAGGTCGCAGGAACAGGCTTATGGGACAGAAGGAAGTAGACCTTCGGAACAAATTCTTCTAGGAAGTAGAGGGGGCACAGCAACAGGATAACCCAGATCTCGTGAAAAGGCAAGAGTGGTATCAACACTGGCAGCTATGACAATAATAGCACAGAGGTGGAAAAGTACAGAGGTCCCCATGTTGCAGGACTGGCTACGGAAAATATGGGAAATCATAGCCCTGGAATGGGCGACCTATGCCATGGACAACAAACTATGCAATTTTTCAGGAGACTTGTGAGAAACTTTAGCCTTTCTATGAGATGATTTTCGGGTTGGGTGGTTTCCCCAGCGCCTAAGACTTTTGGACCTACAGTGAAGCATGGTGAACCATCCACAAAACGAAGGGAACAAGGAAGGCCCAGGAGCCGCCCCCGGGGGACGGGAGAGGGGGAGGGGGAGTGGGAGGGAGAGGCTACCAGGTGGGGAAATGCTGTAAAAATAATAAAAAGTTTTTTTTTAAAAAGGTGATGTCCTCTTCATGACCGCCCTGACACAAAAGCGTGACCTTTTCGGTACAATGCGTCACTGGATGATAACTGAGATCCGTCAAACGATGTGATGTTTTCTGATTTTGTTGGAGAGGAAGGCCTAGCCGGATAGCCAAATCTTGGTTGATGCAATTCCCCACGGCCCCACTGTCAATATATGCCTCTAAAGCATGCATTTCTGATGGTTGCTTGTAGGTTACCAAGAGTACTGAATGACTAGGTGCGAGGTCTGTATAGGTTCCTTTTCACTGCTCGACAAGTGGACCCCTATGCTTGCCGGGTGTTGGAGTTTCCCAAGTCCTGCTCCTCTTCTTCACTCGTCAGTTGCTGCAAATGTTTTCCTGGGGGGTTTCACCAGACAGTCTCGGAGACAGTGCCATGCTTTGCCACAATATAAGCAAAGCTGTTGCTGTCTCCTTTTTTCTTTCCCTGCTTTGGTGAGAGAGCTCCGGAGTCCCCCGATTTGCATTGTTTGACGGTTTGTGTGCTTTGGTCCGATTTTCAAAAGGTTGCACATAGATTGACCACCCCTCTGCTCTAGCTCGATCCAGTTTCCGGTTCTGTAGCCTATGATCGAGTTGTACTGATAGATCGATGTACTCAGCGCATCCCTCCGGGGGTTTACTACTTAGGCTAGAACATCCTTAAGTTCCCCTCGTAATCCACGGTAGAAGAGTGTAGTTCCTCTTACCCTCTGGCCAATTTGTTTGGGCCACTAGACGGTTGAAGGAGATGATGTAGGTTAGCAAATCTGGGTTACCCTGCCGGAGTGACTGACAATAATTTGTTGTCCAGAGCCTGGCCATGGGAATGCCGTGCGAACAATTTCTCCAGTTCATACGGAAAACCCCCATGGTCTCAAAGCAAAGGGTCATCTTGATTTACCAAAGGTACTGACCAGTCCGCCGCACTTCCTCACAAATACGAAAGTACGAATGCCACTCTGGAATGATCACTGGGGAAGGCCCCAGGTCTGCACAGGAAATGAAGGAGGCATTGGTTCATGAATATAGCATACTTATTCGGATCACCAGCGACGCGTTCGGGCGGGGCTAGGGAAACCGCACCTGGAAGAACCACCTGTACGGGCGTTGACTGTGGTGGTGGGATGGGATGGGCCAATCCCGGTAATGGGACCTGGCCAGCCTGTGCCTGGAGTTTCTGCCCAGCCAAGTCATCAGTGCGCTCCTGGTTCACAACGAGATCCCTCCTTAAGGCATTTGTTTCCTGTCTTGAGGCATGAACTTCAGCCCGCAACTCTCCCAGTAACTGGGCCAACTGGTCAGTTTCTGAAGTTTCCATAATACCTAGGCAGAGATTTTGTAGAAGGGCTTCGCGTTCTGTTGCGCTCACCTGGTCTCTGCAGAGGCGTTGGGGCACGGTCGCAGCCCTCCCAGGGGTGAAACCTCTCTTGTCTGGCTTTTCCTTTTGCACCTATGTGGATGGTTGCGACGGGATTGCGCGATTCCTGCATGCATATAAGAGGGTTGCAAGTATGCAGTTTACGGCTCTGACCCCTTCTTCAGATCTCTTGTCCCAAGACGTGCTTTCCTAGGGGATGTGCTAACTCTGGAGGGCTCACCTGTTGAATGATAATGGCGGGCTCTCCGTCCTGCTGCTTCTGGCACGGGCGCTTGTCTAATGCACCAAGTTCCATCACTGGTTCCTTGTCATGGTAGCCCAGGCCGGCTGCGGCTAGTCCACTTCTCTTGCTGGTAAGTGTTTCCCTTGTTTTCACTCGCCTGCTAGTCTTTCGACTTTTCGTAATTACATTTGTAAAGTTCGTTCTTGATCTAGTGTCCGTTCAGTGTATAATGTCTCTTTCTCTGTTCTCTCCCCATGCAGGTGATGCTGTGCTTCCGGCGGTCGCTGCAGAGGTTGAAGCGGTACCAGAGATAGGAGGTCTGGTAACTGGTAACGTAAGTTTTAATAGCAGCACAACCCAAGATTATGTGTCGGTAGTTATTCTAACCTTGTCTTGTCTTTTCAGAAATTCTGCTTAGTTGGAATGACCGCGGGTGCTGCGGCGTCGAGATCAAGCTCTGCGTGTTGCCTGGTAGATATGATACGATATGGCATTTATAACGCGCCTATACACAAGTGTTTCAAGGCGCGACGAGGCAGGGGAGGGAAAACATTGGAGAGACAGACAACGATCCTACTAGGCCAAGTGTCATTCAGATCGCGCAAGTGCAAAGGTAGGGAGAGGGGGGACGTGCAGTACATGTACATATATAAATGCAAAATAACATAACAGCATACAGGAATAAATACGATGGTAAAGCGGCCTGTTGGTGGCAAGTGCAGAGTAGAGCAGACAAGTGCTTGTGGGGGTTGGAGGGGTACTGTCGGGATAACGAAACAGTCCCTAAGTGCAGGGGTTTCCAGGGAGGCAGGGCAAAGTTAAAGGGTGGGACCTGCCACCAAGGTCAGAAGGGTGTCCAGGTAACCAGTGCAGATTCGGCAGGGAATAGATGGTCTGCTGCCGTGTAGATGAGCGCCGGAGTCCAGGTAAGCAAGCGGTTGCAGCACAGGATTCAATGGGTTAAGTCTGCTGCTGGTCCTGGCGGCGGTGAGAGTCTCGTTGCACGGAGGTGCAATGTAACACGAAGCACCAGCCTGAAGTATGGGGCTGCTTATATAGCAGAGTCTCAAAAGCCACACCCACTAGCTTAAGCCTGTCTGCCACACCCTGCCACTCCCTGAGTCAGCACGTGAAGACCCAGCCTAGAGAGCCACATCTCAGTGAAGTGCACGTTCTGGAATAAAGGCTTTCAACACCACCTGGAAAGTTCTTGTGAAATGAAAGCACTCCTGCACTGAAATACAGTTTTCCTGCTCACTTCTTTATATGAGCCTGGGGCCAAAGAAGCCAGGACTGAGTCCAGCCAGGGCCCCTGTGTTTATGAGTCCCAAAGGGACATGAGTTGGACAAGTGACCCATTGCCCCCATCACTAGATGGTGTGGTTTGTGTGTACTGGGGCCTGTGGCCATGACAGGGACGGCGAACAGTCAGACTGCTCGGACCTCTGCTCTTGGAAGCCACGGAACCGCCGTACGTATGCTCTTTCTCAGAGCGCTGCTGTGACTGGGTGTACTGTTTGGATGTGGCCCTTGTAAGGATGGATAAAGACTTGGCCGTTTGAGAGCTGTTTTTCTTCTTGTCCAGCTCCTCGTCCGTTGTGGAGTGGAAGAGGTCACCCCCTTCGAACGGAAGATCTAGAATGCATTCCTGGACATCCGGGTTGAATTTTGAAGCACAGAGCCAGGCAATTCTTCTCATGTCTGTGGCAATACAGATGGCACGGCCAGAGGTGTCAATATGGGTCACAGAGGACTCCATGATGTCCTGCGCCACAATCTTTGCTTCCGCCAATCCTGCGTTGAATCGCGATTGGCTCTGCGGTGGAAACTCTGGGAGGAAATCCGCAATTTCCCACCAGAGCCTCTGGGTAACGACTGCCAGCATGGCATCTGCGTTTGCTTGACGCAGGTGCAAGGACGTGTTGGAATATAGCTTCTTCCCGTACAACTCCAAGATCTTCTCCTCCTTGCCTAGTAGTGCCGCAGAGGAGGCTGAGGACGACTGAGGCTTGGAGTACAGTGATGCCGCAGCGATCACCAAGGAGTGTGGCTGAGGATGGGCCGATAGCAAGAGAGTAGCTCCCTCTATCTTCCTGTACTTGGCGTCCAGGCGTTTTTTCACCGGCTGGAATGAGTGGGGCTTGAGCCAACCCTTCTTGGCGAAGGCAACTACGTCCTTCATCGGGATCCCTGTTCTGGCCACGGGACATATCGTGAGGACTTCTGCGAGGACCTCATCTGCTGGTTTCTCGACCTCGGGATGAGGAAGGCCCAAATACTCTGCCAGACATTCCTGGCCGAAGATGACGTGTTGGGGTCCTCCTCCTCATCTGTGTCCACCTTTGGGTCGGGAGGGTCCTGCACCGGAGGGGGGAGTACTGGAGCGGGCTGCTGAGGCTGAACAGGGACCGGCGGGGCCTGTAAGGGAGCCTGCGGTGCCGGATCACCGGAGGAAGTAAGTCCTTGATGGCGTCCCTGAGATGACCCCCCCATCTGTGGAGATCTAATGAGCCCGAGGAACTTTTAAAAGAATCTGTCTTTGCACGCTGGATTGGTGGTAGGGGGTACTGACGGCGTAGCGGGCGGCTGCTGGAGCCGATGCGTGCCCTGTCCATATGGACGCAGCAGGAACCTACCTTGCGCAAAGGAAGGGTAAGCTGTAGGCCACATACTTGGTTGACACCAGTCCCACCTGGACACACGGTCCTCCGCCTGCCTTCCCTGGAGGGGCGTCGGCCGGATGTCTCGATTTTCTGGTGCGGCTGCCATTTTGTTGCGCTGCCTTCCACGTGACTCTGTCGTGTTGCTCGCCTCACCAGGCCCTGCACCATCCAGGACTCTTAAGCGTGGATCATAGGGCCTACCCTTTTCCTCGAGCCGAGGCCCGGTAGGCGTTTCCCCCTCAGTGGATCTGCTGGTAGAACTGTGTAAAGGCGCCCCATCGGACATGTTGCCAGTACTAGGGCATAGCCCCTCGGGTCAAGACCCGGTAAAAGAACCATCCGGTCCCTCAGCACTGTCACTGGGAGGATCTACAGATACCTTGGCCTGTCGGCGGTAGCTGATATAGCCTCGATACCTGTGCTGGTACAAGGACCTGAGCGGCCCCTCAAGTGTGGGCGAGTCCATGGGAAGAAGCCTCCTTGTGGGGTGCAATGGAAAAGAGGCCCTACCCTGGGCCTGGATCGATGGTAGACAAAGTCCTTTAGGTCCTTCCTCTGGAGGCGATCTGTGGAAGAGCTCCCTCCACCTGGCTAGTCAGTTCTTCAAAAACCTCGAGTAAAGCGTGTCCCATGCGGTACAAGCTTGCCAGCCGTGGTCAGGGCCAAGGCACCGTAGGCAGAGAGCGTGGGGATCTTTAGTTGGGAAGAGCCTGTCGCAGGATGGACACCTGCTGAACCGTGTAGAAGTCGACATGCGCCGGAGAGGGGCATGACGCCTGAGGACTGATTACCTGAATGATAAAAAGACAAAAAAAGAAAGAGAAGAAGTATCCGTGCGCGGAATTACACGGCCGAAGCCAAACCCAGGAGCGCTGGTGAATTCAGCCCGTTCCCGTCGATGCGGAAAAGGGGACAGAGGTGTGGCGCCGGAGGGCGGAGTCAGGGCAGCAAATGCTCCCAGGGCCGTACCCCTCTAAATTTAAAGGGGAAGAAGGTTTTTTCTGGTGAAAAAGGTTCTGTCTCCCGTCCCAATTTACTTAACTCTCTGTAATGTTCTTTCTGATGGATGTTCCTCCCACAGATTTCTCATCAATGATATCCCTACCCCAGCACAGCGGTTCTCCAGAAACGTTTCACCTGCCAGGGGGTGCAGCACGGCTCAGTCCGATGCATCTGCACGCACTGAGCCGGATATAAAGTCGGGGACAGTATATATAGCAGTGTCGTGCCATGTGACCTCAGACTCACCCCTTTTTAAGGGACTGTAGAACCGATGGGCTACTAGTCTTCACACAAAGAGGGGCAGGTAGGGAGTGCAATGAGGAATCAGTTGGAACATCCATCAGAAAGAACATTACCGAGAGGTAAATTTTTTGTTCTTTCAATGGATTCTTTCCTCTCACGGATTCCTCATCTGTGATAAACTCCAAAAGCAGTACATAAACCTGGATGAAGGAGGAAGCAAGAAAACCATCTAAACCAGTAAAACCCATGAGGAAGGACATACCAAAGCGGGCATCCTGGCCTGCAAGGAAATCCAAGCAGTAATGCTTAGCAAACATGTGCAAGAACACCCCCGTTGCTGCCTGGCAATTATCCAGGACTGAGATTCCCCTCTGCAGAGAAAACTACTCCCCTGGTAGAACAAGCTCGGAGACACTCGGGTACATCCTTACCAGCCAGATTGTTGCATTCTGAGAGGCAGAGAATGATCCACCTGGACAGGGATTGTTTGGTCACAGCCCTGGCCAGCACGAGCACCAGCGTAACCTATGAAAAGACGGTCATCTTTCTTAATCTCTCTAGTATGTGAAACTTAGAACTTAAGGAACCTTACCAGGTCAAGCCGATGGAATCGCTCCTCTGACTTTGAAGGGTGAGGAGGAGGAAAAAATACAGAAGATGGATCTTCTGAGAGATGCAAAACCGAGACCACCTTCGGCAGAAAGGCGGGCTTCACTCTCAATGTCCCCTTCTCCTTCAGAAAAAAAACAAATAGGGAGGTAAAACAGACAACATCTGGAGCTCTCAACTGTCTCACAGAAGTGATGGCAAACAGGAAAATCACCTTTAGGGTGAGCAATCTAATAGAACAGGAATGAAGGATCTCAAACAGAGTGCCCGTAAAAAAAAGTTACAACTAAATTAAAATCCACGCTGGAAACACAAACTGACAGGGAAGGAAACTGGTTACAAAAACCCTACAATAACTGCATAACAGTGGGGCATTGTGAAAAACAAGCCCTGTTGCGGGGACGTCTTGAATACTGTAATCGAGGCAAGGTAACGCATTACAGTGCCAACCTAAGGCCCAGAGATAGCAGAAAATCCACCACGGGATAGAGGGCAGGGGAAAGGATCTCCTGGCACCAAATCGAAAATGTAAGCCACCTGCAGGCCTAAATAGATTTCCTAGTGGGCCTCCGAGTTGAAAGGAGCGCATCGAGGACGTCATTCTACAGGTCCCACCCCTTGTATCTCAGCCTCTAAGGAGCCAAGCATGAAGGTTCAGGCTGCTGACAGTTCGGGTGGAGGACCCACACCTCCGAATGGGAGAGCAAGTGGACTCTACTCGGAAGGCAGCAGGCAGGGCAGATGGACATGTCCAGCAACCACGTTCCGTGATCCCAGTCTGGGGCAATCGGGAACATTGTGGTTCCCAACAGGTGCAATCTCCTGTGAAGCAGCGGCATAACCGGGATCGGCGGAAACGCATAAAGGAGGTCGAAAGTCGACTCAACTGCCAATGCATCCCCCAGAGCTCCCCGACAAGAAAATTCCCTGGAGAAGAACAATTCACACTTCCTGTTTGCAATGGAAGGGAAGAGGCCCACCTGAGGAGTCCCCCAAAGGGGGAAGATCTCCTCCAGAACTTCCTGACAGAACTCCCACTCATAGGAGTCCAAAGTCTGTCTGCTCAAGGCATCCACTGTGACATTCTCTCACCCAGCCTGATGAGCCGCTTTCGGAGAGGCCATGTTCTCTAGAGGCCAGAAGCACAGTCGCATTGCTTCTCTGCACAGAGGCAAGGACCCCACACTCCTTCGTTTGTTGAGGTAGTGTATGGCCAATCTGTTGTCCGTTGTTAGGGAGAATTATCATTTATGGCTAATTTCCCTCACCTAGTGAGTCCCTCAACAGCTTTGCTGGATTTCTGGGGTTTATTTTTTCCACCTGGTAAAAGTTTGAACCTTTTTTTCCCCCACTCTTACATGTGTTTTGCCATATGTATTTCTACTGTTTGTGTGATCTTGGGCTCTGGAGCTCCACCACTCCATGAGCCCCATTTCTTTGTGCGTTACACAGCACCTTCAGTGCAGTGACACAGGGTTGTCTTTGAGACTCCCCACTGACTCAATTTTTTTGGGGCTTGCTACTGTCCCCCAGAAACATGTTAAATTGCCATTAACTTTATAGTCACTTTAAACTGCAGACCCAGTACACCCCATCTTACATGGAGTATTGGAAAGGGTTAATTCTGTGTCTGTGCCTCTTGGAGCTTTGTTTCGCTCCCTTAACCTTAAGACTTGGCTGGTGGCAGTGGTACATACCCTAAATGTTCTACCGCAATTATAGTATATAAACGTGGCACTGTTTTAGGCTATTGTATTAGCCCTCAAACCTAAACCCGCTTAACCAAATACTTTTTATTTTTGCTCCGGTCGGGCTTTATCGCCATTTCTTTTTGTTAAAGTCCTTCTTGTGTTTTACTTTTTGCACCACACCAGGGTTGCCTTCTTTGCTCGCTGACCTTTGGCAGGCTTCTGTCCAGAAGCCCTCATTTGGCATCTGGGTGTCTAGGTGGGCTGAATGTGAGGGAGGGCTTTAGTCACCCGCTGCACAGGGTCTCCTTGGAGACCCAAGTCGCACTTTGTGTCGACTGGCTGAGGTGGTTGTCCGGGCCGGACAACCCCCCTGCTGAGTGATTGACAGCCAGGCTGTGTGAATGGGGGTTGTTGGCATAAAAGGCAGGACTCTTGGGCTAGAAGTGAGTCGCCACTGGAACTGCAAGGAACCGAAGAGAAGCGGAGAAGAAGACAGCTGCTGCAACTCCCGAGTCCCGGTGAAGCCCTGCTGCAGTCCTGAGCTATCTACCCTTCACCAACATTCACCAACAGAGAAGATCCAGTCCGGAGTCTTCTTCCCTTAAGCCTGGTGGGATCAACCAGATCACATTAAACAGCCAGAGGATCCTCATCTTGGTCGAAATCGCTGCACACATCTGTAGTGGTCCGGATAGCCATCTGAAGAGCCTCTCCTGTTTTAAAGGAGCGCACCTTTTCTTCACTGTCGCTTTGCTGCTGCTGGCCTCATCCCTGGGTAGTGCAGATCGCTCCAGACGTCGTCCTTCTTGTCCCCACAACTGAAGCTCCAGGAACCATGAGTCTGCAAGGAACCACCAGGAACAACTGCCGTAGCACCAGCTTTTCTTCCAACGAATAAGGTACTGTGTCCAACTTCGAGGAATTGGGGTGAACCCTTTACCCTCACCGAAGGCTTGTCCTCGTAACTTTTGCTTCCCTTTTGACAATATCCAAGTACTCCTGGCAACCTCGAATCGTGAACTGTTCTAACCTTGTGATCCTTGACAACAGGACCCCTGTTCCATTTGACACTGGCCAGGCCTATTGACTTTTATCTACATTTTAGAAAGTATCCTCTGATTCTATTTGCCTTGACAAAAGTATTGCCTATGATTTTTATCCCCTATTCTCTTGTGTTAATTCAGGTGCTAAGTGTGTTTCTTCTCATGGTATGCTTTTCTTTTGTAAGCCTGAACTGTCATTACTGTCAAAAAGTGATCACGTATTAACCCACGGTAACGTCTTTGTTCCACAACACCGGTCTGTCAAATCCCAATATACTTACCTTGAATTGATCTGCACAAGGGGAATTGGTTGTGTGTAGTATATTTGGAGTGTGGTTTTAATTTAATAGAAGTGAAGTGTTTTGTGAACAGATGGTTTAAAAATAAATGTACTTATATGTTTTTAACCAGAAACCTTGAGTCAGTGTCTGCTTGAGTCACAGTAATTGTAGTCCTTTGTGTAATCTCTACTTCTGCTCATTTGTTCTTGAGATAAGTCTGGCTGCTCAGCCATTGCTACCACTTCTTCTGTGTAGTACGGGCTTGTACCAAAGGTAAAATTGTACTACCACTTGTAGTCTTAATTGTGTGTAGTGGTCCCTAAGGGCACTGCACAGGATTCTGCCTAACATCCATCAGGGGCAACATAGTCTTGCATTTCACAGAGGGGAGGAAAGCGACCAGGGCTAGCCGGATCTCTCTCAACTCCAGCAAGTTGATGTGTTCATGAGACTCTGCAGAAGACCACAGTCTGCTCACCATTAGTTCTGACAGGTGAGTGCTGCAGCTAGTCAGAGATGCATCCATGACCACTGTCACCTGGGGCAAAGGTTGGTGAAATAACGCGACTCTCAGCAGGTTGCTTCACATGGCCCAAGCCACGAGATCCTGAGCCACCTGGTTTGAGACCTGTAGAAGGCTCGACATGTGGCCTTGGAACTGCGACCATTGGCAACAAAGAGGCAACTGCATTGATCTCACACGCAGCCTTGCTTCCGGCACCACAAGGATACGGTAGGCCAGGAGGCCCAGAAGGTGCAGGAAAGACGAGGCAAAGAATTGTTCCTGTTATTGGAGGGTATTGACCATTTGAAAGATGTTCGCCACTCGATCCACGGGTTAATGTCCAAGACTGCCCGATAAATCAGAGCGACTGGGATGGCAAAACATCAGAGTTTTTGAAATTCTGGGAAAAGCCTGAATTGTACAAAAGTGTGCATGTGCAAAGGAGATGCTCTGACACTGGACAGGGTGAGCGAGCTCGGACGAGTCAGTCGTCCAGTTAGGGAAAGACATGAATGCCTTCCCTCCCGAGGCAAGTCGCAACCACTGTCAGCAGCTTGGTGAGAACCCTGGGAGCCGAGGAAAGACCAAACGGCAGGACCTTGAACTAGTAATGGTGTTGGCCCACTACGAACCTCAGGTACTTCCATGTGCTAATTCATCAGAAGCACAGGAAGTAGGCATTTGTAAGGGCTAGGAAAACCAACTGACGTGATTTTAAATCATCTCTACACCCAGAGCCTTCATTCCAGCCCAAGGTGAGTGTCCAAGATCCCCCCAGCAGGGGCTGTGGTATGGGGAGGGGAAAAGCATGTACCCGTCACCGTGCAACAGTAAAGAGAGCAGGCACCAACTCCTGCAGTAGGCAGCTGCTCTCAATTGCCAACACAGGAGAGGTTTACCAATGTCATATTATATTTATATTGATAGTTGTGAAGGCATCATGAAGCAAGACACCATTAGATTCAAAGTTAAAAAATAAAACATGTTATTAACTTAAATGTCAGAATGGAAAACGGCCTAACTTGCCCTATATTAATGTGGCATTTCCCTGCCTAAATGAAATTAATTACAGAGTTCAACTTAAAAATATGTCTGTGTCCAAAACCTATACTTGCCGTCAAAACTAATCTATACAATGTGTAGAGATGTCACCAACCAAAGGAAAATGTGTTCAACAAAGTTCTGAGCTTCTTCCAGCTCGCAGCTCCCTTCCCCAAGTATAAAATTGTTTAAACTAAAGTCTCAAAATGATCTTTCTTAGGTTCAATTTGATAGTTTTAACCAATATTCAGGGTTCCCTTGCCAAAGTTCCAAGTAACACAGTTCCAACCCAAAAGAACCTTGAGACTCAGTCCTCAAGTCAGTAAACGTCTCAAGTCTCAGGGTTCCCATCGCCAAGACTTATCACCACAAAAATATCTTTGCCTTCTTAGGATTCTTTGCCACACTTGCACCATCTTTTTATAATTTGTTTTCATGTGAGTATCTTGACTGTATTGGATTTAACTTCAGAATTTCAGTTAATTCTGCTTTCAACGTATATTTCTGCTGTTTGTAGCTGTCACACAACTTGGTATTCAATGCACCTCCCTTTGGTTCAATGTTAAAGTTCCATTTGAATCAAGTGTCAGTATACCTTTGTTATAGCGTATTCTTTAAAGTTTAATTCACTTCAGAATTCAGCATACAGTGGTTTTACTTTAATTTAAAGTTCCGTTCACTTCGGAATTCAATATGTAATAGTTCTGTTTATTTGTAAGGTTTTTATTGATTTTGGTATTCAATAGACATGGGTTTTACTCGTGACTCACTTTCAATTCAACCCGCTGTTTAATATGAATTCGGTTTGCTTAAAATGAAATGGCCAGCACTCTGAGACTTTCGAAAACGTGTTTACTTAAACACACGACCACAAAGATACATAGTATTCCTCAACAATTGAAATAACGCTCGCACACCGGTTTTCTCATTTGTCAGAAACTCACTAGTCGCTTTGGCAGCTTTCCCAGCAGTGCAGATCACACAGCCTTCTGCTTTTGATGTTAGGGGACCAAATCCTGCACCTCAGGAACTCCTGTGTCAACCTTGTAACACAGGGGAATGAGCACCTTGAACACAAGTGAAAGGGACAGCCTTTCCACACAGCTCCCTTCTCAAAGTTCAGTCTGCTCCACAGAGCCCCAGATCCCACGCCATGCTTCTATAGACAGCCTCGCTTTTCAGTCCTCTGCATCTCAGCGTGCTGCATAGGACGGACCAACCCATAGCACTTTTCTTCAGCTGCTCACCTCTCCTCAAATAAGGTTCCCTGCTGATTGCACCAGCCTTGATGCTGCTCTCTCCTCATTTTATACACATGCAACCCACTACAGGTTGCAGGTGTGCTTTACCAATTTGGCTTGCCTAAACTTCACAACATCTAGCAGGCATCTTCTGCGTCCCAGTACCAAAATGGTAACATAGTATCGTTTTCACTGCTCTCAGCTGCCTCTTCCTTGTCTCAGTACGGTGAAGTGTCAAGAGGATTTGACTTACAATAACCCTTAAAGGTCGAGGAAAGGTTAGGTTGATGATCCATAGGGAAAGGGGCATATCATGTCTTGCCTGCAGGCCCCTTACTCTTCCTCATTCTCCTTCTGCGTCTTTGAGGTTAATCATTCTCCCTGATGTTACTCTGACCAAAGGAAATGGGGTAACAATATCCCACAAAGGCTTCTGGGTTCATTATGAAATGGAAAGGGGAAATACTGCATCTCACTGGAGACATCTCATCACCACTCCATAAGAATCCTCCACCCAGGTGATTTTCCCTCGCTTCTCCACCCCCAGGGTCGGGATCCAAAAGCGATGGCCTTTCCCAGACCACCTGAGAAGGGAAGCCATGGGGAACATATGCGAGGACGCCCTGCGATTTCTCACATAATCCACTGCTCACACCACCCAATAACCCTTCATATGTGTATTGATGCCCCATTCTTTAAGTTCATGTCCAAATACGTATCACTCAGTAATAAACACTCAATTAATGCTTCTTACATTCCCATATAAAAATAAATCTTTTAATTATGAGAAACCTGTAATAAAAAAAACTGCCATTCTCATTGTCACTATACACAACACACTTCAAATGCAAACAGTTGATATTAAAAAGCTGAACTCAGTGTCATTGCCTCTACCTCAACTGAAGACTAAGACTGATCAACCTTCTCCAAGAAATCAAAGTCATCGTAAAAAACAACTACCTGCCTCACCAGGTCGTGATAGGCAACCTCGCAAATCCTGCTAGCCAATCTAGCACCTGCCTCAACAAATCATGATAGGCAACCTCATAGAAGCATCTGACTCAATCAATACCACCATACCTTTCTCAGTTTGGTATCAAATGAAGGGTAAAAGGCCTCTCCATACTCACTAACTGTAGAAGGTAGAGTTGAGAGGGCTGCAGAAGACTTGATCCCTGGGATTATCCACAATTCAAGGTAGAATTGAAACATTCCATAAAAAACTCTTTAGGGGCTCAAAATGCTTCAAAACAGTCAGACGCCAACGTGGAGGCTTTAGGGGCAAGCAAACAAAAAATGAGGGAGTTGTTCCCCTCCCAACTGGAAAACCTCTGTGCTCCCTCTACCAGCCAGCTGTGTGCGTCTGCCCCTCGTCTTCTTGCCAGCTGTCATCCTGAACAACTGTGTGAAGGGCTTGAACTTACTGTGTTATTTTATTATTTTTTATTTGTGTTTGTCGCACATGCACTTTTACAAACATACAGAAAATTGCTCCATAAACAATTCATAAAATCATCGATTTACAAGGTAAGAACAAGAACAAAACAACAGAGACAAATCAGAAATAATACTGCAATGAATAAAATAGATTCATGATAATACACAAACTGATACTACCATCCATTTCACAAAATGGATAGCGCTGCTAAATAGCCAAGTTCTCACACAGCAATTACAAAATTCAAAATTAGCTACACAAAGATTCACAAAAACCATGAAGAAGTGAGAAAGCAAAATGTGACAAATCAAGACAATGAGTACACACAGGATTAGCACAAGATTACACATACGCATAGGAACTAAGCACTTATTACCAAACTATAAGCAAGCAAACTAGCAAAATATCAAAGAGCTGTTGCTCAAATGTATAGTGAGATGTGAGCTTCAATTGCCCAGCTAAAATTAGCTGTTGTCAATGCCGACTATTCTTCGAAAATCATATATTTGGGCTTGAATAAATTAAACTAATGGCACCAAGGAGAGAGTTAGGGAGTTGTTACATCTCCACATGCAACATATCCACAATAAGTTGTGAGAATACAGCAATGAACCACACAACAATTTGTCAAGCATTTGAGTTCTTTGAGCGTCAAAGTAATTACAGAATATGGTAAAATGCTTCAATGTTTCTGGGTCATCACTAAGCTCGCAGAATCGACATGAGCCATCAAAGGTGGCATCCTTCTTGGATTTCCAGTCTTTGACGCAAACATTGCTGTGCAACAGATCCAATCTAAATATCATGTAGAGATTTCTAGATCTGTTGCAAAGGAAGCAAGTAAGATAGGACAGGTGTGGATGTTGTTTGTGCCTGAATTTAGCATATTCTGTAAAAGATTGGTATCCCGCAATCCGGTCAGATATGTTTGACCAATCATGTTGAAAGTGCCTTTTCTTGACTAAAGCAGGCCGTACTAGAATATCATCAGACTCCATGGAAATGGTGTCAAGCAAAACCTCATTTGATTGTTAAAGTGGACAATCTATGCTGGCTAAGACTTTGAGAGCATTGCAGCAAGGTCTTCATAGAGTAAGTTGGCTGGGGCTGTAGAATTTTGCCATAATTAGATTACCTCCTCCAATGAAATTTGGAAGCTAAAGAGGAGAGGCCAAACTCATGCATGAGAATGTAATGGAAAGTCCAAGAACAGCTTTCCAAATGTTGCCTTGCAACTTGTTCAGGATTGAGCCAATATCTAATAGACAGCGGTCCAATCCACTGAGTACGACATGATCGACGGTTACCAGACAATTGGTCGAAAAAAATTGGTCGACTGGACAAATGGTCGAACCAATTTGGTCGAAAACCAAATGGTCGAATTTTTTTATTTTTACCCCCCCCCCCTTTTATTTGGGGGGGGGGGGGGGGTCCCCCCCACCCCCAACACCATTTTTTTCAAAAAACCCTTTTTTTTAAAAACGAAAACCCGAAAAATAAATATATAATTTAAAAAAAAAATTTGACCGTTTGGTTTTCGACCAAATTGCGTCGACCAAATGTCCTTCGACCAGTTTTCAGTCAACCAAATGTCTGGACACCATGATCGACTCCACTTTCATGACATAAAAGTCTATTAAAGGTGTAAGTGAACATTTGCAATACCTATGAATTTGGGCGGTGAGTGGTGCGACTTTGGTGTTGACGGAACTATGCCTCATCTTTAGAGAATTAGTGTTGGAGATATTAAAGCCCAAGTAATTCAAGCCTAGAGTGTGCTGGATTGGGTTGTGATCAATGAACCATTGGATGGTGCAAGTTTTTTTCTTGTTCGAGAAAATGAGAATGTTTGATTTGGTAGAATTGTTGAGTAAATTGTGTTGTTTACAGAATGAAGAGAAAAGATGAAGTTTATTCTGAAACTGAAAGGCGTATGATCAAACAAAAGTACATTGTCCGCAAATGGGAGCCACTGCAAACGCAAGCGGCTGAATTATGCCGGAAAAATATCAGAAGTGTTCGAAATTAAGTCAAGATCAGCAAGGTACAGATTGAAAAGTACTGATGCTAAATTGCATCCTTGCTTGACTCCAATTTCTGTGGGTATTGCGTCTGTAAGAAGGCCGGACTGATTGATGCATGCATTGTAATTCGTTTGATCATGAAGTAGGGCAATCAAAGCAAAAATGTGTGTTAGGAAGACAAACTAGCATTTTCTTCCACAAAGTGCCTCTTATGACGCTGTCAAGGGCAGATGACAAGTCTAATGATGCTATATAAATTGGGCCATTTAGGGACTGATGAAAGGAGGCCAAGATGGTGTCACTGAGTGTCGTGCCCAATGATTGTCGGAAGCCAAACTGATATAGTGACAGCATGTGGTGAAGAGCGATGAAATGATTTAGTTCATTTAGGATCAATACAGCAAAGAAGGAACAAGTTACTTACCTGTAACTGTTGTTCTCCAGCATGGGTCTGGCATGGATTCACATGCTCATGAATATTCCCTGTCGTCAGGCCGGGAATCCTCGGTATAGAAAAAATCAGTATCAGTTTTGTTTCTGATCTGTCTTTCTCAGTAGTAACCAATCACTGGTCTCTGGGTCATACTGCCCCCAGCCAATGACTGCCCTCTCCCTAAGCCCCGCCCCTGGCAGCCATCCTCAGATTTGGTAGCACGTGAAGTGGCAGTATGACCAAGTGAAGAGCCGCAGAGGGGTAGGCGGGAGGGTTCGCATGTGAATCCATGCCAGACCAATGCTGGAGAACAACAGTTACAGGTAAGTAACTTGTTCCTTCTCCAGCATGGGGTCTGGCATGGATTCACATGCTCATGAATATAAGAATACATAGCAGTATACACATGCACAACCACGGGAGGTGGCAAAAGGCTCAATATCAAGCAAAACAACAACTCAACATTAAGCAACTCTTACCTCCTCATCAGGCTCACCTTAAGCGAACAGGTTGCGCAGCACTGCCTGGCCGACTCTGGACTCCTCCCTGGAATCCCGGTCGACGCAGTAGAATCTCGTGAAGGTGTGCGTCGACCTCCACATAGCAGCCCTGCAGATGTCGAGCAGGGGCACACCAGACAGGAACGCCGTAGTAGCAGTGATCGCTCTGGTCGAATGGGCCCTCGGACGGCCTGGCAACGGTCGGTTTGCCAACCGGTGACACTGCATGATGCAGCCGGAGAGCCATCTGGAAATGGAAGTCTTCGAGACGGCCTTCCCTTGATTCACAGGTCCAACGTTCACAAACAGCTGTGATGTCTTCCGAAAACTCTTTGTGCGGTCCACGTAGAACTTCAGCGCTCTAGCTACATCCAGCGAGTGCAGAGTCCTCTCAGCCGGCGACGAAGGCGACGGGAAGAAAACTGGCAACACCAAGGGATCGTTGAGGTGGAAGTCCGACGGCACCTTGGGCATGATAGGAGAGGTGCATCCTCAGCACCACCCTCGTGTCGTGAAAAGTCAAGTATGGAGGCTTGCAAGACAGGGCCTGAATCTCTCCCACTCGTCGTGCAGAGGTGATGGCCACGAGGAATGCTGTCTTCCACGACAGAAACTTCAACGGCACTGAATGCATAGGCTCGAATGGGGCCCCTATGAGCCTAGTCAGCACCACGTTGAGCTCCCACGCCGGGGCAGGGGCCTTCACCGGCGGGAATGATCGGAACAGTCCTTTCATAAATTCCTTCACCAGTCGATGAGACCACAAGGACGCCCGTCCTTTAGTTCTGGTGCAACGTGAGACGGCAGCCAGATGTACCTTGATGGAAGCGTGAGATAGGCCAGCCTTGGCCAAGGACAATAGGTACGGCAATACTTGAGGGGCCGTAATCCGCAGAGGGTTAAATCTTCTGTGCACGGCACCAGACAGAGAACCTCTTCCATTTGTGTCCGTAGCACTTGAGATTTGAGGATGCCCTGGCCTTCGCGAGAACCTCTCTGCAGTCGGCTGGGATGTCGTATCCTCCAAACTCTAGTGCTGCAAGAGCCAGGCCTGCAAGTTCAGCGACTCTGGTTCGTGATGAAGAATGGCGCCTCCTTCTCTGGAGAGAAGATCCGCGTCCGTCGGTAGCTTGCCTGGTGTGGACGCTGACTAGTCCAGAAGGTCCGGGAACCAGATCTGCCTCGGCCACGCCGGTGCGACGAGGATCATCCTGCACCGGGACCTCTTGAGCTGGTTGACGAGCCGGAGTAGCAACGGCAACGGCGGGAATGCATAAAGGAAAAGGCCGTCCCAGGGGAACGAGAAAGCATCGCCCATGCTCCTCGGTTGGGGAAACCTGCTGGCGAACCTCCGGCACTTGGAGTTCGCCGCCGTCGCGAAGAGATCGATCTGGGGTTCGCCCCCATTGTCGGAAGAGTCGGTCCACTTGGTCCTGGCGCAGTTCCCACTCGTGGCACGAGCGCAGCTCTCTGCTGAGTGAGTCGGCGATGGTGTTTTTTATCCCTGCCAGATGAAAAGGTACCAGAAACATCCCTTGGGCGACGGCCCAATGCCACAGATCTTGGGCTTCCTTGGATAGGGCAGGGGATCTGGTTCCGCCCTGCTTCCGAATGTAAAACATCGTGGTGGTGTTGTCGGTGAAGATCCTCACCACCTTGCCCTTGAGGGACGGAAGGAAGGACCTGAGGGCCCAGAACACTGCACGGAGCTCCAAGATGTTGATGTGGAGAGTCTTCTCCTCCGGGAGGCAAAGGCCTCTCGCGTGGAGACCCCCGGTGTGCGCTCCCCAACCTTCCAGGGAGGCATCCGTCGTCACCGTCACCTGATGGGCCGGGGCTAGGAAACCTGTTCCCGCCGTCAGATGAGAGCGGACACCCCACCATCGTATCGCCCGACGGAACGCTTCGTCGAGCGGGATCCTGTCCTCGAAGCTGCCCGTCGTCTGGATCCAGTGGGCGTTGAGGAATTCTTGCAAGGGCCGCATCCGAAGTCTGCAGTGGCGCACCAGATAAATGCAGGAGGACATCATCCCGAGGAGGGACTTGATAGACCTCACTCTGGCCACGTCCGTGGCCAGCAGACGTTGCACCTTTCCTAGGATGGTCCTTATCCTTTCCTCCGACGGTGAGGCTCGCCGCGCCACTGTGTCGAGCTGTGCTCCCAGAAACAGGGCGACTTGCGACGGGACCAGGTGGGATTTTGGAAAGTTGATGGTGAACCCCAGGTCCGTGAGCAGTTGGACGGTCTTCGCAGTGTGTTCCACGGCGAGCTCCCTTGTCCTTGCCCGTATGAGCCAGTCGTCCAGGTAGGGGTAGACGTGGATCCCCTGCAGGCGCAGCCGCGCCGCCACCGGTGCTAGGCACTTGGTGAACACCCTGGGCACCGATTTTAATCCGAACGGGAGGGCCTTGAACTGGTAGTGCCGTCCTTTGACCACAAACCTGAGGAACTTTCGGTGTCTCTTTAGAATGGGGATGTGGAAGTATGCATCCTCCAAGTCCAACGACGACAGGAAATCGCCCTCCTCCAGCTGTCCCAGCACGTGCTGGAGGGTGACCATCCGGAACTTCTGTGCCTTGATGTATTTGTTCAGTCGTCGCAGGTCCAGGATGGGACGCCATCCTCCTGTCTTCTTCTTTACGAGGAAGTATCTTGAGTAAACTCCGGAGCCCCAAAGCCTCTTTGGGACGAGCTCGATGGCACCTTTCCTGAGCATCGCCCTTACTTCCAACAGCAGTTGAGGGACGTGATTTTCCTTCCTGGCCACGGGAGGAATGCGGGGGCACCTCTTCTGGAACTCGAGGGCGTGCCCCAGGGCCAGGGCGTCCAGCACCCAACGGTCAGTGGAGATGGACTCCCACACGCCGACGAACTTCGTCAGCCGGCCTCCCACCGGGGTGCTTCGGCGGGGGCCCGACCCGACGGTCGGTTCAATCTTGCTTGGAGGCCGCTTTGCCTCCTTGGCGACGATGGCGGGATCCACCTGACTTGCCGCGTCCCCTGTAGGCCTCCTGCGACGAAGATCTTGCCGCTTGACGGTACGTAGAGGAGCTGCTGCTGGCTCCCTTGGAGGCACCCTGTCTGCCTCCGGAGCTCCGAAAGGACGGCCGTCGCTGTTGGAGCACACCCAGTGCACGGGCCGTCTCCGTGTCCGTCTCGATCGCCTGAAGGTACTCATCAACCGCCTTGCCAAAAAGGTTGTTCCCATCGAAGGGCATGTCCAAAACCTTGGTCTGTACGTCCTGGCGGAAATCCGTCGCCTTGAGCCATCCTCGTCGTCTCAGGCAAACGCTGTTGCCCAACTGAGGGAAACCGGTGTCGGCGATGTCCGTAGCCACCGTAATGGCATGATCCGAGGCAATCTCACCTTCCTGTAAGATTTCCAGTGCCTCAGGCCTCTTGGCGTCCGTAAGGAAGTCCAACAGAGGGGCGATCTTGAACCACAACTCCCTGTCGTAGCGGGCTACGATGGCCAGGGCGTTGGCCGCCTTGATGGTCGTCGCTGCAGATGAGATGACCCGTCGTCCCATCGTATCCAGCTTCCTACCCTCGCCGTCCGGCGGGGAGGTTGAAGTCGAGGCCGATGCCCCCCCCCCGCTTTCTTCTTGGCCGCCACCGAAACGACCGAATCCGGGGTAGGTTGCGCCCTAAGGCACAAGGGGGCAGCGTCGGGGACCCGGTACTTCTCCTCGTACCGGTCCCTCTTCGCAGGAGCCGTGGCAGGGTTCTTGAGGAGGGCGAGCCCCTCATCCCAGATCTCACGAAGAAGTGGTACGGCGAGGACCGTCTTCCTTTTAGCCTTGCGCCGTTGATAAAGGAACCCTTCCTTCTTCTTTTCTTCGGGGCAGAGCTGGAAGAGCTCGGATGCCCTGGAAATCATAGCATGGAAAGATCCAATCTCGTCGGGCGGGGACGCCCGGGCAGGGGGCGACGGGGGACACATTCCGTCGTCATCCGTACCAGTCGTAGTCGTGTCCATGCCTGTATCATCCCCGTGGGTAGTGGACCGGGGGAAGGCAGAGAAGGCCGCAGAGGCGGGAGAGGAGGCCTAGGATGCATCGTCCTCCTCTTCAGTGGTGGGCTCTCCAAAGGTCCTGGCTCTGGTCCCCCCGTCGGGTCTGGCTCAGGTACCTCCCCTCGGGGGGGAGGGGCAACCTAGTCCTTATCTCCGAGCATAAGGACTGGATGGCTGACAAAATGGCCGCCGGGGTGTCCTGCGGCGCCAGAAACGACGGGAGCGAGGGCTCTTGAGGAGCCTCGTCTGGGACGTCGTCGGCCTCGTCGGGGTCCCTCCCGATGGGCTGGGCCTCCTCCACGACTTGGATGACCTCCTCTTCAGAGGTCGTGTCCGTATCCACGAGGGCCACCAGCCCCTCCCCCATCCTTTCCAACGAGGACTTTGTGGGGGTCTTCTCGATGGGCCTGAAAGACAACTCCCTCCGCGGTCGCATGGAGACTCTGGTACCTGAGGGCGCCTCCACTGGTGTAGCCTCCACAGGCTGAGCCAGGGCCGTGGCGACATCCTCAATCAAGGTCTTAGCAGGGCAAATTAAGGCCAACGTCACCTTCTGTACGCCTGGGGCCTTCACCTTGGGGGGAGGGTCCGAGCCTCGCTCCCCCTCTGACGGAATCTTCGAGATCGACCGGGGCCTCTCCAGAAGCTTTGCCGGGTTCTCGGACTTCCCCTTACCCGAGCCAAAGCGTTGGCTCGTAGTTGATGGTGCCGGGGAGGATGCGCCCTGCCTGGCAGCCAAGGAACCCATCCGTTCGGTGCTCCCGGTGCCCGCGGACTCGCGGTGCTTGGCCTTTTTTTGGGCCCCCGTCGCCGGGGCACCCTCACAGGACTTAGAAGACCGCTCGGACTTCTATTTCTTCTTCTCGCCTGGCGGACTCTTACCTTCCAGCCAGTTGGCGAGACGGAGGTGGCGATCCTTCATGGTCCGCTCCGACATGTTCCCACAAAACGCGCAGTCCTTTTCCTTGTGCGTCTTGTCCTCATGGAGACAGAGGCATAACGAATGCTCGTCCTCCTTGAAAACGTTCTGAAGCTGGCATCCAGGGCAGGTCCTGAACAGCTTCCCGGGCGTCGAGCTCCCTTTCTCCTGGGCCATGTTCGGGTAGGCCTTGGAACTTCTGGAATCCTCCAAAAGCGTAACTCGACGAAATCTTCACCCTTGAGGGGCGTAGAAACTCTGAAACGGATCCCCGTTGATTGGATGTAGAAACAGTGGAGCTTGAGGCTCTATGTAACTGAAAAAATGAGAAAATCTCCTGAAAAAAGCGCGAAAACGCAGCAAAAGCTCGAGAGCTACAGCACGAGGACTCCCAACACTTGAACGTGCAGTAAAAATCTGAGGATGGCTGCCAGGGGCTGGGCTTAGGGAGAGGCATTCATTGGCTGGGGGCAGTATGACCCAGAGACCCGTGATTGGTTACTACTGAGAAAGACAGATCAGAAACGAAACTGATACTGATTTTTTCTATACCGAGGATTCCCGGCCTGACTGGGAATATTCATGAGCATGTGAATCCATGCCAGACCCCATGCTGGAGAATTTGGCCGATACATCAATAAATGCGATGGGGCAAACATTGGAGGGGTCGTTGATAGGACCCTTCTGGTGCAGAAGGATGATCGATGTCAACCATGACGGAGGACCCCTTGGTATGAAAGATGTCAAATCTACACCTCAAAATTTTGGCCCAAAAGTGAGGATCATCTTTCAATAGACAAGGCGGTAGCCAGTCAGGTCCAGCTGCTTTTGAAAATGTGAGTTTCTTGATCGCCCATTGTATATACTCAACTGACCAGGGGCAAATTGGGGAGATACTGCTGACAAGAGTATGTACATCAAAGGTGACATAACCCTGAGGTAGTGCATACTTGGCCTTGAAGAATTTTGTCCAGATATCGCCAGCTATAGCAGATTCAAGGCAGGATGTAGAGTTGCCAGCAGGATTTCGCAATGTGGCCCAGATATCCTTGGGATTGCGATTGCACAAGTCAAAGATCATTCTTTGGTTTTCTTTCAAATGGAGTTCAAATTGAATCTTTTTCAGATCTATGTTATATCTGGATAAGATTTTTTTTTCTAATAGAGCAATGGAAAGAGGAGGCTGCAGATGAAAACTTCAGCCGTCTAAGATCTCTAGTGTTTGAGCAGTGCAATTGCTTTGTAAAATCTGTTAGGAAAAGGAGAAACCTTGAAAGTTCGTTCTTGAAGAGTTAAAGATTGAAGGTGTAATTGTATCATGTGCATGTTCCACTCATCTACCTTCTCCTCCAACAATCCCACAGAGTGCACATCCTCAACGACCCAGAGATCACGACTAACCAAAGCTGCAAGTTGCCTACATGAACCTGGATTCCATCAAATGGAGAGAGCATGTCTGTGAGTCTGCAAAAAGGATAAGGCAGTGAAGTGAATTGAAGCACTTGACTGGGAGAGAGATGTTACAACTCAGTATCATATGGTCACTCATCTGTGGATTAGAGATGATAATAGAGTCCTTCCTTGTCCAAACTGTCTGCCTGGAACTGCCCGGGGTTCCTACTGGAGCCCATCAAAGCTCTCCATACAAAAACCTCCATAAGAGTTAAACTGAATCATCAAGGTCTACTCTCTGAAGTCATTCCAACATTCAGAGGGGTTAAGCAGGGATGCCCCCTGGCGCCTGCTTTGTTCATCTCTTTCTTGGGGGACTATAAAGAAAGCGCAAACCAAACAAGATTGTTCCCTCCAAAAATCGGCCAAACGCCTCTAGCTCGACTTCTTTATGCCGATGATATAATCCTCATCGACCAGACAGAAATTGGTCTACAAAGACAACTAGACAATCTGGCTTCCTACATATCCACAAACAACCTGGAGATTAATAAGGAAAAGACGAAAATTCTGATACTGGAAAAACCATCCGGGAAGAGGCAAAAAAAGAAGCCGCTCTGGCACATTGAAAAAGCCGCATTAGAGGTCGTAAAACACTTTAAATATCTTGGTGTGATGATGGATAGCTCCAAATCAGAAGTCGCAGCGCAAAAGCATCTGTGGGAAAAAACTGGTTAACTGACAACACAGGCACGGATCATCGACAGAAATTATGGACGGTTTTCTCTGTTACCGGTCCTGAAATTTTAAAAAGGAAACGTGGTCCCCTGCCTGGTCTACGGAGGAGAAGCACAACCCCACTCTCCCCACTGCGATATGGGCCAAACTGGAGGGATACTTCTGGCGGAAGGTCCTCCAATTACCGGATTCAACACCAATCGCAGGCATTAGACGCAAACTTGGCCTCCGATCTTTGAAAGCAGCAAAAGAGGCAGGAGAAATGTCACTCTTCAGGAAAATACTCATGCAGGAATCCCCCCCCACTTTACAACTTGATAAATACTGAAATGCTCAACGGTACGTGCAAGATGCTGACCACATGGGCATTTAAACAAAAAGCCACCCTGGACAACATCGCCTGCTCAGAAGAGACCCTGATCGGCAACCCTACCAAAGTGAAAAAGAAAATGGACCAAGAAGACTGGATTGAAACCCACACTACGGCTGAAAAAAACAAACTTCTAAACCACCTGTCTGCTCAACCTAAAAAACTGGATGCCACGCTCGAAATATTCAAAAGATTTCCGGACAAAGCTCTACGTTCAACCCTACTTAGGGCAAGGTTGAACTTACTCCCAACCAACGAAATCCGGGCGATAAGGGGCCTTTCTGCCACAAATCAATGTCGCTTGTGCAAAAGCGAATCTGAAAAGGAGTCAGTGAAACACCTTCTCTTAAAATGCCCAAAGACCACCAAATGGAGAAAAGCTTTTCTTGGCCCCCTACTTGAACCTTTCTCCCAATACGACGAAGAAGTGTGGTGGGTCCGCTTAATGAGTGGGTCAAGAACTTCGTGGTCCATAGCAACAACAAAAACTTTAAAAGCTGCACTGGATGAATGCACAAAAACGACATAAAACGTCTACACTGAAACTGAAACTAAAGTACATAGAAGTAAAGAGAATGAAGTAAACCACTTTGCAAAATCATAAAATTGATAAACGCAAAAAAAAAAAAAAAATAGAGTCACTTCTGCCTGATAGCATACGAGAAACACCAATGTAGTCCATAGTAGAGCTACATGTTCCTCTCTGCCATGTAGAGATCGATGGATGCAAGGCAGGCGGGATAATATAAATGTCCCAACTCTCCAAAAATTGTACCCAACCCAACAAAGGCCTCTGGCAAGAGATAATTTAACTTGTGAACCCTTGAGCATCTTTGATTCAGTGTGTTCCCCTGAAATCAAAGTGGAGTTGAAGTCACCTCTGATGATGATGATTTTATAATCGCTATTGCACACAAGTGCATCTGATAATGCAAAGTTTAAATTTGCAAGCATGGTGTCCTGTCACATGGCACTCGAGTTCCAATATAAGGAGACAACTAAAAGACTTTAGGGAGAGGGGCCGTCAACGATCACTTCAATGATTAAGAAATCATCAGAGGAGTAAATACACCTGGAGGTACCTCTCAAATTGTTAAGGATCAGTATAGCTAAGCCCCCAGATGGACGTCCAAGCAGGCCACGTTTAGCATTGTGGGTGTATGATGTAAAGCTGTCTAAATGAATGTTGGACATACACATGGTCTCCTGTAAGGGAATAAGAGACAAGGATTTAGAAGGAGATAGCGAGCCATGCTATGAGAATAGGTTTTTGGAGCCACAACAATTCCAAGATGTTATTGAAAGTGGCATAAATTACGAATTTGCCACCGGACTGCAGTAGTTGGAAATCGATTTGCAATATGGTTCCAGCCAGGCTAGGTCCTTTATGGCATTAGCAAAAGGTTCCAATTGACCTAGCATTAACGTGTTAAGAGCGTTAGGCTGCAAGCCAGCTGCCCCCACAGTAGCCATGACCTGCTTTGGAATTGGCAAGAACTCAATAAATGTACAGGTGTCTTCCATTGACGAAAATGCCTGTAATTCAAAGCCAAGAAGAGATAGTTCTGTTTGGTGATCCCATAACAATGTTGCATTTGTGTTTGAAGCTTACATAGCATTCGATTGTTGTTACATGTTGCAAGCTTAACCCATTCCACCTCTTCCGAGATAAGATTGCGTAGAGCTGGAATTTGGTGAAATGATTTCATAAGGAAAGCGCAATTAATTCTTGCTTGCCCATTTAGGGAGGCATCGCTGACCCATCCCATGGTGAGCTTCATGTCAGCGGACACGTCTGCAAAGGTAGGCAAAACATCATTGGAGCAAGAGGATGCAGTCTTGTGGGTGATGGCCTGTGGATCAGTGATGCTATCATTGTACAGTGTTGGACTTACTACTTCTTTGGAGGCAATGTTTGTTAGGCAGGTGTCGCGCCTTGATCAATTCCAATCGCATCAGCTGCTGAACCAGCAGAGTTTGAGGATGGCAGGTCAATGATTTGTACAGTAGTAATAGTATCTGCTGCTTGGGGAGCAACAGCAGTCAATGCCACAGGAAGCAAAGCCTGTGAAATTTGGGATTTAGAAGGAAGAACAGACTGCTCAACTATGGTAGCTTTTTTGTTTTGCGTCATCTGAAAAAAGTTGGATTATTGGGTTTGAATTGGAAGTACATTTAGTTCAAGACATCTGCCCAGAATGGCGGGAAGTGTCAGTTGTTGAATAGGGTAAATTTGGGTAGGAGACACTTGCAAGTGCCCCAGTTGTGAAGTTACTTTATTTATTGGAATATTTTGCTCAGGTATGTCCACCCCTTTCACCTGAAGCAAAACCTTGCTTTCATCATTGAGCTATTCAAGTCAAGGACAACGTCATCAAGGGAGATGTTGCATCGTTTTTTTAATGCTCGAGTTGTGACCCTGTATCCTGTTTAACAGTATGTTTTTCGATTTTGGATTGGCAGAGTTGTTAGTGGTGTTGTTAGAGTCGGTGTTCTTAGGAGGATGTCTTCTATTTGAGCCCTCAATTGTGCGCTTTTGGATTTGTGCAATATAAAGTATTTTAGTGTGCTGAGGACCATCTTGAATTGTGGTCACTTCTGTGGATAAATCTATGTCTCTGACCATGTCCACTTGCTGATCTAAGAAATCCGTTAAAGCCGACGGACAGTCAGGGGGTCCCCGCATGGGCATCATATGTATCTCTCCTGGAGTTTCACTCGCAGCTACAGTTGCCAAACACTGGGGCACTAGGTTCGCCCCAACTAGGATGTGTTCAATTGCCAGAATTCTGTCATGTTGGAGCTTTGCAACTTCTACAAGATCTATCTGATGACTTTCTATAGAGCATGGAGGGTGGCTAGTGTTGCCTTGAACCGCCTTAGCGTATGTTCTAGTTTGCCCATTTGATAGGTGAATTAAATAGTTGGTTTATGTGTACTGGGAAGCTGTATTTCAATCAGAGACCTGCACATCAGGGGCTATTTTGCAGGAAATGATGGCTATTTCTGTGCAAGTTGTATTAAATGTGTGACAGGACTCTTGAGCTAGCATGAAGCCTTCCAATTTACTGTATTATATACTTTTCGGCCCATCACTAGTCCACGCCTACAATCACCAAAGTTCGTCCAGCACTGAAAATCTTGCTTAAAAAAAATATCAGCGAAACACATCTTTTTTATTAGCAATTAGGAAGGACACAAAAGTAATTCGTCACTAGGAATCTTTCCAACAAATATGTTCAGTGGACAGCACCATTCTTGTGTAAATATTAGCCAAGGATGACTTCATCAAAAACTACAACTTGGATGGGGAATTGTAGTTTATGTAGTACCTTGTCATCTTGTGTTTTCTACTCTGCTGGAACTGGCTCTTGTCCTAGAAAAAACTATATAACAGTGAATGGCCGTTGTTTATACAAGAGGCCTGTGGGGTGCCCGACTCAAGGTCGCTGGCTGCCAACCTGGACTATTGCAAAAAAACCTCCAATTTACTGTACTCTATTGCAAAAGCAAATCCTGCGGCCTGCATTTTGCTAAATATGAAAGCATTTGCATTGCACCCTGCGTTTAGCAACAATGCCTGGAGTGCGGCTCATACCACATGCCATTTCAAACATGACTAACATGGGTAGACATGGGAATTACATGTCACAACCAGTCCTGCAAATTGATGGCTTGCAGAATCTCTGGACTAGAGTAACCAACTTGAACTTGTCCTTGCATGAGAACAAGTTCAGCAGCTGTAGATCCAGAACAGGGAGCAAGCCTCCATCCTTCTTTGGCAAAGGAAAATAGATGGATGTGATGAATTGTTAGGCAGAATCCTGCGCAGTGTCCTTAGGGACCACTCAACAATTAAGACTACAAGTGGCAATACAAGTTCACCTTTGGTACAAGCCCGTACTACACTGTTAAAATGGTAGCAGTAGCGGAGCAGCCAGACTTATCTCAAGAGCAAATGAGCAGTAGTAGAAATTACACACAGGACCACAGTTACTATGAGTCAAGCAAACACGGACAAGGTTTTTGGTTGAATAGTAAAAGTACATTTGTTTCTAAACCATCTGTTGGTAAAACACTTCACTTCTATGAAACTAAAATCACATGAAAAATACACTACACACAACCAATTCTCTTTGTACAGGACACCTCAAGGTAAGTACCTTATGATTAGACGGACCAGTGTTGTGAAACAAAAGACGTTACCGGGAATACATATGCAATCTACTTTTTGACAGTAATGACAGTTCGGTCTTACTAAAGGTACGCGTATCCGTGGAAAGAAATGTTACCGGGGTAAAACCACACTTAGCACCTGAGTTAACAAAAAAGAGTTGGGGGCAAAATCATAGGCAATACTTTTGTCGGGGCAGACAGAATCGGAGAACACTTACTGACAGGAAAATAAAAGTCAATAGGCCTGTGCCAATGTCAAGTGGAACCGGGTCCCGGTTGTCGAAGATCACACAGTGAGACAGTCCAAGATTCAACGTTGCCAGGAGTACTTGGATATTGTCAACATAGGAAACAAAAGTTATAAGAGGGAAGGAAGACAGGGGCAAGCCTTGGATGAGAAGAAAAGGGTTCACCCTAGTTCCTCGAAGCTGGACATAGTACCTTATTATTAATATTATTAATAGAAGAAGCTGGTGCCACGGCAGTTGTTCCTGGTAGTTTCCTGCAGACTCTCAGTTCCTGGAGCTTCAGTCGTGGGGACAAGGAGGATGACGTCTGGAGTGAGCTGCACTATGCAGGGATGAGGCCAGCAGCAGCGATAAATAAATAAATGGTGTGCTCCTTTAAAACAGGAGAGGCTCTACAGATGGCTATCCGGACCACTACAGCAGTGTGCAGCGATTTCGACCAAGAAGAGGATCCTCTGCCTGTGGAAGATGAGCTGGTTGATCCCACCAGGCTCAAGGGAAGAAGACTCCGGACTGGATCTTCTCTTGTCGTTGAAGGGTAGATAGTTCAGGACTGCAGCAGGGCTTCACCAGGACTCGGTAGTTGCAGCAGCCGTCTTCTTCTCCGCCTCTATTCAGTTCCTTGCAGTTTCAGTGGCCAATCTGACTTCCAGCCAAGAGTCCTGCCTTTTATGCGAAAATCCCCCATTCACACAGCCTGGCTGTCAATCACACAGCAGGGGTGTTGTCCGGCCCGGACAACCACCTCCGCCAATCATGCCATAGTGCGACTTGGGTTTCCAAGGATACCCTGTGCAGGAGGGGGGACTACACCCCTTCCTCACATTCAGCCCACCTAGACACCCAGGCGCCAAGAGGAGGGCTTCTTGGCAGAAGCCTGCCAAAAGACGGTGAACAAAGAAGGCAAACATGGTTTGCCGCGCAAAGTAAAACACAAGAAGGACTTTAACAAAAAGAAATGGCGAAAAAACCCGAAAGGGGACAAAAGAAAGAGTATTTGGTCAAAAAGGTTTATGTTTGAGGCTACTATACTAGCCTGCAACAATACCACATTTATATGATATAATCGCGATAGAAAAGTTAGGGTAGATACCACTGCCAGCAGCCAAGTCTAAATGTTAAAAGAGCAAAACAAAGCTCGGAGAGGCACAGACAAAACAGGCTAGGAATTAACCCTTTCCAGTACTCCATGTAAGATGGGGGTTACTGGGTCTGTAGTTTTTAAATGACTACATAAAGTAAATGGTAACTTTACCTGCTTCTGGGGGACAGTAGTCAGCCCCAGAAAAATTGAGTCAGTGGGAAGTCTAAAAGACAACCCTGTGTCACTGCACTGAAGGTGCTGTGTAACACACATAAAAAATGGGTCTCATGGAGTGGTGTTCTCCAGAGCCCACTATGACACAAACTGTAAACTACACATGGCAAAACACATGTAAGAGTGGGAAAAAGGCTCACACTCTTACCAAGTGGAAAAAAATAACACCAGAAATCCAGCAAAGCTGCTGGGGGACGCACTAGGTGAGGGAAATTAGCCATAGAATGAGAATTCTCCCTAACATGAATCCTGCAGAATCATCACAGAATACCAGCCTAGAGTCTCCTCCCATGAGATCAGGGAAAGGAAGAAGCTACAATAAGATCTTATCTTCTTATCCCCCCATACATTCTTGGGATCAAGAAGAGAATTTTCCGAAAAACCCAATATGGAACTGGGAAGCTCAAGGGTCCTTTTTGAAAATGGGGGAGGCTGATGGATCAGAAGTTGGAAAAGAACCTGGAAGAGGAGGCCAGGTCTTTAGAGGAAGGGTATGTGATGACTCCTGCTGATTTATCACAGAATCCGAGCCTAGAGTTTCCTCCCATGTGACTAGGGAAAGGCAGACGCTACCTGATCCTAACCCTGGAGGGGTATCAGGAAGGGAGGATAAATTGTAAGTTACTCACCGTAGTCACTAACATACTCTTAGTCCCCCTTCCTCCATACTGCAGGGGTGTCCCTTCCTAGGGACGGGATACAGAACCTTTTTCACCAGAAAAAAACGTCTTCCCCTTTAAATTTAGAGAGGCGCGAGGGTGCGGCCCTGGGAGCATGCGCTGCCCTGACTCCGCCCTCCAGCGCCACACCTCAGTCCCCACAGATGCCTCGACAACAGATTAACATTGCCTAAATAACACCAGTTTTATTACGGGGGAGGATGGTGGGACGTATGGAGGAAAGGGGACTAAGGACCAAGAGTACATTAGTCACTACGGTGAGTAACTTATAATTACCCTTACTCCAGGTCCCCTTTCCTCTATACTGCATGGGCGATTACAACGGAGTATAGCCCCAGGGTGGCCGAGGAGACCATCCTTAAGCAAACAGGTTTCTAAGAACCGCCTGTCCGAATGCCGCATCTGATCTGACCCGGCGTCCAAACAGTAATGCTTGCAGAAAGCCAAAGGGGTGGCCCATGTGGCCGCCCTGCTTACTTGCCACAGGACCGGCCGTTGGAATGCGATGGCTGTGGCCTTGGCTCTGACCGCATGGGCGTGCACGTTAGCCGGAAGTGGCTTATGCTGTCCCTCATATGCTTCCTTGATGGTCGAGACCATCCATCGTGCTATAGAGGCCTTGGATGCCCGATATCCAGGCCTTGACCCGCCGAAGGTGACAAACAGTGCATCCGACTTGCGGAAGCCTTGGTCCTGTCCAAGTATAATGTTAGAGCATGCCTGACATCGAGGCAGTGCAAAACCCTCCGAGTGACATGCCTTTGGGTCAGCAAAGAACGTAGGCAACACTATTTCCTTGTTTAGATGGAAAGTAAAAGTAGTATAAGGCTCTGTGGCAAATCGCGCCTGGATTTCGCTGACTCTGCAAGCCCAAGTGAGGCCAACTAGCAAGGTCGTCTTGATAGTGACCAGCCTGATGTCTGCGGATGCCATTGGCTCGAATAGTTTGTACGCCAGGGCGCCCAACACTACATTGAGGTCCCATACAGGGTGAGGCCTCTTGATGGGCGGGTGGAGTGTGTCGAGACTAGTCAAATGCTTCTTGACAATCTGGTTGGAAGAGGAAAAGATCTCCTCCTCCGAATCTCTGTAGGCTCCTATGGCTACCAAGTAAGTACAGCAGGTGTCCACCTGCATGCCTGAGTGGGCGAGGTGCGCAGAGAAGGAGAGCACGTCGTCCAACATACATGCCAGGAGGTCGATGTCCTTAGAGACTGCCCAATGACAGAACCTGGTCCATTTACACTGCGTTCTGGTAGACTTGCTCCTTGCACCCTGTATGATTTCAAGGGTAGCCTCTGATAGGCTGAGGTGCCCTAGCGTGACCTACTCAGGAACCACGCTGTGAGGGCTAGTTTCTGTGGCGCGGGGTGGATGTCCCAGCCCCCCTACTGCACCAGATGTGTTGGGCAAGTCGGGTGGTGAATGGGGGGCCTGTCCGAGAGGTTGAGCATCTCTGAGAACCATGGCCTGGCTAGCCACCATGGAGCTATCAGAATGAGTTTGAGGTGGCAAGACTCCTTTATCTTGCATATCAACCTGTGGATCAGCGGTGTGGGAGGGAAAGCGTATGCTGTCATGCAGTTCCACTGAATCTGAAATGCGTTGTCCAGGGAGCCCGGGCCCTGTCCCTACCAGGATGCGAACTGTTGGCACTTTTGGTTGTCCCAGGAGGCGAAGAGGTCCACCTGGGGGTGCCCCCATCTGCTGACGATCTCCTGCAGCACCCGGTTGTTCAATTGCCACTCATAATTATACGCACCCAGTCTGCCGAGTCTGTCCGCCGCAAAGTTGTATTCCCCAGGAAGGTGGACGGCCCTGAGGTAGATATTGTTTTCCAAGGCCCATTCCCACATGCTGACTGCTAGTCTGGACAGCGCAGGGGATCTGGTGCCTCCCTGCTTGTTGACATAGCACATGCTGGTGGATTTGTCTGTCTGGATGAGGACGACCTTGCCCCCAATAACCGGAAGGAAGGCTCTGAGCACTAGCCAAATGGCCTTTAGTTCCAGCCAATTGATGTGGTACTCCTGCTCCTGCCTGGTCCAGAGCCCATGGACGCTGTGGTTGTCCAGAGTGGCCCCCTAGCCCTCGAGAGAGGAGTCCGTAGTGATGGTGACCTGCAAGGTCGGCTGCCGGAAGGGCATGCCTGTCCGCAGGTTGCAGTCCCTGGATCACCATGTGAGGTCCTGGTGAAGAGAGGGAGGAACGATGATACTCTCTGCCTGGGAGCCCCGCTCCTGGTTCCATGATGCTGCGAAGTGCAGCTGTATCCTCCTCATCCTGAGTCTCGCGCAGGGGAGTAGGACCGCTGCCATGAGACCCAGTAGGTGTTGGTACCATCATGCCGACGTTGCTTCTCTGCTGAGGAAGTGAGCGGTGGCCCTCCTGATGGCTGTGATCTTGTCCTGTGAGGGGAACACTCGCTCGGAGTCCGTGTCCCAGGTGAGCCCCAAGAAGGTCCGTCTCTGCGTAGGCTGCAGCTGTGACTTGAGATTAAGCAAAAAGCCCAGAACGTGGCATGTGCTAATAAGAGCATGGGAAGTGTGGTGCACCGCATCCGGAGACGTCGCCCTGACGAGCCGGCCGTCGAGGTACGGGTAGATGTGGTGGCCCTGAGGAGGACCACCACTGTATTCATTAGTCTGGTAAAGACCCTTGGGGCCGAGTTGAGCCTGAAGGGAAGCACCTTGTATTGCAAATGGTATCCCATAATTCTGAATCGTAGAAAAGAACGATGAGACTGCCAAATCGGGACGTGTAGGTTTTGGTTCCTTCAGATGCAGAGAGCACATCCAGTCTCCCTTGCACAATGTCTCTGCTATGAGCGCTGGCATAACCATCTTGATTTTGTGTAGAGGTAGGGAGAGGTTGAGGGTGCATAGGTCCAGAACAACTCTCAGGCACACCTGGTTCTTTTTCTGAATGGCGACAATCCTGGAGTATGTATGCCCCTTGTCCGAGCGCTGCTTTAACTGCATGTATGTTTTGGGCGTTGCCTTTGTCAGGATGGATAAAGACTTTGCTGTTTGAGCTCCACGTCCGTGCAGGAGTGAAAAAGGTCACCACCTTCGAACAGCAGGTCCAAAATGTGTTCCTGGACATCCGGGTTGAGTTTAGCAGCACAGAGCCAGGCCGATCTTCTCATGTCCATGGCAATGCAAATGGCCCAGCCAGAGGTGTCAATGTGGGCCACGGTGGACTCCATGATGTCTTCTGCCACCATTTTGGCCTCTGCCAGTCCCGCCTTGAATCGTGATTGGCTCTGCACTGGAAGCTCTGGGAGGAAATCCACAATTTCCCGCCAAAGCCTCTGATTAATACCTAGCAGCATGGCATCCGCGTTGGCTTGATGAAGATGCAGTGAAGCGTTGGAATACAGCTTCTTCCAGTATGCCTCCAAGATCTTCTCTTCCTTGCCTAGCAGTGCAGCACACGAGGAGGCCAAGGACGACCGAGGCTTGGAGTAGAGTGATACCCCAGCAATCACTGAAGAATGTGGCGGAGGATGGGCCGACAGCAAGAGTGTATCCACTTCCATTTGCCTGTACTTGGCGTCCAGGCGTCGACTGACCGGCTGGACAGAGTGGGGCTTGAGCCACCCCTTTTGGGCAAAGACGGCAACGTCCTTCTGCATCGGGATCCACGTTCTAGCCGCGGCACGTAGCGCGAGGACCTCGGCGAGCACCCCCTCTGCTGGTTCCTCAACTTCGGGATGAAGAAGGCCCAAGTACTCTGCCAACCCTGCAAGACGTTCGTGGAAGGCCTTGGCCGACAATGGTGTGTCGGGATCCTCCTCCTCATCATCATCCGTGCCCACCTAGGGGCCCGGTTGGTCCAGGACCGGTGGAGGGGTGCTGGGAGACGATGGCTGGGGTGTGGAGACCGGAGCCGGGGGCTGCGGCAGAGGCTGGTACGGTAACCGCTTGCGTTATTGGCTGGGAGGCCGGAGCGGGCACTGCACTGAGGCCTGCGGCGCTGGAACCACTGGAGGGAGCACGTCCCTAATGGCATGCCTGAGGATTACCCTCATCCAAGGAGATCTCATGAGTATCAGGAACCTTTCAAAGAACCTGTCCTCACAGGCCAGAGGGGTTGTAGGTGACATTGACGGGGTAGTGGGAGGCTGCTGAATGCCCCGACCATATGGACGCAGCGGAAAACTGACCAGCGCAAATGAAGCATAGGCTGTAGGCCACGCACCTGGTTGTCACAAGTCCCACCTTGACACTCGCTCCTCCACCTGCTCCCTTCCATGGTGCGGTATTGGACGGGTGCCCATATTGTCTGGCGCATCGGCCATCTTGTCGAGCTGCTTTACCCATGCCGACGTCGTGTTGCTTGGCACGCTGGGCCCAGCCTCCTCCAGGACTCTTGAGTGTGGATCATGAGGCCTACCCTGCACTTCAGGTCGAGACCTGGTAGGCGTTTCGCCCTCTGCAGAGTTGCCTGTAGTGCCGCGTATAGGAGCCCCCTCAGACATGTTGCCGGTACAAGGGTGTGGCTCCTCGGGTGAAGACCCGGTAAAAGAACCTTCCGGTCCCTCGGCACTGTCACCGGGAGGATGTACTGAGCCCTCGGCCTGTCGGCCGGTAGCTGGATTATCCTCGGTATTCGTGCTGGTATGAGAACCTTAGAGGTTCCTCCCGGTCCTCTGGAGGCGACCTGTGGAAGAGAGCCCTCCACCTGGCTAGTCTGTTCCTTAAAGACCTTGAAGAAAGCACGTTGCATGCGGTACAAGCTTGCCAGCCGTGGTCGGGGCCAAGGCACCAGAGGCAGAGGGCGTGGGGGTCTGAAGTAGGAGAGAGCCCTTCGCAGTATGGACACCTAATGAACCCTGTTGAAGTCGACATGCGCCGGGGAGGAGCGCGACGCCTGAGGACTGAGTACCTGAACGAAAAAAGACAAAAAGACAGAAGTAGTATCCGTGCGTGGAATTAAATGGCCGAATCCAAACCCAGGAGCGCTGGTGCATTCGGCCCGTTCCCGTCGATGCAGAAAAGGGGACTGAGGTGTGGCGGCGGAGGGCTGCACCCCCACGTGCCACTAAATTTAAGGGGAAGAAGGTTTTTTCTGTTGTGCTGCGACCTGCTCCAGGCCCCAAAGCCTCCCTCTCACACCCTCCTCCTCCTCCCGCCTCCCGTCCCGCCCATCCCCGCTCTGATTGGGCCTCGAGGCCTTCATCTCTGGTCCTCCCAGGGCAGCCCTCTGCCCGGCAGCCGCCTGCGGCTAAGGGCCTCAAGACCAAGGGCAGCTCCAACAGAGGCGGCTCCAGGAAGTGTCTGCAGGTGTCAGCTGGGGAAGCCAGTAGCCAGCCGTCAACCAGCAACTACAAGGACACGTAAGGTAAGGTGGCTAGGGTTGGGGAGAGATACAGCTCTACCCTAGATACCTGGCCACTAGGGAACACCAATGCCTACCAAGGTGATCACCCCCCATTGCCCCAAACTGCATTGATAGGCCTCTCTCCCACTATACAGGTGTCTCAAATTTAGCAGGGCCTCTGTGCCCAATTTCCATTGTGTGATTCTCAAACTGCATTGATAGCAGGGCCACTGTGCCCAAATTGCATTGTGTGATTCTCAAACTGCATTGATAGCAGGGCCTCTGTGCCCAAATTGCATTGTGTGATTCTCAAACTGCATTGATAGCAGGGCCACTGTGCCCAAATTGCATTGTGTGATTCTCATACTGCATTGATAGCAGGGCCTCTGTGCCCAAATTGCATTGTGCGATTCTCAAACTGCATTGATAGCAGGGCCACTGTGCCCAAATTTCATTGTGTGATTCTCAAACTGCATTGATAGCAGGGCCTCCGTGTCTAAATTGCATTGTGTGATTCTCAAACAGCATTGATAGGCCTCTCTCCCACTATACAGGTGTCCCAAACTTAGCAGGACCTCTGTGCCCAATTTCCATTGTGTGATTCTCCAACTGCATTGATAGGCCTCTCTCCCACTATACAGGTGTCCCAAACTTAGCAGGGCCTCTGTGCCCAATTTCCATTGTGTGATTCTCAAACTGCATTGATAGCAGGGCCACTGTGCCCAAATTTCATTGTGTGATTCTCAAACTGCATTGATAGCAGGGCCTCTGTGCCCTAATTGCATTGTGCGACCCTCAAACAGCATTGATAGGCCTCTCTCCCACTATACAGGTGTCCCAAACTTAGCAGGGCCTCTGTGCCCAATTTCCATTGTGTGATTCTCAAACTGCATTGATAGCAGGGCCTCTGTGCCCAATTTCCATTGTGTGATTCTCAAACTGCATTGATAGCAGGGCCTCGGTGCCCAATTTCCATTGTTTGATTCTCAAACTGCACTGATAGCAGGACCTCTGTACCCAAATTGCATTGTGTGATTCTCAGGTAGGAGTGGCCTAGGTCAGGAGCAGAGCAACCACTCTGCCCCAGACTCTGAGCCACTGCTCTGTACAGACCTTTGCAGGTCTCTTGTCTAGCGGGGGTTCTCGTCTCCGAATTGCACTGTACGATACCCAGATTGCATTGATAGGCCTCTCTCCAACTGCACAGGTCTCTCAAGTTTAACCTGGGCTTTGCCCCCCAGGCTGCACTTGAAGATACCCGGACTGCGTCGTTAGGCCTCTCTTCCCATCATAAAGATCTCTCAGGTCTAGCGGGGGTACTGCCCCCAAATTGCACTGTATGATATTCAGGTTACATTGATAGGCCTTTCTCCCACTATACAGGTCTCTCAAGTCCAGCTGGGTTTCTGTTCCCAAATTGCACTGTGTGATACTCAGATTGCCTTGATAGGCCTCTCTCCCACTATACAGGTCTCTCGAGTCTACCTGAGGTTCTGTCCCCAAATTGTTTCCCATAGGCCTTTCTCCCACTATATAGGTCTCAAGTTCTGCTGAGGTTCTGCTGAGGTTCTGCCTCAAAGTCACTCCACAGCCGGTGCATGTCCCTCCTAAACACACATGGCTGACTCACCACAGTGAACCACGTTCAGGGAGTCACAGACATAAGAACGCCACCGTCAAAACCCAATTATACAACCCTTATCCACCTCCCTTAGCCCCACCAAGACTGCGACTGAACGTATAGGCAACACCAGCTGGAAATACCAACTACAGCCAAAGACTAAAACTGGCAGAGGACAGCATCCACACCAAGTACTACACCACAAGACAACCAGACAAAACAGAAACAACTGGACAGTTCAATCAACTCATCTTAAAGATTAAACAACTCGAAATCGTAGAATGCCGCGCAAACGACCCACCCAGAGGAAAAGAAGAGAAGAACGAACAGACACTCCGGAACTGCAACTAAGAACCACAACAACAGAACACACCCCCACAGACAGGACCAAAAATCGAACCAACTTTCAGAGAAGAGACAAATCCCTCTACCTAACTCCATACCTCGCTGAGAACGGTTCACCAGACCGAACCAACGCAACGTCGTAAGCAGCAACATTAAACAACCTAACTAAATCACGAAGAAGGATGAACACCACCAGAAACAACAAACACACGACCGAAGCGATAACACCCTACATCACCAACCCTAGAAGACCCTCCGATCGACAACCGCAACCCCTGGGAGACGAACTCGATGAAAACCTAAACCCAAGACAAAACCTAGAAGACCTTTTCGAGGACGCCGACAACCCGAAATCTACACCTCAACAAGATCAGAAGACTACCCTAACAAGAAAAGCCAAACTAAACCACACCTCCAAACTACACTGCAACCTAATAAACGCAAGATCCATGTCAAAACACTCTACAGAGGTCTTCGACCTACTCGATGACAATGGTATTGACATCCTATTCATCACAGAAACTTGGCTGGACGACAAGGAACAAGTTACTTACCTGTAACTGTTGTTCTCCAGCATGGGTCTGGCATGGATTCACATGCTCATGAATATTCTCCGTCGTCAGGCTGGGAATCCTCGGTAAAGAAAAAACCAGTATCAGTTTTGTTTCTGATCTGTCTTTCGTAGTAGTAACCAATCACTGATCTCTGCGTCATACTGACCACAGCCAATGACTGCCCTCTACCTAAGCCCCGCCTCTTGCAGCCATCTTCAGATTTGGTAGCACGTGAAGAGGCAGTATGACCAAGTGAAGAGCCGCAGAGGGGTAGGCGGGAGGGTTCGCATGTGAATCCATGCCAGACCCATGCTGGAGAACAACAGTTACAGGTAAGTAACTTGTTCCTTCTCCAGCATGGGGTCTGGCATGGATTCACATGCTCATGAATAAAGAATACATAGCAGTACACACATGCACAACCACGGGAGGTGGCAAAGGCTCAACATCAAGCATTACATCAAACTCAACATTAAGCAAATCTTACCTCCTCACCAGGCTCACCTTAGGCGAACAGGTTGCGCAGCACTGCTTGGCCTACCCTGGACTCCTCCCTGGAATCCCGATCGACGCAGCAAAATTTCGTGAAGGTGTGCGTCGACCTCCACGTAGCAGCCCTGCAGATGTCCAGCAAGGGCACACCAGATAGGAACGCTGTGGTAGACGTGCTCTCGGACGGCCAGGCAGCGGTCGGTTTGCCAACCGATGACAGTACATGATACAGCCGGAGAGCCATCTGGAAATGGAAGCCTTCGAGAGAGCCTTCCCCTGATTGACAGGTCCAAAGTTCACAAAGAGTTGTGACGTCTTCCGAAAACACTTTGTGCGGTCCACGTAGAACTTCAGCGCTCTAGCCACATCCAGCGAGTGCAAAGTCCTTTCAGCCGGCGACGAAGGCGACGGGAAGAAAACAGGCAACACCAAGGGTTCGTTGAGGTGGAAGTCCGACGGCACCTTGGGCATGATAGGAGGGGTGCATCCTCAGCACCACTCTCGTGTCATGAAAAGTCAAGTATGGAGGCTTGCAAGACAGGGCCTGAATCTCTCCCACTCGTCGTGCAGAGGTGATGGCCACGAGGAATGCTGTCTTCCACGACAGAAACTTCAACGGCACTGAATGCATAGGCTCGAATGGGGCCCCCATGAGCCTAGTCAGCACCACGTTGAGCTCCCAAGCCGGGGCAGGGGCCTTCACCGGCGAGAATGATCGGAACAGTCCTTTCATAAATTCCTTCACCAGACGATGAGACCACAAAGACGTCCGCCCCATGGTTCTGGTGTATCGGGAGATCGCAGCAAGATGAATCTTGATGGACGTGTGCACCAGTCCAGCTTTGGCCAGCGTCAGTAGGTACGGCAGTACTTGGGGAGCCGTAATCCGTAGAGGGTTAATCTTCTGTGCGTGGCACCAGACAGAGAACCTCTTCCATTTGTGTCCGTAGCATTTAAGAGTTGAGGACGCCCTGGCCTTTGCAAGAACCTCTCTGCAGTCGGCCGGTATGTCGTATCCTCCAAACTCTAACGCTGCAGGAGCCAGGCCTGCAAGCTCAGCGACTTCGGGTCGTGATGGAGGATGGCGCCTCCTTCCCTGGAGAGAAGATCCGCGTCCACTGGCAGCTTGATTGACGGGGACGCTGACAAGTCCAGAAGGTCCGGGAACCATATCTGCCTCGGCCACCAGGTGCGACGAGGATCATCCTGCACCGTGACCTCTTGAGCTGGTTGATGAGCCGGATCAGCAATGGCAATGGAGGGAACGCGTATAGAAACAGGCCCTCCCAGGGGAACGAGAAAGCATCGCCCATGCTCCTCGGCTGGGGAAACCTGCTGGCGAACCTCCGGCACTTGGAGATCGTCGCCGTCGCGAACAGATCAATCTGGGGTGTGCCCCACCGTCGGAAGAGGCGGTCCACTAGATCCTGTCGTAGTTCCCACTCGTGGCACGAGCGCAGATCCCTGCTGAGTGAGTCGGCGATGGTGTTTTTTATCCCTGCCAGATGAAACGGCACCAGAAACATCCCTTGGGCGACGGCCCAATGCCACAGATCCTGCGCCTCCATGGACAGGGCTGGGGACCTGGTTCCTCCCTGTTTCCTGATGTAGAACAGGGTGGTGGTGTTGTCGGTGAAGATCCTCACCACCTTGCCCTTGAGGGACGGAAGAAAGGACCTGAGGGGCCAAAACACTGCACGGAGCTCCAGGACGTTGATATGGAGGGACTTCTCCGTCGGGAGCCAAAGGCCTCTCGCGTGCAGATTTTCGGTGTGAGCTCCCCACCCTTCCAGGGAGGCATCCGTGGTCACTGTCTCCTGGTGGCCGGGGGTCTGGAAGTCCATGCCCGCCGTCAGATGCGCGCGGGTGCCCCACCACCGGATCGCTCGTCGGAAACTCTCGTCGAGTGCGATCCTCTCCTCGAAGCTGCCCGTCGTCTGGATCCAGCGCGCGTCCAGGAACTCCTGCAACGGGCGCATCCGGAGCCTGCACAGGCGGATGAGGTAAATGCAAGAAGACATCATTCCGAGGAGGGACTTGATGGACCTCACTCTGGCCGCGTCCGCAACCAGCATCCGCTGCACCTTGCCCAAGATGGCCCTCGTCCTTTCCTCCGACGGAGAGGCCAGAAGCGACACTGTGTCGAGCTTCGCTCCCAGAAACAGTGCGTTTTGCGCGGGCACCAGGTGGGACTTGGCGTAGTTTATGGAGAATCCCAGGTCCGTGAGAAGTTGGACGGTCCTTGCCGTGTGCTCCACGGCGAGCTCCTTCGTCTTCGCTCGGATGAGCCAGTCGTCCAGGTAGGGGTAGACGTGGATCCCCTCTCGGCGCAGCTGCGCCGCCACCGTTGCGAGGCACTTGGTGAACACCCTGGGCGCCAACCTCATTCCGAAGGGAAGGGCTCTGAACTGGTAGTGACGCCCTTGGACCACGAACCTGAGAAACTTTCGGTGTCCCTTTAGGATGGGAATATGGAAGTAGGCATCCTCCAAATCCAACGACGACAGGAAATCGCCCTCCTCCAGCTGACCCAGGACGTGTTGGGTGACCATCCGGAACTTCTGTGCCTTGATGAATTTGTTCAGTCGTCGTAGGTCCAGGATGGGACGCCATCCTCCCAACTTCTTCTTCACGAGGAAGTATCTTGAGTAAACTCCGGAGCCCCGGAGTCTCTTTGGGACGAGCTTGATGGCGCCCTTCTTGAGCATCGCCTTTAGCTCCAAGAGAAGTTGAGGGACGTGATGTTCTTTCCTGGCCACAGGGGGGACGCGCGGGCACCTCTTTAGAAACTCGAGCGCGTGACCCTGAGCTAGGGCGTCCAGCACCCAACGGTCGGTGGAGATGGACTCCCACACGCTGACGAAGCTCGCCAGCCGGCCTCCCACCGGGGTGCTTCGGTGGGGGCCCGATCCCACGGCTGGTTCAGTCCTGCTTCGACGAGGCTTTGCCGCCTTGTCCTCCTTGGCGACGACGGCGGGGTCCGCCTGACTTGCCTCGTCCCCTGTAAGCTTCCTGCGACGACGAACGGGCCGCTTGACGGTAGGTGGAAAATCCGCCACCGGAACCTTTGGAGGCACCCCGTTTGCCTCCGCCGCTCCGAAAGGGCGGCCGCCGTTGCTGGAGAACCCCAAGAGCCCGGGCCGTCTCCGTGTCTGCCTTGATGGCTTGAAGGGAATCGTCCACTGTTTTTCCAAACAGGTTGTTTCCGTCGAACGGCATGTCCAAGACTCTGGTCTGCACGTCCTGACGGAAGTCAGTAGCCTTGAGCCATCCACGCCGCCTAAGGCACACGCCGTTGCCCAACTGGCGAAATCCAGTGTCAGCGATGTCCGTCGCAATCATAATGGCGTGGTCCGACGCCACCTCTCCTTCCTGCAAGATCTCTAGAGCTTCAGCCCTCTTGTCGTCCAGTAGGAAGTCAAGCAGGGGGGCCAGTTTGTACCACAACTCCCTGTCGTAGCGGGCTACGATAGCCAAGGCGTTGGCCGCCTTAATCGTCGTCGCTGCAGACGAGATGACTCTGCGTCCCATCGTATCCAATTTCTTTCCCTCGCCGTCCGGCGGGGAGGTCGACGTAGAGGCCGCGCCCCCCGCTTTCTTCCTGGCCGCCGCGGAGACGACCGAGTCCGGGGTCGGCTGTGCCCGAAGGCACAAGGGGGCCGCGTCCGGGACCTGGTACTTCTTCTCGTACCGATCCCTTCTAGCCGGCGTCGTGGATGGGTTCTTGAGGAGGGCGAGGCCCTCATCCCAAATATCGTCCAGTAGAGGTACAGAGAGGACCGTCTTCCTCTTGGTCTCGCGCCGTTGATAAAGGAAACCTTCCTTCTTCTTCTCTTCCGGGCAGAGCTGGAAAAGCTCGGATGCCCTGGCGATCATGGAGTGAAACGATCCAATCTCGTCGGGCGGGGAAGCCCGGGTGGGAGGTGACGACGGCAGATCCTCGTCGTAAACCTCGTCCGTACCCGTCGCGGCCGTGTCAGTCCCCGTATCATCCCCACGAGTCGTGGACGGGGAGGAGGGCTGAACAGGGCGCGATGGCTGAAAAGGAGGCGGAGGATGAATCCTTCTTCTCTTAGGGGGAGGGCTCCCAGAAGGGCCTGGCTCCGGGTCCCCCGTCGGGAGCGGTTCCTCGGCTGGTGGTAACGGCAGTCTCGTCCTTATCTCCGAGCATAAGGACTGTATAGCCAACAAAATGGCCGCCGAGTTGTCTTGCGGCACTGGTTGAGGGGAGTCCGACGGGCGGTCAGGGGCCCCGTCGGCACCCTCGACGTTATCGTCATCTCCTACGTCGGGGTCCCTCCCAACGGGCTGGTCGTCTTCCACGCCAACGCCGTGGCTTAAGACTTCAATCAGCTCTTCCTCAGAGGTTGAGGCCGAATCCACAACGACCTCCTGCCCCCCCTTTTTCTTCTCCGTCGGAGGTTTCATGGGGGTCCTGTCGATTGGGCATAAAAGAGGACTCCCTCCGCGGTGGCAGGGAGACTCTGAGCCCCGAGGTCGCCACCACTGGTGTAGCCTCCACAGGCTGAGCCAGGGTCGCCGCGACTGTCTCGATAGAGGCCTTGGCCGGATGGATTAAGGCTTTCACCACCTTAGGTGCACTCACCGCCTTCTCCTTGGGGGGAGGGTCACTGCCTCGCTCCCCCTCCGATGGGGCCTTCGAGCTCGACCGGGGTCTCTCCAGGAGCTTCGCCGGGTGCTCGGCCTTCCTCTTTCCCGAACCAGAGCGTTGGCTCGTGGTTGATGGTGCCGGGGAGGATGCGCCCTGCCTGGCGCCCGTAGAGTCCGACTGTTCGGCGCTCCCGGTGCCAGCGGACTCGCGGTGCTTGGCCTTGTGTTGGACCCCCGTCGCCGGGGCGTCCTCAACGGTCTTAGAAGACCGCTCAGACTTCTTCTTCTTCTTCTTCTTCTTCTCGCCTGACGGGCTCTTCCCTTCCAGCCAGTTGGCGAGACGTTGATGGCGGTCCTTCATGGTCCGCTCCGACATATTGCCGCAAAACGCACAGTCCTTCTCCACGTGCGTCTTGTCCTCATGTAGGCAGTAAAGACAAAGGGAGTGTTCGTCCTCCTTAAAGACATTCTGAAGCTGGCATCCAGGGCAGACCCTGAACAGCTTTCCAGGCGTCAAGCTTCCCTTCTCCTGGGCCATGTTCGAGATGGGCCTGAGAAACTTCTGGAGTCCTCCAAAAGCGTGGCTCGACGAAATCTTCACCCTTGAGGGGCGTAGACGAATCCGACACGGGTCCCTGTTGATCGGATGAAGAAACGGTGGAGCTTGAGGCTCTTTTGACCGAAAAATAGAAGTTTTTTGAGGAAAAACGTGAAAAAATAGCACTAACGCTCGGGAGCAATAGCACGAGGATCCCAACACTTGAACGTGCGGTAAAAATCTGAAGATGGCTGCCAGAGGCGGGGCTTAGGTAGAGGGCAGTCATTGGCTGTGGTCAGTATGACGCAGAGATCAGTGATTGGTTACTACTACGAAAGACAGATCAGAAACGAAACTGATACTCATTTTTTCTTCAGCGTGGATTCCCAGCCTGACGACGGGGAATATTCATGAGCATGTGAATCCATGCCAGACCCCATGCTGGAGAACTACAAAATCACACTCCAAAGCTGCCTTCCAGCAAAATTCAAATGCCTTCAAACACACAGGAAAAACAAAAGAGGAGGAGGCATCGCGATAGCTTTCAAAGAACACCTTAAAATAAGAACAGACGAACTACTCAACATCCTCAACTGCGGATCCATGGTCATACACCTAATAGCGAGCCCAAAAACCAACATCACATTCATCCTGGTGTACAGACCTCCAACTTATGATCCATCCTTCGTCGACAACTTCACAGAAGCCATCACCAACATAGCAATCAACCACGAACACCTAATCATCATGGGGGACTTCAACATCTGGTTCGAAGACAATCACGCCAACTCCCAAAACTCATTGACTGAACAACTCACCACCATGAAACTACGACAACTAGTAAAAGGGGCAACACACTCGGCAGGACACTCTCTGGACGCAATTTTCGCTGAGCAAAAACTCATCACCACGGCACCACCAATACAAATACTATGGAGCGACCATCTCATCATCCCATTCGTAATCAGTCTGCCTACGCAAGTTTCAATCCAACCCCCTAAACTCTCACCCACCACAAAAAGAAACTGGAAAGACGTCAAAGAAAGCAACCTCTTCGAACAACTGGAGTTAACCAAACCCTCAACAACAGAACTAGAGCTAGCTAATCTAGACGGGACAGCAGAGATATTACAGAAATGGATTGCAGATACAATTGGCAAGATAGCCTCGGAAAAACCATTTACACCATCAAAAAAGAGAGCAATGGCTAAGTGATTTACCCCACTATTAAGCACCATGAAAAAGGAAAACAGAAAGATGGAACTTGAATGGAGAAAACATTACAACCAAGACAAAAAAACACTGTTCCAGAAGCAAATCCATGCATACAAAAAGGAAATTCTAATTCTAGACATCCTTGAGATGTAAAAACTAAGAGCCCTTTTGGGATCTAGTCTATGCAGTCTCTCCTCTTCCTTGCCCAAATGAGGAGGATAAAATGTTGGTAGTATTATTTTTTGTGACAAATGGAAGTCCGAAACTACCTTTGGTAAAAAGTAAGGTTTAACTTCCTTATAAAAAATAGTATATGGTGGTTTGCATGAGAGAGCCTGTAGTTCACTAACCCTGCGGCCTGATGATAGGGCCACAAGAAGGACAGTTTTTAGTGTTAGAAGCCTCAATGGACAGGAGTGCAGAGGCTCAAAAGATTCACATAACAAGGGTTTCAAAAGCCGTAAAGACTAAATTTGAAAATTTATGAAATGATTTTAAATGGTATCCAGCAGGATATCCTACTTATTCCAACTTAGAACAACCCAAGGTCACCATAAGAAGCATAGAGCAACATCATTTTACACAAAGAAAAACGTATTTTCTTTCTGACTTATTTATTTCACAAAAAAGAGAGAGTGTGTTTAACAAATACATAAAATTCATTACTTTCAACAAAGACATACAGTTATAATTTGAGCAAAATCTAAGTGCAATTACGGTTTAAGCAAAATTTAAGTGCATTTTATGAAAGTCCGCCAATTGGTCTAGGCAAAATATAAATGCACTTGTAAGCAATATACAGGTCTGCCAACGTCCACTTTTCACTTGGTATATGAAGAGAAAAGAAAGATATGCAAGTCAAAAATGTTAGTACTAGATTTAAATCCCAAGTTGGGACATGAAAAGGTACTGGAGGGTATACGTTAGTAAGCCCTTTTAAGAATTGAATTATTAATGGTATTTTGAAATATGAAACCTCTTCCGAGGTGCGCTTGAAAATGGACAGCGCAGCAAGGTATCCTTTGATTGTTCCTATCTGGAGCCCCAGATTGGCTAGATGTAATAGAAAAGAGAGCACTACTGGAGTGCCACATTGAAAAGGGTCCACATCCTTATCTTTGCACCAGTTACTAAACCTGTTCCAGCGACATCGGTACAAAGATTTTGTTGCTGGCCTTCTGGCCGAAAGCAAGACTTCCATTACATCATCCGGAAGATCACAATCCTTGTATCTCAACCTCTCAGAAACCATGCGTGAAGGTTGAGTGTCTTGACCTCTGGATGGAGAACCCGACCTTCCTCTTGCGAAAGAAGATCCTCTCTTTGTGGAAGACGTATTGGAGGGCAGATGGACATGTCTAGAAGGTCCGGGTACCACGTCCTCCTGGCCCAATCCGGGGCAATTAGGATCATGGTTTTCCTGAACTTTCTCAACCTCCTGATTACTTGAGGAATCACGGGGACTGGGGGAAACGCATACAGTAGTGGAAACTTCCACTCCACTAAGAATGCGTCTCCCAGAGCTCCTCTTTGAGGATATTCCCTTGAGCAGTACTGATCGCACTTCCGGTTGATAGCGGTGGCGAACAGATCCACTTGAGGGGTTCCCCAAAGGGCGAAGATCTCCAGAAGGACTTCCTGAGCCAGCTCCCACTCGTGAGAGACCGTGCTCCGCCTGCTCAGAGCGTCTGCCGCCGTGTTCTTCTCTCCGGCTAGGTGAATTGCCGATAGAGAGATTCCTTCTCGTATTGCCCAAAACCAGAGCTGCATTGCCTCTCTGCACAGTGGTAGTGACCCTACACCTCTCTCTTGTTGAGGTAATAAATGACCACTGTATTGTCCATCATTATCAGGACATTCTTTCCCTGTACAGAGGGCAGAAAGGCCTTCAGCGCTAGTCTGATTGCACTCAGCTCCAAAAGGTTGATGTGTAGTTTGGACTCCGATGGAGACCAACGACCGCTGATTGTCAGATCGTTGGTGTGTGCTCCCCACCCCGTGAGTGAGGCGTCCGTCACTACTGTTCTCTCCGGCCATGGTTGCCAAAAAGATTCCCCCTTGAGAATGTTGTTGTTGCAAGCCCACCATAGAAGATCCTGAGCAACTGCACTCGGGACTTGCAGAAGATCCGACATATTCCCTGAGGACTGGGACCACTGAGTTCTGAGTGCCCATTGAAAAGATCTCATTCTCAACCTGGCCTGTGGTACTAGGAAAATGCAGGATGCCATGAGGCCGAGCAACCTGAGAAAATCGAAGGCCGGAAGATGTTGGGCATTCTGGAACTTTGTTACCATCTGCTGGATGTGGAGAGCTCTCACTTCGGTAGGCAAGGCTTTTCCCGAGGAAGTATCCAAGACTGCTCCGATAAACTGGAGCTTTTGGGATGGTATCATATGGGACTTCTTGAAATTGAGGGAGAAGCCCAATTTGTGGAGGAAGTGGCAGGTGATCGAAAGATGTTCCTGAGCTTGTTTTGGAGGACATGCTCTGATCAACCAGTCATGCTTGCAGCCATGGATCTGCTGATACTATCAGCAGTATCCAGTCCAGACTGGAGACATTCCCCCATTGCCTCCTTCCCGTCTTTGACTATATTCAGGAAGCCTTCCCTTTCCTCGCCTTCCGGAATATGATCAGCCGCCGACGAAATACAGTCCCACAGGGTATGGGTAAACCTGGCCAGGGTACAGGTGACATTTGTCGATTTAAGGGCCTGAAGTGAAAACTTTACGTGCCCAGGCATCAACTTTTTTATCCTCTCTATCTGGAGGGATAGTGGGATATGCAGTTTATTTTGATGTAGATGCTGCCTGAATAACTAGACTTTCTGGAGTTGGATACCTGTTCAAGTATTCAGGATCCGTACCAGTTGCTCTGTATTTCTTGGGGAAATTACTATCTGCAGCAGCAATGCTCTCAGGTTTTTCCCAGTTTTTCTCCACCATCTTCTGAAGATCCCTGTGAAAGGGGAGAACTGGATCTTTTTGAGGACCTCTGACAATAATATCTGTCATGTTGTCCTGTTAAAAACTGGTGAAGTGTTACCCGAACCCATATACTCAATCACTCTGGTCATAAGACTCCTGTACCCGGAGTCTGCATGTTCTGCAGGATCATGTCTGGCAAACTAATTCTGGGGAGGTGTCAATTCCACTGGCAGAATGTAGAGTCACTCAGGTCTCTCATATTAGACTCTTGATCAATGAGTTCCTCAGGAACTTATTTTGTGCCATATGAAACTCCAAAAGGAGTGACTTCATCTTCCTCCGAGCCAGATTCCTCATAAATTGAGGACATGGACTTAAAAAAGTCTGACCTGGGCAACAGAGTGAATCGCCTTTCTTCCTCTACCATATGTGTCGAAGAAATGGAAAAATCCTTCGAAGTTGTCGAAGGAATCTTCAATGACTTCGAAGATGACTTCATACAGACGTCGGGGTTGTTTTTGGTTTCGATGCCGAAACGATCGACGCCGATTGCGTCGAAGTTGTCGAAGCCTTCGACGACTTATGTTTTTTATATGGCACCGGAGAGGTGCTCGTCTCTCGAAGAGTCCTCGACGACTTGGCGTCAACTCGAGTTTTTCGAGTATCCTCGACACTACTAGTTTTTACCATGGCAGTTTTAGACTTCCCTTTGTCGTCCAATGGAGCGACTTTAGGGGTATGGCTTTTCCGAGGTTCATTCGAGTGGGTCGGGCCGCATTCTCAAATACCTCCATCATCTTTTTACGTAATTCCTCCCATTTTCTGGGGGAATCCGATTTTGTCGGACATCGACTTTCTTCAGTCGACTCAGAAGATGATGATGAGGGAGATCTACGTCTCCTGTTCATTTTTTTGGACGAGGAAGAAGAGTGTCTTGATTTACTCCTAGATCAAGATCTCTTGGAATGCCTATGGCGATCCGATTCCTTCAAATCAGTCGCTTTTTTATGTTTTTTGGACGTAGGCTTTTTAGAGGCTTCCCTCCCTACCGACAGTTTACCTCTCCTCTCACGAAGAGCTTTCTCAGTCATGGATTGGTAGGAACCACAGTCGTCGGTTCGGTGACTAGAACCGAGACACCAGAGACAAACCCGGTGAGGATCCGTGATCGACATTTTCGATCCACAATCTACACACTTCTTGAACCCAGTTTTGGGTGTCGAAGGTTTCGAAGACGACATTTTCTTCACAGAAAATCTCAAGCGTGCCGTTCTCGATTGCGAAGCGATCGGAAAAATGGAACTGAAGCAACGGGCGCGGCTCGAGCAATTTATACAATCGATGACGTCGACAGAGTACGGAGTCCGTCGAGGGACAATCGACGCCACGACCTCGAGCACAGTGCCCTCTGCCGAGAAATTCCTTTTCCGAAGCAGCGTAGCTGGAGATAACGATTTATCATAAGATGAGGAATACATGGGAGGACACAATCCATTCGAAAATAACTTTTTAATTGGCATTTCAATTTGAAGTAAGAAGAAAGAATCCTTTTGATTTACCAAATAGTAGCTGTGAAACTTTAACAACTGTCTTAAGAGTGAAGAACCTTTTGAAACCGAGATGGTCACTTTGCCAATTGAAAGACATACATGATGAAAGGAATTGTGTATTGTACTTGGAGTGGAACTTGGTTAGTGAAAAGAAATTTCCTACATTTGAACTTAGATTTGAAACAACCTAAATTGATCCAGTGGAAGGGGATCTAACCCTGGTCACAAGAATTAATTTTTCTTTAAGTTTGAATGTATATGTTGTAACAGCCAAATGATCCCTGTAGGATTTTTGCTGTATGTATTAGTGTGAGGGACAGACATTTTTCAGACACTAGGCCATTTTCCTTTAGTTTTGATTAGTTAGGTTAGGGAAAGTTAGGCGTTTGTCTCACCCTTTATTATTTAATACATGGCAATTTATGATAAAATTCTGCCTATGTGTCCATCGCCAATGTCTGACTCCTGACATCGAGTATCACCCCCTTCTTCGTTCTAAACATGGAACCAGCTCTATGGTGCTTTTTGCCAGAAGCCAACAGATCTCTTCCAGGAGGAAGGGGTCCGGCGACCAGGGGCTATGCAGAGGACCATGGTCCGGGGGTGCTGTAGAAACAGGATGCAATAACCCTGTCAGGTGACCTGTAAGGCCCAGGCATCAGATGTGGTTTTCGACCATTCCACGCTGGAAAAGGTGAGCCTCCCCCACACAGGAGACATGTGGTAAACACCTCACTGACGATTGGCGACTTGGGGAGCGACGGGAACCGTGGCCACGGCAACTCCACCCCTTCTGAGGACCTTATCCCTACTTCTTGGGAAGCGTGTTCCTCTTCCCGGGGTAGATTGAGCACAGCCTCTCTGGGCAAAGGCGGTGAATGGGAGAAAAAGCCAAGCTATGAGTCAAAGGTTGTGTGGAGGGCTGCTGCATGGCCAGCCCCAAGGACGTAACTGTCGTTCTAGACAACTGAACATTTTGGAGGGTGTTTTCAGCCTTGACTCCAAAAAGGTTGCTGCCATCGGAGGACATTCCCAACAATCTGGCTTGGACGATGGCCGCAAACCCTGATCTCCTCAGTCAGGGGAGGCATCTGACCAACGTGCTAGTGGCCACAGCCCACCACACACAGTCTGCAGTGTCCAGCCCTGATTGCAGCATTTGGCATTCCACCTCTTTGCCATCAGAGATCAGGGATTGGAAACCGCCCCTCAGTTCCCTCTCCTGAATGTGATCGGCTGAATTAGGCACTGCCGTCAAAAGGCTAAAGGAAAACTTCACCATGGCGCAAGAGGCATTCACAGCCCTCAGTGCCAGATTGACAGACGCAAGTACCTTTTTGCCCCATGCAAACCTCTTACTCTCCTTGTTCGGTGGAAGGGACAGGAAGGTAGATAACTTCAGGCTAGCCGTAGTGGCCTGAAGCACCAAGCTCTCAGTTAAAGTGTGGGTGGAGAGAAAGGCTGGGTCTGGCGGAGCGGGGTGGTGTTTCTTCGCCATGTCTCTGCCCACAGCCGGAACAGAGGCAGGCTTCTCCCATACCGCCAGTAAGGGCACTCAAACTGCCACATTGAAAGCAGGAGCGTCTCTTTCTTGTGCACCTCATCCAGAATGTCACTAAATTCATTTTGAATGTTGGACCTGGATGGAGCAGACCATCCCAGAGTACTGGCCAAGTTAGCCATAAAGCGCTGCAAACACAGCTTCAGGTTTTCTCAGGGCGGGAGATGCCAAGTAATCCATCCCGAGGAGGTGTAGAGGCTGCTTTCTACTTGCAGGCCCTCTGCTAGCGCCAGCACATCCTCGCCTTCTACATAAAATTCTTCCAGGCAATCCCTCACATCTAAGGAGCACAGAGGTTACAACCCAAAAGGGACCCCGTCACCCTCATCGTCCTAGATATATCTTTGCCATAAAACCATCCAAAGGGAGTGGGGCGTATTCCTGTCGAGCCTCAGTGGCCCCGGGGCCGACGATGTCGCCGGTGCTGGCACTGAGGGTATGGCGCCCAAAGGCGGAGGCCTGCCAGGGCTGAGTGACCTTAGCTTCCTTTTGGTCCAGGCTCAAGGCCAAGCCCATGGGTGTACGAGAGTGGTCCTTTGAAGCTGCCCTGCCAGTGGTAAGGAACAAGTTACTTCACTGGATAAGGGGAGCAGGCCTCTTGACTTCAGAGGACTGCTGTCCGTCGTTTACTGCACGAACGGTAAGTTTCGAGTAATTCTAATGTCTTTAAAAGTCTTTAGTAATGATGTCTCTTGTTTTGCAGGGTTCCGGCGATGGCGGATGACGGGCTGAAGTGAGTTGAAGATGGAGCCCGTGTGATGAATAGAAGCGCCTGGAAGCACGTAAGTAAGCGCTTGTTGCCTGCTTCACGATGCGCTCTGTCTTTTTATTTTGCAGATACAAGTTCGGAGCGGCTGCAGGGTGCCGGAATACCCACTGGGTTAGATGTGGATAGGAGTAATGGCACGTGAGTATTAAAGTTCCCCAATGTCTTTAAACGCACCTTGTTTTGTCTTTCAGATGCGGGATGCAGCGCCGAAGGCCTCCGGAGCGTGCGAAGAGTTGGTAAGCTTTTGTCTTTCAGATGCCGGAATGCAGTGCGAAGACCTCCGGAGCGCACGAAGAGTAGGTAAGCCTTTGTCTTTCAGATGCCGGAATGCAGTGGAGGCGTTGGTGACAGCCGATGGACCAGGTAAGTGAAGCGCTGTCACTGAAGACCGTAATGCTAACCTGTTCTTTCTTGTCTTTATAGGTGTTGCTGAAGACTGGATTCAGGATGGTAAGCCTTTTTCCTTAGGCCCAGGATCAGATGCAGAAGACACGATGAGCGTTCTGCTGCAGAGGATGCAGAATAACGCAAAGCAAGATTCATCCATCGGGTGTGGTTTAAATAGCCTCCTGTAGTGCTTAGGTGTCTCCTTCCACAGCCACGCCTAGATAAGAAAAGAGTTCCTGCTTTCCAGAAGAGTTCCAGTGTTCTGAACCTAGGGAGTGGCTCCTGCCCCACCCAACAGGAAAAGTAGTTCCAAACAGAAGAGGATCAGAGGCTCAACTGGCAGGCAAGTAAGCAGCATGGTCTGCTGCAGGTAAGTCCACCCAAGCATTATGAGCCCGGCGCTTCCAGCGCTGGGACTGGGCATATTTATGAGCCTGGTGCCACTGGCGCCAGGACTGGGTCCAAAAGGTCCCAATTGGGACTGGTTGGCACTCGGAACCTGGGTTATGGATCTGTTTCCAAGGGAGTTGGGAAAACCCTGACCTTTTGGAAGCAGAGATCAAGACAACCCTGCCCCGAGGCAGATGGAGAGCACGGCGTTCACTTACCTAAGGTGAGAGCGTTAACCTTTGGGGTTCTACAGGAGAAGAGAAAGGGAAGAAGAGAGAGACATTCAATAACCCAGTTCATTAATCCCATATTTTCTATCTGCAGACATCTTACCCTTCGAGTCAGACATCCAGTGCACAGAGGTCCAGCCCAAAGAGCCAGCCGTGTGTTACACATCACCTTTGAAGATACGGTATACGCCCAGTCAAGACCGGCGCCTCTACGGGAATCAGGTGAGCTAAAAACTGACTCCGCAGTCGAAAGGCCCTCTTATATCAATGTGATGGAGCAAAAATGCTGAGTGTACTTAAAACTAAAAACACTGCTGAAATCTGGTCAGCTATCAATCATACGTCTACAGGCCCTCAGATAGCCTTGCAATCTCAAGGAGTCTTGGAACATGAATGGATTTCCTATTATTCTCACCTGTATGCCCCCCCAGATCTTCAAAAGTATGCATCATATGCTATAGCTGACCCACGATTCCAGTTGACGTTTGACAAGGAAGAAATTCTATTTTACATTCACAAAGCGAGTCGGTCTCGGGCCCCGGGACCCGACGGTCTCTCTAATCATCATTTCAAACAGCATCCAGAAATCTGGGCTGAGGTGCTATATAACATCTTTCATTATGCACACTCCTCTCAATGAAAATCTCAATCATGGAAGCATTCGATAGTTCTTCCTATTTACAAAATTGGCGACCGATGCAAATCAGCAAGCTACCGTCCAATTGCTTCATTGGACGCTCCGGGAAAGACCTTCTCTCGCATAATTTTACGTGATCTAAACAAATGGTCCTTAGCCATGAACTTGAGAGATCCTTTCCAATCTGGATTTGTGGCCAGTTTAGGGACCTCACTCAATCTTAGTGTATTGAACATGATCAAGTCATCTTATTCCACTTGGAAACAGCCACTTTATCTAGCTTTTGTGGATTTCCGAGTGGCCTTTGATTCCATTGATCGCCTTCTCTTGTTTGAGAAACGTTCTCGCTACAAATGTCCTGGCTCACTCCTAACCCTAATTAAACTGTTGCACACAAACACAACAATGCAGGCGAGACTCTCTCTGGAGGGGCTTTTGTCCTCCAGTTTTTTTAACCAAACGTGGCCTTAAACAGGGGTGCATCTTGGCCTCCATTCTGTTTAATTTGTTTATTCTTGATATGGCCGAAACCTTCACAGCTATTATGTCAGATGCTCCAAAATTAGGCCTACAACGCATAATATGGCTTCTCTATGCAGACGATCTCGTCCTACTATCCCAGACCCCTATAGGGCTTCAATATCTTCTGGATGGTTTGGACAAGTATGCTCATGACAACAATATGCTTATAAACACAGATAAGACACAAATAGTTGTTTGTAACGGCTCCACGACAAAACAACTTTTTCCAAATACAAGTGGGTGTTACAACGTATTGAACTTACGTCACGCAGTATAAATATCTGGGGGTGCCTTTCACCAACTCTATGTCAGATGCCATCTCTGATCAGACACTTGATCTAAAATTGTCAACATTGATCTCACAGGCCAAGATCTTTTATGTATAAATATGGCAAATTTTCTTGCAAACATGAAATGATGTTTTTCTAACAAAAAGTTGTACCAATTCCATTGTATGGGATCGAAGCTAGACTTCCGCGGGCACAAATGTTTTGGGATCTTCTTGAAACAAGATTTTGGAGGCAAGTCTTAAAACATCCAAACTGCTCGCCCCTTCCCAGCATACGTTATGAATTGGGTTCCCTCAATTTACATGTTCATGTCCTATGGAAAATGTCCACAATACTACGCAAATGTCTCCTAGGACTTAGCTCGAATAACATCTTGAATGTTGTTGCCTACTATCTCTTGGAATCTTACCATAATTTCACTAGCAAGTGGAGGTCCCGTGTATTGGATGCTCTATCCGATGCCTCCATAACTCTAGATATTCTACTGCAGAAGCCTCTGCGAGCGTAAAACAAACTCTTTGAATTCGATTGGATCAGCAACCGTGCTAAATGTGACTCCCTCCAAGACTTCAATGGGGCTCCTTTCAGCCGCAAAAAATTCGTAGCATGGCAGATTACTTAGTTGAGTGCCCAGCCCCGCACATTCGTTATAAATATCTCTGCTTCAGGCTTAATCTGTGGCCAACTACCGCTGTGCTGGCAAAAAGGGGTCAGATTCCAAGTGACCAGAACTTTTGTCGGTTTTGTGCTGACCACTTCAAAAAGGAAATTCTGCAGCATCCGATTGTAGATTGTACAGCTTTGGCAAGCAATCGACAACTATATTTCAAAAATGTGATTTGCATTTATCGATTTCTAGATTCCAAAACTATATGGCAGCTAATATTTTCTAGCTCCAAGTTTGCCGTTAAAATGGCCATAGTTCACTTTCTTGATGCAATTTTGCCGTTCTAACTGAATGTCCAATAGTTACAAGACTATATCAATAGCATAACATGTATTGTTCTCGCTTTAGAAGAGTTGTGCCACTATGGGCACTCCTTGATCATTAAGTGCTCAGTGCGACACTTGAAAGCTTCAAATGCTGGCTTCTACCTGTATTGTAAATTGTATAACGTCTTCTGAGGTTGGACTTAATTCTCCTGGAAGCTAACTTGTCTGCCTTGCACATCTTGTGGGTCAATACCTTGGTAGAATTGTTTTGACATCACATGCAAGTTGTCAAAGAGAGTCATTATTGTTACTATGATTCTGTTAAAACGTATTTTATTACATTGTAATATGTAACTTTTTTATTTTGAAAGGTTGATATTTTTCAGCCAACCCAAAAAAATAAAACAAAAATAAAAATACTTACCTGTAACTATTGTTCCCCAGCATGGTTCTGGCATGGATTCAAATGCTCATGAATATTCATCATCGTCCGGCTGGGAATCCTCAGTAAAAGAAAAAGCAGTTTCACTTTCACATTTAAACTATTTCTCCTCTAAACCAATCACTATCCTCTCGGTCATACTGACCCCCATCCAATGACAGTCCTCTCCCTAAACTCCAGCCCTAATGGCCATCTTCAGATTTAGTAAGCACGTAAAGTGTCAGTATGAAACAAGAAGAGCCATAGAGGGGAAAGAGGGAGGGTTTGCATGTAAATCCATGTGAGACCAATTCTGGAGAACAATAGTTACAGGTATGCAACTTCCACCTTCTCCAGCATGTGGTCAGGCATGTATTCACATGCTCATGTAAAACGATTAAACAGCAGTACGTATACACAACCACGGAAGGTGGCAAGGCTCAAGAGAAGCAATAACACACTCACCTCTGGGACAGACTCACCTCAAGTGAACAGGTTGCACAGCACTACTTGGCCGACTCTATACTCCTCCCTGGAATCCCTGTCGACTCAGTAGAACTTTGTGAAGGTGTACATGCATCTCCACGTAGCAGCCTTGCAGATGTCGAACAGGGGCACACCAGAGAGAAACGCTGTCATTGCTACGATGGATCTCATGGAGTGGGATCTCGGTCTGCCTGGCAGAGGCCTGCTCGCCAGTCGAAGGTGTATGATTCAGCCGGAAAGCCACGTGGAGATGTAAGCCTTCGATAAAGCTTTCCCGTGATTTAAAGGTCCCAACTCCACCAACGTGCCTCATAGAACTTCAAGGTACAAGCCACGTCCAGTGAATGCAAGCCCTCTCCGTTGGTGACGATGGATTCAGGAAGAAGCCTGGAAGAACAGCGCCAAAAGCAACAAAGCAACCAGTGCGTTTCTAGACAGACAAATCCGGTATGGGAGCATTTGATGCTGTGCGTAAGGATACCTTGTTACAGGGTGTTTGTATGGATTGAAGGACATGTTGTCGACAGTCTACACATAGAACCCTTATGAATCAATTAACATTAAAAACGTGTTAACTCATGAAAGGCTAATGAATACTTTGTTATGGAGTGGTCGCATACAAATGAAAGCATGTTATCGAAAGTCTCCGAATGTTGAGAACAATTTAAAGTCACATGGGAGTTACAATATTTAACTAACTGAACGAGAATATTCAAACCATAAAATCTATATAAATTTTGAATGATGCATTGAAAAAATTATAAGTCACTCACCGTAGTGACTAACATATTCTTAGTCCTTCTTCCCCTTTCCTCCATACTGCATGGGCGTCCCTACCAAGGGACGGGAGACAGAACCTTTTTCACCAGAAAAAACGTATTCCCCTTTAAATTTAGAGCAGCGTACGGGTGCGACCCTGGGAGCATGAGCTGCGCTCTCTCTGCTCTGCGCCGCCACACCTCAGTCCCCATAGACGCGTCGACAATAGATTAACATTGCCTAATGACACCAGTTTTATTAGGGGGAAGGATGGTGGGACGTATGGAGGAGAGGGGACTAGTACGTTAGTCACTACGGTGAGTAACCTATAATTACTCTTACGTCCCATCCCCTTTCCTCAATACTGCATGGGCGATTGCACCTAAATGTAGCCCCAGGGTGGAGAGGAGACCCTCTCCTTAAGCAAACAGGTTTCTAAGAACCACCTGTCCGAAAGCGACATCAGCTTTAGAGCCGGCATCCAAACAGTAGTGCTTGAAGAAAGCCGAAGGGATGGCCCACGTGGCCGCCCTACTTATGACTTGCCAAGGGACATGCCGCTGGAATGCGATGGCCGTTGCCTTAGCCCTAACCGCATGGGCATGCATGTTGGGCGGCAGTGGCCTGTGATGTCCCTCGTACACTTCATTGATGGCCAAGACGATCCATCGGGCTAGTGAGGCTCTGGAGACCTGGTACCCTGGTCTTGAACCGCCGAAAGGGATGAACGCAACAGACTTGCGGAAGCCCTTGGTCCTGCCCAAGTAGAATTTCAGTGCACGCCTGACATGGAGGCAGTGCAGAACTCTCTGTGCCTCGTCCTTAGGCTCTGCAAAAAACATAGGCAGGACTATTTCTTCATTCAGGTGGAATGCTGAAGAAACCTTAGGTATGACCGCTGGGTGTGTCCGCAGGACTACCTTATCCTTATGAAAGGGTTCTGAGACGACCAGCACCTGGATTTCGCCAACTCTGCGAGCCGAGGTGTGGCCGACTAACAAGACTGTCTTGATGGTGACCAGCCTGATATCCGCTGATGCCATTGGCTCAAAAGGTTTGTGCGCCAGGGCTCCCAAAACTAAGTTGAGGTCCCACACAGGGTGTGGCCTCTTTATGGGCGGAGAGAGTCTGGCAAGTCCTATCAAATGCTTTTTGAGAATTGGGTTGGAAGAGGAGAAGACCTCCTCCTCCGAGTTTCTGTAAGCCCCAATGGCTGCCATGTAAGTGCGGCAAGTGTCAACCTGCACCCCGAATGAGGGAGGTGCATCGAGAAGGAAAGCATATCGTCCAACGTACATGCCAGGGGGTCAATTCCCTTGGAGCATGCCCAGTACCAGAACCTGGTCCACTTGCTCTTACACTGGGCCCTGGTAGATTTGCTCCTAGCGCCCCGTATGCAGTGGTCGAAGTGTACGAAAAGAAGTAGTGGAACTATGTTCCCTGCTGGCCTGCACCCACTCCCCACAAACCCCATCACCTAGTCCCCTCCCACACACAATACACCCCCCCAAACACTTGCATCTGCTGTTTAAGGGAACGTTCAGTGCAGTGCACTGAAAGTGCAAGTTTCAACTTCTTCCTAAACTTTTATTTTAAAACCAAACCATTCCGGAACGGTTTCTTTTTAAATAAAAGTATAGGAGCTGAAAAAGGTAATTAAAAAAAGAACAGGAGCACCGCTCCCGACCGCTTCGACCACTGCCCGTATGATCTCCAGATTAGCCTGGGAAAGGCTGAGGTGCCTCAGCATGACCTTCTCAGGAACCACGCTGTGAGGGCTAGTTTCTGTGGCGCGGGGTGGATGACCCTGCCCCCCTGTTGCACCAGAAGATGTGCTAGGCTCGTCGGAAGGCGAATGGGAGGCCTCTCCGAGAGGCTGGGCTACTCCCGTGTACCATGGTCTGGCTGGCCACCATGGAGCTATTAGAATGATGTTGAGGCGGCAAGCCTCCTTGATCTTGCATATCACACTGTTTATCAGTGGAGTGGGAGGGAAGGCATAAGTGGACATTCCGTCCCACTGGTTCTGGAATGCGTTTCACCTCAGAACAAAGAAAAAAGGCACATTCCCGTGTCTGAACTGTACACACTGCGGTGAAAGGTGATTCCATCATCCATCCCCAGACCGGGAAAAAAATCAAATTGAAAGACTACGCAACATGCCTCACACCTGGAGTAGTTTACTCCATTAAATGACCATTTGGACTGTTATATGAAGGTCAAACAACTAGACCTGTAAAGGAGAGATGGACCGAAGACAAGTCGACCATCAGATGAAAAACACTAAATCACCACTGTCAAGGCATTTTTTGGAAAACCATCACTCCGTAGCACAACTAAAATTTCAAATTTTGGAAGTGGTTAAACGCCCCCATAGAGAAGGGGATTACCAATCTATTCTATCAAGACAAGAAAATTACTGGATCCACTGCTTGGACACCCTTGACCCAAGAGGACTGAATAAAGAGTTTTCACTGAGATGCTTCATTTGATACACATTGAATTCCACCTTGCTCCCACACATGTCGTATGTCGACCTGATGGATATGACAATATTTATGAATCCATTTTGCCTAAAACATCTTGCCATCTCTCCCTATATACAACCATGTAGGCTTCTAAAATAATAGGGTTCCTCTGTAGATGTCTATAGTACATAGTGTGTGAATTACAGAATAAATAAATACCATATACCATCGTCCGGACGGTGGTGATAATTTAGATCAGATTTTAACTATACTATATTCTTATGAGCTGCTAGAGGTAGCCCATAACAGTCTCCCTATTGAATGTATTTCTATAGTTTGACACTTCAAACATATTAACATGTGGTTTTTAACAGATAACTAACTGTGTTGGGTTTATTATACTTCCATCTAAAAGAAATTAATCTGTACTTTAGCTCTTATAGCTTAATTGCTGACTACTGTACTTGAGTATAATAAAGGACATGTGATTGTTAGTCTATGTAAAAGGGCACCCGCTCCACACCAGTCCATAGTACCACGTCAATATATATTTTTTTTTAGATGGCTCGTTCTTGGAGATACAATTTGATAAGCACTTTTCGTTTGCTCATGATTAGTTACACCAATATGTCTCACATCCTTTCCTTCACAGTACACAAAGGATAACTTGCCTGCACTAGGGTACACAGTACAAAATGGAACTCATGTAAAAACTTATCGGACTCACAGTCCCTCCTCAATTTTGATGATTTACTTATGAGTCCATATTACTCATCCAAGATGGCGGAGCTCACTCTAACCCTGCAGACCATCATTACCGTGGCAACCACCACGCGTCTTGGATTGCAGCCTCGTGAGACACAGCGGATGCTTTGTATAGACAGGTACACCCCTTATCATAGTAGACTGGAACGATACATAATATCCGCTGACCCGGTATTGATCATCCTTTATTTGATCATAACAGATGCCGTATATGGAACAAGTTACATACCTGTAACTGTTGTTCTCCAGCATGGGTCTGGCATGGATTCACATGCTCATGAATATTCCCCGTCGTCAGGCTGGGAATCCTCGGTAAAGAAAAAATCAGTATCAGTTTCGTTTCTGATCTGTCTTTCGTAGTAGTAACCAATCACTGATCTCTGCGTCATACTGACCACAGCCAATGACTGCCCTCTACCTAAGCCCCGCCTCTGGCAGCCATCTTCAGATTTGGTAGCACGTGAAGAGGCAGTATGACCAAGTGAAGAGCCGCAGAGGGGTAGGCGGGAGGGTTCGCATGTGAATCCATGCCAGACCCATGCTGGAGAACAACAGTTACAGGTAAGTAACTTGTTCCTTCTCCAGCATGGGGTCTGGCATGGATTCACATGCTCATGAATATAAGAATAAATAGCAGTACACACATGCACAACCACGGGGGGTGGCAAAAGGCTCAACATTAAGCAATACAACAACTCAACATTAAGCATCTCTTACCTCCTCACCAGGCTCACCTTAAGCGAACAGGTTGCGCAGCACTGCTTGGCCGACCCTGGACTCCTCCCTGGAATCTCGATCGACGCAGTAGAATCTCGTGAAGGTGTGCGTCGACCTCCACGTAGCAGCCCTGCAGATGTCCAGCAGGGGCACACCAGATAAGAACGCCATAGTGGCAGCGATCGCTCTGGTCGAATGGGCTCTCGGACGGCCTGGCAGCGGTCGGTTAGCCAACCGGTGGCAGTGCATGATGCAGCCGGAGAGCCATCTGGAAATAGAAGACTTCGAGAGAGCCTTCCCTTGATTCACAGGTCCAAAGTTCACGAACAGCTGTGATGTCCACCGGAAACTCTTCGTGCGGTCCACGTAGAACTTCAGCGCTCTAGACACATCCAGCGAGTGCAAAGTCCTCTCGGCCGGCGACGAAGGAGACGGGAAGAAAACAGGTAACACCAAGGGCTCGTTAAGATGGAAGTCCGACGGCACCTTGGGCATAAAGGAGGGGTGCGTCCTAAGTACCACCCTCGAGGCATGGAAAGTCAAGTACGGTGCTTTGCAGGATAGAGCCTGGATCTCTCCCACTCGTCGTGCGGAGGTAATGGCCACCAGGAATGCAGTCTTCCACAACACAAACTTCATCGGTGCGGAGTGCATCGGCTCGAATGGGGGCCCCATGAGCCTGGTCAGCACCACGTTAAGTTCCCACGCCGGGGCCTTCACCGGTGGTAACAACCGGAACAGTCCTTTCATCAACTCTTTTACCAGTCGATGGGACCACAGGGACGTCCGTCCTGTGGTTCTGGTATATCTGGAGATCGCCGCCAGATGAATCTTAATGGAGGCATGGGCTAGCCCAGCCTTTGCCAGCGATAGCAGGTACGGCAGCAGTTGAGGGGCCGTAATCCGTAGGGGGTTGATCTTCTGTGCTCGTCACCAGATAGAGAATCTCTTCCACTTATGACCGTAGCATTTGAGAGTCGAGGACGCCCTGGCCTTTGCAAGAACCTCTCTGCAATCGGCCGGTATATCGTAGCCTCCGAACTCTAGCGCTGCAGGAGCCAAGCCTGCAGGTTCAGCGACGCCGGGTCGTGGTGGAAGATGGCGCCTCCTTCCCTGGAGAGAAGGTCCGCATCCGCCGACAGCTTGATGGGAGGGGACGTTGACAAGTCCAGAAGGTCCGGGAACCAGATCTGCCTCGGCCACGCCGGTGCGACGAGGATCATCCTGCACCGGGACCTCTTGAGCTGGCTGATGAGTCAAAGCAGCAACGGCAACGGAGGGAACGCATACAGGTATAGGCCGTCCCAGGGGAACGAGAATGCATCGCCCATGCTTCTCGGCTGGGGAAACCTGCTGGCGAACCTCTTGCACTTCGAGTTCGTCGCTGTTGCGAACAGGTCGATTTGGGGTTTGCCCCATCGTCGGAAGAGTTGATCCACCTGATCCTGGCGCAGTTCCCACTCGTGACACGCGCGCAGCTCCCTGCTGAGCGAGTCGGCGATGGTGTTGCTTTCTCCTGCCAGGTGGAAGGGAACCAGGAACATCCCCTGGGCGACCGCCCAGTGCCACAGATCCTGTGCCTCCTTGGATAGGGCTGGGGGATCTGGTGCCTCCCTGCTTCCGTATGTAAAATATTGTCGTGGTGTTGTCCGTGAAGATCCGCACCACCTTGCCTTGAGCGACGGGAGGAACGATTTGAGAGCACAGAACACGGCTCGGAGTTCCAGGACGTTGATGTGAGGTCTCTTGCGTGGAGATCTCCGGTGTGGGCGCCCCAACCTTCCAGGGAGGCTTCCGTCGTCACCGTCTCCTGGTACGCCGGCGTCTGAAAGTCCTTGTCAGCCGTGAGGTGCACTCGAACGCCCCACCACTGAATCGCCCGCCGGAACACCTCGTTGAGGGGGACCCTGTCTTCGAAGGTGCCCATCGCCTGCATCCAACGGGCGTCGAGAAATTCTTGAAGAGGGCGCATCCGTAGTCTGCAGAGGCGCACCAGGTAGATGCAAGAGGACATCATCCCCAGGAGGGACTTGATGGACCTCACCCTGGCCACGTCCGTGGCTAGCAGGCGCTGCACCTTGCCTAGAATGGTCTTCGTCCGTTCTTCCGACGGGGCCGCCAGGCGCCTCACTGTATCGAGCTTCGCTCCCAGAAACAGGGCCACCTGCGACAGCACCAGGTGGGACTTTGGGTAGTTTATGGCAAATCCCAGGTCTGTGAGTAGCTGGACGGTCCTCGCAGTGTGTTCGACGGCGAGTTCCCTCGTCCTTGAGCGGATGAGCCAGTCGTCCAGGTAGGGGTAGACGTGAATCCCCTGCAGGCGCAGCCGCGCCGCCACTGGTGCTAGGCACTTGGTAAAGACCCTGGGGGCCGACTTCAATCCGAACGGCAGTGCTCTGAATTGGTAGTGGCGTCCCTGGACGACGAACCTGAGGAACTTTCGGTGACTTTTGAGGATGGGAACGAGGAAGTATGCATCCTCCAGGTCCAACGACGATAGAAAGTCGCCTTCCCAGTACTGTCCCAGTACGTGGTGGAGGGTGACCATCCTGAACTTTTGTGATCTGATGTATTTGTTCAAACGACGAAGGTCCAGGATGGGGCGCCAGCCACCCGTCTTCTTCCTGACGAGGAAGTACCTTGAGTATACCCGGAGCCCCAGAGCCTCTTTGGGACAAGCTCGATGGCGCCTTTCCTGAGCATCGCCCGTACTTCCAACAGCAGTTGCGGGACGTGATTTTCCTTCCTGACCACAGGTGGAACGTGAGGGCACTTCTTCAGGAATTCGATAAAGTGTCCTCTTGCCAGGGTATCCAGCACCCAACGGTCGGTGGAGATGGACTTCCACACGCCGACGAAATTCGTCAGCCGGCCTCCCACCGGGGTGCTTCGGTGGGGGCCCGAGACCACGGCCGGTTCAGTCCTGCCTGGAGGTGGTGGCCTTGCCGCCCTGGCCACCTTGCCGACGGCGGCGAGACGCTCCCTGCTTGCCGCGACCCCTGTAGGCCTCCTGAGATGAGGAGCGTGCCGCCTGGCGGTAGGACGATGAGCCACCGCTGGATCCCTTGGTGGCACCCTGTCTGCCTCCTGAGCTCCGAAAGAGCCGTCGTTGCTGAAGGGCTCGGGCCGTCTCCGTGTCCGTTTTTATGGCTTGGAGGGATTCGTCCACCGCCTTCCCGAACAAGTTGCTGCCGTCGAACGGCATGCCCAACACCCTGGTCTGGACGTCCTGACGGAAGTTGGTCGCCCGGAGCCAACCCCGTCGTCGTAGGCAAACACCGTTGCCCAGCTGCCCGAACCCGGTATCGGCCATATCGGTTGCCACCGTTATGGCGTGGTCCGACGCCACCATGCCCTCTTGCAGTATTTCCAGGGCCTCGGACCCCTTGTTGTCCGGCAGGAAGTCCAATATGGGGGCCATCTTAAACCAGAGCTCCCTGTCGTAACGGGCCACGATCACCAGGGCGTTGGCCGCTTTGATCGTCGTCGCCACCGACGAAATGAACTTCTTTCCCTCGCCGACCGGTGGGGAATTTGACGTCGAGGCTCCTGACCCCGCCGCTTTCTTCTTCGCCGCCGCCGAGACGACCGAGTCTGGCGTTGGCTGGGCCCTGAGGCACAGGGGAGCGGTTTCGGGGACCCGGTACTTCTTCTCATACCAGTCCCGTTTGGCTGGTGCCGTGGAGGGGTTTTTGAGAACCGACAGGCCCTCCTCCCAGATGTCATCGATTAGAGGCACCGCGATGACAGTCTTCCTCTTGGCCTCCCGGCGCTGATAAAGGAAACCTTCCTTTTTCTGCTCCTCAGAGCAACAGAGCTGGAACAATTCGGACGCCCTGGCGATCATGGCGTGGAATGAGCCAATCTCGTCGGGCGGCGAGGCCCGTGCGACGGGAGACCCGTTCCGTCGCCCTCAGAACCCGTCGTCGAGCCCAACGCACCGCCATCTCCCGACTCGTGGGAAGATGAGGAGGGAACTGTAGGCCTTACGGGGGTGAGCGGAGGAGAGGGTTGGGTCCTCCGTCGTTTGTTCTGAGGACTTCCCGACGGGCCAGGTTGCGGGTCCTCCGGCCTGGGCCGTGGGAATCTCGTCCTTATCTCAGAGCATAAGGACTAGATCGCAGACAAAATGGCCGCCGAGCCATCCTGAGGCCTAGGTTCCGGCTGCGCCGGAAGGGAAGGCTGCTCTTCCTCGCCATCGTCGTCTTCCTCAGTTATCTCCCGAGGATCTTCCTTACGGGATCGGATCTTCTCGAATTGGACTTCGAGGTTCCTCACGGCCTCGGTCAGTTCCTCCTCCGAGGCTGACCCCGAGCTCGAGGAGGCTACCGTGCCCCCCCTCGCTTCTTCCATCATGGCGGCCACGACGATGGGCTGAAAAGAGGATTCCCTCCTTGGCGGTAGGGAAACTCTAGTCCCGGAGACAGTCTCCGCTGGCGGGGTCTCTGCCGGCTTGGCCAGAGTCGCCGCAATCACCTCGATAGAGGCCTTCGCCTGCTGGGTAGGGGCCTTCACCACCTTAGGTGCGTCCCGGGCCTTCTCCTTCGGGGGAGGGGCGACGCCTCGCTCCCCCTCTTCCGAGATCGGACGGGGCTTCTCCCGAAGCTTATCCGGGGTCTCGGACTTCCTCTTCCCCGAACCGGAGCGCTGGCTCGTGGTTGACGGTGCCGGGGAAGGTGCGCCCTGCCTGGCGACCGAAGAGCCCGACCTTTCGGCGCTACCGGAGCCAGCGGACTCGCGGCGCTTGGCCTGGTGTTGGGCCCCCGTCGCCGGGGCGCCCGCACAGGACTTAGAAGCCCGCTCGGACCCTTTCTTCTTCTTCTCACCCGTTGACACCCTTCTCCAACCAGCTGGCGAGTCGGGATCGATGGTCCCTCATGGTCCGCTCCGACAAGTTCTTGCAGAACTGGCAGTCCTTCTCTACATGAGTCTTGTCCCCATGAAGACAGTAGAGGCATCGCAAATGTTCGTCTTCCTTAAACACATTCTGCAGCCCGCATCCAGGGCAGCTGCGAAACAGCTTGGGTCCGGGCGACGAACTCGCATCCTGGGCCATCTCGAAGTAGGCCGCGAATCTTCTGGAATCCTCCAAGAAGTTGATTCGACGAAATCTTCACCCTTGAGGGGCGTAGGAAAATCCTGCAACGGGTAGCCGTTAACGGGAGTAGACACAGTGGAGCTTGAGGCTCGATTAACCGAAAAAATGTGAAAATTCACCTGAAAAAGCGCGAAACATGCAGTAAAAGCTCGAGAGCTAAGCACGAGGACTCCCAACACTTGAACGTGCGGTAAAAATCCGAAGATGGCTGCCAGAGGCGGGGCTTAGGTAGAGGGCAGTCATTGGCTGTGGTCAGTATGACACAGAGATCAGTGATTGGTTACTACTACGAAAGACAGATCAGAAACGAAACTGATACTGATTTTTTCTTTACCGAGGATTCCCAGCCTGACGACGGGGAATATTCATGAGCATGTGAATCCATGCCAGACCCCATGCTGGAGAACAGTGTGTATACACTGAACACGTTTTGTGTACCCCATTGAAAGCCAGCGAATCGAACTGCGCAGACTGACTGTGGTCTCCGGTGGCATTCACCATAGTAACCACCATGTGCAACGCTAAGATGTTCTCTTGGAATATACTCGCCTGAGAAAGGTACTCAACTTTATATATACAAGCCATAGATGACAGGCTCCTGTGGTGTATACAGTAGTGGTTTTTACATAGTAATTATCTGCTCTTTCCCACTTAGAGTAGACATTGGGCTACAAACTTGCAAGGAAAAAAAAAATTGGCCCACGCTTTGCGACGATATTCTAGCTACAAATAATCTGCATTTATGCGACTTTCATGGCTCCACATGAGTGAGTCGGTTTATCTAATTATTTTATTTTTTATTTTTGCATTAACACAATGTGCCTTGGCTAACTGAATAGTTCATTTCATTCTATTCTTCACTTTTAACCTACAGATAAGGCTAGCTAGATTGAATCCATTGAGCACAATTGTACTGCATTATCTCCAATTGAAGGATTCAGTGATTTCGCGCTAAGAGAAAAACATCTTCCCCTTTCCCAGAATGGGAGTAGTTACTTTCATCATTTATTTTATTGTTCCTTGTTTTTTTTTTTTTTATAATCATCGTATCTCTATGCCGAACACTACACAGATCTTAAATGTATTCTTTTTAGCCAGCATCGTCATGACGATGCATGTCATACCTCTGCTACAACGCGAATATGATACATGCCATTTCTCTTAACACATAATAGCGAGTATTGTGCCATAGTCACACCTAGCAAACTAATGATCTGTGAACTGGTGCTCACCGGGTGCCCTTTAGACACTAGGTCTTATCCAGTATGATACTGGACATTGGAAATACCTCTTGAATGTATAGTATGAACAATTATGATGATTTATGTACCTTCTATTTTCTGCATTCACTTCCTTTCGTAACGCTATGCATTATACTTTACCATCTGCAATATATTCTTGTTACACTGGACTCTATGGTTATGGAAAACATACTTATGGGAATTATTTCTCTGTTTTTCTTGTTTTTATATTTTCTTTAAATGCTCCTCAGTTCAATTAGGCTCAAGAAGAAGAGGAAAAAACCTCGAAACGCGTCAGCCAAGTATATTGAACTCCTGGATGTTCTCTTTTGCATTATCATCAATATACCTATACTTGAAATACTTTTTTTGATTAAAAATATTTAACCTCTCAAATTGATACTATTATTGAACATAATTGAACGTTCTTGCATGTTTAATTTTGATTGCATTATTCAATGTCTTTGGACAGTATACTATAGTGTGCAGGGGACGGGAGGGTTCCTAATTTGGATCCTCTTATTCCCTTCATTTTGTGTAATATTGGTCTTGTGCCAAGACCATCTTTTCTCCCCTGCACCTTAAAATTCCTGAACATCGATACCTTCACATGAAAAAAATTAACTTGAAACTATTAGTGTGCACCGACAAATCCACGTTTTCTGGAATGTGTCTCCCAGGGAGCCGGGGACATTCCCCTGCCAGGAGGAGAACCATTGGCACTTCCTGGTGTCCCATGAGGCGAGGAGGTCCATCTCGGGATGACCCCATTTGCTGAAGATCTCCTGCAATACTAGGTTGTTCAATTGCCAATAGCAATTGTCCGCTCCCAGTCTGCTGAGTCGGTCCGCCTCCAGGTTGGCTACACCCGGAAGGTGGACGGCATGAGGTAAATGTAGTCCAGGGCCCATTCCCACATGCTGACTGCCAACCTGCACAGTGGAAGGGATCTGGTGCCTCCCTGCTAGTTCACGTAGAACATGTTGGTCGAGTTGTCTGAATGAGGACGACTTTGCCCTCTATAGCCGGAAGGAAAGCTCTGCAAGCTAGCCTGATGGCCCTTAGTTCCAGTCAATTGATGTGATACTTCTGTTCATGGCGGGTCCAGGTGCCGTGGACGCTGTGGTCATCCAGGGTGGCCCCGCAGCCCTCGAGAAAGGAGTCTGTAGTGATGTTGACCTGCGGGGTAGGTGACTAGAAGGGGTTGCCCGTCCGCAGGTTGCAGTCCCTGGACCACCAGGTGAAGTCCGGGTGAAGAGAGGGAGGAACGTTTATCATCTCTCCCATGAAAGCCCCATTCCTGGTTCCATGATGCTGCTAAGTGCAGCTGGATTCTCCTCATTCTGATTCTCGTGTGGGGGACGGCCAGAAGGACCGCCGCCATGAGACCTAGTAGGTGGTGGTACCACCAGGCCAAAGTCACTTCTCTGCTGAGGAAGTGCGCAATGGCCCTCTTGAATGCTGTGATCTTGTCCTCCGTAGGAAACACTGTCTCGGAGCCTGTGTCCCAGATGTGGCCCAAGAAGGTCAGAGTCTGTGTAGGCTCCAGCTGCGACTTCTTGAGCGAAAAGTCCAGATCGTGCAGTGTGTTCATGAGAGCATGTGAAGTAATGTGCACCGCTTCCTGAGATGGAGCCCAGATGAGCCAGTCGTCTAGGTATGGGTACACATGGTGTCCCTGGGCCCAGAGGAGGGCTGCCACTGTATTCATCAGTCTGATAAAGACCCTGGGGGCCAAATTGAGGCCAAAAGGAAGATCAGGGAGCACATCCAGTCTCCCTTGACCAAGGTCTCCGCTATCAAAGCTGGCGTAACCATCGTGAATTTTTTGTAGAGCTAGGGAGAGGTTGAGGGTGGAAAGGTCCAGCACAACTCTCAGGCCTGCCTGGTTCTTTGGATCTGAGGCTGTTGGAGGAGGGGCGCTGGAAAAAGCCCTAACCCCTGCACCCCCTTTTTGTTGCTTGCGCCGATGCTGGGTCGGCAAACAGTCCGGCTGTCTGGACCTCCGATCTTGGAAGCCGCAGAACCCTCCCTATGTACGCCCCTTCTCCGAGCGCTGCTGTGACTGGGTGTACGTCTTCGGCGTGGTCTTTGTCAAGATGGATAAAGACTTGGCAGTTTGGGAGTTGATTTTTTTTTTGTCCAGCTCCTCGTCCGTTGTGTAGTGGAAGAGGTCAGACCCTTCGAACGGAAGATCTAAGATGCGTTCCTGGACATCCGGGTTGAATTTGGTAGCACAGAGCCAGGACGTTCTTCGCATGTCCGAGGCAATGCAGATGGCACGGCCAGACGTGTCAATGTGGGCAACAGTGGACTCCATGATGTCTTGCGCCACGATCTTGGCCTCTGCAATCGTGCCTTGAATCGTGATTGGCTCTGCGCTGGAAGCTCTGGGAGGAAATCTGCCATTTCCCGCCAGAGCCTCTGGTTAACGGCTGCCAGCATGGCATCCGCCTTGGCTTGACGAAGGTGCAAGGACGTGTTGGAATACAGCTTCTTCCCGCACGCCTCCAAGATCCTCCCTTCCTTGGCTAGCAGCGCCGCAGAGGAGGAAGCTGAGGACGACTGAGGCTTGGAGTATAGTGATGCCGTAGCGATCACAAGGAGTACGGCTGAGGATGTGCCAATAGCAGGAGTGTATCCCCCACCACCTGCCTGTACTTGGTGTCCAGGCGTTTATTGACTGGCTGCACAGAGTGGGGCTTAAGCCAGCCCTTCTTGGCCAAGGCGACTACGTCCTTGTGCATCGGGATCCCCGTTCTGGTACAAGGGCGAAGCGTGAGGACTTTTGCGAGGACCACCTCTGCTGGTTGCTCGACCTCGGGTTGAGGCAGGCCCAGGTACTCTGCTAGCCCTGTAAGACATTTGTGGAAGGTCTTGGCTGATGATGGTGCCTCGTGGTCCTCTTCCTCATCCGTGTCCACCTGGGGGTTTGGAGGATCCGGCCCCAGTGGAGGAGTGCTGGGCCCACCGGCTGAGGGGTGGGGACCGTGAACACAACAGAGGCTGGTATGGAACCGCCTGTCCTATAGGCTGTGGGGCTGGAACAAGCGGTGGAGGCTACACAGGGGCCAGAGGGTCCTGAACTGGGCCCTGCGGCACCGGGGCCACGGGAGGAAGCCCGTCCCTGATGGCGTCCCTGAGGATGACACTCATCCAAGGAGATTTCATGAACCCGAGGAAACGTTCGAAGAACCTGTGCTCGCAAGCCGGAGTGGTGGTAGGTGATATAGACGGGGTAGCGAGCGGCTGCTGGAGCCGTTGCATGCCATGCCCATATGGACGCAGCGGGAACCTGTCTTGCGCGAAGGAAGGGTTAGCTGTAGGCCACATACCTGGTTGACAACAGTCCCACCTTGACACACGTTCCTCCACCTGCTGCCTTCCTTGGAGAGGCGTCGGCCGGATGTCAGGATTTTCTGGCACAGTTGCCATTTTGTCGGGCTGCCTTCCATGTGCCAGAGTTGTGTTGCTCAGCTCACTGGAACCCGCCCCGTCCAGAAATGCTGAGTGTGGATCATGGGGCCTACCCTGTTCCTCGGGACGAGGCCCGGTAGGCGTTTCGCCCTCAGCAGGTCTGCCGGTAGAACTACATATAGGCGTCCCCTTGCCGGTACTAGGGTGTAGCCCCTCGGGTAAAGACCCGGTACAAGAACCTTCTGGTCCCTCAACACTGTCACCAGGTGGATCCACAGACCCCTCGGCCAGTAGCTGATGTAGCCTCGGTAGTTGTGCTGGTATGAGGAGCTGAGCGGTCCCTCCAGCGTGAGTGAGTCCTTGGGAAGAAGTCTCTCTTGCGGGGTGCGCTAGAAAAAAGCGGCCCTACCTTGGGCTTGGATCGATGATAAAGGAAATCCTTATGGTCCTTCGGAGGCGATCTCTGGAAGAGTTCCCTCCACCTGGCTAGTCTGTTATTCAGAGACCTCGAGGAGAGCGTGTCGCACGCAGTACAAGCTTGCCAGCCATGGTCTGGGCCAAGGCAACGTAGGCAGAGGGCGTGGGGGTCCTTAGTTGGAAAGAGACCATTGCAGGATGGACACCTGCTGAACCCTGAATAAGTCGACATGCGCCGGGGAGGAGCGCGACGCCTGAGGACCGAGTACCTAAATGATAAAAAGACAGAAGAGAATTAGTATCCGTGAGTGGAATTACAAGCTGAAGCCAAACCCAGGAGCGCTGGTGAATTCGGCACGTTCCTGCTGATGAAGAAAAGGGGACTGAGGTGTGGCGCCGGGTGGCGGAGTCAGGGCAGCACATGCTCCCAGGGCCGCACCCTTGCATGCTTCTAAATTTAAAGGGGAAGAAGTTTTTTCTGGTGAAAAAGGTTCAGTCTCCCGTCCCTTGGAAGGGACACCCCTTGCAGCTTGGAGGAAAGGGGATGGCAAATTGCATGAGAGTAACCAAGTTACTTAAAACCGGTACATGCTACAGAAATGCCAAACAGCAGGGAACCTTTCAATTACAAAACTTTACCATTTTGGATACCACGTTAAAAGAAAACCTTTACTTATGAAGAAACCAAGAGAAGGGAAGCTTTCTCAGAATAATTACCTACACCAGATAATTCCCAAAGTGAAATAGCCTTTACATGGCAAACAACTTTCAACTATGTTATTTCTACAAATCCATTGCATATAAAAATAAGGAACAAGTTACTTACCTGTAACTGTTGTTCCCCAGCATGGGTCTGGCATGGATTCACATGCTCATGAATATTCCCCGTCGTCAGGCTCGGAATCCTCGGTAAAGAAAAAATCAGTATCAGTTTCGTTTCTGATCTGTCTTTCTGAGTAGTAACCAATCACTGATCTCTGTGTCATACTGCCCCCAGCCAATGACTGCCCTCTCCCTAAGCCCCGCCTCTGACAGCCATCCTCAGATTTGGTAGCACGCCAAGTGGCAGTATGACCAAGTGAAGAGCCGCAGAGGGGTAGGTGGGAGGGTTTGCATATGAATCCATTCCAGACCCATGCTGGAGAACAACAGTTACAGGTAAGTAACTTGTTCCTTCTCCAGCATGGGGTCTGGGATGGATTCACATGCTCATGAATAAAAGAATACATAGCAGTATACACATGCACAACCACGGGAGGGGGCAACAGGCTCAACATTAAGCAATACAACAACTCAACATTAAGCATCTCTTACCTCCTCAACAGGCTCACCTTAAGCGAACAGGTTGCAAGTCCAGATCGACGCAGTAGAATCTTGTGAAGGTGTGCGTCGACCTCCACGTAGCAGCCCGGCAGATGTCCAGCAGGGGCACACCAGACAGGAACGCCGTGGTAGCAGCGGTCGCTCTGATCGAATGGGCTCTCGGACGGCCGGGCAGCGGTCGGTTTGCCAACCGGTGACAATGCATGATGCAGCCGGAGAGCCATCTGGAAATGGAAGTCTTAGAGAGCCTTCCCTTGATTCACAGACCCAAAGTTCATGAACAGTTGCGACGTCTTCCGAAAACTCTTCGTGCGGTCCACGTACAACTTCAGCGCTCTAGCTACATCCAGCAAGTGCAAAGTCCTCTCGGCCGGCGTCGAAGGCGACGGGAAGAAAACTGGTAACACCAAGGGCTTGTTGAGGTAGAAGTCCGACGGCACCTTGGGCATGAAGGAGGGGTGCGTCCTCAGCACTACCCTCGTGTCATGAGAAGTCAAGTATGGAGGCTTGCAAGATAGGGCCTGAATCTCTCCCACTCGTCGTGCAGAGGTGATGGCCACAAGGAACGCTGTCTTCCATGACAGGAACTTCAAAGGCGCCAAATGCATAGGCTCGAATGGGGCTCCCATGAGCCTGGTCAGCACCACATTAAGCTCCCACGTCGGGGCAGGTGCCTTCACCGGCGGGAATGATCGCAATAGTCCCTTCATGAATTCCTTCACCAGGCGATGAGACCACAAGGACGCCCGTCCCATAGTCCTGGTATATCGGGAGATGGCAGCCAGATGTATTTTTATGGAGGTGTGAGCCAGTCCAGCTTCGGCCAGCGACAGTAGGTACGGCAACACAAGAGGAGCCGTAATCCGCAGAGGGTTAATTTTCTGTGCACGGCACCAGACAGAGAACCTCTTCCACTTATGACCGTAACACTTGAGAGTCGAGGACGCCCTGGCCTTTGCAAGAACGTCTCTGCATTCAGCCGGGATATCGTACCCTCCGAACTCTAGTGCTGCAGGAGCCAGGCCTGCAAGTTCAGCGACTGTGGGTCGTGATGGAGAATGGCGCCTCCTTCTCTGGAGAGAAGATCCGTGTCCGCCGGCAGCTTGACTGGTGGGGACGTTGACAAGTCCAGAAGGTCCGGGAACCAGATCTGCCTCGGCCACACCGGTGCGACGAGGATCATCCTGCACCTGGACTTCTTGAGCTGGTTGATGAGGCGGAGCAGCAACAGCAATGGAGGGAACGCATATAGAAACAGGTCGCCCCAATGGAACGAGAAAGCATCGCCCATGCTCCTCATCTGTGGGAACCTGCTGGCGAACCTCTGGCACTTGGAGTTCGTCGCCGTCGCGAACAGGTCGATCTGGGGTTTGCCCCATCGTTGGAAGATTCGATCCACTTGGTCCTGGCGCAGTTCCCACTCGTGGCACGAGCGCAGCTCCCTGCTGAGTGAGTCCGCGATGGTGTTTTTTTATTCCTGCCAGGTGGAAGGGAACCAGAAACATCCCCTGGGCGACGGCCCAGTGCCACAGATCCTGGGCCTCCTTGGATAGGGCTGGGGATCTGGTGCCCCCTTGCTTCCGTATATAGAACATCGTGGTGGTGTTGTCGGTGAAGATCCTCACCACTTTGCCCTTGAGGGACGGAAAGAACGACTTGAGAGCCCAGAACACTGCTCAGAGCTCCAGAATGTTGATGTGGAGAGACCTCTCCTCCGGGAGACAAAGGCCTCTTACGTGGAGGTCTCTGGTGTGGGCCCCCCAACCCTCCAGAGAGGCGTCCGTTGTCACCGTCTCCTGAAATGCCGGGATTTGAAATTCCGTGCCTGTCGTGAGGTGAGCACGGATGCCCCACCATAAGATCGCCCGACGGAACTCCTCGTCGAGAGGGATCCTGTCCTCGAAACAGCCCCTCGCTTGGAGCCAGCGGGCGTCGAGAAACTCCTGTAGCGAACGCATCCGAAGTCTGCAAAGGGGTACAAGGTAGATGCATGAGGACATCATCCCGAGGAGGGACTTGATGGACCTCACCCTGGCCACGTCCGTGGCTAGCAGGCGCCGCACCTTGCCCAGGATGGTCTTGGTCCTCTCCTCTGAAGGGGAGGCCAATTGCCCCACTGTATCGAGCTTCGCTCGCAGAAACAGTGCTATCTGCGATGGAATCAGGTGGGATTTGGGGTAGTTGATGGCGAACCCCAGCTCCGTGAGCAACCGGACGGTCCTCGTAGTGTGTTCGACGGCGAGTGCCCTTGTCCTTGCCCAGATTAGCCAATCGTCCAGGTAGGGGTAAACGTGGATCCCCTGCAGACGCAGCTGTGCCGCCACTGGTGCCAGGCACTTGGTGAAAACCCTGGGTGCCGACTTCAATCCGAACGGCAGCGCCCTGAACTGGTAGTGGCGTCCCTGAACCACGAACCTGAGGAACTTCCTTTGCCTTTTTAGAATAGGGATGTGGAAGTAAGCATCCTCCAGGTCCAAAGACGATAGCAAGTCGCCTTCCTCCAGCTGTCCCAGCACGTGCTGGAGGGTGACAATCCTGAATTTCTGCGCTTTGATGTACTTGTTTAAGCGACGCAGGTCCAGGATGGGGCGCCAACCGCCTGTCTTCTTGACGAGGAAGTACCTTGAGTATACTCCGGAGCCCCAGAGCCCTCTGGGGACGAGCTCGATGGCACCTTTCTTGAGCATCGCCTTTACCTCCGACAGTAGTTGAGGGACGCGATTCTCCTTCCTGGCCACGGGAGGAATGTGAGGGCACTTCTTTTGGAATTCCAGCGAGTACCCGTTGGCCAGGGTGTCCAACACCCAACGGTCGGTGGAGATGGACTCCCACACGCTGACGAACTTCGTCAGCCGGTCTCCCACCGGAGTGCTTTGGTGGGGGCCCGACAACCCGGCCGGGTCAGTCTTGCTTGGAGGCGGCCTTGCCTCCTTGGCGATGGCAGCGGGAACCCCCTTGCTTGCCGCGACCTCTGTAGGCCTCCTGGGAAGAGGAGCGGGCCACCTGGAGGTAAGTGGAGCCGCTGGATCCTTTGGAGGCACCCTGTCTGCCTCCGGAGCTCCGAAAGGGCCGCTGCTGTTGAAGCACCCCCAGGGCCCGAGCCGTCTCCGAGTCGGTCTTGATGGCCTGTAGGGACTCATCCACCACCTAACCAAAAAGGTTGTCGTCGAACGGCATGTCCAACACCCTGGTCTGGACGTCTTGGCGAAAGTCTGTCGCCTTGAGCCATCCTCGTCGTCGGAGGCAAACTCTGTTGCCCAGTTGGCGAAATCCGGTATCGGCAATGTCCGTTGCCACCGTTATGGCGTGATCCGACGCCACCCCGCCCTTTTGTCATCAGGCAGGAAGTCTAGCAGGGGAGCCATCTTAAACCAGAGCTCCCTGTCGTAGCGGGCCACGATCGCTAAGGCATTGGCCGCCTTAATCGTCGTCGCCGCCGGCGAGATGACTCGTCCCATAGAGTCCAACTTCTTGCCCTCGCTGTCCAGCGGGCAGGTGGGAGTTGAAGCCGCAGCACCCGCTGCCTTCTTAGCCACTGCCGAGACGACAGAGTCCGGCATGGGCTGGGCCCTGAGGCACAAGGGGGCGGCATCGGAGACTCGGTACTTCTTCTCGTACCTGTCCCTCTTGGCTGGTGTCGTGGAAGGGTTCTTGAGGACAGCAAGCCCCTCCTCCCAGATGTCATCGAGTAAAGGTACAGCGAGGACGGTCTTCCTCTTGGCCTCTTGTCGTTGGTACAGAAACCCCTCCTTTTTCTGTTCTTCAGGGCAGAGCTGGAAGAGCTCCGATGCCCTGCTTATCATGGCGTGGAAAGAGCCAATTTCGTCGGCTGAAGACGCCCACGGAGGGTGAAGGGGGGGACGTGACGACAGGATGTCTGCTGTGTCATCGCCACCGTCATCGTCCGTCCCCATCGCTGTATCCGTCGCCGTATCCTCTCTAGGGTCCGGCGAGGGGATGAGGGGTCCACCGGTCTCGCAGGCACAAAGGGCGGAGCGGGGTACACTCTCCACCGCTTGTTCGGAGGGCTTCCCGACGGGCCTGGTTCTGGATCCTCCGTCGGGGTCCGTGGTAATCTCGTCCTTACCTCGGTGCATAAGGATTGGAAACAAAATGGCCGCCGAGCTATCCTGGGGCTCGGGCAATGGCTGTGACGGACGGGATGGCCGTTCCACTGGGCCCTGTTCGTCATCGTCGTCGCTATCTTGGATCACGTCAGCAGAGACCGCCCCCTGGGATCCAACCTTCTCGAACCTCTCGTTGAGGCCTATGGACCTTTCGTTGAGGCCCTTCTCGGTTTCCACCAGTTCCTCCTCAGAGGCTGATTCTGAGTCTGTAATGTCCACCGCCCCTCCTCCCTCTTTTTCAGCTGCGGGCTTCACGGGGGTCTTAGCGATGGGCTGGAAAGAGGAATCCCTCCGCAGTGGCAGGGATACTCTGGGCCCGGCGGGTGTTTCCACAGGCGTAGTCTCAGCCGGCTTCGCCAGGGTCGCAGCAACCACTTCGGTAGAGGCCTTTGCCTGGTGGATCAAAGCCCTCACCACCTTAGGTGCGTCCTGGGCCTTCGCCTTGGGGGGGAGGGTCAGCGCCTCCCTCCCCCTTTGAGATCGACCGGGTCCGCTCCAGCGGCCTACCCGGGTTCTCGGACTTCCTCTTCCCCGAACCAGAGCGTTGGCTCGTGGTAGAATGTGCCGGGGAAGTAGCGCCCTGCTTGGCAACCGAAGAGCCCGACCTTTCGGCGCTCCCGGTGCCTGCGGACTCGCGGTGCTTGGCCTTCTGTTGGGCCCCCGTCGCCAGGGCGCCCTCACAGGACTTAGAAGCCCGCTCACACTTCTTCTTCGCCTTCTCACCTGCTGTGCCCTTCTCGAGCCAGGTGGTGAGGCGGGAACGACGATCTTGTTTGGTCCGTTCCGAAAGGTTCTTGCAGAGCGCACAGTCTTTCTCCACGTGCGCCTTGTCCTCATGGAGGCAGTAGAGACATCGCAAATGCTTGTCCTCCTTGAAAACGTTCTGTAATCCGCATCCAGGGCAGCACCTGAACAGCTTGGATCCGGGCGTCAAGCTTCCCTTGTCCTGGGCCATGTCCGTTGAGGTAGGCCGCAGATCTTCCGGAATCCTCCAAGAAGTATAAACTCGACGAAAACTTCACCCTTGAGGGGCATAGAAGAATTCCGAAACGGGTTCCCGTTATCGGAAGTAGAAACGGTGAAGTTTGAGGCTCGATTAAACCGAAAAAATGAGAAAATCTCCTGAAAACGTAGTAAAAAACCCGAGAGCTAAACACGAGGACTCCCAACACTTGAGCGTGCGGTAAAAATCTGAGGATGGCTGCCAGAGGCGGGGCTTAGGGAGAGGGCAGTCATTGGCTGGGGGCAGTATGACCCAGAGATCAGTGATTGGTTACTAAGAAAGACAGATCAGAAACAAAACTGATACTGATTTTTTTCTTTACCGAGGATTCCCAGCCTGACTACGGGGAATATTCATGGGCATGTGAATCCATGCCAGACCCCATGCTGGAGAAAGAAGCCAACAAATGATTAACTACAAAGTGAATACAAAAATCTACTAACCAACAGAGAATTGTTTAAAAGTGAAGGGAAATTAGCTATACAGAGGCGCATTTAAATGATTTCTTGATTGCAACTAAAACCTTTTTGCGATACAAAGACCATCCATATACAGAGGATCCCAGCGTGGCATAGAACGTTAAAGAAATTGGGAACACCCTTAAGTGAATACATAACTGGAGTTGGAATTATTTTTGTCTTGAGGACAGAACCTCAAGATATTTTGCGTTTTGAACTGTGCTTTGGAACTTGGGTAAGGGAACGCAGAGTATTGCTCAAACATATATTATTTAGCAACTCAAAGCAATCTTAAAACGTGTTATAAGAACTGCTTTATACTCGGGGAGGGGTGCTGAAAGAACATTACAAGCTGAATTAAGTTTTGAACTTATGCTGAACACTATTCTGTTGTTTGCCGACATCCCTACACATTGTATAAGACTAGTTGTGAGGGAAAGCATAGGTTTTGGACACAGACAGATTCCTAAGTTGAACTTATTGACTTTGCCTAGTTTTGGTAGGGAAATCCCACCATAGTATAGGGCAAGATGGGCATTTTTCCATCCAGACATTTAACCTAATAAAAGAGTTTGTTCTGCACTTTGAATCTGTTGTCTGTGTTTTACCCCAAGATCACCTCACAATACCCAGCAGATGAAAGGGTGCCAGGAACATCCTGTGTGTCAGGGCCCACATCCAGAGGGACTGTGCTTCCGCTGAGAGTAGTGGTGATCTGGTGCTGCCCTATTTTCATACGTAAAACATGGTTGTTGTGTTGTCCGTGAACACCTGAGCTACCTTTCCCCTAGAGATGGAGACAAAATTACTTCAAAGCCCAGTACACTGCTCTGAGATTGAGGACATTGATGTGCAACAGTTTTTCGGATGGAGACCATGGGCCTCTGGCATGGTATCTGTCAGTGTGCGCTCAACAGTCCCTCAACGATGCTTCGGTTGTGACTGTGATCCGATGTGTGAGAGGCTGGAAAGGTGCACCCTGGACGAGAATGGTGGCCACAGACCACCAGTGCAGGGAATTGTGGAAGGGATCTGGTGAGGAACAACTTATCGTCCCAGTTACCTGAAACTTGCTTCCATCTGGCATCTAAGAACTCCTGAAGAGGCCTCACCTGAAACAAACAGTGCTGTATCAGGAGAACATCATTCCGAGAAGATATTTGAAAGAGTGGACTGACACGCCTTGCTTCCGTGAGGGCAGTTTGGTCTTCGCAAGGATGGCAGCTACCCCCTGCGCCGATGGGGTAGCCATGCAAGAAAACATATCAAGTTGTGCAGCCAGGAACAGCATCTGCTGGGAAGGAGTGAAGCAGGTCTTGTAAATGATGGAGAATGCTAGCAGGAGCAAACAGTGGATTGTGACATATGGCCTGAGGACAGGAAAGAGCTCCGATCCAATCACAGTACGGGTATATGTGGATGCCTGCTCAACAAAGATGGGCCGCAACTGGGGCAAGGCATTTTGTGGAAACCCTCGGAGTGGCCTTGAGGCTGACAGGTAGTGCCATGAATTGATAGTGCTGGTCTGCCGCTGCGAACTGGAGGAACTTCCTGCTGCAATGATAGATAGGTAATTAAGTGTTAATCACCGGAGTGACTAACGTACTCCTTGTCCATAGTCCCCTTTCCTCCATCCTATATGGGTGTCCCTCACTAGGGACGGGAAGTGAACCTTTTTTCACCAGCAAAAGAACACTTTCCCTTTAAATGTATATGCGTGCGGGGTGCAGACCTGGGAGCATTGGCTCCCCTAATCCCGCCCACTGGCACCATACCTCAGTCCCCTTTGACGTGTTGGCTGTATTGACCTGTTCAACTGCGCTGCTCTGATTTTAGGGGGAAGGATGGTGGGACTTCTGGAGGAAAGGGGACTATGCACTAGGAGTACGTTAGTCACTCCAGTGAGTAACACTTAATTACTCCTACGTCCCGTCCCCTTTCCTCCATCCTGTATGGACGACTACAACTGATGAACACGCCCTGGGAGGCGAGCTGGAAACTCTATGCAAACAGATTACGGAGGACAGCAAGGCCAAATGTTGCGTCAGCCCTAGCACTGGTATCCAGACAGTAGTGCTTGCAGGCCGATAGAGTGGCCCATGTCGCTGCTCTGCTAAAGACTTGCCACGGTATGTGATGTTGGAAGGCAACAGCCGCAGCTTTGGCCGTTATAGCGTGAATGCCTCTAGCAGAATCTTTGCATGGAGCTTTGTATGCCTCTTGGATGGCATCAGTCCTCCATCTGGCTATTGGAGCCTTGGAAGCTTGTTGTCCAGGCCTTGAGCCTCCAAATGTGACAAATAATGCATCGGTCTTGAGAAAGGCCTTGGTCCTGTCGAGATAGAATTTTGAAGTTCTTCTGACATCCAAACAGTGCAGAGCCTTTTCGGCGTCTTCAATGGGGTTTGGAAAGAAAGTGGGAAGCATAACCTCTTTGATAATGTGCAAAGAGGAGACCACTTTTGGTTGGAACCTGGGGTGAGTGCGGAGCACGACCTTGTCCCAATGAAACAATGTAGGGCTTGGAAGCCACCAGAGCATGAATCTCACTAACTCTGCGAGCTGAAGTAACACCCACTAGTAGCGCTGTTTTGAGTGTGACCAATTTGATGTCCACTATGGCCATGGGCTCGAATGGTTTGTGCGCAAGGGCACAAAGAACGTTAAGATCCCAGTCTGGGTGCGGGCGTCTGACAGGAGGGTAAAGCCTGGTCAACCCCGCTAGAAGCCTATTTACCACTGGATTAGCCGAGGAGAAGGTAAACCTGACCAAGTTCTTGTATGCGCCAATGGCCGTTGGGTATGTTCTGCAGGCGTCAACCTGGACCCATGATTTGGCTAAATACGCTGAGAAATACATCATCATGTCCATTTGCTCTTGTACTGCTTTCCAGTAGCCTGACCCTAGCTCCCTTGATGATTTCTAGGCTGTCTCAGACAGCAGGAGATGTTGCAGAGTCACCTGGTCAGGTACCGGGCTGCTAGGGCTAGCCTCTCTGGGCAAGGGTGAATCAATGCCCCCCCCCCCCCGCTGCACCAGGAGCTGGCCCTCCCTGAGCAGGAGAGGGACTTCTGGTTGTGCTGACAGCTGCCGGAAGTCTGAGAATCGAGGCTCGGCCGGCCACTGCAGCGCTACGAGGATGAGATTTGGCCGCCGGGATTGTCTTATCTTGCAAACAACATTGTGGATGAGCGGGTTAGGAGGAAAACTGTATGCCCACATCCCATCCCAGGGGATTTGGAGCACGTCCCAGAGGGAGCCGCGCCCCATTCCCCCTCATCAGGTAAACTGCTGCCAAGTCTGGTTGCTCTCCGTCGCAACCAGGTCTGATCGGTTGACCCCACCTGCTGAAAATCTCTTGAATCTCTCATAATTGTCAAAACCATCCGAGTGAGTCTGTCCACCTCGAGGTTCGATTCTCCCGGCAGATGCACCTCTGAGATACAGACGTCCTGCTCGATAGCCCACTCCCAGATGCTGAGGACCAGTCTGCATAGGAGGGGGCATCTGGTGCCCTCCTGCTGGTTTATGTAAACTGCCCTGCTCCTGATTAATGGCAGGAATGCCTTGAGTGCGAGCAAAATGGCAATCATTTCCAGTCAATTGATGTAGTTTGGCTGGTCGGTCTTGGATCAGACACTGTCTACTGAATGAGTCCCCAGGGTAGCACCCAAGCCTTGCAGTGAGGAGTCCGTAGTCATAGTATGATCTGTCGGAGGCAGTTTGAATGGTCTGCCCACCATGAGGTTTGCATCCTTCCCCAACCATGGGAGGTCCTGCTGTAGGAGCACATGTATAGTGACCGGGGCTCCTTGATGACCCGACTCCTGTTCCCATGATGCTGGAAAATGCAGCTGCAGCAAATGAACTGAGCAATGGAAGCTTTGATCGCCGCCACCGTCTCCCCCGTTGGGAACACCCTCTGCTTCGGAGTGTCCCACATCAGCCCCAACACCAGAATCTGTTTAGGGTAGCGTTGAGACTTCATGAAGTTGATTGAGAATCCCATTTCGTAGAGTGTAGTCATGAGTCTGGTCGTTTAGTACCTGACCTACTCAGGGGACCCCCCTCTGACTAAGCAGTCATCGAGGTAAGGATACATATGGAGGCCTTCTGACCTGCGCAGGACCGCCACCGCGTTCATCTGTCTTGTGAATACCCTCAGTGCTGAGTTCAGGCCAAACAGCAGCACTTTGTATTGAAAGTGCAACCCCATGACCCGGAACCTGAGGAAGGATCGATGGGACTGCACTACGGGGGCATGCAAATATGCATCTTTCCGATCCAGGGAGCACATCCAGCCACCCCGACACAGCGTGTCCACTGTAAGTGCTGGTGTCACCATTTTGAACTTCTGCAGAGGTAGGTATAGATCAGGAAGGAAAGATCTAGGACCACTCCCAGGCACGGCTGGTTCTTTTTAATGGCAAAGATGCAGGAGTAAAAGCTCTGCCCCTGCTGAGGGAGAGGAACCTCCTCCACCACCTAGCTGTCCACCAGGGAACGAATCTCCGCTAAGAAATGATGACACGCAACTATTTTTCAGGCTACCCTCAGCTGCCTCCTCCTCCTTGCTCATATCAGACTGTCCGCTATTCAGTCATGGTGTGCTGGAAACGACCTCTGTCTCAACGCCAGTAAGACAGATTGTTCGCATTGGGACCCCTGCTCCCGCTTTCCCACTCTCATTCTGGCCGGCCTCCCTTGGCCCTGGACCCGCACCCAGGCTAAAAACCTTGGGGTCAACTTCGACTCAACTCTCTCCCTTCTCCTCCCACATTTCTGACATCTCTAAAAAGTCTATCAGCTACATCTCCTCAGAGGTACTTCCTTTTTCTCACTTTCCCCCAGCGGCTCACTGTCTTCAGAGCCCTGGTTCTCTCTAGGCTGGACTATTGGAACAGCCTCTTCCTCAACCTCCCTTCTTCTGCCCTGCACCCTCTGCAACTCATCCAGAACAGAACCGCAAGGCTCATCTTTGGCCTCAAGCCCAGGGACCGCATCTCTCCGGTTCTGAAATCTCATTCTATGGCTAATTTCTGGGGTTTATTTTTTCCACCTGGTAAGAGTGCGAGCCTTTTTCCTACTCTTACATGTGTTTTGCCATGTGTACTTCTACTGTTTGTGTGATCTTGGGCTCTGGAGCTACACCACTCCATGAGCCCCACTTTTGTGCGTCTTACACAGCACCTTCAGTGCAGTAACACAGGGTCGTCTTTGAGACTTCACACTGACTCCATTTTTCTGGGGCTGACTACTGTCCCCCAGAAACAGGTAAAGTTGGCATTAACTTTATGTAGTCATTTAAAACTGCAGACCCAGTACATCCAATCTTACATGGAGTACTGGAAAGGGTTAAGTCCTATCCCTTTTTGTCTGTGCCTCTCTGAGCTTTATTTTGCTCTCTTTACACTAAGACTTGGCTGGTGGCAGTGGTATCTACCCTAACTTTTCTACCGCGATACTATATAAACGTGGTACTGTTTTAGTCTATTATATTAGCCTGGAACTTAAACCCGCTTGACCAAATACTTTTTATTTCGGCTCCGGTTGGGTTTTATCACCATTTCTTTTTGTTAAAGTCCTTCTTGTGTTTTACTTTGCGCGGCAAATCAGGTTTGCCTCCTTTGTTTGCCGACCTTTGACGGGCTTCTGTCCAGAAGCCCTCCTTTGGCGTCTGGGTGTCTAGGTGGGCTGAATGTGAGGGAGACCTTTAGTCACCCCCTGCACAGGGTCTCCTTGGAGACCCGAGTCACACTTTGTATTGATTGGCTGAGGTGGTTGTCTGGGCCGGACAACCCCCCCCTGCTGAGTGATTGACAGCAAGGCTGTGTGAATGGGGGATTTTGGCATAAAAGGCAGGACTCTTGGGCTGGAAGTCAGAGTCGCCACTGGAACTGCAAAGAACCCAAGAGAAGCGGAGAAGTCGACGCCTGCTGCAACTCCCGAGTCCCGGTGAAGCCCTGCTGCAGTCCTGAGCTATCTACCCTTCAACAAGAGGAGATCCAGTCCGGAGTCTTCTTCCCTTGAGCCTGGTGCGATCAACCAGCTCACCTTCCACAGGCAGAGGATCCTCTTCTTGGTCGAAATGGCTGCACACAGCTGTAGTGGTCCGGATAGCCATCTGAAGAGCCTCTCCTGTTTTAAAGGAGTGCACCTTTTATTCACTGTTGCTTGTGTTGCTGCTGGCTTCATCCCTGGGTAGTGTAGACCGCTCCAGACGTCGTCCTTGTCCCCACGACTGAAGCTTCAGGAACCGTGAGTCTGCAGGAACTACCAGGAACAAATAACGTAGCACCAGCTCTTCTTCATACGAATAAAGTACTGTGTCCGACTTCGTGGCACTAGGGTGAACCCTTTTCTCCTCTCCAAAGGCGTGCCCTTAACTTCCTTCCCTCTTATAACTTCTGCTTCCCTTTTGACAATATCTAAGTACTCCTGGCAATCTCGAATCGTGAACTGTTCTAAACTTGTGATCCTCGACAACAGGACCCCTGTCCCATTGACACTGGCGCAGGCCTATTGACTTTTATCTAAGTTTTAGAAAGTGTCTCTTGATTCTATCTGCCTTGACAAAAGTATTGCCTATCATTTTTATTCCCAACTCTCGTGTTAATTCATGTGCCAAGTATGTTTGATTACGGTAACATTTCTTCTCGCGGGTACGCTTCTCTTTCGTAAAACCGAACTGTCATTACTGTCAAAAAGTGATCGCATAACCACCCCCGGTAACGTCTGTTTCACAACACTGGTCTGTCAAATCCAAAGGTACTTACCTTGAATTGTTCTGCACAAGGGTAATTGGTTGTGTGTAGTGCATTTGAAATGTGGTTTTAATTTAATAATAAATGTACTTTTACTTTTTAACCAAAAACCTTGAGTCAGTGTTGCTTGAGTCACAGTAATTTTAGACCTTTGTGTAATCTCTACTACTGCTCATTTGCTCTTGAGATAAGTCTGGCTGCTCCGCTACTGCTACAACTCTGTACAGTACAGGCTTGTACCAAAGGTGAAATTGTACTACCACCTGTAGTCTTAATCTTGTGTAGTGGTATATAAGGGCACTGCCCAGGATTCTGCCCAACACCTCTCTCCCTTGCTAACCTAGTTACCTGCTCTTTCCTTCTCTCCCTCCTCCTCCTAACAGCTTGCTGGCTGGCCGCTTGGTGTACCTCAAGAGTCTGACAGGTCCCGGGCACGCCCTCTCGCACTTGCCTCAGGGCCCTACACCCCACCCACCTTCACTGCACTTGAGAATAACCCAAGAGAGTGTCTCTCTCTGCACTTACCCCAGTCTCCACTGCCCGGGTGCACTTGGACCCCCCCCCCTCCATGTCACTGTCTACGCACTTGTCCAATCCGAATGCACCATGCCTGAAGATTGTCTGTCTTTTCTCCCTTGTCTTCACCCCTTATTGCACTGGTAAAACCGCAGAATCGCTGTCAGGCCCATTTGCTGTGTTTTAACTATTAAATGTATTATGCACACTTACTCTGCCTGTGCAGACTATTATCGTCTCAGAAATTCAAGTGCTCTGAGCGACTGTTTTTTCCCATGTTCCCACCCTCCCTGAGTGCTTTGAAACACTTGCCTGTGTATAGGTGTTTTATAATAAACAATAACATACCATGCCAAGCGTGAAGGAGTTCCAATCTGTGGGGGCGCGGGTCAGAAGCAGGGAGCCTGGGGGTGGCAGGGGAAGTCCAAAGATTGAGGAGGCCACCAAAACCACCCTGAGTTGTGAACCGTGAGAGCCAAGCTTGACTGTGCAGGGCCGCCTGCCCCGAACTGGGGTGCTGTGGATCTGAGAAAAGCCGTCAGTGCTTTTTTGGGTCAGAGGCAGATGACAGAGGGGGACTGAAAAAAGCCTTTCTGCAAAGACTTCTGGTGTTTTCGCCTATGTTGCATGGGTGACTTGTCTGGACCGGTGGACCTGGAAACCGCCAAAGGATCGGCCTCTGTCTGATGGAGAGTGGCCTTACATGAAGGTTTTGGCCGCTGGTTTGGTGAGAATGGCCATGGACTTGGCCGTCTGAGCTGCTCTTCTTTTTATCGAGTTGAAGTCACCGCCCTCGAAGGGTAGGTCTAGGATCCTGTCCTGAACATCAGGATTGAATCTGGTTGCCTTGAGCCATGCCGTCCATCTCATGTCAGTTGCCAGACAGATAACCCTGCTCGCAGTATCTATGTGCGCCACCGTGGACTCCATGATGTCCTATGCCACGAGTTTTGCTTCTGCGAGTCCTGCCTTGAAAGAGGCTCGATTGTCAGGTGGAATATCCGGAAGGAAGTCTGCTATCTCTCTCCACAGCCGTTGGTTAGCCACTGCCAGGAAGGCATCGGCATTGGCCTGCCCGAGCTGAAGTCCTGCATTTGAGTAGACCACCTTCCTGTAGATCGAGCATTTTCTATTCCTTGCCCAGCAAAGCTGAAGTTGCTATGCTCGTGGTGGAGGTCTGGGTCTTTGGCATTCATAGATGCTGCCGTGATGACTGAAGACAGTGGTTGGGGGTGCACTGACAAGATCAGAGTGTATCCCTCCACCTGCCAGAACTTCGCATCCAGTCTTTTATTTGCTGGCTGAGTGGAGTGGGCTTGAGCCATCCCTTCTTGGCAAGGGTCTCCACATTCTTCTGTAACTGGATTCCAGATCTGGATTCTGCTTTAATGGGGAGCACTTCCACAAGTACCCCTAACTATGGCAGCTCCCTCTGGGGCTGAGGAATTCCCAGAAAATCAGCTAACCCGAAAATCCTATCATAGAATGATTGATTGATTTATTTATAGAGCGCTTTACACCAAGGCGCTGAATGCCCTTGCCGAAGGCCGCGTGTCCTGCTCCTCATCAGTGTCTTGTTGGTCACCTGTGTTAGAAGGGGCACCTGGGTGTGCAGGTGTTAGTTCTGCCACTGTAGAAGGCCCAGGCGCTGGAGCAGGGGGTGTAGGCACTGCTACCGGAATTATCAGAGGCATGGGCAACGGTGGTGGTGGAGCTAAAGGATTTGCGGGCACCAGCTCCGGTGTGGGCGGCAGCATCTCCTGGATTATGCCCTTGGGGATGTTTCCCCATCTGTGGACACTGCATGAGGTTCAAAACACTGTAAAAAATAAAAAAAATAATAAAAAAATAAAAACACGATCCTCGCAAGCGGGCTGGGCGCGATCCTTCACCGGTTGTGGTGGAGTAAAGGCAAGCTGTCTGCTCCCCCTTTTGAGTACATGCCCTCATGGTACCGTGGCTGACCCGTGAATGTCGGGTATGATGTAGTCCACATGACCGGAGTCATAGGACCCCAATCTGCCTAGGCCACAGGCTTGCACTTTTGCGGTTCACCGTGTTGGCGGCTTCTGTCCTGGGCGCCATCTTGTCTGCGCCTTCCACACGTGCCATTGTGGACGACCTGGGCTCAGCCTGCATGCATCGGCTCTGCCCCACCTTGCACCTCAGGCGTGGGACTGGTAGGCAATTTCCCCTCAGCCATGAGGCCGCTAGTGCTGTCTGCACTGCGTGTAGGCACCCCCCTCAGGCGTGTGCACAGTAGCAGAGCTAAGCCCCACAGGATGTGTCCCGATACCTGAGCCAGTAGTACCCTCAGCGGTGGAACCGGTACACCCCTTAGGCACTCTCGGCCTTAAAGCTGGTAGCTACAAGAGCCTTGGTGTCCTTGCTGCCGGTACAAGGGTCTAACTGACCCATCCGGCCAGTAGGCTTCCCCGGGAAGGAGTCGCCCCCGCTGGGAGCTTTTGAGAAGAGTATGCTTACCTTCTTGGGCTTCTGCATACGTATTCCTTAATGCTCTCCGGCAGAGTCCTGGAGACCAACTCTCCACCGCGACAGCCAGTTTCTGAGGGATCGGGGTGTGAGAGCGGCGCACGCTGAGCAGCCTTCCCATCCTTGGTCTTCCCCGAGGCACCAGAGGCAAAGCGCGTGTGGATCTGATGTGGAAAAGGAACCGCCGCACGACGGGCACCTGCTGCAGCCAGCCATAGTAGACATGCGCCAGGGACAGACTAGGGCATCGGTGGACCGGGTTCCCAAACACCTGAAAATTGGCAAACAAAAGATTAGGGAAAGCGCATGGAAGCATGAGGTCTCACCCAGGAGCGTTGGTGAAAGTGGCCCGTTACCATCGACGTGGAAAAGAGGACTGAGGTGTGCCGCCGGGGTTAGGGGAGCGCATGCTCCTAGAGCCATGCCCCTGTGCGTACATACATTTAAAGGGAAAGAGTTATTTTTCTGGTGAAAAAAGGTTCCATTCCCGTCCCTAGCGAGGGACGCCGATACAGGATGGAGGAAAGGGTAAGGGACGTAGGAGCACACCGATTTGCGTGTCTTCCAAGTCTCAGCAAAAACAAAAAATCCCTAGTCAAGTTGGGTGAGAATGTGTTAAGGTGCAACTATACTGCAAGTGTGTGACCAGGTGAATTTGTTCAGTAGATGAAGGTCTTCGTCTCCAGAGACCTGAATTTCTGGAATAAACGCCCTGTACCCATTGGGCACGAGGAACGCGCTCTATGGCTTGGTTGGAGCGGAGGACATGGACTTCGTGTCTATGTGTTGAAAGATGTTTTTCCACCTTTGTGGTTGGAGGAATGTTGGGCGGGTTGGATCTGAAATTCCAGGGTGTGACAGTGTTGGACTAAAACACCACCCATTTGTCTGTGGTGATGTTTGATCACTCGGTGAGGAAATGGGAAAGACGCCCTCCCTGGTCAGTGAAAGAGGAGGCGTGCTGCCGCTGGCTGCCTCTGCAAGATTGGGACTTTCTCCTGTAGTTGTCTCTGGATCAACATGTATTGGAGCGATATGACTGATTTATAGTCTCTATTTGTTCTTTAAAACCATTATTTCCTGGAAACAAAGGACTGCCGGCGTTGCTGTAGGGTACCCAGAGCCCGAGCAGCGTTGGTGTCAATTTTGATGGCCTGGAGGGGTTTGTCGAACTTTTTCGCCCAAAGACAACACCCTTGCCGTTGAAAGGCACATCCACATTCTTATCTTGCAATTCTGGCTGGATTTTGGTAGCCTTTGGCCATCCCCGACGCCGTAGCAACACACTGTTGCCTACATTGGCTCCAGACTGGATTACTGCAATGCCCTCCTTATTGGTACCTCCCAAAGAAACTTGGCCAAACTTAGAATAATGTTCTAAGGACAGTGCTAATATTGGCGGCAATGTTGCTCCTAGCATAGCGCTGGATGGGAGCGGCCATTCCCACACTCCAAGAGTGGCTCTGCAATGTCTGGGACTTCGTGGCGCTGGAATGGACGACATCCAAAATGAACAATAACTTAATTTGCTTTGCTAGAGCTTGGAGGGAGGTTTTGTCCTTTCTAAAGGAAGACTACAGAGTCCAATGGTGCCCCCAGTACCTGAAACGGTTGGACATATACTAGAAAGAATGACTAGATCACAGATTTTACCGTACAGATGCCTATAATGGCCCAAGGCAGAGGAGGGAGGGGGGCTTATAGGTTGGGAGGGGAACGGCAACAGGAGCAGGAGGATAAAAATGGAGTTGTGTTTACAGTATCGGTTTCTTATTTGCTGAAAATTAATAAGAAATAATTTACAATAAAAACCTCTGTCGAGGACAGTAACCACTTCGTCTGCCACAAAATCTGCTGCTTCTTTACTTCCTAATGCCTGACCCTGGGGCCCATCCATATCTTTCTGCTCTCCTCAACGAACTCCTGTTAACGCTGCCTCCTTACGTTCCCCATGCTGTTCCTGGTGCTTACCAGGTACCCCTTGAGGACATCTTAGAAAATGTGATAGACACTGATTTTGAGCGCCTGAAATTTGCATTTTCGGACGATGAAGAGAATGGAGTCCTTTTGTTGCTGCCTGTCGCGTCCCGAGGGCTTCTCGTTCCTTGAATGCCATGCAGCAAGGTCTGTGGCGTTTGCCGTGGCGTTTGGGGCAGCAAGCCCTCCAGCATTTTCCACATACTGCAATCCCCAGCAAGCCCAGCTCTCAGCCTTCATGTGATGAGTCATGTGTCCTTTCCTCCCGCGCTACCCGGAAGAAACTAATTTTAAGCAAACAAAGCCTGCCTTAAAGGTCAGGCTCGCCCGGCAAGCAGCTTCTTGGTTTCCTGCTTCCCTTGCCATTTCTTCCTGCCTTTTTTGACCATCTGGCTTCTCTTTCCTAGATCCTGCCTTTGTCTCGTCCCCCACTGCTTCGGACGCTCGCCCCCTCGGATTAATCTCCTGGCTCCCCCGACCTCAACATCTGTTTCCTGAATGCTGCAATTGTTACTGCCCATCACTGCTTCTGATGCTCACTCGTGCTATTTGATCTCCTGGCTCCCATGAAATCGGCTCCTGTGTCTCCTGAACTGCCCTTTCATTGTCCCTGTGGCTGGTAATCATTCTGATACTTTACCTAGACTCTACTGCTGTCAGCTTCTGAGGATTCTGTTTTTTTTTCATCTCTGGATTACATTTTGTTTTCGCTTTGCTCCCTGGAACTGAACTTGGATTATTTCCTGCATATATATTTTGGATACTGTTATATCTTGTATGCTATAGAGTGTCTCTGTAAGTAAGCTAGGTCCTGTGGAATGCTTGAGGTTTCTGCTCCCTTGCCTTCACTGGCTCAGGTATACCTTGCAGGAGGCAAGGTACCACAGATACCTTTTTTTTCCTTCGCACTCTCAATGCTGAGACTTCCTTTGGGACTGCTGCCTACATCTTGGAACTCATTGTCTGTTCTGCCCCTAGATTACGCCCTTGTGCCTTCCGGGTCAGGTTTTACGTACAAAGAAGGCCTTGCAGGACCTTTTCTGGATTTCCATTCCTTCCCGGATATCCTGAACTCCTTGAACTGCTTTGGCTGAAGTTATGCAAGTAGGTTCCTCGCTTGCAAGTACATCACAACAGGTGGGAGTGGGGTATTGTCTGAGTGAGGGGTGGTCTGTATCATTCCAGGGTAAGAGGGGACACTGACCTGTTATATTTGTTTGTTGCCTTTCTAGCTCTGCTGTTTGCTCATGCCTTTTCACCTGAGCCCCTAGCCTGTCAGGTTCTTAATCCTCTGCAGGCTGCGATCTTGGGGGGAAGTCTCCATGTGAAAGCAGACCCCAGTTGTCAATTGAGACTGGGGTTACCCAAGTTGGCCTCGATCCCGACACTGCCACTGCCACAGCCACTTTGAATCATGTAGCACCACATGCCCCTCAACCTGTGCCTACCACCAGTCAACCAGAAACAGATCGTGTTGGCTCGGTCTTAGGGCATTTTGTCTATTCTGCAGACTCTTGTGTCATAATTATAGTTCAGGGTGCTGTTGGTCCCTGCCATTCCACAAGATCTATCTGCTCCTCCGGCTCCACCTAGACACCGCAGCCACATCTCGAGTACAGACCTTCTCAGGGTGGAGTCTCTACTCACACTCCCATTGCCTGACGAGATTGGTATTTTCCATTTTCTTATGGCAGAAAATATGTTTGATTCGCTCCCCGAGGAACAGAGTAAGGAAGGTTTCCTGTATTCGCGCAGGGAACAGTTGCAGAAGATTGTTGTCTCTAGTCCTGTGCTGGGCGACATCTGAGAGGATGGCATCTTTACAATGAAGAAACCATTCATGCCTCCTCTGAAGGACAGGTTTGAAAAGAAATGCAGGTCTCCAGATAGTGCCCCCAACTATGAGCAAACGAAAACTAGTCCAGATTCTGTGGTTCCTGTGGCTGCCTGCAAAGAATCAGACAACCCTTCTGCGTGTGCTGTTCCAACTGATAAAGAAGGTAGACAATTTGACACTTTCTCTAAATGCATTGTTCCTACTGTTGCCACTACGATTAAAGCCGCTAAATCCTTGGCCATTCTATCCTGCGATAACAGAACTGTGGTATAAGCTGGGCCCTATTCTTGATGTCTTGCCCGACTACAAGGAGAAGGCTTTTATGCTTCTAGGTGTGGTGAGACCACTTGCAACCACGCCATCTCAATGGCAGGGGACATCGCTCAGACCGGTTTTCGACTTATTTATTTATGTTTGTATTTGTAGAGCGCAATGCAGCCCACAGGCATCGAGGTCCTAAAAGGATACTTAAGAAGGCTTGCTTATGGGTTACAATAAGCGGCCCAGGAATAATCTTACAAACAGTTGCTTACAGGGATATATTACAAAGTACGGTATTCAGCATCGCATAGTGTGTCTAGATCAGTGAGGTAGCATATGTAAAATAAAGCACATGGAGGATAAGTTTTTAAGGCCTTGCGGAATGCATCATGAGACTCAATTGATCTGGTTTGGGAGTTTGTTCCATAGAGTGGCAGCCATGTGTGAGGAACCATGATGCGGTTGGCATAGGCGGACCTAGAAGGTCTGGACGCTGTTTGTTTGGAGATCCTTTGCACTAGATACCTAGGTGCGAGATCGTGAAGACATTTGTGGGTTAGGGCTAGCATTTTGAAGACCACCCTTTCCTTGATGGGTAGCCAATGTACCTGTCGCCTGATCGCAGAGATGTGGTCCCTGCACAATATGCCTGTTGCAGCCCTTAAGGGCTCCTTCGTCCTCTGCATTCACCCTCCATGGCCCCTTTGTCCAACCCTGGTAGCATCTCCTCTGGAGGCGCCCTTGCGTCTTCCCCAAATACCTGAACCTGTGACTCCTGTAACTCCCTCCAGAATGGTTTAGATTTTGGGGCAGCTCCACCAAATGTGGGATCAAGTGCCTAGCTCCCCACGTCCCCCTCGGGCACTCCCGTGAGGACCCAGGTTAAATCTTATTGAGACGAGATGGGGTATAGTGCCACCTATCTAACAGTCTATACCAACATACCTGGAATTGGGATGCCTTAGTCACCCTTGGCATCAGTCTCCACCCCCTGCTCATTTCCCTTCCGATCGTCCTTTCCCAACATTCCATATAGGGCCCTGTTGCCCGGGGTAAAGCCTCATCTAGGATTTTGTAGAGACTCGATATAAGACCCTTTGACCCATTATGCATTAAGAGGAACGTTTCAAAAGGGATAGGCTGGTGGGTATCCGCTGCCTTAAGCACTGGGTCTTGGAGCCAGTGCTGCATCTGAAAGTACTTTTGCTCACCCCTAAGCATTGTTTGCATTTATTAAAGGGTCTGATGGTTGGGCCCTGAACCATACCTAGCAGATTGTGGCTTCCTCCTTTTTGCCATTGATTAAACAAGCCTGGTTCTGTTCCTGGTGAAACATTTGCGTTATTAAAAATAGGGGTGACTGGAGACGAGAAGGTTGTGATCCCGTATTTCCCTGCAAATTTGTCCCACGTGTCTGCCACTAGTCTCGTGATAACACTCAGGTGCATGTGCCTTGACCCATGATGGCGCGGTAGCCACAGTACCTTCCTCAGATCGTGCCTTACCAACACCCAGTCCATTTCCACAGACTATTTCCCCATGTTCCCCGAAATGTATTCCTGTATGAATTGGGATGCATCGTAATACAGACAGAAATTAGGGAGCGCCATCACTTCTTCCCTCCTTGGGGACATCAGTAGAGAATGGTTAATCCTTGGCCTCTTACTTTCCCATAAAAAATTGCCTGTTTTCCCATACTCGCCGAAGAAGCTATTTTGGACTGCCAACGGAAGAGCCTGAAAGAGGTTGAGCAGCCGAAGGAGAGTCACCATCTTCACTGCTGCCATTCTGCTCACCCATGAAATCCTAAAACTCTTCCACTTTTGAAGAATTGCTTTAATAGATGATAGCATGGCTGGGAAGTTAGCCGCACACCAGCCAGTGAGCAGTGTAGTTAATCGAATTCCCAAGTACCTTATCCCCCCAGGACTCCACATGAAAGGCGAGGAAGCCTTCATCTCTGCCATCTCCCTCCCTCACCTAAAGGTTTAGCAATTCCGACTTAGTTATGTTAATCTTAAGGCTTGAGACCGCCCCTAAATCCGATAAAATCCCCCTACATGCCCTCAACGACACAATGAGCTCTAGGTCGAAGGCCTGCTTGGCGTCGAGGGATACGAGGACCGCAGAGCTTGAGCTCTTGTGGGCCTTCTCTACCAGGTGTGCAACGCATCTAATATTATCGAATGTCTGCCGCCCGTGTACAAACCCTGACTGATTTATTTATTTGAAAATGTATTTAGCGCACAAAACCCAGAGATATCTAGGCGCATGAATTTAAGTAATTTGTTACAGGCATATAATTCAACTTATTCATCATTGATTGGGTTACAGGCATAAGATGCAGTGCGTATTGATTGGATTACAGACATAAAATACAATGCATGAGTCATACAAAAAGCATACATTACATATTGTTTTCCAGGTTTATACGCTTTACAATTACGGGTCTCGATTTGTAGCATGACTTGCAGAAGTTATTTATGTCTGCCTGTAGTTATGCTAGATAAAGATTCCTGAGCTCAGGGGCACCTAGAGGGAATCTTGATTGAAGAGCAGAGTTTTGATCCAAGTGGATCGGTTCGGGAGGAGTACCTATAGTCTATTACCCAGGATTTTGGTGTATATTATAGCGTCCACATTTATTAGCACTATTGGCATGTATGACATACACCTAGTGTGATCCTAGGCTTAGGAATGAGGGTGATTTTTGCCTGCTCCATGGACGCGAGTTTTTGCCAGACTGCCTGAAGTGATTGAATAAGCTGGTAAGGTGCAGGACTAAGACTCTTGCAAATATCATATAGTAAGTTGCAGTAAAGCCGTCTGGCCCAGGTGCTTTATTGGGGGATTGGGGGTGGGGGGGAGCCAAGACCTTCCGAACGTCCTTAACAGTGATCTCCAGCCCTATTGCCTCCCTGACATCTGCTCCCAATGAGGGCAATTGAAACCTATACATGAAGTCAGCCTGTGGCTGACTCAACAGATTCTGGGACAAGTACAAATCCTCCTAGTAGCGGCAAAGCACTCCTGAATCTCATCTGTGAGGGAGTGATGGAGTACTTAGTCGTCTTTTATAGCAGTGATGGTATTGCTGCCTGCTGCTCCCCTCAGTAGCCGTGCCAGGAGTGTGTCCGTCATATTGGCCTTTGCGTAATAATTCTGGCAAACGAAGAGTATCGACCCCTCGGCCCTTTAAGTTCTAAGGACATTGAGCTGGCCCACCGCCTGTTGGCATTCCTATATTGACCTCCTGGAGGGGGCATCAATCGTTTGTTTCCTGTTCTCTTCCACCTGGGCCTCCAGCTGGGTCTCCAGTAGCCTCATTTGCCTATCCCTCTGTCCCTCTGTGCTTTCAAGACAATGAGATCATCCCTAACTGTGGCTTTAAACATCTCCCGGCAGATGCTCTGCCCTGTGTCTGAGGCTTTGTTTATATCAATGAAATCCCTGATCTTGTCCTCCAGCTCCCACCTTATGACCGGGTGCCGCAACAGCTCCCCCAGTACCTTCCAATCCCAGATCCGTGGCTTGCGTCTAGGCAGAAGCATTGTCACCACAGCGTGGTCGACTACTCCGAGAGGGCCTACCTCGATGTCAGAGACTGCAAACAGCAAGGGGTGCGACACTCACACATAATCAATGCGGGATTGTGTTCCTTGCATGTTAGAAAACAATGTGTAGCCTTCCCTGTACCCTTGCACCCTCCTCCAGACGTCCAATGTTCCAGGGCTTCAAATCCGTAGTGAAACAGAGGCGCCCCCACCCCCTTGTATGCGCTCCCCCAGAACTCCTGTCTAGCTCCCGGTACCATGCCAGGTTAAAATTGCCCATCAGAATCATGTGGTCTTTCTCAAATTCCCAGAGTGTGTTTAAAAGATCACCCAGAAAAGCCTCCTGCCCTGTAGATTCAGGCTAGTGTATATGTGACCCCACGCATTCACCCTCTACAATTATAAATCTGCCTCCTCTGTCCACCATGGAGGCCTTTATCCTGTGCGTGAAAGATTCGAGAAAAGCCATTCAGTCTAATTCTCGCCTGATCTTTCCCCAGGAGGGAGTCGCCTGGATCGCAAGGATGTCTGGGTTGGATTTCCTGGTCAAATGCTCAAATGTTTATCTCTTGAGAGGGGAGTTGATCCCTCTTACATGTGTCGACCACTTGAATGGTTATCGTCCCAGTGCGCCCCCTCCCCATCTCTCTGTAAAGTGCCTCTCCCTCGGTCCCTCCCCGTTGCTCGGCCACCTCCCTCATCCATCCTCCCCATTTAAAACTATTAGTTTTGCCCTTTCCCCAGCCCTGCATTTGGCCTGTTCCCGACCCCCCCACACCACCCCAGTCCCCAAACTCTGGTGCTCCCCCCTTATCTCCTCCACTCAATGCCCATCCCACCGGCCAACTCCGATAGGTCTTTCTCCCTCTTCCATTCCCTACCGAGCCCCCTCTCCCCTCCCCTTCCACACCCCGGGTGCTACTGCCCAAACTGACAACAAGCTGTATCATCCTTCTGCGCTTCCACAGCCCAATTTAGAACTTCCATAGCCCACCATCTCTTTAAAGCAGGTCTATGTGCGTACTCCTCTTTCCTTGCTGTTACCCATTGTCTGGTTTGCCCCCCTCTGCCGTCTCCCCCAGCCTATGTTTGTGGGCCCTGCAGGGTGGCCCTTCATCTGTGTCGTTCTCCTGCAGTCGTCCATTTCCAGGGCTGGTGCCTTGTGCGGTTCTCTGGCTGGGCAGGACGATCTTTCTGGTGGCCCTGGCTTCCATCCAGATGCAGGAGGTCGATTCCCTCCTGGGTAGATGTGATGCGCTTTGCGGCCACCTCACATTCGAAAACCAGTCCAAAGGGTAAGGTCCATTTATATTGGATTCCTCTACAGGCCAGCTCCCTTACCACCAGGCACATCTGCCTCCTCTTGAGCCGGGTGCTGCCCGACAGGTCCGTGAATAGGGAGATCGGGGTTCCTTGGTACAACACTGGTTCTTTCGCCCTAGCTGCTTGCAAAACCGCTTCCTTATGCATGTAGCACGAGAAATCCACTAACAAATCCCTTGGCCTGCCGTTAGTGCCCCTTGCATTCTACAGGTTCTATGGATGCGGTCTAGCTTGATCTCTTCTGGGCTTGTGTCTCCCTGGCTGTCCGCAAAAACCCTCCAGACCTCTCTCTCTAAAGCCTTCTCTGTGACTGTCTGGCAGATTTTTGACCCTTATACTGATCTTTCGTGATCGATTCTCCAGGTCGTCCATCTACAACTCGAGATTTTGCGTGGCCACATTGAATCGCTCTATGTTTTCACTATGCGTTGTTGTATCCTTGTCCATCTCCTGGAGTCCCCTTTCGAGGTCAGTCCTTTCCTCAGCTGGCCAAACTCCTGGCTTATTTCTGCCAAAGCTGTGTTGAGGTCTGATCTCATTAATTGGAATTGTTCTTGAAAAGCATTAGTGAGCGACGCCTGGAGGGTCAACAGAATGCTGTGGAGATCCTGTCAGGGTATGGGCTTGGTCGCCCATGTTCCCACTGGTTCTCTATGGCCCGCCATGTCGTGGGATGCTTTGGTTGATCCCCCTCGTCTCACTCAAGCCCCATATGGTGGGGAGGGTGCCCAGTGTGTCCCCAGTGGCTGTTGCCTGCTTTGAGGCCTTTGCTTTGGGCTTTGACATCCGCCCATCTCCCTGAGGTCCACTTCGCACCCAGATGGTCCCTCCTACTTTACTATTTATATACAGTTTGTTCCCCCACTAATCTTTGGGGTGGAGGGGGCAGGGGAGGGCACTTCCGGGTCAATCCTACTGATGCCTCCTCTCCCCCCCCACCCCCCCCCCCAACAGCTTTGCACATTTTCTCTCCCAGTGCCGCTGTTTGCAGATCTCCCTAGGGATCCCTCTGGTGGGACAGCTTCTCAAACAGTTAGTAGCTTTGCTTCTCTGGGCACCTCTGGGATCCCTACCTGTAAGTGGTTTGCTTCCCCCTTGGGGGAGCCCAGGCTCGGTTCACTCTACTCCTGCGGCCCACACCTCACCTCCTGACTGCTGGGGATCAATGGGTAAATACAAGGCTGTATGCCGTGCTCCCAGTCACCTAGGTTCCTTTCCTGTACACCACTGCGGCCATAGGATCACCCCTTCCACTGGGTGTCGGGTAGTTGCACAGCCCCAGACCCTCTCCCGCTTCTACTCTTCCACGAGGGGCATGCAGCTGTGCACACCCTTGCTCCAGATCAGCTCACTTGCAAACTTCAATCGGCTTCCTCCAGCGGCTCTGGCCTAGGTGGCCCCCACCTCTTCTCTACTCTCTGGGGCTTCAACCCACTGCTGCCTGGAAGGCTTCCCCGCCCGGGTGTTGTTCGCCTGTTCACAGCCACTTCACTATGTAAGGAGCAGTGCAGGCACACAGCCACAGCACCCACCCCAGCTGGTTGTTCAGGTGCTGAGGTGGTAGCAGATGACAGCGGGAGCACAGGTAGGGCACGGCAAGCTCCAGCTCCGCGTAGCTTGCCCAGCCCCACTGCCCAATCAGCAGCAGTCCCCTCTTATCCGACAGCCTGCCTCTCGTTCCGGGCAGGGACTCCGTGCTCGCTATGCCTGGAGCACAGTTCCTGCAGTTGCAATGAGCTCTGCCATGTGCCAGGCCTGCTCACCAGTTCACTTCCGCTGCTCCTCTCCGCTTGGAATGCTGGGCCGGGGCAGGGCTGCGCCGCACATAGTATCTCCCGGCCGGATTCCAGCCCACCCGTTCCCATGCAGCTTGTACATGTGGGGCTGACTCTCCTCCACTTGCCCCTGCGTTGGGCAGTTTCAGACAGCTCCGGGTGGTGGGAAAGCAGAGGAAGTGCAACACACTTGTTGAGCGGCTGCCGACACGTCCAACTAGTGTCGGCAGCCATCTCAAGTCCGAAAGAGGTATTTAAGTTGTCAACAAGGTGATGTCTTGGTTGATGTCATGATGGACGAAAAAGTCGTTGATGGAGCCACCTACGAGGACATCAATGCAGTGGTGGACGAAGACGTATATGGGACGAATGAAGACATGTCGTGCTTCGTAGCAGTTGATGAAGAAAGATTGCTGCAGACGCTGATTACTTAGTTGGAGGAGCCACTGAAGAAACCATCACCATGGCCTTCGTAGGCCCAGGCAGTTTATGTGATGGCTTGGGATCGCCCAATGCTTTTTTTTCTGGGGCAGTCTGAGCGTGAGTGGAATGCCTCTTCTTCACCCTCTTCCTATGGGAAGCCTCCTCATGGTATCTTGACCTCTTAGAAGTTGGAGCACAATCCTGATGGTCTGCTGTGGCGAAGCAGAGTCGGAGGCCACAGTACCTTCATCAAGCGAAGGCACCAACTTTCTGTACCAGTCCCAGGGAGTCTTGTTCGAGAAAAAGAGTGGAAAATGGAACACAAGTTGACATTGTGTTCTGGGCAGTAGATGCACTCTGTATGCTGGTCTTTTACGTAGATATTCCTCAAGTGGCAGGTGGAACATGCCTTGAAAAGTCTTTTTATCCATTGTATCAGCCACTGTGGCGTGAAGAAGCAACCTTCAACAAGCCTCAATGCAGAGGTGGCAAATATTTGCCTAGCAGGTGGGCACCAGGGCTAGCCCCACGAAGAATGGGAATAGGGCTCAGTCTGCGACTAGAGCTTGCATTGTGATGGGGACTAGGACTATAACAAGAACTCTGAGTAGGACTAATAGTAGATTACGTCCAGGACTGAGACGAGGACAAGGATGGTAATAAGAGCAAAGACTGGGACAAGTACCAAGACACTTGAATAAGAATGAGCTCTGCAGTTTTCTTTTGTTTACTATTGCCCGGTCTGAGACAAGCTGGCAGATGAAATCAGGCTGATTGGCACACATTTAGAAAAACAACCCTTCATTGGTTTGTTTGGCAAAAAATATAACTAGGAGTAATTAATAGTTACTCAACGTAGTGACAAACATACTCTTAGTCCTTAGTCTCCTTTCCTCGATACTGCATGGGCGTCACATGGTAGGGATGGGAGACGGAACCCGTTTCACCAGAAAAAACCTTCTTCCCCTTTAAATTTAGTGGCACGCAGCCCTGGGAGCATGGGCTCCCCTGACTCTGCCCACCGGCACCACTCCTCAGTCCCCCATTGATGCGTCGAAAATATTTAACATTGCCTAATGACACCAGAAATAGGGGGGAGGCTGGTGGGACGCATGGAGGAAAGGGGACTAAGGACGGTGAGTAACTATTAATTACTCTTACGTCCGTGTCCGCTTTCCTCCATACTGCATGGTCGATTACAACTGAATGTAGCCCCAGGGTGGAGAGGAGACCCTCCTTAGGTAAACAGATTCCTTAGAACCGCCTGTCCAAAAGCCGCGCCTGACTTAGAGACGGCGTCCAAACAGTAGTGCTTACAGAAAGCTGAAGTGGTGGCCGCCCTGCTGATGACCTGCCATGGCACCTGCCGCTGGAATGTGATGGCCGTGGCCTTGGCACTGACAGCGTCAGCGTGCCTGTTAGCTGGAAGCAGTTTGTGCTGTCCCTCATAGGCTTCCTTCATGGTCGCAACCATCCACCTTGCTATAGAGGACTTGGATGCCTGGTAACCCGGCCTTAACCCCCCCTTCAGGTGACAAACCGAGCGTCCGACTTGCGGAAGCCCTTGGTTCTGTCTAGATAGAATTTAAGAGCGCGTCTGAGATCCAGACAATGCAAGACCCTCTGAGCGTTGTTCTTAGGTCCGGCAAAAAACGTAGGTAAGACTATCTCCTCGTTTAGGTGGAAAGCGGAGGCTACCTTAGGTAGGAACGCAGGGTATTTTAATGGTGACCAGTATGATGTTCACGGACGCCATTGGCTCGAAGGGTTTGTGCGCCAAGGCACCCAAAAATACACTGAGGTCCCACACAGGGTGTGGTTTTTTTGATGGGCAGGAAGAGCCTGGCGAGGCCTGCTAAATGTTGCATGACCAACGGGTTGGAAGAGGAAAAGACCTCCTCCTCTGAGTTTCTGTAGGCCCCTATGGCTGCCAAATATGTGCGGCATGCATCCACCTGCACTCCTGAGTGAGCAAGGTGTGCAGAGAAAGAGAGCACGTCATCGATCGTGCACGTAAGGCGGGTTGATTTCCTTAGAGTCCGCCCAGTGACAGAACCTAGACCACTTACTCTTGTACTGGCTCCTAGCGCCCTGAATGATTTCTAGGTTAGCCTGAGAAAGCCCCAGGTGCTTCAGCGTGACCCGCTCAGGAACCACGCTGCAAGGGCTAAATTTTGTGGAGCGGGGTGGATGACCCCAGCCCCCTTGCTGCGCAAGGAGATGAGCTGGGCCCATCGGCAGGTGAATGGGAAGCCGGTCCGTGAGGCAGAGAAACTCCGAGAAGCATGGTCTCACCGGCCACCACAGAGCTATCAGAAGGATGCAGAGGTGACACGATTCCTTTATCTTGCAGATAACCCTGTGGACCAGGGGTGTGCGAGGGAAGGCATACGCTGTCATGCCGTTCCACTGAATCAGGAAAGTGCGCCCAGAGAGCCGTGGGCCCTGCCCCTGCCAGAATGCGAACTGCTGGCACTTTTTTTGTCCCAGCAGGCAAAGAGATCTACCTGAGGATGCCCCCATCTGCTGAAGATCTCCAGCAGCACATGGTTGTTCAATTGCCATTCGTAATTGTCCGCTCCCAGTCTGCTGAGCCTGTCTGCTTCCAGGTTGTACTCCCTTGGAAGGTGGATGGTCCGCAGGTATATGTTGTTCTCCAGGGCCCATTCTCACATGCTGATCGCAAAGCTGCACAGTGGATGGCAACTGGTACCACCCTGCTTTTTGACATAGCACATGCTGGTGGAGTTGTCTGTCTGGATGAGGATGACCTTGCCTCCAATGAGCGGAAGGACAGATTTGAGAGCTAGCCAGATGGCTTTGAGCTCCAGCCAGTTGATATGAGACTCCTGCAGAGTCCAGACTCCATGGACACTGTGGTTGTCCAAAGTGTCCCCCCAACCTTCCAGGGAGGAATCCGTAGTGATGGTGACCTGCGGGGCTGGTTGCCGGAAGGGCTTGCCCGTCTGCAGGTTGCAGTCCTTGGACCACCATGTGAGGTCCGGGTGGAGAGAACAAGGAATGCTGACAAGCTCTGCTAATGAGCCCCGCTCCAGTCTCCATTAGGCTGCGAAGTGCTGCTGCAATCTCCTCATCTTGAGTCTTGTGTAGGGTACGGCCAGTAGGACCGCTGCCATGATGCCTAATAAGTATTGGTACCACCAGGCCGAAGTCACTTCTCGGGTGAGTAGTGGCCCTCTTGATGGCCATGACCTTTTCCTCCGAGGGGAAAACTCTCTTGGAGCTAGTGTCCCATAAGAGGCCCAGAAAGGTTAGGCTTTGAGTAGGCTGCAGCTGAGATTTCTTGAGGTTGAACGAAAACCCCAGCTCGTGGAGTGATTATAAGGGCAGAGGAAGCGTGATGCAACGCCTCCGGAGATCTCGCCCTGACGTACCAGTCGTCCATGGCGGGTAGATGTGGTGGCACTGGGACCTGAGGAGGGATGCCACTGCGTTCACAAGCCTGGTAAATACCCAAGGGGCTGAATTGAGGCCAAAGGGTAGCACCTTGTATTGGAAATGGCAGCACATGATCCTGAATCGAAGAAAAGAGCGATGCGGCTGTCAAATCGGGACGCGTAGATATTGGTCCTTCAGCTGCAGGGAACACATTCAGTCTCCCCTGCACAATGTCTCTGCAATCTGTGCTGGCATTACCATCTTGAATTTTTGAAGAGGGAGGGAGAGGGTGAGGGTGGAAAGATCTGTTAGGCAGAATCCTGTGCAGGGCCCTTAGGGACCACTACACAAAATTAAGACTACAAGTGGCAATACAAGTTCACCTTTGGTACAAGCCTACAAGCCTGTACTACACAGTTAGGGTGGTAGCAGTAGTGGAGCAGCCAGACTTATCTCAAGAGCAAATGAGCAGTAGTAGAGATTACACAAAGGACCACAATTACTGTGACTCAAGCAAACACTGACTCAAGGTTTTCGGTTGAAAAGTAAAAGTACATTTATTTCTAGACCATCTGTTCGTAAAACACTTGGCTCCTATTAATGTAAAACCACACGTAAAATACACTACACACAACCAATTCACTTTGTGCAGCACAATTCAAGTTAAGTATCTTTGGTTTTTGACAGACCGGTGTTGTGAAACAAAGACGTGACCGGGGGGACAGATGCGATCACTTTTTGACAGTAATGACAGTTCGGTCTTACTAAAGATACGCGTACCGACGGGAAAAAATGTTACCGGAGTTAAAACACACTTAGCACATGAATCAACACAAGAGAGTTGGGGATAAAAATCATAGGCAATACTTTTGTCAAGGCAGATCGAATCAGAGGACACTTTCCTACCAGTGAATAAAAGTCAATAGGCCTGCGCCAGTGTCAAGTGGAACAGGGTTCCTGTTGTCCAGGATCACACGGTGAGTACAGTTCACGATTCGAGATTGCCAGGAGTACTTAGATATTGTCACAAGAGGAAGCAAAAGTAATAAGAGGGAAGGAAGATAAGGACAAGCCTTAGGTGAGGAGAAAAGGGTTCACCCTAGTTCCTCGAGGTCGGACACAGTACCTCATTCAAGTGAAGAAGCTGGTGCCATCGCAGTTGTTCCTAGTAGTTTCCTGCAGACTCACGGTTCCTGGGCTTCAGTCGTGGGGACAAGAAGGATGACGTCTGGAGTGATCTGCACTATCCAAGTATGAGGCCAGCATCAGCGACGGTAAATAAAAGGTGCGCTCCTTTAAAACTGGAGAGGCTCTACAGATGGCTATCCAGACCACTACAGCAGTGTGCAGCGATTTCGACCAAGAAGAGGATCCTCTGCCTGTGGAAGATGAGCTGGTTAATCCCACCAAGCTCAAGGGAAGAAGACTCCGGACTGGATCTTCTCTTGTCATCGAAGGGTAGATAGCTTAGGACTGCAACAGGGCTCCACCGGGACTCGGTAGTTGCAGCAGCCTTCTTCTCCGTTTCTCTTCGGTTCCTTGCAGTTCCAGTGGCGACTGACTTCCAGCCCAATAGTCCTGCCTTTTATCCGAAAATCCCCCATTCACACAGCCTGGCTGTCAATTACCCAGCAGGGGGGTTGTCCGGCCCGGACAACCACCTTAGCCAATCATGACAAAGTGCGACTTGGGTTTCCAAGGATACCCTGTGCAGGGGGTGACTACACCCCTCCCTCACATTCAGCCCACCTAGGTGCCCAGGTGCCAAAAGGAGGGCTTCTTGAGAGAAGCCCGCCAAAAGACGGTGAACAAAGAAGGCAAACCTGGTTTGCCGTGCAAAGTAAAACACAAGAAGGACTTTAACAAAAAGAAATGGCGAATAAACCCGACCGGAGCCAAAAGAAAGTATTTGGTCAAGCGGGTTTATGTTTGAGGCTACTATGATAGCCTGGAACAGTACCACGTTTATATAATATAATAGCGGTAGAAAAGTTAGGGTAGATACCACTACCACCAGCCAAGTCTAAATGTTAAAAGAGCAAAACAAAGCTCAGAGAGGCACAGACAAAAAGGGATAGGAAATAACCCTTTCCAGTACTAAATTTAAGATGAGGTGTACTGGGTCTGGAGTTTTAAATGACTATGTAAAGTAAATGGCAACTTTACCTGTTTCCTGGGGGACAGTAGTCAGCCCCAGAAATTGGAGTCAGGGGAAAGTCTCAAAGACAACCCTGTGTTACTGCACGGAAGGTGCTGTGTAACACACATGAAAAGTGGGGTTCATGGAGTGGGGTCCTCCAGAGCCCACTATCACACAAACAGTAAAAATACACATGGCAAAACACATGTAAAAGTGGGAAAAAGACTCACACTCTTACCAAGCGGAAAAAATATACTCCAGAAGTCCAGCAAAGCAGCTGGGGGACTCACTAGGTGAGGGAAATTAGCCATAGAATGAGAATTCTCCCTAACAAGATCCAAAACAACTCTCAGGCCAGCCTGGTTCTTATTTTGTATGGTGAAAATCCTGGAGTGGAAGTCCAATCCTCGCTGGGGGGGTGTGACTTCTACCACTGCCTGGCTCTCGACGAGTGACAGAACTTCCGCCAACACAGCTGCTGTCCCAATCTGTGTTAGGGGAGGGGAGGAGGGAGGAGAGGAAGGTATTGGTAGGCAGTACCCCGTGGATACTACAGAGAGGATCCAGGGGTCAGCAAACTTCTGATGCCAAAACTGTGTGTGAAGGGCAAGCCTGCCCCCCCACCGGAGACACGTGGACCCAAAGGGGCGTGTCATGCCCCCTTTCCCTCTGACGCTGTTGCGGAGGAGGGGGACTGAAAAAAAGCCCTTGCTCCCCCCTTTTGTTTGCGCCGGTGCTGACTCTAGGAACAGTGAGGCCGTCTCGACCTCGGTTCTTGGAAGCCCCGGACCCCGCCAATGCCCGCCCCTTGTCGGAGCGTTGATGCGAATGGGTGTATGCCTTGGGTATAGCCTTCGCCAATAGATAAAGACTTTGCAGTTTGCAAACTGTTTCTTTTTATCTAGCTCCTCGTCAGTGTTGGAGTGGAAGAGGTCACCACCCTCGAATAGAAGGTCCAATATGCGTTCCTGGAAGTCTGGGTAAATTTAGTAGCCGGAAGCCAGGCAGTCCTCATATCTGTGGCGATGCATATGCCCCGGGCCAGAGGTGTCAATGTGGGCCACAGTGGCCTCCATGGTGTCGTGCGCCACCATCTTAGCCTCGACCAGTCCCGCGTTGAATTGTGACTGGCTCTGCGCCGGAAGCTCAAGAAGGAAGTTGGCTATTTCCCGCTCAAAGCCTCTGATTAACGGCTGCCAGCATGGAATTCACGTTGGATTGACGAAGATGCAGCGAAGCGTTGGAATACAGCTCCTTCCCGTATGCCTCAAGATCTTCTCCTCCTTGCCTAGTAGTGTCGAGGACGAGGTGGACGAGGACGACTGAGGCTTTGGGTAGAGTGACGCTGCAGCAATCACTGAAGAGTGTGGTTGAGGATGGGCCGACAGCAAGAGTGGATCCCCCTCCATTTGCCTATACTTCGTATCATGGTGCCGATTGACAGGCTGGGCCAAGTGGAGTTTGAGCCAACCCTTCTTGGCTAAGGCGACAACGTCATTCTGCATCAGCATCCCTGTTCTAGCTGCAGGGCGTAGAGTGAGGACCTCGGCAAGAACCCCTGCCTCCGTTTGTTCGACCTAGGGTTGAGGAAGGCCCAACTACTCTGCCAGACCTGCAAGTCGATCGTGGAAGGCCTTGTCAGACTGTGGTGTGTCAGGGTCTTCTTCCTCGTCTGTGTCCACCATGGAGTCCGGCTGGTCCGGTGCGGGTGGAGTGCTTGGCGCCGAGGGCTGAGGTGTGGAGACCGGAGCCACAGGCTGCAGCAAAGGCTGGTACAGAACCGCCTGAACTGTGGGGGGCAGGGGAGCCGGAATTGAAGGAGCCGGCCAGGCAGCATGGGCTTCACCGGGGCCTGCGGCACTGGAGCCATAGGAGGGATGACTACAGGCGCAGCGGAGGGGCCAGAGGGAGCATGTCCCTATTGACATCCCTAAATATGGCCCACATCTGAGGAGATCTCGGGAGAGTGAGGAACTTTTCAAAGAACCTGTCCTTGCAGGCCGGTGGGGGTGGTGGATTGATGGGGTAGCGGGCGGCTGCTGGGGCTGGTGCTGGTGCATACTCTGTCTAGCTGGTTAAACCTGGCCTGGGAAGCTGATGGATAAGCTGTAGGCTACGTACCTGGTTGACACCAGTCCCACCTTGTAACTCGTTCTCCGACCTGCTCCGTTCCTCGGGCCGGTATTGGATGAGTGGCCATTTTATCTGGCACGCCGGCCATCTTGTCGAGCTGCATGTGACGAGCTGAATTCGTGGTGCTTGGCTCACTGGGCCCGGCCTCCTCCAGGATTCTTGACGATGGAGCATGAGACCTACCCTGCACCTCAGGCCAAGGCCTGGTAGGCGTGTTGCCCTCGGCAGTATCACAGACAGAAGAAAGTATCCGGGGAAGAGCGCGTGGTATTACATGGCCGAAGTCAAACCCAGGAGCGCTGGTGAATTAGGCCCGTTCCCATCAATGCGGAATAGGGAGTGGGGAGTGGCACCAGTAGGCGGAGTCAGGGGTGCACACGCTCCCTGGAATGCATTCCGCGCGCCTCTAAATTTGAAGGGGAAGAAGGTTTTTCTGGTGAAAAAGGTTCCGTCTCCCGTCCCTAGCGGGGGACGCCCATGCAGTATGGAGGAAAGGGGACGGGACGTAAGAGTAAGATGAAGGACTATGACTAAAGACAAGGATCGAGCAAAGGGAACCAGGATGAGAAACGGCTGCGACTCAGACTCCACAAATAGAAGTGATCTGTAGTTTTCTCTTGCCTGCATTGAAACCTTCTGGTAGAAGAAAGCATGGTCAACGGCAGGACAAAATTAATATTTCATGCCAAAAATCCATGTCGATCACATTGCCAGTTGCCATGCCACCAACAGTCTGCTGTTCAGTACCCATTCACTTCTCGCTCCTCTCTGTAGGATTCCTTTGACCATTAAGTATGACTATATGTGTCAAAACCAAAGTTGGCCAGGAACAAACATTGGTACATTATTCATGAGGACCTGCAACTCAAACTCTCTGCCCTGAAAACTCTCAAGTCCACTCTTGATAGAGTGAAAAGGGAATACTACCCAACCCTCATTGACTCACTCAAACCATCCTCACCGGCTACAGGGGACTTTAAACTCACTCCTCCTAAGTCTATTACTATCAATTTCACTCGAACAGCTATTGACCTAGCTGGATACACCGCTGTAAAAATTAGACACTCTCCGGACCTTCCTCACACTCCCGCCTCCATTTTACACTCCGCCTATTCTACCATTATCATCTGCCTCCATCTGCTACTTTAGTCACACTAATACTGACGACACTAATACTGATTTAGTGTGATCTCTACTGATGAAGGCTAACCCTTCTTGTGCCCCATCAGACCCTTTTGCTCCTCAGCTAGTCAAGTATATTGCCCCTTAGGTGGCCTTGCACCTAGCTGATCTCTTCAACCTGTCCTTCAACTCCGTTTGCTTTCACATGCTTATTTAAAACTGTCTGCAGTTAGAGGATTTCTTACTGAATTGAAGTATTGTGTTGTACCACATTGAATGTACATATTTGCAATTCTTTGAATAAGTATTCCAAGTACCAAGTGTTATTTAATATATATGTATATGGTAGAGGTAGCAACCTTATTTTATATAAAGAAGCTGTGTTATCACCCAACAGTGTGTGGACATTCCTTTGTGGGGGCTTTGGGGAAAACAATGTACTTAAGAACCAACCTGCATCACCTCCTGAAAGCTTAAGCCTGGCTGCTCGCCACGTTTCAACAAACTGAGAGCCTTGCTGGGGTGTTCTGTGCCTTTACCTACCCCCCTCCAGTCTTTACAGGGGACAATCTGGGGGCCTTTTTAGAAATGAGAGACAGTACCCTTGAGTCACTGTCTGAAGTGCCCACACATCTGAAATAATGTAGCACCATTCTTCTAGATGCTGGGTCAACCTGGTTCCCACGAGAGTCCTGAGCATAAAGTGCTCAGAGTGTTTTTGGGGCTCTCGCAGAGGGCAATGAGGAGCGGACTGCCTGAGCTGTCCGTCCTCCACGGCCCCTAGAGCCACGTGGAAATCTCCTTTGTCCTCTCTGGGCAGGCTGACCTCTACCTCTTTGTCCAAAAGAAGAGTAGAAGCTAAAGGAAAGCCCTCTCCAAGGCTGGAAAGGCAGATGCTGCTGCTGTTGTGGCTGATGAATGGCTGTTCCTAACAATTTTTCAGCCGCCTCAAGAGTGTGAGAAACCAGAGGGTGTCTCACTTACCAGTCCTCAGGGATCTGTTATCCAGGTGGCCGGGTCACAGCCATCGCTATTGGATCCAGACCCTGGGGGTGGACCTGGATGGGGGATCCTTGGGGAGTGGGACACCTGATGGTCTTTCCAGATCAAGTACATGAGTCTTGTAACTTCGCCCCCCCCCCTGCATGAACACACATGCATTCCCTTTACATACTGAGGAAAGACAGACTCGAACATGTTCCTTTGCTGTGATCAAGCAGAGCCAGGCAACTGCCTGGAACAACTCACGCCTGAATCTCCTTTACCGTTCCCACCTAGATAAAAGGCAGAGAACGGGAACACACTTCGAGCAAGGCAAGGATGAGATGGAGCACATGAAGGAGCAGCCTATTCCAGACTGCAGCTGAATTGAGGAAGTCAGACGGAAAGTCATGGAATGAAACCAAGGAGGGAGATGCCCTTGGGCTGTTTGACAAGTAATCACTGGGCTGTTGAAAACTCAGAGAGGTGAGGCCAGAGAATCCTGTAATGCGTGTACGAGAATCCAGAGGCCCTCCTGCCTGACTAGTCGAGTCAGGGGAGAAGTGCAGCTGCGAGCCGAACCTTGTATAGAGTCGGTGAGTTGAAGGCAACTGTGTGAAACCGGGCTGCGTATGAACCAAGGTTACGGGCAGGAACAAACTATCCAATGAAGTCGAATAGAAAAATGAGTTTGATGAAAGCCGCAAATGAAAAGGGAAAGCCGATAATTGTTTTCTGAACTTTGAGAAGTGAACGCACAATACTTATGTAGCAGAGTGGTCCGGCACTGCGTGTGTTCCCAATCAAAAGGTCTCTACTTGAATCTATCCCTCTAGCAGAACTGATGAAATGTGAATATGATTTATGAGAAAGAGAATCAAAGTGGTCCTGCAAGGGTTTAAGTCAAATCCTTTGCACAATCGAAAGACTTCGGTTTGTAGTGAACTGTGACATAAATAACAGTCTAAGCCCGGCGGACGGGGACTCAAAGTGGAAGTAAAAGATTTTTGTTGCTTGAAAAGTAAACTCTTGAGGGAAGGAACTTTGAAACAATTTTTGTTTAACTTTTGTCTTGCGAGGGAGAAGCCTTCCTTGATTGAGCAAGAGACTTTTGGTTGCGGAGAGCCGATATATGTACTGGAAACGTACCCTTGTGCTTAGCCAAACTGAAGTGTGTTCTAAGCCCAAGTGTGCCACCTTGTCCCATGGTGAAAACGTGGGGCAGGGGAACCAACTACCAGTCATCCTGACATATTGTTTCATGACACATTTTGTTATCTACATCATTTCCCACACTGTTCATCGTTTCAAAGTAGGGATTGGCAATCGTTTTTTTTGGTATAAGCCCTTTCTATTTTGAGGAAGACACTACTAGGACTCTGTTAGCTTTATTTTGATGGCCGTAGCTTGCTCCCATCCTTAGATTTAGATAGGCATTTTTCCAACCCATTGAAGTTCAATAAACACCCTTGAACTGTGAGCAATTGTGTCTGTCTTCACTGTTTGATACCATGCCTTCCCTACAGAAGCCTGAAGCTTCTCCAAGATGTCGTCAGCATTTGCCCAAAAAAAGATTAGACCCACCAAATGCCATGTCCAGAAGTCTTGACTAGACATCAGGAGCAAATCCACATTTCAGCAGACAAATCTCCCGTGGACTGCACTTGAGTCCTTAGAGCGACCAAAGCAGTCTGATGCATCCAACCCGAATGCAGTGATTGACTTGCTGATTCCTTACCATCACTGTGTTTATGAAAACATCCCTCATTTCGCCCTTGAGAATATTATGCTTGTGAAATCACATTCCATAGTGTGAACATAGACGTTGCTAAGGGGCAATAAGCATTAATGTCCTGAAGGGCCATATTCCCAACTGAGAATACCCTCTAGGCTATTTCTCGTCATCCCCATCATGTGGCATGAATGGATATGCAGCTGCTTTTGAAGAGGAGGTAGCCACCTGTACCAACAAGCACTAAGAAATAGGATGTCTACAGAGGAATTTAGGATCAATAGCTGATGGTCTATATTTTTTAAAACTCGTTATTGAGAGCAGTAGTGGTGTCAGGCCTTTGCCAGTTTTCAAAGATGGTGTTCTTAAGTGCTGAATGGAAAGACAGCACATATTCTTTGGGAGGACCTTTGACAAGGATATCCATGAGGTAATCCTGTAGTATGTCCTTTGGAGGACGCTCCAACCCAAATACTCAGTGACCTTGTACATAACTGTCCTGTATGCAGCACTTCGATGGGCATTAGTGCTAGGTGAAGCACATTCCACTTGTCTAAGTCACTGGCTTCCCAAGGCAAGGCGCCAAGTCCTCTAAAAAAGATTCCTCAGAAATTAGCTCTTCAGGTACATTAGGCATGCAAACATTTACATACCCGAAAGGAACAACGTCCTCCTCTTCCTCATCAAAAAAGATCCAAAAGACTTCCACGTTTTTCTTCGATTGTGGCTTAAAGCTCTTAGACGGAGCCAATGTCAATGGCTTCAAGGCCGATGGTGTTGAGTCCTTCGGAAGTGAGGATATTGAAGCCTTTGACTTTGATGCTCCCCCTGCAGTCAACACCATCAGCGCTACTTGAGTAGGCATTTTAGAGGCCTTCTGATCTGGGCTATTCGGCAGGTGAGTCGAAGCCTTTGACGATTCCCTGCCGAACTTTGAAGGCGATGTGGGATCAGTAGCCTTTTTTGGCTCTTTCGAGGGACCAGGAGGGGCAGTCTTCAAGAAGATGTCCATTTTCTGACTAAACCTTTCCCAAAACATAGCCAGATAAGTCTCTTGTCGGGTGAGGAGTCAGAAGACAAAGAACAAAGGCACCTCTTCTTTGATTTTCTTCGAGAAGATGAAGAATAAGAATGACGATATATCAAAGATGAGGAATCCGTGGGAAGCCACAATCCATTAGCAAGTAAGAGTGCAAACCCCTTTTGCCAAAGGCAGCAGACTGGTATCTGTCCAGGACGAAAGTATCGGGAAGTGGCAAAACTAGAATGCAGGTCTCAACTTTTGTTTCAATTAATCTAATTTGGCTACTGCGAAGGCCCAGAAATGTGAAGCGAACAACTGAGTAAAGGTGTTCATCAGATGCCATTTTATTAACTTAAAAGGGTTGGCTAGACGCCTCACAATTCCTACGCTAAAGAGAATTTCCCTGCCTATCAAAATCAACTAAATAAAACAATAACAAAAGTAATTTGTCCATCACACTTATACATACAACAAACATATGAGAGGAATATATGGCAATTCAAAATTAAAAAAAAAAACATAGTTATGTCAAACAAAGTTTGTAACTGAACTGTTCTCTTGTGATCTGGGTAATGTTCCCTTCCTCAGATTTAAAGCAGTAAATTCTAACAGTTAAAAATAGGAAGGTTTGGTTTTCAACACAGTTCTGGTGATAAGGTTCTTCTTGCGCCAAAAGTCTCTCAATGGGACTTCCAACAGTTCCAAAAGAAATAACAAATCTTTGTTTCTCCACTTGTAACAAAGAGTTTAATACAACCTCTTCTTAAGAACCAAAACACTTTCACAGTTCTTTGATAGCAACATAAATTGGTTTGTTAGGATGATTCGGCAATGATTCAAAAAATCATTTAGTGGTCTTGCCACTTCTTCTCCACAGTCTTAACCACAACACAGTATCAATATTTTCTACCTGGTCCACTCACCTGCCAGGTTTACCACTACAAAGTGTCATGCCCTGGTATACTCGCCTGCCAGGACTAATAGCTTCTAACTCTACTGCAAGTACTTCTGTGGTAAAGTTCACTTCAAGCAACTTAATAAAGTCTTTTGACTTTAAACAACTTTAGCAATAAACACTTTTCCTGCAAAGACATGAAACACATTGGCGCTGTTAATGCTACATATATTGCAGATTGTGTTCCTCTCCTGCTGAACACTGGTTATCAGGAGGGCAGCTCTTCTGCCACACTGGTTTCCCCACTCTTACAACAACCAAATGCTAATAATGGCTTATCATCACACTTGCTCCTCTTTGACTTAGACAATGATCGTTTAGGTCTTTATAAACAATTTTATCTTCCTCTCTTTGACAATAGGGTTCACCATTGGCCTGTTCCTTTATTGACCTCTTTAGGTTTTGGCAATATTGGTTGTTGACAACGTCTTTTAATATAGCCCTCTCTTGGCTTTGGCAATGGTGGTTTGCGTTGCCTTTAAAATTACAACTGACCCCAATGTTCTTATTCTCGCACTTTAGCTGGTAAGCATCAGATTAGTATGCAATATTATTCTGAGGCTTCCATTTCTGCTTCTTTACATTAGTTTGGTATTCAATAGTGTTAACATGGGCTAGCAGGCAATTACTGAGACAAATACTGCGACTCACCTAACTGGGTCATCCTATTTCCTTGGGGCCCTTCTCCTCCCAGGTGATCCTCCCGGATAATACCACCCCCAAGGTTAGGATCAGGAAGCGGCTGCCTTCCCCTGGCCACCCGGGAGATTTTCGCTAGGTTTTCTGTGAGGACTCTGCAGGATTCATCGCACTACCCAACCATTGTGATGGATCAGAAGGATGCAGTGAATACATTTCTACTAAGGTTTATTTAAAGTAAATAAGGCCCATCTTTCCTTATGAATATGGGGTGTTGACTACCTATTTTACTGACTAAGGTGCTTGTCAGTCAGCATACATGTCCAAAACAAGTCTGTCCACTGTTGACATCTAACCTATCTGACCCTATCACTAATGTAACTAAGAACAGGTGAATGTCTCCCTTCTCCTGGCTACTGTGTTCCTAAAAGGGATTTCGTTTTGATTCTTCTGTTCAACACAGTAGACGAAATAAAAACAGTCTTTGGTTATCTCTTTAGTCGAGTTCTGTAGCTATCCTAGGGGCTGTGTTTCCTTTATCTCATCCTCTCTAATTATCTTGGTTCAATTCAAATTTGTAAACTCTCTTGTAGGGTTCCTTGTCCCCTTGTAATATGGTTCGCCTCTCATATACTCTGAATACTCAATTTAAAATTATAATTCACCCTTTCCCAGAGTGCTGTTTCATGTATGAGGTTTATCTTCCTCCCGTCAGAAAACGTTTTTTTCCCAAATGTCTTTTCCCCTCATTCTCCTTTTGACCACCAGGATATGGGTTGTCTTTTGCCTTTTCCCCAACGTGAGGAGTTTCCAACTTTTCTTCCCTCCCACTTTGTATTTCTTTCTATTTCATTAAGTTATGGTTTCTTACTTCATTTCCAATTCCCTTCACACCAATACTGGGATGAGTCATTTAATTTACATTGAGTCCCTCTTGCCCTTCTGGTGTCCCTGTTCCCTGTATTACCATCTCTGTGCTGGTACCTGGTGGACATCGGATTCTCTGCTTCGTGGCTTACTTTCTGCGGTGTCTTTTTCTTCCGTGCCTCACTCTCATCTTCTACTGTGACTCGAATCGGAAGTGATTTCCTCCCGCTCATGGTGTCGGTGTTGTTGTACGGGCAAACTGCCCACCACGACTGCTTCATGGTCACGCCACCACCAAAACTCTTGCTTTTATCTGACATAGATTTCAGTTGCGATGAGACGCCAGTCTCCCAGCGCTTCTCGCTCCAAGTTGGAGCTGTTCTGGCTAACGCGGGCTCCGCGTTCTATGACAGCCCTGCCTTCTTCTGTTGTTCTCTTACGTACAGAGGGCTTCCCTTGATTTTCTCGGTGCTCGGCTCTCTCTCAGCTCTCCACCCTCTCTCGCTGGTTCTCTGGCATATCTTCCCTTACAGCCTCCATAGCACAGTTGATTGATTGATTTGTTTATTTATAGAGCGCTTTACACCAAGGCGCTGTACAATGGAACAACTCATACAGTGAACAGTTCATTGGAGAATCTGATTTGAAGAGATATCCTCAGTTTCTTGTTGCTGATGGTATTGGTTCACTTTATCTTCATGAAACTGATAATACTCTGGTGTATTATACAAGTCCATATAAGACATCACGCGGAGGACCTCACAGGAAAGGGAGTCCTTGTCCCCAAAGGGGGAGTCTCTACCGGTGAGGTCTCACTTGCCTTGACCCCTAGGGAGGGTGTTGCAGAACAGGTTCACCTTCCTAGTCACACAGGGGGGGGGGGGTCCCCCTTGGTGAGAAGTGATGCATTCCCTTCGATTTGTCAGACCATTTAGGATGATACAACCCTGTTTTGAAGGGACTAAGCTCTAGACAATACCAATACCATCTTACTTTTTAATAACTTGCCCTTGTCTGCTGCAAGTACATTGTTTTTTCACAGTAGTTGGTACCTACTTTTAAATACTCAAGTTTATCAAACTCTCAGAGATGAATTGCTCAGTTGGCCTCGTTTTGGCTTGGTACTGTGATGTGGCATGTAAGCAGAAATCTCTGCAGCAAGTGTTTCCCAAATGTATCTGTAGTGAAAGTATTCGCTCCAGCAAAAAAGCAGCTAGCAAAACATTGGTACAATGTATATTTCAGCTTAGAGTAAATGCCCTAAATTGCTCAATTGGAGAGGGCATGGAGGAAAAATCAGGATCAGAATACCAGGAAAATGAATAATTGAAAAAAATGATCAAACACACCAAAAGATGTTACAATACAATGTTTAGGTATTATAGCCTCAGCCTTTTTAGGAGACCATATAACTAATTAAATCAACTCTGATCTTAACAACTCCACAGGGTGGTCATGACAGCTTTTGTGCCCGAGATAGTTACGCCTCTGTTCCGGTTACAACCTGGGACTAATTCCAGCCAGTAGCACAATTCTTTACTAAAGCACATGCGTGACAGGTGATCAACTGGCTCCCCCGTGAACTCTGGCCAGCTAGGATTATTCAGGAGTTGAGATCATTAGTAATACGGGACTTCAACTAACAGTGCAATTTCAACAACTCTTTTGCAGTTACAGACTTTCTTAGATCTAGCTGGTTGTTTGGACGAGGTGCAGGTGGGATTTCATAGAGGGTCCAGCACAGAATCAGTGTTGGTGCTGGCAGTCTTTTAGACCTCCCTCCGGCTTTAGATAGCATTGATAACAATATCCTGCTGAGGCGCCTTAATACATTTGGCATGAGAGAAAGCGTGGGACAGGATGAAGTCTTTTCTAGTATAGGGATGTAAGCAGTTCCCTAACCACCTTCTCAATTATCTCAGAGGAATATTACATGCATTGTGCCGCTGGATTAGTAAAGCCCTTTACTATTTAATGACTGTGTGAAGCTATTGGCGGAACTGATTTGTGCTTTTAGGATTATTTTCTACATGTTCACAGATAACACTGATGTAATTCTTAGCCTGGGCCCTACAAAAAAGGAAAAATATCAAACATTTCAAACAGTGCAGGGAGCAGGTCAGTCATTGGATGAATGCTTGGTACTAAATATACAGAAAAAAAATGAAATCATTATTTGAAACTGCAACATTACCCATTCGCCAAGCAAGCTGCTAACACTGATAAACCCCACTCCTCACGTTCCTGGTGTGATAACTGTTGGCTGTCGTGGTTTGGGAACTGATCTGCACCCTCAAACAGTTTAAAATTTGGGGGAGTGGTAGGATTGTGATCGGTCCATGGATAAGCAGTTTAATATGGTAACTAGTACCTGTTTGCTAAGAACCCTAAAAGATTTTTAGATTATTTTACTTTTTCTGCTAGGGTACAACTGGTGAATGCTTTCATATCGAATCAGTTGGATTACTGTAATGCAATGTACTCAGTTATTTCCGGCCACGGCTGCCAAAAAGGTTCTCCCTTGAGGAGATTTTCCTCACAGGCCAACAACAGAAGATCCTGTGAGACCCTGACCGGAACCTGAAGGAGATCTGACATCTTCCCCGAGAATTGGGACCATTGTGTTCCGAGAGCCCATTGAAGGGATCTCATTCTCAGGCGGGCCTCTGGCACCAGAAAAATGCAGGATGCCATGAGGCCGAGCAACCTTAAGAATTCTTAAGCCGGAAGACTCGGGCATGCTGAAATTTGGTTACCATCTGGAGAATATTTTGAGCCCTCAACTTGGGTGGCGAGCACTTCCGCAAGGATGTGTCCAACACAGCCCCGATATACTGGAGCTGTTGGGAAGGTGTCATATGTTACTTGAGGGAGAAGCCCAGTTTGTGAAGGGAGTGGGGGGAGGTGATGTTGAGATGATCCAAGGCTTGTTCGGGAGAACGCACCCTGATCAGCCAATCGTCCAGGTAGGGGTAGACGTGAATCCCCCCTCTCCTTAGATGCGCTGCCATCACCACCATGAATGAGCTTGGTGAAGACCCTCGGGCGGAGGTCAACCCGAATGGCAGGATCCAATTGTGCCCTGTTTATGAAATATTTTCATCATCTCCACCTGGAGGCATCTTACTCCGCCAGGATCAATGATTTGGACGGACATACCATTCTTTTCGGGGAGCTGTCCGACGAAGACGAGGCGGCAGTCGACCAATGGTGCCGCTTCATACCAACCACTCCTAGACCATGACCGCTTGGACTTCTTCCTCTGAGGAGAGTCCACTCTCGACTCATCAGTTGAACGTCCAGCAGACCGGGACTTACAAGGCTTGGACACCTTGCCTACCCAGAGTTTCCCCTTTCATTCCAGCAAGGCCTTTCCAGTCATCGACTGGCACTTGGAACACGTATCCGTATCAACAGAGGCCTTCGAAGGACATCGACCCGACGCCATCGACGCAGGGCGCCCTCTGCCGAAAAGTTTCCGAAGCAGCCGAGCTGTGGAAATTACATGTCAAAGAGGAGGAATACGTTGGAGGACACAATCCATTCAAAATACTGTTTACATTGAAAAGGAACGAGAGTGTATATGTGGAGGAGGTTAAAGAAGCCACAATCACAAAGCCGAGGCCTGGGGGATGAGCGACTCGACTGGCTGATGAGAAAAGAAGAAGAAGCTAATAGACTGAGCAGGTCTGAAAAAGAAGCTATGAAACAGAAAACATCTTGAAAAAGCCAGAAAAGCCAAGAGGCTCTGAAGGGATCAGAACTTTCAGTACTTACTGGAGTAGGTTTCCCATGAATAGGGACAGCCAGTTATAAATTAGGTTTGTGGATTCTTTTGTTGGCCAAGATTTGGAGCATCACTTAAATGTCTAACTTCCAGTGTTCATGCAAAACAAGATAATCCTACCCACCAATCCTAAGCAACTCAAAGCTACTATTAGTTACCTGTGATGGAACCGGAGACTGCACACAACATAGCTTTTTAATAGCACCATATAGGTCATCACGGGTTCCTGTAATGATGCACACCACCATCTGTACCTTACTCTGTAAAACAAAAGAGAACTTTTATTAGGCAACAAAAAAACTATATTTTTCGGTAGAAGTACACAAGAGGTTGCATTACTCCAATATTTCAGAAAGCGTATCTTAATAGTCTTAGCACTTCTAGTTTTGGTTTCGTCCTCAAACAATGAAGTTGACAGGGCAAAAATAAGGGCCTTGGTGTGTTGACAAGTTCTCAAAGCGCTAGCATCTACACTTTTTACACACTAAACAAATAAGGGGAATGAGACCCCCCCACTTGTTGGAATTCACATTTAAAGCAGTGCTGACAACATTTTGCATGATTGATCACATGCCTAATTCATTTTAATTTCCAAATAAAGGAAATGGACACCAGAGTTGGACTGGGGAAAAAATAGGCCCACGATTGACCACGTTTTGTGACCAACTATTCTAGCAATAAAGTAGTAAAATAGGATTAGAGAAAACGTTCATAAATGGTGCATTTAAAGAAAATTGGGGCAGTAAAACAGGTCAAAACTGGATGAAGGCTACAGGCAATCTAAGATTATGAGCTTGCTTCCAAATACTTTTTTTTTAAAAAGGTAGCAGGCGCTCCTCTGCAGAAAGTTTGCAGCACACGCTTTTTGCTCACTGTAACTTTCAGATGGGAAATAACCATTTGCATATCAGTCTTTGTCCCGCCCACATGGGAAGTCCAGCACCGAAATGCTATGGCAATTCCTCTCTGAACAAGAGTACCAACAACAACCGCATAATACTTTTTTAGGCAAACGGATCATTTTCAGTACAACTGGGCCAATAAAGTTGGGCAAGAATCGAATATGGGGTTTGCGAAATTAACTTTTACCCTCCCAATGCTAAAAACGTGTGTCACTTCCTTAGATCTACATTCGCAGTGCTTAAGACGTAAAACAGAGGAAATAAATTACTTACCAATAACTCAATGGTCTCCAGCACTTGTATCTTTCATGGATTGACATGCTCTTTGAATATTCCCCGTCATCAGGATGGCAACATTAAAGCGGTTTAACTTTACATTTTTAAAATGCTTGTCACTTTAGTGCTCTATTACAGTCATTTTTGAGTCATACTGCCCACAGTCAAATAGACTGGTCCCCTTAGCTCCGCTCCTGGTGGCCAGCTTCAGATTTGGCAGCGCAAATAAGGTGGCAAAATGATCCGAGAAGAGCCAGAGAGGGGTAAGACGGTGGGGTGCATGTGAATCCATGAAAGATACCAATGCTGGAGAACAGGAGTTACAGGTAAAAAAAACTCATTCCTTCTCCAGCACTGAATATTTCATGTATTCACATACTTTTTGAAAAAGATTATACCGCAGTACTCATACACAACCAATGAGCAGAGGCAAAGCTCAACAGAAGCAATCAACATATCTCTGCAACACTCATCTCATGTGAACAGGTTGCGAAGCACTGCCTGGCCGACCCGGGGTTACTCCCTGGAATCCCTATCGATGCAGTAGAACCATGTGGAGGTATGGACAGACTTCCACGTGGCTGCCCTGCAGATGTTGAGCAGGGCAGCCACGAGGGCGACACCAGACATGAATGATTTAGTAGAAGCCCTGGTTCTTGTCGAGTGCACTCTTGGTCTTCCTGAAGGGGCCCTGTTGGCTAAATAATGGCAATAGGAAATGTACGCCAACAGCCATCTCGCAATGGAACACTTTGAAAAGGGCGTTGCCCTTGCCGGTAGGTCCGAAAGCAACAAACAGTTGGGACGACTTTCGGAGCTCCCTTCTGCGGGCCACATAGAATTTGAGGGCCCGTGCAGCATTTAGAGAATGTAAGGATCGCTAAGGAGACGAAGGAAGCCAAAGAACACTGCTAGAATCAGAAGTTCATTCAACTCAAATGCTTAATGGACCATCAGCATGAAGGAAGGGTTCGTACGCAGAACCACCATGACCTGGTGGAAACTCAAGTAAGGAGGTGCACAGGAGAGGGCTTGCAGTTCACCTACTCGTCTGGCTTAAGTGATGGCAACTAAGAATGATGTGTTCCAAGTTTCAAAGGGGCTCTGTGAAGAGGCTTGAATGGCAATCCCTTTAGTATAGGGAAACACATGAAACAGTCCCCTTGGGGAATTCCTTCACCAACTTATGCGACCAGAGGGAAGGGTGATTTGAGGTACGCGGATAGCGTGAATTCGCTGCCAAATGCACCTTGATAGACGAGTACGCGAAGCCAGCTTTTGCTAAAGACAGGAAGTATGGCAAGACTTGAGCAGCCTGAATGTGTAATGGATCTAGCCGTTGAGTGCTCTTGCCGTGGCTAGGATTCGTTAGCAGTCTGGAGGCAGCAGAATGCTCCCAAATTCTAAGGCTGCAGGTGCCAAGCTGTCAAGATGAGGGTTACTGGGTCGTCATGCAGAATTGGCCCGTCGTATCTGGATGGGAGGTTAGGGAGAAGTGGTGCACAGAGCCACTGACAGGTGAAGTAAGTCTGAGTACCAAATGTGCCGCAGCCATGCTGGGGATACCAGTATCATCGTGCAGCTTCTGTTTGAGTGAGCTGAGCACTTGAGGTAGTAGTGGGATTGGGAGAAAGTGTAAAGGAAAAGTCTTCTGTGCAAACCGACTTGCAAACTTGCTGCATTTTTTTGTTGGTCGTTGTAGTGAACAGGTCGATCTCCAGATGCGCATCACTTGGGGAAAAGACAGACCGAGGTTGGCTCTGGCTGAAGTTCCCATTCCTGGCAGGACTTCAACTCCCTGCTGAGTGAATCTGCAATCGTATTGTGGATCCCTGGTAGATGGAAGGGAATCAGAAACATGCTGTGCACCAGGGCCCATTTCCACAGTGCTTGTGCTTCTGCAGACAGAATCGGAGAGCCGGTCCACCCGTTCGTGAATATAGAACATGATGTATTGTCTGTGAAGATGCGGACCACTGTGTTTTGAACTGGGGTCTGAAGGACTTCAGAGCCCACATCACAGCCCTATACTCCAGGATATTGATGTGAAGGGCTTTTTTCTTCTCTTAAACACAAGCCCCTGGCAAGGAATTGTCCTGTTTGGACTCCCCAACTGTCTAGGGGTGCATCCATGGTAACCGTGACCTGATGTGTTGGGAGGTGACAGGGGGCTCCTTGAGTAAGGTTGAGAAGATGAGCTTGTTGAAAGGATGGCGTGAGGAGAATGTTGTCTTCCCAGGACCCCGATATATGTTGCCAGGGACATCTACGAACTCTTGAAGAGACCTCATCTGAAGCCTGCAGTGAGAGATTAATGGGATGCTAGATGATATTTCCCATAAGCGGCTTGAGGGAGGTGACTGATGCGATTGGCAGTCCCAACAGCTGCTGGATCTTGCGCAGTATTGTTTTTATCCTCCTGTTTCAAAGGCTTGGCGAGACATGCAAGAGTGTTGAGGTTTGAGCCCAAGAACAGATGGTAGACATGGAGCTTGAACGCCTGAACGATGGAGGTGGGCCGCCATTGGAGCAAGGCATTTTGTCAACACTCTTGGCGTCGCCTTTAATCCAAAGGGTAGGGCTTTGAATGGTTAGTGTTTTCCTCGAACTTGGAAGCGGAGGAATCGCCTGGGCTGATGATGAATGGGGATGTGGAAATAGGCATCCCCTAGGTCTAGCGAGGAGAGGAAGACCATTTTGTTTAGCTGGTCCAGGATACGTTGTGGCGTCACCATGCAAAACTTCAGAGACTTGAGGAATTTGTTGAGTCTCCTGAGGTCTAGTTTCAGTCTCAATCCTCCTGACTTTTTCTTGACTAGAAAGTATCTGGAGTACACTCTGGAGCCCTCAATGAGCAGTGGAACGACTTCGATGACCCCTTTCCTTAGGAGGGACAGCACCTCTTGGAGGAGCAAGGTTTGATGTTTCTCCGTCTTTGGGATGGGAGCAATGGAGGGACATTTTCCATGAACTCTAGGGTATGGCCTTGCTGAATAAAGGACAATGCCCATTTGTTGGTGGTGATGTTCCACTGTGCAACACAGTTGGATAGCCACCCCCCTACTGCGGTGTAAAAGTGAGAAGCCGTGGCCTGATCACACATGTTTTGGTCCTTGACTTCTGGAGGAAGCTCTCGGTCGTCGCTGGTTTCCCCTATATGGTCGGAATATTCCCTTATAAGCTTCCTGTGTGGCGCTGGTGCAGGATGTTTGTGGTTGGAAGGACCTGTAGTCCCTTGAAGGCCTTAAAAACGTTGCTTTACCTGAGCTAAAGAACTGGCGGAGTTGCTGTAGGGACCCTAGTGATTGGGCTGTTTCTGTGTCTGCATCGATGGCTTGCAGTGTCTCATCCATTTTCTTTCCAAAGAGGTCAGTGCTGTCAAAAGGCATATCCACTACCTTTGACTGTACCTCTGGCCGGAAGTTGGTGGCTTTCAACCATCTATAGTGGTGTAACACTGCACCATTATCCATCTGTCAGAATCCTGTATCTGCTATGTCCATAGCAATGGAGAGGGCATAATCTGATGGCGCCTCAACTTCTTGCAGCAGTGTCAGTGCCTCCTCCTGCTCATTATCTTGGAGAAAATATATTATCGGTCCCAGTTTAAACCATAGTTCACAGTTGTAGTGGGCTAGAATACCAAGAGCGTTAGCTGCTTTAATGGTCACCACGGCTGTAGAGCTGACTCTCTTTCCAAAATCGTCTTGCTGTTCTCCATCTGTCTGGCGGCACCATACAGGGAGAGGAGCGATTAGCAGAACGTTTACGGGCTGCTGCAAAAACAACTTAGTCCGGGCAGGGTTGGTGTGCGCAGGCATTTTGATGCTGAATCTGGGGCCTTGTACTTTTTCTCAAAGCAATCCTTTTTAGGGGGCGCTGAGAAAGGCTTGGTCATGACAAGGAGGTTGTCTTCAGAGATAACTTCCAGCACTCGGATTGATAGCATTGACTTCCTGGAATATTCTTCACTCATCTCTCGGGTGCATCCTACTGCTTCTCCTCAAGATCCTGTTTCTTCCCCTCTTATTTCTAAAATCTATCCTGCTCTCAATTCTTACACTACTAGTCTTAAAGGCATGGTCCAGTAAAACATGTTATTGTCCCTACGGGTCGGCCATGTTTTTTTAAGCCTAAGTGGCTCGATTTTAGAAAACTTTCCTATGGACCTTACCCGAGTTTTCGTCCATTAAACGCACGCGAAAACAGGCACCAGGGAGCCGCCATTTTGTGATAATCCTATCACTTGCTGCATTGCCCTGGCTGACCTGCTTCTGCGGCACTAAATCAATTCCCCCGCCCCTGAGCCTGTCATCAGCAGACTCGTACCGCCCATTTCCCAACGCCAAAGCACATCTTGTGTCAACATTCGCTGCGCTTCAGCTAATGACGTGTCGCCATGGAAATGGCAGGACGCCTCTTTCCTCAATAAGTATAAACAGACCGTTTCACAAAACACAGCAGCAGATTTTCGATTCCATTCCTCTCTCTGTGTTACTTAGAGTATTCTGTGACTCGTTTCTGTGCTCTGGTCAGCTACCTTCGCCGCTTGTAGCCCGTGTGAACACCTGTACTATCTCGGTAAATTATTTTACTTTGTTTACCACACAATGGCTACAATAATGCCCTACATGTACGAGCCCGAGTATACAGAGGAGGAACTACTGGAAAGGGAAGCACGCGAAAACGATGGGGATTCGGACGGCAGTTGGCAGGACGAATCAACAGATGAAGAGCCTGGGCCTAGTCGCATGGACGGCATCTCCACCTGGTGCACATGCAATCGGTGCAAGCTAATGCCAACGGAGGAGGAGAACTGCTGCTGCCGAGAAAACTCAGGATGCCTGACCTACATTTCTGAAGGCGATCCACGACTGCAATGCATCACCGAGCTGCCAGACTTCAGGGCAGCCTGCCTCACACGGGCCGTGTTGAGAATAATGATGGTGCTTATGCACGAACTTCGCGCAACTGTTCGTCCTCGTAATCCGAGTCACGAATAAGTATACTCTGCTTGTCATGCCACTCCTATTTCATGTTCTTCTACTATATCCAAAAGTATATATTCATATCGTAGTAACGCATGAAAGTCGTTCAATAGTGTGCATTGTCTAGATAGCATTTGTCCGTGCAGAATGCCATTAGTTACAAGAGTTGTCATTGACAACAAACGTTTATTAAACTTATCTTGGTCATTTAAAAACAGTTTGATTCATTCCTTTTCACAGGTGGTACAGGCTGGTGGCCTATCGTTCCTTTACATGGTGGCTCCACGGGAGGCTTGGACACCGGGTTCGAAGAGTGATACCCGCCTGTGCCGTTCGTGCCATAAGAGAAACGTTCCCGAGTGACAGCGGTCAGTACAGGGGATTTTCTCTCGCTGTGCTGCAACCTGACCTGTATAATCTTTAAAGTCTTGTATTTTTGTGTCATGAAAATAAGATACAAAATAAAACACCACATATATTTTAACAACGGTTGTTTCGATTTTTTAAATGAATCAAGTGTGTCTCCATTCAAGGATGGACGTCAGACATCTGTGCTCCGAATGGGTGAAGGTCTGGTCGCTGTGAAGCAGGGTGGTCACTATCTATCTAAGCTAACATAACATATTCTCGATAATGCATGCACTAAATAACACTTGTTCAAAGTCTTTCAGTAGGTTATGTCTCTATAAAAGTCACACATATATCTATACTAACAATTACCATTGGATTATACAGGCCTTAGGGTCTAGACCACTTTAATACACCGGTTGAAGTGTGGGTCTGTGCTCACAAGAATCTCCGGTATGTGGCATTTGTTATTGATAAGCAACGATATACTATCAAAGGCGGTTCGCGCCGCCAAGGTGCCAAACTACATGTACACTTCAAAAGGTATCCCACGCCAAGGGGCCATCGGTCACATGGCCTCCACAGACCCCGTGTCTCCAGCCAGGCCTCCCCTTGAAGCAGGCCGCCCCCCTGCAATCCACATAAGTGTGTCTCCATTCAGCAGTCTTCCTGTGCCTTATCTGCATGCCCCAGGCCCCTCCATCCCACCCACCCTCTATCAAAGGCGGTTCGCGCCAGTGGATGCGCGCTGTCACGGGCGCGAAAGGCCAAGGTGCCAAACTACATGTACACTTCAAAAGGTATCTATTTGCTAGTAGAGTACACAATAGTGCTATGTTCATTGGTCTCATTGCTATTGACTTGAGTGTCCATTGCTATGCTATCAATAGATCTATTTATTTTCATCTGTGTCTATTGTCATCGAATTGCATCCTTCGGGGGTCCAGTCTATAATGTAAGCATGTTTCATTCTCGTGCAAGACAGAACATCCAAGGGACGAGTCACATGTTCAGATTTTAGTCACATCATCTATACATTTCTACAATTTATGTAAATACTAACCCGCACATAATGAACTGGTATAGTTCCTGCGACCAAAACAAACCTTGCATTGATCATTGTATGATTTATTTACTTTTGTATCAAATCTTTATTCTTGAAGATTGTATAATAATGTTGATATTTACTTTTCAGATTCATCAACAATGCCTGCCGGTTCGATTAGCGGTTACCCTTCGAAGACCCATGCGAATTCTGAAGGCACTACAATGCATGTATTCCCGAAAACTGTTGATCGAATAAGAGAATGGGTCAGACATTGCGGATATCCACTGGATCCACTCTTCCAACTCTTCTTGTTGGAAGAGTCCAACAAGTCTTACAGGACAAGAGGGGTGATCGATACCGCATCTGCAGCCGGCACTTTTCCTTGGACATGTACACAACATCTTGGGTAACAAAGAAGAATAAACAGCGAACGACACGGAAATTGCTCGAAAACGCTATTCCCACTCTATTCGTCCACATTCCGCCACCGGTGAGTCAAGTGTCCAGATTTAGCTTTAGGCCTTGCGGTAGTGTGTAGGTAGCCGAATGGATTAATTGATATTGTAGGTGTTCTATCCCTTGTAATAATTTCGATATTGATATGAGTGTACAGTTTTTTGAATAATGACATTTATCAATATATTCTTTTTCGATTTCATAACCCACAAACGCAATGTATATATTTAGGGAACAGGGAACTGTGCTGTATTGAGCATTTTTCAAGTATTCTGTCGCCTTACATGGCTATTTTTAATATTGGCATTTCATTATCAATCATTAATTTACCTTTACAACTTCTTGACTATCCCTTGAATCTGAAGCAAGAACATTCTACATCCTTGACGTGGTCGCAGTTATCAACCACTTCTAGCGCGTATCAGGTAATCTTACTAGGCTAATCCGCTACAGACTTGTTTTATGCATGTCAAGTAATAGTTTTATTCTATCGTGTAATTATTTTACCGAATGTTTGGTTAGTGCTTTCCAATTGATATACACCTTAGTTATCGTCCACTGGTGTTTGTTTTCAGTTATAATTAGTATTATCGATACTAATGCAAGTACTGTCTTTCAGGAAAATGCTGAAGCGTCCGCCACATCTACAACATTTCTAGATGTTCTTCACCAGCAGGAGGTATGGATACTGACAGCTCCATCCAGAGTCATCATCAGAGCTGGAATTCTTGTCGTTTGATTGTTCTACACAATGTTTCATTCGTGGTTAGCTGTTGATATGTACCTGTGCTGTCGACCCCAGGTGTGTGTTATGTTTTCACTATTGTAATCCTCACTAATGCAAGTACTATGTTTCAGGCAGTTGATGGAGCGTCAACCCCTGCACTTGATGCAGAGCCTGACATTCAAGTAATTCCAGGGGAAGTGGAAGCGTGACCATGCGTATACGAATCGGCGCAACAGCTTTCGGAAGTGCGCACTACATTTGCAACATCCATAGATATTCTTCAGCAGCACGAGGTATGGATACTGACAGCTTCATCATGCGTGATCATATAACGTGATTCCATTTGCTATACTTTCTTCCCTATTAACGCAAGTGCTGTGTTTCAGGGAGACGACGGAGCTTCCACTACAATCACAACATCCCATTTAGATGATGCAGATGTAAATAAATCGGAGAAATAAGTCGATGAAATGTGATCATATTTAGATTTTCCTTGATTCTTTTAGACAATGCATCATTTGTGGTTATCTCTTTATATGTACCTGTGCGTTCGACCCCAAGTGTGTGTTATGTTTCCAATATTGAAAACCATACTAATGCAAGTACTGTGTTTCAGGGAGATGCTGATGCCTCCTCTCCAATACAACCATTCATGGCAGTCCATGCAGAGCCAGAGGTATGGATACGGACAGCTCCATCGAAATAGATCATCACTGGTCGAATACTTGTCGTTTGATTGTTGCACACAATGTTTAAATCGTGTTTGGCTATTGAGATGTACCTGTGTGTTCGTCCTCGCGTGTTTTATGCTAACAATATTTTGATACATAGTAATGAAAGTACTATGTTTCAGGGAGACGATGGAGCCTCATTCCGTGCTGTCTATGCGGATACAGATAATATAGTCGTTGCAGCGCAAGAGGAAGAGAGGACATGCGGAAACGAATCGGAGCTACAGCGTGCAGATGTTGAAGGTCGAGTCAAAAAAGTTGCAAAGAAAAAAAAACAAGAAAAGGTTAGTTACAAACAGTTCATAACCTTAAAAAAATGCTTGTGCTGGGGACTATTTTATGTTTTTTTCCAGTCAATTGGACTACACTTTATCTTGTGTTTAAACTGAACATCCCTTTTCCAATCTCTCCTCTAGTTACCCGTGGGTGTCAGAACTATACATACACAGACAGTGAAGCGAATGAGAGATGTTGCTTGCCAGACCATGTACACTATGGAGGAACTATTAATTGAGGCGAGGCATGTTCAGGCTCGAGATGCTCATGTCCAATGGCCAGAACATGAATTAACTGTGTTTGGAGAATGCAGCAAAGTTGCATTCGACCATTGCTACAGTGCGACCGCACCACCACAAGAAGATGATATTGAATGTATTGAAGATCGCTCTGAAGTAGTTGCAGATCAATTCACACAATCTACACCCGCCAAAAAATTGCCACCCAAAAACCTGTCGACATTGTTGTGTTCTCCCATCAATGTTGAAGTAACAGATGTCGAAATGACAGAGAATGAACCAGCCGCAGCATCCATAGACACATCAGAACTTGATATCAGCGATATTACTTTCCAATGTGTTGAAATCTCCTCAACGTCACAGGCCGAAACAACGTTGACGCAGGATGACAGTCTAATGAAAGAGAGCAAATACATTGTATTCGACAGTTGTTTGATGGAAATTATATGTATGCTGAAATGTGTGCATTCCGTTAGAGGGAAAGTATGTGGGAAGCCATTGATTAATGTGACTCGTCAAATAAAAGGCAGTAACGTCAAAATAAATGCCGCCTGTAGATTAAATCATAGGTTCTCATGGTCTGCACAAACGATGCTGGGGAAAATGCCAGCAGGCAATCTACTGTGTGCAGCTGCATCACTTTTTAGTGGCTCCAGTTTTAGAAAGTTAGAGGCTTTCTTTCAGTTTGTGGGACTCCATTTCATTTCTAAATCGCTGTACTACATATACCAACGTGATTATCTGTTTCCGGCCATTAGTGATGCTTGGAAAATTGAACAATTGTCTCTAGTAAGTACATTCGAAGGGAAACGTTTCAGGCTAACCGGCGATGGACAGTGCGACAGCCCTGGATTTTGTGCCAAGTACTCCACCTACCACTTTCAGGACATGGATAGTAAGAAAATTGTGAGTTCGGTGGTCGTGCAGGTAACACAATGTACATCCTCAGTGGCCATGGAGAAACTAGGATTTATAAAATCAGTGGAATATCTACAATCAAGGGGAATGCACATCGACCTCATAGCCACGGACAGACACGTTTCAATTGCCAAGACAATGAGAGAGCAGTTCCTGCTTATTAATCATCAATTTGACATATGGCATCTTGCTAAATCAATCAGTAAGAAAATCTCGGCTGCAGGAAAAAAAAAGGTTTTGAAAGTATTTTGCAGTGGTCCCAGTCTATCACCAACCATCTTTGGTGGAGCTCAAAAACTTGTGAAGGATCAGTGGAAACAGGGGAGTTGCTAGGTCTGGAAAAGACCCGGGGCTAAGCTGATGTCGGAACTGTTGGGACTGGGGGCTAGCTAGTCTTTTGACTGTAGCTCCTGAGATTCTATCTGGGGCTACAACCAAAAGATAAGGGGCTATAGCCCCCTTAGCCCCCCCTAGCAACGCCCCTGAGTGGAAATACTACTTGAAAAATGGCGGTCACTGATGCACCACTGTACCAACGTTCACCGCTGGTCAGAAAACCTACATTTCCACCAATGTGAACATGGCCCTTTGTCCCCAGAGGAGGCAAGGAAGAAGAAGTGGTTGATTCCATCTTCACCTACACACAAAGCCATTGAGAAGATTGTTTTCGACAAAACTCTATCAAGAGATTTGAGAGGACTGACAGAATTCTGTCACACAGGAGATTTGGAGGTGTTCCACAATAAGTGCCTAAAGTACAGGCCAAAGCGCTTGCATTTTAGCTTTCGGGGCATGAAACATCGCACTCTACTAGCGGTCTTGGCCGATAACAGCAATGTCGGACGTGAACAATCTAGGACTAGGGGTAAAGTAAGGATGCCTCGCTACACTAAGGTGTTTTCAAAACGAAGTAAGCAATGGGTGATCAAACCAGTCTATGATGAAATGCAGTTCGACTTTGTGGAAGGCCTTATTGTTGCTGTGTTAGAGAACCACAGATATGGAATTGTGGACGTTTCTGTGCAGAGCAGTGATCCATTGCCACCGAACATTACAACTGTGCCATGTCCACCAGAAGCACAGCTGGTTGTGAAGTACAAATCCCGGTTTAAATAATTGCAATACGATTGTCTTTTTGTAAATAAATGTTATTATACAGTGTACCTGTAACCCTAACCCCTACCTTCACCATCATGGGTTGCGAACAAGCTGGGTGTCATCTTTGAATTCTCTCTATTCACCTCATATATGTGTATGTATATATTTTTCTCATGACTCATCTCATGTAAATGTAAATGCTGCGCACTGTTGCGCACTGTTAACGTGGGGAGGCTTGCGTATTGCGAATAATAAAACAAAAACAATAAATCTCACTTTTAACTCAACTCCTGTGGTACTTTATACTTTCCCTGACGTTCTGCCAAAAATTAAATGTCTCCATTTGGGCTGCAAAGCTCGCAGACAACGGGGACAAAATTGGGGGCCTTAGAACGCGGCAAGCGGGCCATGGCATTTGGGAGAGAAGCCAGTTCGCATTTGCACATTGCGGCGCACTACATAGAGGGATTCTAAACTTCAAGTTCTCACAGATGCCTTTACTACGGGATGTTGCAAATAAAGAATGCGAAGGACAGCGGCTTTGATTTTCAGCTCACGCCCAGAAGAGGCCCACAAGTCGCACTGGAAGTATAAGGGTCTATTGTTTTTTGACCTTGAGACAGGGACCATGCCGAAAGAACTTCATTTGAAGGGGGTGCGCAATAACGTAAGACGATAAGGCAGAAAATTCAGAAACTAGACCGAGTTTCATTTTAGTTCAGTATACGAAAAATCGTTGTCAAGAGCACATCCGTTTTACAGACTGCATTACGCAGAGACACAATGGAAATTTCAAATATAATGTGAGTAAATCTTTAGACGCTTTTATACCGGAATGAAGAATTAATGAATGGATGCATGAATAAATGAATAAAGAGCTAGGAAAAGCAAGGAAAACGTGTTCGTAGTGGGCACATGGGCATGCAGGTCCACTGGTCTCACCGATCTCGGTCCTTGGCCCAGCCACTTTTCCCTGCACTGCCTACCTGCACTACGGGACTGTCTCTGTATCCTTTAGGCCCTTTCTCCCGGCATTTACCTTGCACTTGCCAACAGCTGGCCCTATTATTTATCTTGTATTCTACTAACAATGTACAGCACTTTTACCCACCTATCCCCTTCCCCATGTGCGATCTGAAAGACACCTGGCCTAGTAGGATCATTGTCTGTCTGCCCTTGTTCCCCCCCCCCGCCTCGTCGCGCCTTGAAACACTTGTGTATAGGCATGTTACAAATGCCATATCATATATCCTATCATTCCACACGCATGTAGACTGTCGTTTCTCACTGTGTGTTGGCCTCAATTTATTTTGTTACTTTTCGCATTGATTTTAGAGCCGAACATACTCCATTGAACTATCCTTGCAAGCAAATAGTTTCTGATCGGCAGTAATAAATAAAATGAGTAATATTAATGAAGATCGGCTGGCAAGACTAATTATAATTTTTTTGTTTTCATAACAGGTATTTTCTCCCCTTCTGCTACTGTCATCGGTTTGAGACACCGGCAGACAGATTCTACAATAGACACCTGCAGCTTCGTGTGAACAACTGGAGCACGTTAACCATATTATGGGACGGTCGCCAAGGGCCCACATGCCCTTACGCTGTACTAGTCGCTAGAAGCAACATATCAACCTTTACGATGAACTAGTGCCTAGTTGATGGAACAGCCTTGCGGTTCACCATGCTTCCAAAGTGCTTCTTTTAACGAAAAGCAACACCCTGTGTACCATTGCAGATACAGATAAAAGAAAATAAATGGCTTTCGGAGTTCATACGGCAATTGCTGAATATTCTCTAAACATTTAATGTCAAATAAATGTACTTTACCAAATGTACCGTGTTGCCGTTTGATTTTAAAGTACAGTTTCATATTCCGAATTGTGGCGCGCTGTGTTGTGAGATGGTCTGTGTTGGTTTCCGGGTTCTGTGTGGAGTCGCGGAGAAGACGACTGGGCGCGTTTGCCTACGCAGCACAGTAACGTCACGGAGAGAGGCGGGGAATATGAATGTTTTGATAATGTCAGGCTCAGGGGCGGGGGAATTGATTTAGTTCCGCAGAAGCAGGTCAGCCAGGGCGATGCGGCAAGTGATAGGATTATCACAAAATGGCGGCTCCCTGGTGCCTGTTTTCGCGTGCGTTTAATGGACGAAAACTCGGGTAAGGTCCATAGGAAAGTTTTCTAAAATTGAGCCACTTAGGCTTAAAAAAACATGGCCGACCCGTAGGGACAATAAAAAATGTTCTAGGCCATGCCTTTAATATCTCTCTTACTACTTCTACTTTTCCTCTTTTATTCAAACATGCCATTATTCTTCCTGTCCTGAAAAAACCTTCTTTGGATCTTGAAATTACTTCTAATTTCTGTCCTATTTCCTTTCTTCCTTACCTTTCTAAGTTATTGGAAGGTCTTGTTTACTCCAAGGTTTCTTCTTTTGTTACTCAATTATATTCTACCCTGCTTTAGTCTGGTTTTCGACTTCTTCATTCAACAGAAATTGCTCTTTTATCTGTCTGTGGCTCTCATTTCTGCCAGTTATGCCAAACACTCTTCTATTCTTACACTCTTGCACTTATCCGCAGCTTTTGATACAGTGGATCACACACGACTTCTCTCCCTTTCCTCTTTTGGATTTTCTGGTTCTGTAATCACATGGTTTCAATCCTATTTCTCTAATCACACCTACTCAGTATCCTGTGCTGGTGTTAGTTCAGATCCCCTTCCTCTTCTAAATGGTGTTCTCGCAAGGGTCTGTTCTTGGCCCATTTCTTTTCTCAATGTATACTTCTCCTTTAGCCAAGATTATCTCTTTGTTTGGGTTGTCTCATCACCTTTAGGCTGATGACACCCAACTATATCTATCCTTTTCTTCCTTGACACCTGATATAAACAATGACCTCTCTACATGTCTTTCCGCTATCAAAACTTGGATGGCAGAACACTTTCTTATCCTTCATCTGTCTAAGACTGAAGTCCTCTTTTTCCCCGCTAATACTATCCCTCTCCCGATTTCCCCTCCTTTTGTCCTCTTTTCCCCTTTGCAACTGCTGTTCTCTCTGACTACCCGCAACATTGGCTTTCATCTTGATACTAAACTTTCCTTTGCTCATCATATCTTGATCACATCTCGTTCTTGTCGTGTTCATCTTTTTAAGATGAAAAAAGTTAAACCTTCTCACCTTCAGTACCACAAAGCTTCTAATCTCTTCCTCAATATTCTCTCGATTATTCCACTGTCCTGCACTCCTCTTTGGTCTTCCTGTCTCTCGTCTAGCTACTCTTAAATCTATCTCAAATTCCTCCCTCTGTCTTCTGTATTCCCTACCTATTTGCAAATCTATTTCTCCTTCTCTGTCCTCTCTTTGATGGCTACCCTTCCACCTTAAATTCAAATTTCTCTGCGTAGTATTTAAATCTTTTTATGGACTTGACCCATCTACTTTGCCTCTCTTGTTTCCATCTACGTCTCTTCTCGTTCTCTTCATTCCCAAACCCACTTTCTTTTAGCTGTGCCTTGTCCCCCCATGTGCTTCCTCTCGTTTTCGTTCTCTCCTTCTACTGGCTCCTCTTAACTGGAATGCTCTCCCTCTCTCTCTGCGGTCTATTCATTCTTACTGAATCTTCCATGCTGCCCCAAATACTTTCTTCAACCTGAATTGTATTTGGAGTCCTGTTGTAAGTTATATTGTTTTATTGTATTCACTTGCTCATTTTGTTGTATTGTAAATCGGTCCTGTACAGCGCCATGTCATAAGGCGCTATATAAATAACAAATAAAATACGAAAAAATACAAAGATTCCAGTTACTGGCAAAGAAAACCCTTGTTCTACTCTTCAAGAGAAAAACAAAAAGCATTGCGGCCCGTGTTCTGAGGACATGGAAGGGGCGGATCTTGCCTGGGAGCAGATCTCTTGGAGGTAGGACTACTAACTCACTGGCACCTGATCTTTAAACTCGTCTGTGGAGTGGGTGCCTAAGGAACCATGAGATGGATAGTCTTCAGCATCATTATCTGTGAGGGTGATGGTGGTAATAGGGGAGCCCTTGGAAGAGGCTCTGAGGGTGGAGGAGGCGCTATGCCTTCCCTTGTTGGGAGCTCCTGGGGTTGCACTGGAGGAGGCAATGGTGTCGCTAAAAGTCGATGTTGGAACTAGTGTCTGTAGTGTGGATAGTATATCCATAGACACATATCCTCGCTTGAGCCTGAAAGTATGCCCATTGGGACAAGAGGCCTTGTAGAAGGTTAAGGTGCCACTGGAGGAGTTTGAGGGGGACCTTGAGGTATAGGAAGGCTTGGTCTTGTTGAACCTGGAGGAGGCATGTTAACAATAGAAGGCACGCTTCTCCTTCCTCATTTTCGGAGACCACTACCTCGGAAACCTCCATGTTGGAATCAGTACCCTGCTGCAGCAGCTGTGCATGAGGGGCCATGGAGGGACAGGGAACTGCAGGCAGTGCATAAGGAGCCAGTGAAAACAGTGGCTGAGCACGAGTTGGCCTGGGGAGGTATGATAACAACTGGGTCCACAGAAACTCCCTTTGAAAAACGTGGAGATCAAGAGCCTCTGTATAGGCGTCATTGGTGATTTAGACATGCTTGGCGAAGGTGTAGGTCTGGATGACAATGATAAAGATTTGGGCGTCGACGGGACAGAAGCAATTTTTTTGCTAGTTGACGTAGTTCCCTTGGTTGTATATGGGCCCACCAACGAAGATGATTTTGTCATCAACAAATATTTGGGCTGACTGTCGTTGATGGGGTCATCGACGACAATGGAACTGTAGCTGTGGATGAGCGTCACTTATCGGAAGAGTGCTTGGCTGACTAACTTGTTGACAAAGGAGGTTTCGACACTGAAGTGGTCACTGTGACCACAGGCGTAGCCTGATACGCAGTGCTCAAGATAAGATTTTGAAGTGGGAGTGTTTTAATCCCTTTTTTTTTTAAAGTTGGGAGTAAAATTATTTTTTAGGGAGTAAAAACATGACTCCCGTTCCCAATGGGAGCATTTTATAAACAAGTAAAAATATGCTAAACTGTAAAACAAATGTTTTTATGAGAAATACTTCTTTGCACCAATTTATTACTGCATTTAAAAGAGAAATTTGAACTATTCCATAGTTACATTGAGTTTATTGATATACTTTTTGCCAAAAGGCTTTTATATATACATACAACATAAAATGCATCCACAGCCAAGAATTTCAAAGATTACAAAATTACACAGTTAAAATCACGTTGATGCCGGGTTCAATAGGCCCTTAAAAATGTCTACAATTTTGAGATAAAAAGACACAATAAAATATATGCGATTAAGATCATCCCCTAGCATGGGGATTATAGGATTTTTAAAATTTATAGCGCAGCTTGGCCAAGCTTTCACAGACAATTATCAAATGATTTAGTGACTCAGGCTCATCGCCTCCACATAGACGATGCCGACGCTTTTCCTTCGGAACACCTAATCTTGCACACATAGTTTCAAGTACCATTGAGGAGTTACATTTCATTAACAAGTAGGCCCGGAAGGTGGCAAAACTGGGATATGCTAAAATGTATTTTGGCAACTTTGTTCGGATGAGCCTGGATTGGCAATAGGGTCCGCTATGCACATTGGATGCGAGTTCAATCATATTATACTCATAACAATATTCACGCATTTTCATTTTTAACTAAAATGTAAGTCCACCATTGGCTGGTATTAATGTGTGACCCGTAGTCGTTTCTTCCTGTGGTACTACATGAACTACCGGTCCAAACACATCCATGGATCCGTTTGGGTGAAAGCAGGGGCACAAGCTTCTATTTGTCCATCCCCCCCCCCTTTTTTTTTTTTTTTTTTTAAATAGGGGGCATTTTTACTCCATATTTTTATTATTTGTGAGTATTTGCCTATTTTTAGGGAGTAAAAGTGGTCGATACACTCCTTATCTGTAGAGCTGCAGCGACATTAACGATATCAGCAACAACAGAGAAGCCAATGCGGGTGATTCATGTCCCCTTTTTGCTTTCTTCTCCAGGAAGTTTTGTCGTGGGACCTCAAACTCTGAAGAGGGAGTATGCTCGAAGGGTCTGCTGTGCCTGGCAGAGGCATAACTGCGGACAGAGTCAGAGGCCCCGGCACCTTCATCCAACCAGACCACTAACCTGTCCTAGCGGATCTTGGATGAGAACGACTGGCAGATGGGTACTGTTATATCAAATTGTGGTCCGGATACAGACAGCAGAGACACTGTTTATGAAGATCCTTGACAAACTCTTCAGGTTACATATTGAGCAGGACTTGCTTTTCTTGCTCGTGTCTGTCATCTCAACAAACTCCTGAACGCTTCAGAAGGAAGATATTAACTCCAGAGGCAGTGGAATGTGCCGAAACTGCGGTGCCTTAGGCAAGAAGTGATGCAGCACCAAAACTGGAAAATTTGATGAGTAAACTATCACAAACAGGCAAAACAACACTGAACATTGTAGAAGAGAGAATTCTCAAGCACTCCCAACACTTAACATGTGGTAAAAAATCTGAAGATGGCAACTAGGCGTGGCGCTAAGGGGACCTGTCTAATTGGTGGTGGGCACTGTGACCCAAAAATGACTATAATAGAGCAGTAAAGTAACAAGCAGTTTAAGAATTTAAAGGCAAACTGCTTTAATGTTACTGAGGATTCCCAGCCTAACGATGAGGAATATTCAAAGAGCATGTGAATCCATGGAAGATCCAATGCTGGAGAAAATAATCATACTGATTAATACATGCAGCTAGCACTGCAACAGAATTACTCCAGCAGCTGATGTGACAAGAAAAGTTGATGAAAATGGTACAATGACAATGAATATCGGCTTGTACTACACTCACACATCACAATTCATTTTTGGAAAACATTGTGAAAATTGGATATTCAGACACCTTTTGAACAATTATTATTATTATTATTATTTAAAGACTTGTATAGCGCGGACTAAGGCCCAAAGGCGTCTAGGAAGTGGCAGTGAATCCAAAAAGAGAAAGCTACATATAAGAAATGAGCAAATTGGAGAGTCAGAACGAATAGGTTTTCAGTGCCCTGCGGAAAGGAAAATACTCCTCAATGGCTCGCAAAGTAGGGGGGAGTGAATTCCAAAGTCTCTATCCTTGATGCCACTGGGAGTCAGTGAAGACGCTTTAAGAGCTCTGAAGACTGTCATCCAGGGCGTCCTCAGCGCCAGTTTGGCTGCTGAATTCTGAAGCACCTGCATCCGCTGGATTTGGCATTTGGGTTGCCCCAGATAAATACTGTATAAGTAATTCAGGGACCCCATGATAGTGGAGGTAACCACCGTAGTCCGACAAGCACAGGGGGAGCGGGGGGGGGGGGGGAGGGAGCATAGGGATACTTTTCCTCAATATTTTAAGCTTCCCAAACCGGTACTACATATTGTTGAGATCTGCGCTTCTAGTGAGTCGTTAGGAAGTAGCTTCACCCATAAACTCTTATCAGATGAGCAGGCAGCAGGGCAAGGGCCCAAAGAGTCAGGCCAGTATTGGGTGTTCCAGAGATTGTTTGCACTATGTGGACCAAACACCAGAACCTCAGTTTTGCTGCCATTTAGTTTTAACCAATTCCCTGCCATCCATTTACTGATTTTATCTAAACCGTCCCGAAGTTTTCCAGGAGGATCAGTTAAAGGGGAGTCCAGCCTAAACACTGAGTGTCGTCCGCATAGGTGTAAAAAAGGACTCCACATTCAGTAATGAGATTGGCAAGAAGGCGGACATACAGGTTAAAGAGAAGTGGAAATACAGCAATGGCAACTGGAAAAGGTGTAAAGGAAATTGGAAAAGGAGTATTATAGGGTGTACAGATCTAAACTTCCATCACAAATTATCATAAGTCGATCGGATGGAACTCTGCAATGATCGATGAAGCGATATTGCACTCCTGACCCTTATGATCAGTGCCACAGAATCGCAGTGCCGTGTGAACCTACACATAAAATCTCCAATCATGCAAATTCTCCTTGCCCACCACATAGTCGGGATTTCATAAAGGTTGGGTACCAATGGCATGGTATTCAAACTTGATAGCGATGTGGCTGGTCAGAAGAAAAACATGGACTCAAAGTTTTCCATCTCACTGTTGTAGTTTATTAAATGATAGGTGAAAACTCATAACTTTCCCTGGACCAAGGGTGTTCGCTACCTAACAAAGCTAACTAAGTTGCTTGTCAGTGAGAGTCCCAAATCAAGTTCTGTTCACTGCCCAAACTAACCTATACTGACCCTACCACTACAAGAACATGTAAGCCACAGGAGAAAAACTCCCTTCTCCTGTGAGCTGGTTTCTCACCAAGTTCAGTTCAATAAAATATTCTTAGGTAGTTCTTAATAACTACTTTTATCAAATCATACAGTTCAGCTACTGGGTTCTTCAAGATCTCAACAGTCTTTCATTTGCTTGTTCTTCCTTTCCTTTCTGTTTTGTTCTTGTTTGGGCCTATTTGGGATTATCCCTTTCCTTCCACGGGAGAACCCTGCTCCTCTCTCTTTATTCAGACTTATGATTTTCTCTTTTCTGAATGTCTATTCTTTATGGGACTAGTGTGAGTGCTCCTGTAATGCTTCTCACACTTCTCATGTATTCTTGATAATTTACCCTTGCTGGGACGAGTATGAGCATTCCAGTGTTTATCTTCGGCACCCTCCCGGGCCTCCCGCTCTCCCAGTTACCTGTATTGTACAGAGATATGGTCATCAGGATTTCTGGTAGGCCGGACCCTCTTCCTCGGATGTCAGGTCGGCTTCTTCGTTCCTCCTTCGATCGGCTTGCTACGTGATGCCCTTATAGAAGTGGTATCAGTGTAGTTAAAGGACTTCCAGGTCCACTGTAGTATGATTATGCCACCATTGTCACAAGAAGCTGCACTCGGGCTTCTTTCCACCATCGGACGCCATGTGTCCAAGTTTCTCTCAGTGTCTCTCTCCTAGATTATTTCAAACTCAAGGGTTCTCCTCTCACCAAGGTCTCCGCTTCCAAGATTTATGACGCTGCCATGGGACTTCCCCAGCACACTGTCAAAGTCTTTCATCTCGGTTTTATTTTCATTCTATTCTTCCATTGGTTTTCTTCGTCTCAGTACTATATAAGTGTTTCTTCATAGGTACAAATCAGAGTGTTTGGCTGATAAGAGCTGCCTGGCAGGACCCACGCAAGCATGTGACAATTTGCTTTAGCAACCAGATGTGCACTCCACCAAAGACTTGTGTTTAATATTAGACCACCAGGGGTATGAGAGGGCATCCTCCTAGAGACGCTACTTACTTAGGGCTGAGCTCTAGGATCAGTGCGGCTTGATTCTTAAACGTAACCTTACACTGTTCCTACGCGTCACGCAACGCGAGTCAAGGTCCTTTCCTCTAGCTTCAAAGAGGATCAGCAAGGACTGGAGACCAGCGAGGACGCTGAGGACCGTGGAGACCGCAAGCGGCCGGCGAAAAAGACGGCCAGGCACCTCCTCCCCCAGGCGTTCAATTGGCTACTCCCCCCGGCTACTGTAAGTGCAGCACACGGGTGAAGAAGGCATAGTGCCTTCATTCGCTGGAAGGAGCGGGAGCGGCCTGCGCAAAACGCATTATTGCGGGTGGATGGGGGAGACAGAGCGCAGTACATAACCCATTGGGTTGCGCCAGGGTCGTGACCACATAAAAGATCCTTGCCCTGACAAGCCTGCACAAGTCCACCTCATTTTTATACATTCGTACTGGCCTTGCCATGCTACTTTACTGGAGAGAACGGCCATTATGGAAAACCCAACAGACTGAGTCACTGTGCTGGCAAACTCTGCAATCCCCCCCATGGTCGAACCACAGTGATTCAGTGCGGAAAAGTGGGCGGGGCTTATAGCCCTCTTGTAAAGACTTCCCCTTGCACATACACCTCCAGGAGGGCAAAGATAGAGCAGGATTTTCAAGGGAAAGCTGAACAATCAGGGAAGGGGGGAAATGTAAGCAGTGGAAAAGTAAAAGGAAGTGTGGGTTGTCTGGGTGACGGCAGAGGAGGAGGAGGCAGCAGACCAAGTGACCAGCAGCAGAAAGGTGGAAGCGGTTATTGTAGAAAAGTGAAGTATTGGCAAGTGAGTGAAATGGTATTGCAGAGTGAGTGTGCACATGTGTGTGGAATGTGGATAGAAGTTAGTGTAATGAGTGGATGTGAAGTCAGTGTTACTGGATGAACGAAGGGTGCTTGTGTAGTGGGAGGAGGGTAGTCGCAGCAGTAGTGAGGGGTGGAGTGATCATAGTGAGAGGAGAAGTAGAAAGTGGAGAAATGGTTTAGTGGAAGGAGGAGTGGTTGTATTGGGAGACGTAGTCATAACAGAAGTCGTAGTAGAAAGAAAAGTAGTAATGGTTATGAGGAGTGGTGGTAGTAGAGTTAGAGGAGTTGAAGAACGGTTAACACAGAAGGATGGAGGCAGGAGGAAGGCAGAGTGACACGTCTGAGGGACAGAAGGCTGGTGGTGAGGAGTCGAGAAGAAGAGGAAGTAGGTAGAGTAGAAGCGTCAGGTGACTGCAGAGTGTGAAACTAGGAAAGCTTACAGAGTAATTGCAAGGCACACCTCAGTTTCACGTTAGAATAGTAACCTGTGTTGAGAGTAAGCTAAGTTGGAAAGAGACCAAGGAAGTCAGTGAGCCTGTATTTTGGGAAAACATCTATAGGCTAAGATCAAAAGTTCAGACATTAGGGTTTATCAATGCATAGTACTAGCAAGGGGTTACAGAGGTCTGGGCCATGGTTGACATCCCAAGGGAGATGAGACAGAGGGAGTGCCGAAGTGCCATTTTCCCAAACCTCTTGGCCAGTCAGTGCCCCCAATCAAACAAAATTGCCTAATGTTTGCTACAAATAACAGTTCATACCTTTTTGTAGCATCTGTGATAAACCCCCTTGGACTGTATGCAAGGCTCAGTGTGTTTACTGCGACACGTGGTGCGATTGTGGGATCATCAACCTCGATACAGAGATCACCCATAGCATAGAGAACAAGGGAACAAGTGAAACAACCCAGGGCTGGTATACCACACCTTGACCGGTCAAGCATACATACCAATGCAATGATCTCAATGAGAAAACCAATGGTGGAAGTGGGTGAGAGTGGTGCTCCACTGCTTTTTTAATTACATTTTCCTATTCCAATACTTTATTTTAAAAAGAAACCATTCCGGAATGGGTTTGTTTTGAAATTAAAGTGAAGGAAGCAGTTGAAACCTGCACTTCAGTGCGCTGAACTAAACGTTCCATTAAACAGCAGGCATATTTTTTTGGGGGTTGGTATTGTATGGGGGAGGGGGCGCGGCGACTGGGTTTGTGGGGAGCAGGGCAGGTCAGCATGAAACAGTTCCACTACTTCTTTTCATAAACTTCGACCACTGGGGAAAACATAGTTGAAGTTTGATGCGTATAAACATGCTGGGTCCCCGCAAATGAGAAAGTGATGGTAGAGACAGACCTACGAGGAAATCTAACCAAAGACTTCATTGCATATGTCCCCCCTAACCACATAAACCAGCTTAGCTCCCCATATGAGGTATACATATGGTCAGCCACAACAAGAACACCAGTAACATTTGAACTTTCTTGGTCAATCGGTCTCCCAACCCTACTCAACTCCAGAAAGGAGACGATGGCCAGTTCCACTGGGATGTCATATGGGAATGCTTAAGAAGACAGAAGGGGAGGAGATACCTTTGAAGACCAAAGGCCACCAGCAGGGGACCCCAATCCCGTTCCGGAAGAACCAACTGTTTCAGAGCAGGAAAGGATAAAGTTTGCCTCGGAAGAAACATATGAGATAACAATGGGTGAAGCGAAAGAGAGAGAACCAGAGAATCAGCTCAAAACTCCGATGGAGAACTCTGCAGAACCAGTTAGGAAGCAGCTAATCTGGCCAATCCAATGGAGAGAGCCCAAGACCAGTACCAGAAAAGAAAGACCAGAGTGCCTACCCGCAAACACCTAAACACCCAAGTATGGATGAGACAATGTTATTGAAAAAAACAGAATTCCACAGGGCCTCTCCAGGAGAACCACTCAGAGTGAAACAGACCCATGTTTACTCAAACCGAAGTCCATCCAGGCAGACGAGATACTAACACTGTACTGATTTGAGAATGAACACTCTGAAGAAGGCGGTGGCTCCACCCTGGACAAAATACAAAAGCTACGGGCCATTCTATTACAACAGTGGTTCGATGTGTAATATTTGTACTCCCTACCCAAGGAAGGTGGCCATGAACCAGTAAAAGGGAGGTGTCTGGCCAAGGAGGAGAGGGCACCGCGGGGCAACCTAAACTCAAATTCCAGATAACAGGGGATACAAAAGCCCATTAAGAAACAAGACAGCCCAGAGGAGGAATAAGGGAAGATCAGGCAAGAGCCGCTCTTGGCATCAGCAACTGTATGCCAAAGGGGACATAATACAAGAAACATTCAGGGTACCGATTCACGTTGAAGGGAAACCGCTCCATGCCCTCTTCGACTCAGATAGTGTTAACAGAGCCATACAGCCATAGTTGCTGTCCTATCCCAAATCCCCAATGAAATAAACTAGCACTTTGTACTGTATCCATGGAATTGGGTAGCCGATAACAGATCAAGAGTCTGGATTGGCATAGGGGTTTCTAGGCGGAACATCCAATGTCTGGTGATCCCAAATGAGAAACAAGATTTGCAAAATTCCGGGTAAGGATGCATCAACAAAGCAAAACCGTAAGACAAGTTCCCGGTACCCAATGGTAAATTGAATAACCGGACGCTCGGCTTGTGGGAATCTAGGCCATATCTCATACCAGTGTGATGACAGACCTCAACATCAAGCACAACCTGTCCATAACCAAGGGAAAAACCTTTGGAATAATACAGTTAGCAGCCAGGGACAGGAGGAGGATTCGAAAGAAAGGGTGGATGTATGTGACAAGGCTAGAAACCTGGCTTTGGAAGTTTTATGTATATTCCTCCCAGCTAGGCTGTCCGTGCTGCAGCCAGCAGGACTACAGGCCTGGGGGGTTCTGTCTCTTTGTTCGTGCAGCCAATACGCACCCCAGAGAGACAGCCGTTCCACAGGAATCAAAGGGCACCCCCTTTCACAAAAGGAGTAGTCTCACATTAGGGTGCTCCATACCACAAGGGTTTTTGATTTTTCAAGAGAATGGAAGGGAGCAAGGTTAGTGTAGACAGTGGGAGCTCTTGACAGCTGCAGATAAGTTTCAAAATTGTGTTTATCTGTCTCCCTCCCTCCGGTCCTGTCCCCAGCACTTCCTATAGCACAAATCCACTTTGGGTGTGATGTCAGAAGGCAATGCAAGGCACTAGTCTTCAAATCCCTCTATGGTATTGCCCTTCCCGCCCCTAATATCCTCCCTCCTCACTTTCTATACTCCTTGTTCTCTCTGATCTGCTGATCTCTTCCTACTCTCTCCTTCTCCTCCTCCTCCTCCCTGCGCCCCTTCCCGCTTCCGCTCTTTCCATCTGCTCGCTCCTTTCCACTGGAAACGCCTCCCCCTCTCTATCCGCTCCATTCCCTCCTACCCTACCTTCTGCACCCCTCTAAAATCTTATCTCTATCACTCACCTCCCTAGTCCTTCCACTCTACTCCCTCCTACCCTACTTCCAGCATCGCCAATTCTCATCTCCTCCATTCTTCTCCCTTTCAGTTTGATTCCTCTTTTACTTCTGCTTTTACCACTACTCATACCTCTAATTCTCTCTCACACCTTGATCCCTCTTCTCTCAACAATCCTCATCTATAATGTAAATTGTTTCTTGTACTGTTTTCTGGTTTGATTCAATTTGTATTCTAATGCTTGCTGTATCTAATGTTTGTTGTATCTAGCTTGTTCCTCTTGTAAAGCGTTTTGGATTAAAACGCTATATAAATTCAATAAAATACTAATACAAATAAAATAAGCGGTAGTTTGTCGCAGCAACTGCAACATGAATTTAAGGCATTAAGCTGGGCAGAAATAACGGGAGCTGCTCGGAAATCTAGATGAGACTTAAACTGAGTGCATGCGAGACGGCACGCACCCAGGCCTGGTCTCGACAACAATGTAACAATTAAGCCTGGGACCTTTACACATGTGCGTCTTGTCTTCAAGCACTTTGACATGGAGTAGAGGGGTAGAGTACAAGCTCAGTGTTTTGCCGCATTTTCAAAGTTCTCCACTCATGCCGCTGCACAGTGTGACTAGAGGTGCTAAGGAGTTGCTGAAGGTGGGAGAAAAATGCTTGCCCTGATGGGCCCCATCCCCACACACTCCCTGTCGGTCATATGTGTCATAGTGAATGATCCAGGTCTGGAAGGGGTGCATTACGCTCTAGCCGTGACTGTGATGGCCCTCTTTCATGGACATGGGGGCTGCTTTGTTTATTTTAGGGTAAGTATTGTATTTGGTTATTTATATAGCGCTCTTTCCCACATTTGTATGGCCTCAATGCACTTTGTGGTTGGAACGCCCTCAGTGACTGTAGTCAACGTGCTGGAGGTTCTAAGAGTTTTAGATTAGGAGATGCAGGTGTGCATTTCTGCCTGTCTAGGACTTAGGTGGCTGGCTAGGCTCGACTAAGCATCCCAAAAAGGTTAGGCACGTGGGTGGGCGCTGTTGGGGGTTTGCAATTGATATCTATTGTTGAAAAGAGTGGATGTTTGGCCAGCTATACCGAATCTCTTTCGTTGGTAGTCGCTGTATGCTAGTGGCAGAGGTGTTGAGCTACATCAGGTGTTTCAGTGTGGGCAGCTATATGCGCTGCTAGACCGAATGAGCATAGCCATAGCTGCATTCTACGGTACATGGATGCGTGGCCATGCCTGCGGCCTGTGTCCATAGAAGTGGTGTAAGGTATACGTACCTTCGATGTTGATCGGATGTAGCGATCTTTGTCCAGTGCGGTCGGCATGGTCTCATTATCCGTGGTCTCTCTGGTGCGAGAGTCTAAGCGGTGAGTGCCAGTGAATTTATTGCGGTGTGTCAGAGCAAATGCTGCTGGCCTCCCTGCTGTATGTGTCAGGTAGGAAAGTTGTTGTTCATGGGGCGATAGTTTGCTTAGGCTAGGTTTCACAGAGTGGTTCACAGAGGGATAGTATCCTTAGAGTTATGGGATCCCAGCTGAGTTGCCTGTAGGTGTCATGATGCCTACCCACGGAGCACCAGGCCAAGCCCAGCACCCCCGGGAGCAGGCATCACGCCCCCGGGTAAAAGCCCAGCGGCCCTTTATAGCGGCTCTTTGGACTCTGTCCTGGCGCCATAAGCGCCAGGCTCATAAGGGGAAGTGTTTGGTGCACTTACCTGAAGCAGACCATGCTGCATGAAGAACCAAGCCAAATGAGGCTTAGGAGGAACTGTTTTTCTGATGGAACTATTTTGTTATTTGGGTGGGGCTGTGGAAGAATACTCACCTGGAACTTCTTCCAAAGCTATTTAAGCCACGCCCGGACAGCCACACGTGCTTTGCGTTGTTCTGCATCCCAGCAGCTGAACACTCACCGTGTCTGCTCCTGCACTTGGACTCCAGCCACGCCCGCCTCAAACCTGGAACACCTGTAAGGGAATAAGAGAAGAGAAAGGTGAAAACCAAGAACTTATTCAACCTTCTTACCTGCATCCGGAATCTTCACGCCAGCATTCCTGAAGGAAAACTTCCATTTAAAAGCACCGCGTTGCTCGCTGTAGCGCCGCGCTTCACTCACCTGTTCCCGAGACGCCGCCCGGCTCCATCGCGGCTCTCAGCACCGGTCGCCACATCTCTGCACCTAGGGGAGAGAAGAAGAGACAAAAGGTGACCAAGGGAACACAAGAGGAAAGCCAAATTTTCAGCCATATTACTTACCGGCTTTTCTTGGTGAACCATTCCACATCTCGGGTCGGCGCCGCATCTTTGGCAGGTACCGCACCCCGGCCCCTATGGGGAAAGGACATTTTCAGCCATATTACTTACTGGCTTTTTTTGGTGAATCATTCCACATCTCGGGTCGGCGCCGCATCTTTGGCAGGTACCGCACCCCGGCCCCTATGGGGAAAGGACAAAAGTCATTACAGGGGAATTATAAAGACATTTAGAGGGGTCGCCCTCATCACTAACTCACCTGATTTTACCACCGGCAATTTAACCCCTCAACGCATCGCCTTTGTTCTGCACCTGAAATAAAGGACAGAAAAGACAACATAAAAGGAGGCTCACACTTTAACTTTTGCATCTTCATACTTACGGCGTATTGCTCAGAAAAGTCAAGTGGATGTGCCAGCGCCATTCTGAAAACCAGTGAAGTAACTGGACGAACGCGCGCCCCTGCACCAGAAGCAGGATGGAGAGTTCATCCTTCCAAACCATAAGGTGAGCTTAAACCGGGGGTTTTGGAGGAATCGGAGAAGAACGAAGGGGGGAAAGGGGGAGCAAGCACACTATTTGGCAGACAGTTAATCCCCTTTCTAATCTGCAGAAGAATAACCCTACGGGCCCGACAAGCAAGATTTGGGGGTCCTGTTCAATCGGTGGTCCGAATTCTGCGCATCACGCTTGAAGAGGCCACAGCAACCCAGACCAGCGCCTCCGTGGGAGCCAGGTGAGCGTTACAGTAGGTCTAAGCTCCACTGGGTGGATTTCTGGCAGTTGGAGAGGCTTAAACTTCACAGCATGGCGTACGTGAGAACTACGCAGTTTAAAAAAGAGATTGCTAGACAGCAGCCGAGACCTGTTTTTCATAGAATGGCAGATACAAACTTAATCATATTGGAGACTCCTAAATAACAACGCAATTAAACTACAGATTCCTAGGCAGCGGGAGAGGCCTACATTTCAGAAACTGGCAGATATGAACATTCATATGGGCACGAGAGTTAGGGGTGGGCATGGGCTAAATACATCCTTATCCTGGTGTTTCATGGCCCCATGCTAAGGAGGCTTTCTGTTTTTATTTAATTTTTTAAATTGCTGCACTGCATGTTGTCCTACGCAGAGTTTGTACTAATTTGTAGAAAGCCTGGTTCCCAGTGAAAAAACCTGGGTTAACAAAAATAAATATTGTCATATGAAATAAAGTTGCACTCCTTTACCTCACCATTTGGTGTACTTGAAACTTAGGTTTCTGCATACATGATTCCATTTCAGTGACAAAAACCCAGTCCTAGTTTTAAGTTTGCATTCTGGGACTTGTAGTCCTTGATTTCTTCATTATAAACACAGGACTACAAGTCAGAGAATGCAAAATTAAAAGCAGAATTGGATTAGTGTCTCCTGAATGGAAGTGCGAGTGTTTCACGTTCATAAGAAAATCCTGTAATACTGAGTTACAAATCCCTAAAATTGTGTTCCCAATTCCAGCCAAGCAGCTATTTTGCTTTATTTCCAAATAAGGCCATTATGCACAAAAGGGACGGGTGGCGTGTGAATGGGCGGCTAGAGGATTGTGGTTGCAAGTGGAATTGGACAGCTACTGTCATCTCAAGGGAACTCATTTTAGGGTACATTAGTTTGGAAGTAATTAGTTTTGCAAAGGCTGCACACACAGTATTCAAAACACTATTTTAAACTTCTGAAGGAGGCAAAGCACATGTACATGAATAGGCCTCCCCACAACCTTGCCCCCAAGTAGTGCTTCCTTGAAGTCAAGGAAGAAGCGTTATTAGCCCAATACATTTACATAAGGAGAAAGGAGGAATTAAAGGCAGGGATGTTTAAGAGACAACACAAACCACACTGTTGCCTAAAAGTGCTACCTTTGTAGTTATATCTACTACACAAGTATAATTTGGAAGAGTGACGCATCAATCACTTAGATCTAAAAAAAGAAAAAAAAGAAAAAATGCAATTTGCAGAATTAGGTGACTTTTAAATACGTTTATGCCCAGCTCCGATGGGCCCCCCCATGGTGGGAGTAGGAGCTCAATTCGTTTTTTCGGATATAAAGGTGCCTCCGAGAAAATCGAAGTCTGGAGGTCGTGACATGTACGGACAGCCCCCATGTGCTCCATTTTTCTAGTTACTTGGCATAGTTTGCACTTGTTTTTCTGAAGGGCTATATGTGCCTGAGCCTTGTTTTTTCAAGAAGCCTTTCTGCCAACTTGATTGGTAGCATTACAAAAAAACAAGCATACACTGGCAATACCAATAAGGCACATTGGGCTGTTTGCACATGCATGAAATATTACTTAGTAATTAGAATCATCCCCCGGTACCAGAGTCCATCATACATGGTTCGTGTTTTCCTCACTATCCAAATGGCTTTCAGTATGTTTCAACATGGCATTTCTTGTGTATGTTTAAGTATAAACATCACTCCTTAGCCAAATGGAAGATGTTGGGTGCTGGAAATTCTGGTTCTACTCTTTGCAGCCCACATGCAGGGTGAGGGAGCCAGCATTCCTTTCCTGCATTCATCTGTGCATTGAGCTTCTCAGCTTTATGGAAAGGTTGGGTGCCTGTAGCTAAGCGGACTAATTCACCCACTATATGATATGGTGAGACTTTACGGCCATAGGTTCAAATCCTTTAGGCCCACTCTGCCCTTTATCCTTCCTAGGTTGATAGAATAAGTAACATTGAGTTGGCTAACGAGCATCAAATTCTGCTCCAAGAGACATCCGGGTCACAGCGAACCTACACATTTTACTTTTGCTACCACAATAGAAATTTGGGGAATCATGTCACAAGTGACTCCACTGCCGTTTAGTCTGATGTCCTATGGGGTGGGATTGATCGTGACAGACATGATGGTAGTGTGGTACATCATGGTTGAGATGAACCACGCAGGGTACTCTGGACTTTTGTCACAGAGCAGGAGCACTATATTCCCCCATTTATTAGGTCTTTTTCATATTACATGGCTTAGGCGCCTGGTACAGGTGGCTTCCTTTCGTACGAGGCGAAGAATTATGTGGTGGTGTGCGAGTGTGTGTGCAGCAGCAGACCTGATGGGTACTCCGTACCAGAGTCACAGACTTTCTCTTTCAAGAGTATCCATTACTCCAGCATACATGTTTGTGGCAGGTACGCGCTGCAGAAGTAACCCAGCACTTTATTTTCCTGATGAGCCCAAATGCCTCCAATACCAACCAAAGCCCCGAACATACACAAGAGGAAGTGAATTTTACCACTGGTGTATATTCTATTGGGATAATTGATTGACATCAGGGATCAAAATTAAAGGATGCGCTTTAGCTACCCTTATAGCCTAGAACAGCCTGGTAAACTTGACATCACAAGCTACCGGGAAGTAATTTTGGAGCCACTGTCAACTGGTACTTAACAAGATCACGTGTGACAGTAATGTTGGGAATCTCTATAAATGTGCATCACAGCAAACAGGTATTCAAAACATATGGGGTCACTTAAGGGACAAAACAGTTTGTCTCTGATTTAGAAGTCAGCACACTAGCGCCACAATCATGCTACTACTCTGTGATGCCACGCAACTGTTGAGTCTTTATTGAGGTCTAGTTGCAATTAACTTTGTGCCCCATTGAAAATTGTTCCCAAAAGAATGCTAATCATTCAGGTTGGATTGCTAATCAAAAATCTTTTAATTAGCAATTTTGACTTATCAATTTTGCAAAACTAATGTATGCCTTGCAATGTTCCTGTAATTTTATATGTATTTTATTTGCCACTTGTAGAGCACGTCAAACCTTTAGGTATCTGGGTGCTAGACAGTACATGCAGAGGAACAGTGCTGGTATATTTGCATTAAATATTTACAATATTTTGCAGCGATTGAGGAGTATAAATAACAAATTATGCTGGGTACTAACAGTGTGTACTGGCAGATCTTCGATAGAGAAAGGTGAAGGGTGGAGGAATGCAGTGAGCATAATTACAGGTTGTGGGTTCGGAGCCAGGGTTTTGTTTTTTTAACGGAAGAATGGGTTTGAGTGGTCCGATCTGATGGAGAGGGCGATACAAAGTTTGGCTGCTATGACGGGGAAGCTACGCGCGCCCGCTTTCGTTCTCTTGAATTTGGGTACCGTAAGGAGGTTAGAGGAGGAGGCGCAGGTGAGCTTGCTATTTTGGGATGGTGTAAGTGTGGTCGGTGCTGTATTAGCAAGGCATTTTTGAGTGCTAGAGATTTGTAGCTGAAACAATCCTAAACCGGAAGCCAGTGAATGTTGCGTCTAGTGTCGGAGATGTGCTCTCTCTTCGGTATGTTATGGGCTGCTCGAAGGGCATTGTTTTGGGTGACTTGGAGTTTTTTGATGTTGCCTACAGAAGAGCCTGCAAAAGACGTTGCAGTAGTCGAGTTTGGATATGATGAGGGCCCTGGCTAGTGTTAAGCAAATGTCTGGTGTGAGGAGAAATCTGCAAGCATTGATGAGATTAGCAGTATAGGCTACCGAAGACACAGTGGCGTTGACTGGTCTAGAGAGTGTTAGTGAGGAGTCAAGATAGACTCCCAAGGTTTTTACCTCCTTTATTACAGAGATGGTATTACCGTCTATTATGAAGGATTTGTATTTTGGGTCAAGTTTTCTTTTTCGATTATGAGTCCCTGCCAAGAGTTGCTGAGTTTTGTAATAATGCTGAACCCTCAGGCTCTTCGGGTAAATTGCCAGCAGTTACTTTATTCAGGTTACATTAAGATGACTTGGTATGAACCACTGGCTCCCATCACCCAGGTAGTGCCTCTCCAACTGCCTGAGCATTCTCCCACTGGTACAGAAACATTCTCTCTCATACCAGAACATTCTCTCTTACATCACCAGGCTCATGCATCCATCCAAAGCACTATACAACACATCTCCCTTCCTTTCCAGTTCTCACAATATCTCAACCAAGCCCTATACAATAGTTCCAAGGTCAGGGATTTGACCCTTCAAGCAGGCTTGCTTTTGACCAATTACCTGTAAAGATTTGTCTTTAAAATACTAGGTATACCACCATTAATTTGAATTATCTCTGGCCTTTTAAACCGTCAAGAAGATTTTGGTGGATACACTGTTGGGAAAGCGGTCCTTTACAAAGTCCTTCAGTTGTCAGGTGAAGGCAGGTGCTCTCAGGAAGAGGCAAGTCTGTCCTTTAACCATCCCCAGGGACCATTGGGGTGAACTTCTGCTGGAACATGACCTGCATCTCTGCCAACCGCATTGCTGCCTAGGATCTCACTGTGCTGAAGGGCCTGTGAAGGTGTGTGCCAGACTCTCTTGTTTTGGAAGACTGAGAAAAGGATTAATTTTGTCCTCGAGACCCTGGAGTGGAACACTCAGCTCCTGAGAGCCATACAAGCCCCGATTCCTGCAATTCGAGCATGTTTGAACCACAGGACCCCTCCCAGAACTGCCTTTGGAACTCTACGACCATCGAAACTGCATTTCTGCCGATTCAGACCAGTTCGCAGCTGCACTGTGCCAGCTAAAGAGTTGCTGCCGTGGCTCAAAGAAGCATTTCTGCTGCACTTGCATCGCTCAAACTCACCAGTCTCTTTTTCGCCACTCCAGTAGATCAAACTGAGCCTGCTGTTCTTTCTGAACCCTATCCTTCAAACCCTCGTATTCGGCCACCAGCTTCACCGGGGTCGATCCTCCGCTTCCAAAACGAACCTTGTGATCTCCATGATCCACAATGCTTGAGAAGGAACAAGAGTGTGATCCTGTCCTTGAAGCTGCCCGTCGTCTGGACCCAGCGAGCGTCCAGGAACTCCTGCAACGGGCGCATCCGAAGCCTGCACAGGCGGATGAGATAATTGCAAGAAGACATCATTCCGAGGAGGGATTTGATGGACCTCACCTTGGCCGCGTCCGCAACCAGCATCCGCTGCACCTTGCCCAAGATGGCCCTCGTTCTTTCCTCCGACGGCAAGGCCAGAAGCGCCACTGTGTCGAGTTTCGCTCCCAGAAACAGTGCGTCTTGCGCGGGCGCCAGGTGGGACTTGGCGTAGTTTATGGAGAATCCCAGGTCCGTGAGTAGTTGGACGGTCCTCGCCGTGTGATCTGCGGCAAGCTCCCTTGTCTTTGCTCGGATGAGCAAGTCGTCCAGGTAGGGGTAGACGTGGATCCACTCCAGGCACAGCCGCGCCGCCACCGGTGCGAGGCACTTGGTGAACACCCTGGGTGCCGACCTCAATCCGAAGGGAAGGGCTCTGAACTGGTAGTGACGCCCTTGGACCACGAATCTGAGAAACTTTCGGTGTCCCTTTAGGATGGGGATATGGAAGTAAGCATCCTCCAAATCCGACGACGACCGGAAATCGCCCTCCTCCAGCTGGCCCAGGACGTGCTGGAGGGTGACCATCCGGAACTTCTGTGCCTTGATGAATTCGTTCAGTCATCGTAGGTCCAGGATGGGACGCCATCCTCCTGTCTTCTTCACGAGGAAGTATCTTGAGTAAACTCCGGAGCCCCGAAGCCTCTTTGGGACGAGCTCGATGGCGCCTTTCTTGAGCATCGCCTTTACCTCCAAGAGAAGTTGAGGGACGTGATGTTCCTTCCTGGCCACGGGGGGGACGCGCGGGCACTTCTTTAGAAACTCGAGCGCGTGACCCTGGGCCAGGGCGTCCAGCACCCAACCGTCGGTGGAGATGGACTCCCACACGCCGACGAAGTTCCCCAGCCGGCCTCCCAACGGGGTGCTTCGGTGGGGGCCTGACCCCACGGCCGGTTCAGTCCTGCTTCGACGAGGCTTTGCCGCCTTGTCCTCCCTGGCGACGACGGCGGGGTCCGCCCGACTTGCCTCGTCCCCTGTAGGCTTCCTGTGACGACGAACGGGCCGCTTGACGATAGGTGGAATATCCGCCACCGGAACTTTTGGAGGCACCCTGCTTGCCTCCGCTGCTCCGAAAGGGCGGCCGTCGTTGCTGGAGAACACCAAGAGCCCGGGCCGTCTCTGTGTCCGCCTTGATGGCTTGCAGGGAATCGTCCACTGTTTTCCCAAACAGGTTGTTCCCGTCGAACGGCATGTCCAAAACTCTGGTCTGCACGTCCTGCCGGAAGTCCGTTGCCTTGAGCCATCCACGTCGTCTAAGGCACACGCCGTTGCCAACTGGCGAAAACCAGTATCAGCGATGTCCGTTGCTACCGTAATGGCGTGGTCCGACGCCACTTCCCCTTCCTGCAAGATCTCTAGGGCCTCAGCCCTCTGGTCGTCCGGTAGGAAGTCCAGCAGGGGGGCGATCTTGTACCACAACTCCCTGTCGTAGCGTGCTACGATAGCCAAGGCGTTGGCAGCCTTAATCATCGTCGCTGCCGATGAGATGACTCTGCGTCCCATCGTGTCCAATTTCTTTCCCTCGCTGTCCAGGGGGGAAGTCGACATGGAGGCCGATGCGCCCCTGTCCCCCGCTTTCTTCCTGGCCGCCGCGGAGACGACCAAGTCCGGGGTCGGCTGTGCCCGAAGGCACAAGGGGGCCGCGTCCGGGACCCGGTACTTCTTCTCGTACCGATCCCTTCTCGCAGGTGTTGTGGATGGGTTCTTGAGGAGGGAGAGACCCTCATCCCAGATATCGTCCAGTAGAGGTACAGCGAGGACCGTCTTCCTCTTGGTCTCGCGCCGTTGATAAAGGAAGCCTTCCTTCTTCTTCTCTTCCGGGCAGAGCTGGAAAAGCTTGGATGCCCTGGCGATCATGGCATGAAACGATCCAATCTCGTTGGGCGGGGAAGTCCGGGGAGGAGGTGACGACGGAGGATCCTCGCCGTAAACTTCGTCGTCTGTACCCGTCGCGGCCGTGTCCGTCCCCGTGTCATCCCCCCCCGGGTCATGGACGGGGATGAGGGCTGAGACGGCGCGATGGTTGAAAAGGAGGTGGAGGATGAATCCTCCTTCTCTTAAGAGGAGGGCTCCCAGAAGGGCCCGGCTCCGGGTCCCCCGTCGGGAGCGGTTCCTCCGTCGGTGGTAACGGCAATCTCGTCCTTATCTCCGAGCATAAGGACTGTATAGCCAACAAAATGGCCGCCGAGTTGTCTTGCGGCACTGGTTGAGGGGGTTCCGACGGGCGGGCAGGAACCTCGTCGGTACCCTCGACGTTCTCGTCGTCCCCCTCGTCGGGGTCCCTCCCGACGGGCTGGTCTTCCTCCACGCCAATGCCGTGGCTTAAGACTTCGATCAGCTCCTCTTCAGAGGTTGAGGCCGAATCCACGATGGCCTCCTGCCCCCCCTTTTTCTTCTCCGTCGGAGGTTTCACGGGGGTCCTGTCGATGAGCTTGAAAGAGGACTCCCTCCGCGGTGGCAGGGAGACTCTGGCCCCCGAGGTCGCCTCCACTGGTGTAGCCTCCACAGGCTGAGCCAGGGCCGTCGCGACAGTCTCGATAGAGGCCTTGGCCGGGTGGATCAAGTCTTTCGCCACCTTAGGCGCGCTCACCGCCTTCTCCTTGGGGGGGGGGTCACTGCCTCGCTCCCCCTCCGAATTGGCCTTCGAGCTCGACCGGGGCCTCTCCAGAAGCTTCGCCGGGTGCTCGGACTTCCTCTTACCCGAGCCAGAGCATTGGCTTGTGGTTGATGGCGCCGGGGAGGTTGCGCCCTGCCTGGCAACCGAAGAGCCCGACCGTTCGGCGCTCCCGGTGCCCGCAGACTCGCAGTGCTTGGCCTTCTGTTGGGCCCCCGTCGCCGGGGCGCCCTCAAAGGTCTTAGAAGTCCGCTCGGACGACTTCTTTTTCTCGCCCGACGGGCTCTTCCCTTCCAGCCAGTTGGCGAGACGCAGATGGCGGTCCTTCATGGTCCGCTCCGACATGTTCCCGCAAAACGCACAGTCCTTCTCCACGTGCGTCTTGTCCTCATGCAGGCAGTAGAGGCAAAGGGAGTGTTTGTCCTCCTTGAAGACATTCTGAAGCTGGCATGCAGGGCAGACCCTGAACAGCTTCCCGGGCGTCGAGCTTCCCTTCTCCTGGGCCATGTCCGAGATGGGCCTGAGAAAGTTCTGGAGTCCTCCAAAAGCGTGGCTCGACGAAATCTTCACCCTTGAGGGGCGTAGAAGAATCCGACATGGGTCCCTGTTGATCGGATATAGAAACAGTGGAGCTTGAGGCTCTTTTGACCGAAAAAAGAGAGAATTAACCTATGAAAAAAGCACGAAAACGCACTAAAGCTCGAGAGCAATAGCACGAGGATCCCAACACTTGGACGTGCGGTAAAAATCTGAGGAAGGCTGCCAGAGGCGGGGCTTAGGGAGAGGGCAGTCATTGGCTGTGGTCAGTATGACGCAGAAATCAGTGATTGGTTACTACTATGAAAGTCAGATCAGAAACGAAACTGATACTGATTTTTTCTTTACCGAGGATCCCCAGCCTGACGACGGGGAATATTCATGAGCATGTGAATCCATGCCAGACCCCTTGCTGGAGAAAGGAGTCCTTTCTTACCTGTAACTTAATTTCTCCAGCGTTGGTATCTTTCATGGATTCACATGCTCTGAATTTCCCCGTTGTCAGGCTGGGATCCCCTGGTTATTTTCACTTAGCAATTTTCCTACGGAAAAACCTGACACTTGAGTGTCCCATCAACGTCGTCGTGGGTGCTTTTGGTCCCCATCAATAGGACGTTGAGTGTATAGCTCTGTCCCCACAGCTTCCCCTCAGATGTTAACCACTCCAGCTGGAGGATATCCCCCTGTAGAGGATGTTTGCCTGTAGGGGTAGGCTGGAGGGCGCATGTGCATCCATGAAAGAAACCAACGCTGGAGAAATGGAGTTATGGGTAAGAAACTACTCCTTTCTCCAGCATAGGATCTTTCATGGATTCACATACTGTGAATAGATTGCATAGCAGGATACATGTTAGGAGGCGATAAAACAGGCAAACAGAAATTAGAGACTAGCAAATATCCTGCGCTAATGCGAGAAGTATATATACATAAGTATCAGAAAAAATACCCCAGAAACTGCACGACTTACTGGAACAGCCATTGAAGAACTGCTCATACCATGCGTACGTCTTCAGCGTGCTGTTGTTGTAAGCAATAGTGCCTGGTTAAAGTGTGAGGCACTGCCCATGTTGCCGCCTGGCAAATGGCTTTGATGGGCACTCCACACCAGAGAGCCGCAGAGGCAGCCATAGCCCTTGTAGAATGTGCTCTAGCTGCCGTTTGCAGAGGCCTGTTGGCCTTCGAGTGGCAGAAAGAGATAGTTGATGAAATCCACCTTGCAATGCCCTGTTTTGAAATGGATTTTCCCTTGTTGGATGGGCCAAAGGTGACAAAAAGCTGTTTAGTTGATCTAAATGATTTTGTCCGGTTTAAATAATATTTTAGCGCCCTTTTCACGTCCAGGCAACGTAGGGCTTTCTCTGCTGGTGAAGTGGCGTTTTGAAAGAATGTATGCAGAGTTATGGTTGCATTCTTGTGAAATTCCGATGGCACTTTTGGAATGACGTGAGGATTGGTGGACAGCATCACCTTGCCCTTTGCCAATCAGAGATACAAAAGATCTACTCCTAAAGCTTGTAATTTTGAAACACGTCTAGAGGATATGATGGCTATTAAGAATACCACCTTACAGGTCACAAACTTTATGTGCGCTGTTGATAGAGGTTCGAAAGAAGTTTTCATAAGACCAGCCAGGACGAGATTCAGGCTCCAAACCGGTGGAATCTTTTTCTTTGGAGGAAAAGTACAAAAGAGACCATTTAAGAAGTGTCTGAGTAGCCTGTCACTGTAGAGAGGAGATCCTCTTTTCCTTGTGAATCTAGAAATTGCTGCCAAGTGCACTTTATAGAGGAGATTGCTAGACCTTCTTGTGCCAATTTGAGAAGGTAGGGAAGAACCTGTTGAGGTTTTATGGCCAGTGGTTGCAGGCTGGGCTGCTGTGCACACATGTACAGAACCATTTCCATTTGTGGTTGTGGGAAATGTTAGTGGACCGAGCCCTAGCTGCCGCAAGAATGCGTTGGCAGTCTTGAGGGATGTTTAAGTGGGCAAATTCGGAGTAGTCAGGAGTCACACTTTTAATTTGGGGGAGCCCGGGTCATGGTGCAGAATCACCCTGTCATTTTGCGACAGAAGATTGGCGCGAGATCTTAGATGGATTGGATTGTCTGCCGCCAGTTGAAGGAGGTCCGAGAACCAGGTCTGTCTGGGTCTGCATGGGGCTACCAGGATTATCCTGCAGTGATATTTGTGTATCATCTGTATTGTTTTCCTGATGTGGGAACGCATATGCTAACATTCCGGTCCATGGGAACAAGAATGTGTCCCCGTGAGAGTCTGGATGAGGGATGCGGCTTGCAAATTTCTTGCACTGCTTGTTCCTCTGGGTGGCAAATAGGTCCAGAGGAGGATGGCACCATGTCAAGAAGATTACGGATATCTGGTTGTTGTGTAGTTGCGACGATCCCTGCTGAGTGTATCCGCTTGTTTGTTTTGTATCCCCGGGAGGTGGAATACTTGAAGCATAATATTGTTGTGAATGGCCGAGTGCCAAAAGGTCTGTGCTTCTTGGAACAGGGTGTTTGACCACGTTCCGCCTCGTTTCCTCAGATAAAACATTGCGGTTGTCTGCGAGGACTCGTACCACAGAATTTTTGATTAGAGGGAGGAAGGATTTCAGAGCCCAACGTACTGCCCGTAGTTCCACACATTTATGTGGAGGACGGATTCTTCGCGACTCCAAAGGCCTTTGACTTGGTATTTGTCCAGGTGAGCTCCTCATCCCGCCAGGGAGGCGTCGGTCACAATCGTGAGATGGTAGTTGGGTTCCACAAGGGGCATCCCTTCATGATGGTTTAGGGGTATGTGCACCATTTTAGTGCAGTTAAGAGAGTCTGAGGGATGGCAATTTTGTCCGACCAGGGCCCCTGGGTTTGGGACCATCTGGTGGCTAGAAACCTTTGCACTGGCCGCATATGTAGCCTGCAGTGGGGGATTAGCGGGATGGAGGAATACATGGTCCTAGGAGAGCCATGTATGTGCGCACCGTGACTCACTTGTTTGGAGTGCAGGAATTTGCTAAGATTATCCATTTTTTTCACCCTGCCTGAAGAGGACCTGACAAGACTATGGTCCGTGAGGAACTGAGCGCCCAGGAATACCAAACGTTTTGAAGGAACTGTGCAAGATTTGGTGTAATTTATTGCAAATCCCAATTGTTGAAGAGCTTTTGTTTGCCTCTGAGAAAACATGGTCTGCTGATATGTTGGACCTCCAAACAACCAGTCGTCTAGATATGGGTAGACGTAGTGGCCCTGCTTTCTGAGAAAAGCTGCTACTGGTGCTAAGCATTTTGTGAACGTCTTGGGTGCTGATTCTAGGCCAAATGGAATTATTCGAAACTGGTAGTGGCTTTCGCAGACCTTGAACCTGAGATACTTTCAGTGTCTTGGATGTATTGGAATGTGGAAATACGCATCCTTGAGGTCTAACGCCACCAGATGTTCTCAAGGTGGTATGGCCTTTTCGACGTCCTGAATTGTCACCATCGAACTTCTGCTTTTTGATGTTTTTGTTTAGCTTTTGCAAGTCCAGGATAGGACGCCATTGCCCGACTAGTTTCTTGACGACAAAGTACCTGGAGTATACTCCTTTTCCCTTTGCCGAATGAGGAACCCTTTCGATTGCCTGTTTCTTTAACATTTGACGTACCTGTAGAATTTGAGAGTGCGGGTGGGATACCTTTACGGGAGGTAATGTGATATGTGGGCGTTTGAATTCAAACAAGTGGCCGTGCTGGATGGCATCTAGCACCCATCTGTCATTTGCTATTGCATCCAACTTGCGGAGGAAAAACACCACATTTCCTCCCACCTGTCTGCCCCTGAGCGAGTCATTGTTGGGACTTGTTCTGCCTTCCTCTTTGAGAGTTGGCCGATCGATGCTTTCGCTGTCCTTGGTGATTCGCCCTGATGCGCTGGGAGGACTGGCAATTTCTCTTGTAGCCCTGAGAATAGTATCAGGATGTCACACACATCAGTTATGTCCTCTACTTCAGACGATAATTCAGATTCTTCCCCCTTCCCCAACTCCTCACCTTCCACCTTCTTCTTGAGTTTGCCTTCCTGACGTATTGAAGATCTCTCCTTTTTTTTGTGAAGAAACGGACGCCCTGGATAGGATGCCAGCGTGCCACTAGGATAAGGGCGACGGGGGTAGTCCCACCGGGAGTGCCAAATAGGGGAAAAAGCCAAAGGCACAAAAAACCCCTGATGTCTTTGCTTGAGTACGCTGGAGAAGTTGATGGAGTTCCCCGGAGATGAGTATGTTAGGCGGTGCGGACCAAACAGGCTCCAACAAGGAGGCGTGGGAAGAAGTAAGTATCTCTTGCAACAACTACGAATACAGGAAGCAACAAGTAGGCACAAGGACGAGGCAAGACAGTCCAGGAAGCAGGCGCAAGTTGGTGTCAGCGGATCCAATGAGGTACAAGTGGAAGGACCAAGGCAATCCAAAGGACAGGCTCAGGTCAGATAATCAGGAGGACAAAGGAGTAGGGCCGAGGATCAGAGAGAGAGGCAAGGGGACAAAGCAAACTAGAAAAACAGAAGGAAAGGGAAGAGAGAGAGAGAGCGAGAGAGAGAGAGAGCGAGAGATAGAGAGAGAGAGAGAGAGAGAGCGAGAGATAGAGAGAGAGAGAGAGAGAGAGAGCGAGAGATAGAGAGAGAGAGAGAGAGAAAATGGATAATTAGAAAGAAAGAAATGAGAAGGGGAGCAAAAGGAAGCAACAAAGGCAAAGAAAGGGCAGGAAATCCTTAAAAAAAACAAAACAAAACAGCCAAGAAAATCCACACAGGGGAAGCAGCTGTGTAGAACGGAGCGGCAGCAACACGGAAGAAAACTGGAAACGTTGCAACGCGTACGAAGCAGGAAGTGATGGTATTTATACCTCCGGCTTCGCAAGCGTGCAACGTCTAGAACGGCACTGAGAGGAACCGTGCCGGGAAGCGCAATGGCGAACAGTTACGCCCGCAAACCTACGCCAGCGATTCCACAATCGCCAAGCCTGCCACGATGTAACACAGGATCTGCTGTAATTCTTGTTATCTCTTGAGGACGAGAATCTAGGCTTCTGGAAAGGACCGCCTCTCCTGTAGGGAAGTAAGAGATCTAGCAGTGTCCGAGTCTGCTTTCATGGTTTAGAGGGTCTCATCAATCTCGTCACCAAACAGATGTTCTCCTTCAAACGGCATGTCGACCACCTTGTGCTGAACTTCTTGCCGAAAATCAGTGCAACGTAGACACCCTTGCCTTTGGAGGACCACCTCATTGCCAATCTGTTTAAACCCTGTTTCAGCGAGATCTACAGCAATATTCAAGCTGTGGTTTGAGGCTTCTCCCCTTCAAGCACCAGCGTCATGGCTTCCTTCCTCTGTTGCTCCGTTAAGTGTTCTAATATAGGAGCCAACCGATGCCACATTTCTCGATCATATTGAGCAACTGTAGCGAGGGCACTTGCTGCTTTGACAGTTGCTGCACCAATGGCGAGCACCTTCTTACCGAAGGCATCCATTTTCCTGCCTTCATTGTCTGGGGGAGTGGCGCATTTGTGCTGCGTATGAGCTTTGCAACTCGCTGCTGCTGACATCACTGACTCTGGAGTGGGTTATGAAGTGAGACATGTTGGTGTTGTTTCAGGTGACAACCTTATTATCCAGTCTCCCTTTAATTGCCGGCTCTGTATATGGATGTTTAAGAGTGCGAAGATCCTCCTGCCAAACATGATCCAGGAGGTATTAGGCCCAATTCCTGGAACACTTTAGAAACCATGGAGTGGAAAGCCCCAATGTCATCTGGAAGCAAAGGTTGAGAAAGGCTACCCTGTATATCTTGGTCCGGGTCATCCGTGTCCCACGTGTCGGCTCTGCGCGGAGAAGAGGGTTTGTAGCTTGTGTCCCGTAGACCAGTGTCTTGGTCTGTGTCTACTAATTCTCCCTCTTCTTGCTCGGGTATACGTGGACTATGTCCTCGTGCAAGTGGAGTTCTAGGAAGGGTAGGAGCTCGTAGACATTTGTCTAGGTCGCTAGAGGGATGGCCTGAATCTCTTTGATGCTGCTGCCCTGGCGTACCCTGGTCTTTTCTGCATACATGAACTGGCTGTGGTTGCGGGGGTGGAAGCCTGGCATTGAGCTGTCCCAATAGTGACTGTAGTGTGGAAAGCAATTGCAGGGAGAGCAAGGATTGTGGGTTTAGGAGGGGGTATTGCGGATTCATACCTACCCTTCCCGATGGTGTTGCAGGTAGTGTAGGTGTGTCTTCTCCTCTTGACGGTAGGCGATCATAGTGTTTTTGTCCTGAGTGGGAGGTTGGTAAACGCCTTCCTCTGGATCGGAAGTGAGTGAACCCTGTACACTCTTCTGGGGGAGGCTCATAATCTGAAGTGTTTTCAAGCTGTAAAATGTTCAGAGGCATGATGTCTGCGTATATTCTTCATATGATGTCACTTGTCATTTGTGCGACTCGTACACCAAATATACTGTGATAGACTCTCAATTTATTGATTCATGAGTAGTTTTATTCTTCATGTGTTTATTTCTCATATTCCAGTCATATGATTTTACATGAAAACACTTTTAATCTCCCAACACGTGTTTCACCCCAGCTATTAGCCGTGGTTCTTCAGGAGAGACTTCTGCACAAAAATAACAGTAATTAAGAATTTATCTTAAGAAGTTAAATATCAAGCTCAACCCTTCATTGGTTAACAAAAAAAAAAATCACAATTTTATACATTATGAATGCATTCACATTAGCTTTTGTACCATCTCAGCATTAGAAAGACTAAAGAAGAGGACTCTACTGTGTTGAATTAAATAATCAAGTTAACTCACCCTTTTGTGATATTCACTTTATGAAAATTACTTGTAGTTTTTAGTTTCAAAATTCAAAGTAGATTTCTTTTGCACTCAAATGAATGCATCTGCAAAGAATTTCAGAAGGACCAGTTATTTCTCTAATATCCTAGCGCGAACGTAGCCAAGTTTTAGAGTTATAAGAATTGAAACAAAAGTTAAATGCACTGAAGCATTACCTTAGTCTTCTTGACAATTGCCAGGTCCGATTGCCTGTCCTCGCCTGGATCTGCGATGATTTTAAACTAATTTAGTTCCGTTTTTATAGTTTATTTTGGCGCGCGATGACGTCAAAACGCTCCAAAAACGTGCCGTAGAAGTTTTATTGACCGCGAAACTTACTTTGCTAGATTTTGTTATGGTCTATTTTATAATGCTGTTGACAAAACAATCCAAAAAAGCGTGCCGCGGCCATCATGGACATTTTACTTGCCACAAACCCTTTTTTTTCCTTGAAGTTTATTTTATGGTACTGTTATCCCCTATTTTGAAGTATAAGAATTTTGACTTATTGAAGCTGATGTTATTAATATATGCATAAGAAAAATAGTTTTGTGAGAGAATAATACTCAAATTAATTTGTTTGTTTGTAAGTCCTAGTTCAAATAGTATGTGGATGGTCAAAAGGATACATATAGACATACCAATGATACAAAAAAAATAATATAAAAGAGTTCAATTCAATATTTGTACAAACCAAACTAAATTATGAGCGAGACAATTTTTTGGTGACATTAATATAGGTCTGTTGTATGTCCATTTATATAATCCCTGTGCTTCAAAGGGATCTTCTTTACAGCCAATAGGCCATCTCAAGTTGCGTGTTCTCGCCTATTCCTATCTCCGTCTGGTACTTGGAAGCAGTCTCCCCTCTTCCATTTTGTCCGTGTACAGGGCCCCCACCGAACCGGGAATCGCGAGCTGCAGAGGCTGCAACTCACTGCAACTCTGCGACCGCTCTGTGTTTAGGAGGTGTTTTTAAGTGATCTGCCCACAGGTCAGCAGGGGCAGTAGACAGACTGCAAAATCATGAGCCACTGGTTCAAGAATAGCTGCAGGACCGCAACTCAGCGGAACAATGATTCTCATAAGTAGTTTAATTAATAAAAAACCAACCCCCTTTGCATGGTCAGCTCCACAATCACAGGCATTAAGAGCTTCGATTGTAAAATCTCCAATTTTCATAGCATTTGGCACGATATAAGAAGATGCAATCAGTGCGTTTCTGTTGGTGGCAGGGACGATTCAGGCAATCAGTACCCTGAATAATTATCAGCAATTAGAAGCACTGCCAAGGTATTTTGTTGAAATAAACTTCTCAAATCATAAGACGACTGCACAGCCTGGAATTTTAAACTTAACTGAAAATTAAAGCTACTCACCATAGTGACTAGAGTATTCATAGACCATAGTCCCTTTTCCTCCATCCTTGTGGGTGTCCCCCAAAATGGGGACGGTACCGGAACCTTTGGCAGTGGAAATTTGAGCTTCCCCTTTAAATTTAGTATATCGCGTTGGGGTGTGGCCTCAGGCGTGGGCAGGTCCCACCTCTGGAACCTCGCCTCAGTCCCCTTTGAACACACCAGAAGCTTAGATACCTCGCTACTCTTAGTGCATATTATCCCTTTGCATACTAGCGGGTGGAACGTATGGAGGAAAGGGGACTATCAACTATGAGAACTCGAGTCACTATGGCGAGTAATTTTAATTACTCATACGTCCCGTCCCCTTTCTTCCATCCCTGCGGGTGATTCCACTGAAAAAGAACATCGGGTGGAGCTGCGATAACAGGCCTCATATCTAGGACAAAACAAAAAGGTTCTTCAGAACCACTTGACCAAACTCTGCAGTGCCTACAGAAGGCCGACTGAGTAACCCAAGTAGCCGCCTTGCAGAAGACATCCAAAATAAGCATGTCTCTGAAATGCGACGGCCGTGGCCTTTGCTCTGATAGCATGGGTATGAATCCCCTCAGGAACAGGTTTGCCCATGGCTGTGTATGCCTCAGAGATGGCCTGAACCATCCAACAGGGTTTGCAAACCTTGGAATCCCGAGAGCCGGGTGAGGAGCCCCCAAAAGTCACAGACAATGACTCAGACTTCCTGAAGGATTTTGTCAGAGAGATAAAAATTGAGGACCCTCTTGAGGTCCAAGGGAAGAACACCGGCAGGCAGATCTGTTGATTAAGATGAAATGGAGAGACCACCTTGGACAAGAGGTTTGGGTGAGTGCGCAAGATGATCTTGTCATTGTGAAACGTGGTGAAGTGCTTGCACGAGGACTATGCCTGCAGCTCACTAACCCTGCTCGCAGAGAAGAGAACCCCCAGTAAAACTGTGTCACAAAGCGGTTGGCCACAAAGGCCATCGTCTTGAAAGGCTTGCACTGCAAGTACTACATTGAGGTACCAGACCAGGTGCGGCCTATGCACTGGCAGAAAAAGCCTAGACAGCCCCCAAAGGTGGCTGCAGATAACACATGCTCAGGGGAATTCTTGTACGCCCAATGGCCACAAGATAAGGACGGCACATATCCATCTGAACTCCAGAACAAGCCAGGTGTGCTGAACAAGACAGTATTCATCCAGGGGATAGGTGACAGGGTCCAGACCATTGTCACGAGCCCAATGGCAGAAGGAACAAGTTACTTACCTGTAACTGTTGCTCTCCAGCATGGGTCTGGCATGGATTCACATGCTCATGAATATTCCCCGTCGTCAGGCTGGGAATCCTTGGTAAAGAAAAAATCAGTATCAGTTTTGTTTCAATTCCGGCTTTCTCAGTAGTAACCAATCACTGGTCTCTGGGTCATACTGCTCCCAGCCAATGACTGCCCTCTCCCTAAACCCCGCCTCTGGCAGCCATCTTCAGATTTGGTAGCATGCAAAGTGGCAGTATGACCAAGTGAAGAGCCGCAGAGTGGCAGGAGGGAGGGTTTGCATGTGAATCCGTGCTTGACCCATGCTGGAGAACAACAGTTATAGGTAAGTAACTTGTTCCTTCTCCAGCATGGGGTCTGGCATGGATTCACATGCTCATGAATATAAGAATACATAGCAGTACACATGCACAACCACGGGAGGTGGCAAGGCTCAACATTAAGCATTACATAAAACTCAACATTAAGCATCTCTTACCTCCCCACCAGGCTCACCTTAAGCGAACAGGTTGCGCAGCACTGCCTGGCCGACTCTGGACTCCTCCCTGGAATCCCAGTCGACGCAGTAGAATCTTGTGAAGGTGTGCGTCGACCTCCACGTAGCAGCCCTGCAGATGTCCAGCAGGGGCACGCCAGACAAGAACGCTGTGGTAGCAGCGATCGCTCTGGTCGAATGGGCTCTCGGACGGCCGGGCAACGGTCGGTTTGCCAACTGATGACAATGCATGATTCAGCCAGAGAGCCATCTGGAAATGGAAGCCTTCGAGAGCGCCTTCCCATGGTTCACAGGTCCAAAGTTCACAAACAGCTGTGATGTCTTCTGAAAACTCTTTGTTCGGTCCACGCTCTAGCCACATCCAGCGAGTGCAAAGTCCTCTCGCCGGAGACGAAGGTGACGGGAAGAAACAGGTAGCACCAAGGGCTTGTTGAGGTGGAAGTCCGACGGCACCTTGGGCATAAACAAGGGGTGCGTCCTCAGCACCACCCTCGTGTCGTGAAAAGTCAAGTATGGAGGCTTGCAGGATTGGGCCTGGATCTCTCCCACTCGCCGTGCGGAGGTGATGGCCACAAGAAACGCAGTCTTCCACGACCGGAATTTCAGCGGCGCCGGATGTAGGGGCTCAAATGGCGCCCCCATGAGCCTGGTCAGCACCACGTTGAGTTCCCACGCCGGGGCAGGGGCCTTCACCGGCGGGAACGATCGGAACAGACCCTTCATAAATTCCTTCACCAGGCGATGGGACCACAAGGACGCCCGTCCTGTGGTTCTGGTGTATCGGGAGATCGCAGCCAGATGTATCTTGATGAAGGCATGAGCCACTCCAGCCTTGGCCAGCGACATTAGGTACGGCAGCACTTGAGGGGCCGTAATCCACAGAGGGTTAATCTTCTGTGCATGGCATCAGACAGAGAACCTCTTCCACTTATGTCCGTAGCACTTGAGAGTTGAGGACGTCCTGGCTTTTGCAAGGACCTCTCTGCAGTCAGCCGGGATATCGTACCCTCCAAACTCTAGCGCTGCAGGAGCCAGGCCTGCAAGTTCAGCGACTCCGGGTCGTGATGAAGTCCGCTGGCAGCTTGACTGGTGGGGACGCTGACAAGTCCAGAAGGTCCGGGAACCAGATCTGCCTCGGCCACGCCGGTGCGACCAGGATCATCCTGCACCGGGACCTCTTGATCTGGTTGACGAGTCGGAGCAGCAACGGCAACCGAGGAAACGCATAAAGGAAGAGGCCTTCCCAGGGGAACGAGAAAGCATCGCCCATGCTCCTCGGCTGGGGGAACCTGCTGGCAAACCTCTGGCACTTGGAGTTCGTCGCTGTCGCGAACAGGTCGATCTGGAGTTTCCCCCCATCGTCGGAAAAGTCGATCCACTTGATCCTGACGTAGTTCCCACTCGTGGCACGAGAGCAGCTCCATGCTGAGTGAGTCGGCGATGGCTTTTTTTATCCCTGCCAGATGAAAAGGCACCAGAAACATCCCTTGGGCGACGGCCCAATGCCACAGATCCTGGGCTTCCTTGGAGAGGGCTGGGGATCTGGTTCCTCCCTGCTTCCGGATTAGAACATCGTGGTGGTGTTGTCGGTGAAGATTCTCACCACCTTGCCCTTGAGGGACGCGAGAAAGAACCTGAGGGCCCAGAACACTGCACGGAGCTGCAGGATGTTGATGTGGAGCGTCTTCTCCTCCGGGAGCCAGAGGCCTTTTGCGTGAAGTTCTCCGGTGTGCGCTCCCCAACCTTCCAGGGAGGCATCCGTCGTCACCGTTATCTGGTGGGATGGGGTCTGAAAGTCTGTGCCCGCCGTCTGATGAGCGCGGGTGCCCCACCACCGAATCGCTCGTCAGAAAGTCTCGTTGAGCGAGATCCTGTCCTCGAAGCTGCCCATCACTTGGAACCAGCGGGAGTCGAGGAACTCTTGCAGAGGGCGCATCCGAAGCCTGCACAGGCGCACGAGATATATGCAGGAGGACATCATCCCGAGAAGGGACTTGATGGACCTCACCCTGCCCACGTCCGTGGCCAGCAGGGGCTGCATCTTGCCCAGGATGGCCTTCGTCCTTTCTTCCGACGGTGAGGCCAGGCGCGCCACTGTGTCGAGCTTTGCTCCCAGAAACAGTGCAGCTTGCGACGGGACAAGGTGTGATTTGGGAAAGTTGATGGAGAATCCCAGGTCCGAGCGAGCTCCCTTGTCCCTGCTCAGATGAGCCAGTCGTCCAGGTAGGGGTAGACGTGGATCCACTGCAGGCGCAGCAGCGCCGCCACCGGTGCGAGGCACTTGGTGAACACCCTGGGTGCCGGCTTCAATCCAAACGGGAGGGCCTTGAACTGGTAGTGCCGTCCTTGGACCACGAACCTGTGGAACGTTCGGTGACCTTTCAGAATGGGGATGTGGAAGTACGCATCCTCCAAATCCAACGATGACAGGAAATCGCCCTCCTCCAGCTGTCCCAGCACGTTCTGGAGGGCGACCATCCGGAATTTCTGTGCCTTGATGTAGTTGTTCAGCCGTCGCAGGTCCAGGATGGGGCGCCATCCTCCTGTCTTCTTTTTTACTAGGAAGTACCTTGAGTATACTCCGGAGCCCCGGAGCCTCTTCGGGACGAGCTCGATGGCACCTTTTCTGAGCAACGCCCTCACCTCCAAGAGTAGTTGAGGGACGTGATTTTCCTTCCTGACCACGGGTGAAATGCGGGGGCACTTTTTTAGAAATTCGAGGGCGTGCCCCTGGGCCAGGGCGTCCAGCACCCAACGGTCGGTGGAGATGGACTCCCACACGCTGACGAACTTCGCCAGCCGGCCTCCCACCGGGGTGCTTCGGTGGGGGCCCGACCCCGCTGTCGGTTCAATCTTGCTTGGCGGACGCCTTGCCGCCCTGGCCTCCCTGGCGACAACGGCGGGGTCCCCCCCGACTTGCCTCGTCCTCTATAGGCTTCCTGCGACGAGGAGCGGGCCGCTTGGCGGTACGTAGAGGAGGCACCGCCGAATCCCTTGGAGGCACTCTGCTTGCCTCCGGCGCTCCGAAAGGACGGCCTCCGTTGCCGGAGGACGCCTAGGGCCCAAGCAGTCTCTGTGTCCACCTTGATGGCTTGGAGGGACTCATCCACCGTTTTCCCAAACAGGTTGTTCCCGTCGAACGGCATGTCCAGCACCTTGGCTTGCACATCCTGGCGGAAATCCGTCGCCTTGAGCCAACCTCGTCGTCTAAGGCAAACGCTGTTGCCTAGCTGGCGGAAACCGGTGTCGGCAATGTCCGTTGCCACCATAATGGCGTGGTCCAACGCCATTTCGCCTTCTTGCAAGATCTCCAGGGCCTCGGCCCTCTCGTCATCCGGTAGGAAGTCCAACAGGGGGGCGATCTTGAACCATAACTCCGTCGTAGCGGGCGACGATCGCGAGGGCGTTGGCCGCCTTAATCGTAGTTGCCGCCGACGACATAACTCGTCGTCCCATTGCGTCCAGCTTCTTCCCTTCGCCGTCCGGCTGGGCAGTTGACGTTGAGACCGATGTTTCCCCCCCCCCGCTTTCTTCTTGGCCGCCGCTGAGACGACCGAGTCCGGGGTAGGTTGTGTCATAAGGCACAGAGGAGCCGCGTCGGGGACCCGGTACTTCTTCTCGTACCGATCCTTCTTTGCAGGCGTCGTAGAAGGGTTCTTGAGAAGGGTGAGACCCTCGTCCCAGATGTCATCTAGCAGAGGCACGCGAGGACTGACTTCCTCCTGGCCTCGCGCCGTTGGTAAAGGAAACCTTCCTTCTCCTCGGGGCAGAGCTGAAAAAGCTTGGATGCCCTGGTGATCATTGCATGGAAAGATCCGATCTCATCGGACGGGAAGCCCGGGCTGGTGATGGGAGCTCGGTCCCCTCTTCACCGCCGTCGTCGGCGGTACCTGTCGTGGCCGTGTCTGTTCCCGTGTCATCCCCAGGGACGGGGGACGTGGGTAAAGGCCGAGCAGGCCGCGAGAGCTGAGACGGTGGGGCTGGGTGGATCCGTCTTCTCTTGTTCGGGGGGCTTCCCGCCGGGACCGGCTCTGGTTCCTCCGTCGGACCTGGTACCAGGTCCTCTGTCGGTGGTAAGGGCAATCTCGTCCTAATCTCTTAACATAAGGATTGTATCGGCAACAAAATGGCTGCCGAGTTATCCTGCGGCTCCGGAACCGATGGGAGCTACGGCTGACTAGGACCCTCGCCAGTGCCGCCGTCACTTTCACCGTCACCCTCGTCAGGATCCCTCGCGTGGGGTCGGGCCTCCTCGACGCCCTCGTTGAGGCCCTCTAGGACTTCTGCTAACTCCTCCTCGGATGTTGTGCCCGTGTCCACAATGACCACCGCCCCCCCCACCCCCCCTTTTTCCACCGGGGTCTTCACACAGGGGTCTTTCCGATAGGTCTGAAAGAGGCTTCCCTCCGCGGAGGCAGGGAGACTCTGGGCCCCGAGGTCGCCTCCACTGGTGTAGCCTCCACAGTCTGCGCCAGGGCCGCCGCGACTCCCTCGATAGAGGCCTTGGCCGAGTGAATCAATGCCTTTACCGCCTTAGGCGCGTTTGAGGCCTTCAAATTGGGGGGAGGGTCACCGCCTCGCTCCCCCTCGGCCGAATCCTTCGAGATCGACCGGGGCCTCTCCAGAGGCTTACTCAGGTTCTCAGATTTCCTCCTCCCCGAACCAGAGCGTTGGCTCGTGGTTGATGGTGCCGGGGAAGGCGCGCCCTGCCTGGCAGCCGAAGAGCCCGACTGTTAGGCGCTCCCAGTGCCCGCGGACTCGCAGTGCTTTGCCTTCTGTTGGGCCCCGGTCGCCGGGGCGCCCTCACAGGACTTAGAAGACCGCTCTGACTTCTTCATCTTCTTCTCACCTGACAGACTCCTTCCTTCCAGCCAGTTGGAAAGACGAAGGTGTCGGTCCCTGATGGTCCGTTCCGACATGTTCCTGCAAAACGCACAGTCCTTCTCCACGTGCGTTTTGTCCTCATGAAGGCAGTAGAGACATTTCGAATGCTCGTTCTCCTTTAACACATTCTGTAGCTGGCATCCAGGGCAGACCCTGAACAGCTTTCCGGGCGTCGAGCTTCCTTTCTCCTGGGCCATGCTCGGGTAGGCCGCAGAAACTTCTGGAATCCTCCACGAAGCGTAACTCGACAAAATCTTCACCCTTGAGGGGCGTAGAAAAAACCGACACGGATCCCCGTTAATCGGATGTAGAGACCGTGGAGCTTGAGGCTCTATTTGACCGAAAAATGAGAAATTCTCTTTGAAAAAGTGCGAAGACGCAGCAAAAGCTCGAGAGCGAAGCACGAGGACTCCCAACACTTGAGCGTGCGCTAAAAATCTGAAGATGGCTGCCAGAGGCGGGGCTTAGGGAGAGGGCAGTCATTGGCTGGGGGCAGTATGACGCAGAGATCAGTGATTGGGTACTACTACGAAAGACAGATCAGAAACGAAACTGATACTGATTTTTTCTTTACCGAGGATTCCCAGCCTGACGACGGGGAATATTCATGAGCATGTGAGTCCATGCCAGACCCCATGCTGGAGAACCTAGTATATTTACTCTTATAGCTGGGACCGAGTCTAGGCTCTCCTGGCCGGCTGAATGATGTCCCAGTTGTCATCTAAAAATGGAGCATGCTGTAGTCTCAGCTGGTCAAGACCCAGACCGCCAGCTTGGCCGTGTCTGGAATTTCCACCGCCCCGTCCTGCTGCGTTAGGAATCGCCTGCTGGGAATTGGAAGATGGACGGGACTCTGAAAGCACAACTGCCGCAGATCCGAAAACCAGGGTCTTGAAGGCCAGTGGGGGGCAATCGGGATGAGGCTGCAACCCACCAAAGCCTGAAACTTGCAGAGGGTCAGTTGGAGCAGAGTGGTGGGCGGGAACGCATAACACCTGCGGCCGTGCCAACTGATCTGGAAGGAATCTCCAAGAGATCCCTTACCCCGTCCTGCTCGTGAAGCAAACTGGGGGCAAATGGAATTCAGAGGGGATGTTAACAAAGCTAGGTCTGCGAACCCCCAATGTTGGAACAGGGGCAACAAGGAGTCAATGTCCAACTCCCACTTGTAGGTGTTGAAGGCCATGCGGCTCAGATGGTCCGCTTCTGCATTGCTGTCCCCTGGGAGGTGGACTGCAGAAATCCAAGCTGCCTCCATCAGGGCCATTCCCAGATCGATACTGCCTCCATGCAGAGGAGGGGGGAAAATGGGTGCCGCCCTGCTTGTTCAGGTAAATCATCGTAGTAGAATTGTCCGTACCGACCAGAACCGACTTGTCCTTGATGAGGGACAAAAGCCTTGAGGGCCAGGCCCACTGCCCTGAGCTTGAGCAGATTGATATGCAGGAGGGCTTCCGTCCTGGACCATACTCTATTAATCGCGTAGCCCTCCAGAGTAGCCCCACAGCCTGAAAGGTAGCAGTCCGTCATCACCACCAGGGTAGGTTCTGTTCGGGCTCCCACTGAAACATTGACAACCATCAGCCACCAGCGAAGATGAGGCAGTAGGAGCGGTGGTATTAGGGTCCTGTCCGACTGAGACCCCCTGTCTCCTAAATTCAATTGGCCACCAGGTGTAGCTGGAGGCGCTTCATCTTGAGGCAGCGTGCTGTACAGTAAGCACGCAGGAGGCCATCAGGCCCAGAATGTGCTGGAACCACGATGGCGAGGTCGTCATTTTGGCCAGAAAGTGCCCCACCGCCTTGTGCAGGGACAGAGGCCTCTCTGGCATAGGAAACACCCGCTGAACTGTAGTGTTCCAACTCACCCCTAGGAAGACCAGTTCCTGAGAGAGGTACAACTCTGACTTCTTCTGGTTGAGGGGGAACCCCTGCTGATGAAGGAGATCTGCCTTTGGGTGATTCCGCCCTCACCAGTCAGTCGTCCAGATAAGGGTATAGATGATGGCCCTCCAAGCGGAGAAGGCCCGCAACTGCGCTCATTAACTTTGTGAGACACGAGGGACCAAGTTCAGATTTAGAAATGACAGGTCCAGGAAAACCCTTAGGCCAGCCTGTTTTTTTTTGGGTACTGCAAAAATCCTGGAATACTACCCGGAGCCCCCGTCTACAAGACCCGGTTCTATCGCCTGCATCTCCAAGAGCAAAAGGACCTCCCGTATAACAGCCGGGGAACCGACCTGACGAAGGAGGACGGTAGAAGCAAAGGAAGAGGAAGACTGACGCCTGTGGAGACTATGGATAGGATCCATGGTTTGCTGAAAAGGGGCTTCCCGGAGTGCCGAAACAAAGCCAAAGCCAAAAACAAAGCCCCCTGCCCCCACAGGCGAGCTATGTTCCCTGACCTAGACGTCACTGATGTTTTATTGTTGAGACTTAGGTTAGTTTGGTCCTGCAACACCATCTTACCGCTCCCTGGAGCTTTTCCACAATAAAGTTGCTTTATGTACAACCGTGTACTTGCTTCTTAAGTGGTGGGACTGTTTTGGTTAAGGTGATTAAAGGCCCATACCAACACAGCTTCACATCACTTTCTCTTAGCACCTACGGATGCACTGATTGACATGAAAGTGCAGTACTTCATAGTGTGGCCTTCACTGTAAAGGCAGATGCAGTATGGGTCCAAAACAGACATTTGGTGACCGCAGTCGACGCAGGGCTTGAATCCCAAGGACACTGTTGGATTCAGAATGTCATCGAATAAGAACAAGAAGTTCAAGACTCAAAAGAGCAGTGCTCCTAATGTGAGCAGAGTGCGCGGGAAAAAAGGAACTACGGTCAGGGGGAGCAGCGCCTGTATATGTACTGGCCTCATGTCATGTCCGGCGCAGTGGGCGTAGAGGCATCATGCGGCACAGACCCAGAGCTGCGCTTCCTGGTGGCAGAAAGGTTTCAGAAGAGCAGCTGTGCTGGAACAATCCACGGGAGGAAAAAGTCCATTAGAAATCCACATTCTGTGGCAGATCAGAAGGACAGAAGGGTTTCTTCCATTTCTGGACTTTTATTATAAAATGAAGAGAAGAAAACTCCTAACTATCCCAAAGTCATGGGTCTTCCCTACATAACAAATTAACTAAGGTGCTCCTCATTCGTCAGTGAGTCCAAAAGGAAGGTCTTTCCTCTGTCTAAAGCTAAACCATTCTGTCCCTACCACTATCAAAACCACTTGGGCACCAGAGAATGACTCCCTTCTCCTGTGGTTTGTTTTTCAGCACAGTCACTTTAGTGACTTAATCGTAGATAATTCACGTCAACTATTTTGACCAGTTCAGAAATGAGGCTCTTGGGTTTCTCTCGTGTCCCTGACACCTTGCTTTCCCCTTCCAAGGTTATTCTTTGCTTGCTCTTTATTTAGTACACTTGGTGCTTCTTCTATAGATAATGTACACTGTTTCTCCTGGCTGGACAAGTCACAAGGATTCTCAAATAAAAGCTTGCTCCGCTCTTTCACTTGATAGTCACTGAGACTAGTATACACATTCCCAAAATGATTCGCTCTCATATTCACTGTGTTGGTTTCAGTGGTATGAGCATGAATGTTCCAGTAATGATTTTCTTCTGTTTCCACTGGTTTAGTTTTACAGGGACGAGTAGGAGGGTATCAGTAATGATTCTCTTCTTTCTCCACAGTTTTCTTTCTTATTAATGTGCCCATATAAATGGGTTGCATTCCGCACTGCGACAAGTACGATTACTATGCTCGTTATCCGCGCAGAATCTCACACCTTCCACGTTTCCTCTCAGATAGCGTCACCAGGCCAGCGATCGGGACGGGATGCTTCCTTCCGTTTGTCTGGTTGGCTTCTTGCCTCTCAACTGCTCTCTCGTTCTCTGCATTGGCTCTGTGTCGGGAATGGTTCTGTGGCCTCTGTGTCATACTTGGGCTGAACAGTCCACTGACTTGAGGTCACATCACTACTTTCAATCTTGGTAGGCGGTCTGGGGTTTCCTTCCCTCAGATCTTCTGTCTTCATGCTTTCTTTGTGTTGTCCTCACTCGCCGGCTTGTTTCCTCGTTTGCAAGCTAAGCATCCCTGTCTGGTTCAGTGTTCCACACACAGCTGATTCGAATCTCCCGTGCTCTTCCTCTGAGCGCATTACTCCTTCTCCTTTAATGACGCTTAGCTGGACATTCCCATGGCGGAAGCGTCCAAGTCCTTTCTTTCTGTTGCCCAAGTACTATGCACGACTCAGACAATCTTCACAGTATTGTACTAGGTTCCTTTACACATGATTTTAATGTTTCTGCACCACAGTAACATACATTAATCGGTTCTTCGTGACTTTAGATGGAAGTTGTTCAAGGTGGGTTGTGGGTGAGTAACTTAGGGAGTTCCTCTTGGAAACGGGAGTCCTTGTCCCGAATGGGGGAGTCTCTCATGGTGAGGTCCTGCATCCTAGGGAGGGTACTGCAGGAGAAGTGACTGAATACGGCGATTCGTCACAATAACTACAAATTTACTATGGACTGGATCAGCACATATATAAAAGGAGGGGCTTTCATATCAATGGTGAAATGGATTGGTAAGAAAAAACGTTGGCACTCAATGTACAATACAAGTATATCAAAACCTCTGAACTTGCAAGACCTTGACTTGCTAATGAAAGCTAAAGAAAACAAAACATTCAAGAACAGCACTGAGAGTGCACCCAGCACAAATACCCATGAGGCACAGAACCAATGTACTTATGAGCAGAGCATAGATGAAACAGGACTCATGACATCCTGTAAAAACAAGGAACGGCAAACCACTCTATGCTAGGCACAGACAATACAGGACTAGTACCACATCAGTTCACAAAGCAGGAAATACAATTACCTCTGAGCCCAGCAAAGATTTGATGTTTCGTACGTAGGTCTCAATACGGTCATCCTTCAGCTCCACCCAAGCTGGCTGGCTCACCCGCATTCCAATGGGACCACAGATCTTCTCTAGCATGCTGACCAATTCTTGTGCTTGGTTGGTTGTGCGTTTTGGGTAAAACAAGGCCCAAAAATTCATTGGAATCTAAGTAATTATTAAGAAAAAATATTACATTATTGTCTCAATATGTTCTTTACAGATGAGTTCTCAAAAGGATCATTGCCCTAATAAAGAGGCAGAAGCGCAGATTTAGGATAACAGTAAAACACAGAATTCAAGGATTCAATCAGGTGTGACTACAGCACAAGACAGCAGCGAATATCAAAGTAAAGATCTTAGAGAAAGGACGTTTCTTACCTGCAATAAAAATAATTCCCCAGATACCTAAACTCAGAAGAAGAGCTAACAAATGACCATATCAGGCGCAAATGAAAATCCAGCAATAGGTGAAGGCGATCTCAGAGGACTATATCACATTTATAACAACTCAGACATGGATATGTTCCAACAAAGGTATTTCATATACGAAGAAAACTGGGAAAGTCAACTGCTCAAATGTAAAGTTCACAAAGCACATCCTGATTTCCTATTGGAAGTGAGATAAAGTAAAACAAAAGGATGTGCAGAGCTACACAAGCGAAGGAGGCCGGGCTAAAGTACAGGGGGCACTGAGGGGGCAGTGGCAGAGAACTGCAGAGGAAGGAAATGGAAGTCTGGTATTTGGAGCACAGACTAAGTTAGAGCAATTATGCAGGTAAATGAATGGTGCAGCTCGGTACCCGGATGACCTGAAACATACCTCTGACAATTACAGCATATTAGCTCAGCAACAATGCATTGCTGGATCTGGGATTCTATTAAGGGTCTGAAAGTGTTTTACGGGTACATTGGATGACTGGTTGAATCGCCAGTCGGAATTTTACCCTCCCCTTTCTACATAGGCATTACGTAATACTGTAAAGAACTAAATAGGACCTTTGCTATGAGGTGTTGCCAGTTGTTTAATGGTACACTTCTGCTGCTTGTAAATTTGTATTAAAATATTAATAGGTGGAAATGAAGTAAGTCTTCAGAATCGTGAATTGAGGGAAGAGCATAATAGACCCTCAGAGAGAATTGCTCCGAGCCACAGTGCAGGCTCACCAAGATCCACAAGACCTGGTGAAAATTAAGGCATTTCATTGTAAAGGAGAAACAGAAAAGCATGCTGTGGCCTCAGTGTAGCCTGCAGGCTGCTCAGAAGCTGGGACGGGTTCTGTGTCCTTGATATTCCATGACCGCCTATCCCGTCAACTACTTCTGTAGGGTTACAGAGGCAGGGTTTGATAAAAGTCGTTAGAAGGATTCTTATGAAAAGGTTGCAGCCTGAAAATTACATCAGGGGCTGCTGTTGCTATAGTTCAGAAATCAGCCAAAAACTGAAGGGTATTTGTATTTATTGAAGGTTGGGGTATTAATTCAACCAGTAGAGTTTGGTTCCGAAGTACACGCCTGCACTAACAGCATATGGCCTGACTATTTGGAAGGAGACTGGGGTCGAGCTGGCCCCAAAGTCTTCCACTATTTTATTCAGAGGCACGTGTACTCACAGCTTCTTCAACTGCAGTCGCATTTCTATTAACATCTCTTTCAAATGCCTACAGAACCGATAAATTCAACAGCAGAAATGTTCATGGACTGTGAATAATCAAAAGTCAAACTCTGCTTTGGTGTATCCAAGCGTTAACATGGCTTTATTTTATTTTGTGAATTTTGTGAATGTGGGGTCGTTTTGTCTGAAACTTGTATTTGAGCTCAAAGATGCATTTAATGTTTTTTTACGATTTCCTAACGTAAGCATACAAGTGATCAGAGTGTAAAGTACTTTAGCATACGTTTCTAATAGTTTGTATACAAAACATTTCTTGCGTTTAAGGCTTTCAATATCTGTTGACTGTATACTTGAGTTGATTTACTGTGCTTTAGTTATTTTAAGGTGGAACTATATTTGTGGCGAGAGCTATCCTGAAAGCTTGGTCAAACTGTGGACAGAATCTTTTTTGGAGACTTCTGTTTTCACTGTGCTGGGAGCCATAATGAAACCGGGTGTTACAGAGTTTCGCTGAGTAAACAATTTAAAGAACATGGCATGCCAGCTTAGTAGGGGACACCCCGGCAACATCCAAAGGCAAGGATGTCAATGTCTGTTCATATCCTGATACAGCTCAGAATCATAAATTGAAATCCTATAAATCTATGGCCATTAAGCAATGCCGTTAAGTCCGGTGGTTATTAATGGCCCCTACAAATGCCACTGCAAACCAGCCCTTAAAAGAATGTTACTAAATGAAAGGTTGTCAGTAAAATCAAATAATTTACAGAGTAATGTTTCTGATGGAGCGGAGATACTCCTCATCTCTCAATTCCACCTCAGAGACAGTGTAGGTTTGACGTTTAAGATCCAACCACCAAGGGGCCACATGGCACCCCCACCCCCTCTGGCCCAAATCTCTATGCACCAGTACTGCAGTCAGCAGTACATAGACACAGAGTTGCCAGCAATGTCAGATGTTACTGAATTTCATGTTTTTCAAGGTATTGTTAAAAATACCTTGAAAAGTGTGCACAAGCCAACACGCTTATATCAAGCGTGTTGGCTTGTGCACACTTGGTTCCACCAACTGCTCTGCTATTACATTCCTATATTGGGTAGCCCTATCTGCAATTAACTTGCCTCTCAGTATGTTATTTCTGTTGGATGTTCCTCCTACAGATTCTTCATCTTTGACATTCTATCTCCAGTGCCAGCTGTCCTTGAAAACGTTTCACCACCAGTAGCGGCAGGACAGCTTCACCCAGCACGGATTCGCGCCTCATACCAGAAATTACGTTGGGGTCTGTATTTATAGATTAGTTGTGCCCCATGACACCTATCCGAAATGCGGGGCAGGTTGTGAGGGCGATGAGGAATTCATCAGAAAGACTATTACAGAGAGTCAAGTATTTTGTTCTTATTATGGATTCCTACCTTCCACAGACTTCTCATCTTTGAAACACTCCCAACTCCTCCAGATTTACGCACTGCTATAGAAGAGCAAAAAGACACCACCTAGACTAGAATAATCTGGAGGGCCGCATGACCTAGGCAATCCAGGTAGTAAAGTTTGGAAACATGCAGCCCACATAGCTGCTTGACATTGTATATTTATTGGCTTTTATATTGAGCCAGCTCACCACCGCAGTAATCGCAAAGAAAGCAACCCATGTCAGAGTTAAAGCGTACATTGAGACGCACCCGGAGACAACAGGACCTTAGTCTACATATATCCAAGACAGGGACCCTGTTCTGCAGGACATTTGTGGCAGCCAGTCATATGGTAAAATGAGCCTTGAGATCAGGCAGATCCTTCCCCAGCAAGATACTATCATTTTGAGAGGCAGAGAATGATCCATCTAGTCACAGCCCTGCCAAAACAACCACCAGCATTACCCACACAGAGATTTCCTAATGTACCTCACCCGAGAAACGCAGTAGCTGATGATGAAAGTCTGAAACAAGCTTAGAATCAAAGGACAGTCCTACTCTTAAAGTCATCTTCTCCTTGGGGGGAAACAAAGGCACTTAAACAGTCAGAGCTCACCCCCTCCTCCCCATCTTGTGGAAGTAATGGCCACTGAGAAAATCACCTCAAGGGGGAGCAATCGTAATGAACATGGGTCAAGGTGTTCAAACAGAGGACCCATGGGAAATGGCCCTCCTAAGGGAGCCTGCGAAGGATCCTGTGCTACCCTTCCATACAGCATTTAAGAATCCACTCCTGGAACTCTGGAAAAAAAACAGAACACTCCTGCTCCAAATAAGGAGTCGGGTAAAAAATAAAAACCTTCTTCAGTTGACCCTGATTGCTTATCTATGCACCCTACACCGGAAAGCCTAGTTGTACAGGCTGCAACTTTGACATCCAAAGCCGCAGCTTATTTTACCATACCTCCAGATAGAGAGGAAAAGCGTTAGGACTCCCTTGCAAAAAGGGGTGTTCAGCAGGAAGTATAGAGTGAAAGTCCTCCAACGCATCAAGTGGGCTTGCAAAATATAGCTGCACATTATGGAATGCGATTGCAAATGCAGATGATAATATTCCAGAAGGAGAAATGAGAGAAGGATTTGATAATTATATTAATGACCGGAAGGAGGCCTCATATCAATCCCTACTATCAAGGTTAGATGCACCAGACTGTGTTGGCAGATGCATGGGATCTAGCGCGGTTATCAGGCGCTTTGCATGGCTGTGAAATTCTAGTTTCACCCCCAATGTTCAATCAAGGATCCTGGATGCGCCCTTTGATGGGTCCAATTTATTTGGGCACAAGGCGGACTACAGCCTGAAAAAACAGAAGGCTTCCAAGGCTGAAGCAAAATCTTTAGGGGCAGCCATCCGTCAACCACATCATCATCCACCTACACAAAACCGGATTAGGTGGTCCTTTCGGTACTACTCTTCCTTCAATCACACAGGTAGAGTGTGACAGAGTACCACTACAGCGATATGTGCCAACACCCGGTCGGCGCGGCGACGGGATGGTGCGGACTACCAGTTCCAGAGCAGAGCTGCGAGGCCACGGGAGCGACACAGTGATAACAGCTGCCTACCTCCTGGAGAGCCACAGTTACCAGCATGTCAACGTTTAAGGACTGCTGACCCACTAAAGCCAGACTTGCACTTTTCCTTGTTGTAAGCAAGGAAGGAAGCTTGCAGACAGAGACAGAATTTACTTGGGGCTGCAGCATGCGGGTAAGGCGAGGAGCACCTACCGTGTTTGCGGCGCGCACTGTTGTGTCCCCGGATGGAGGCGACACCGTGGGGAGTTAGCCTCCCGTCATCCCTGGGGCAGCAGTGGTGGACTATTGCGGCCATGGGAATCCTGGGATCAGAAAGGGTGCGGGGCTTTGTTATTTCAACCCCCTAGTGTAATCGACCGTGATTGGTCAAAAACCAGCACCTTCCCTATAAAACCGCACCAAACTTTTGCGAAAGGGTTTTCTGTCTCTGATTCTTGCAGGAGACACAGGTTGCAGAGGAGGAAAGATGTTATCCCTGAGCCAATTACGAGTTTTATTCAACTTCAACCAGGAGGAATAATCCATCCTTATTCACCAAGAAGGAACAACTTGCCTGACTAAGGACTTGTTAAGTTTGTAAAGTTGTGTCCTGCCACCCGATTCCTAATTAAGGATTTGTTTAAGTTTGCTGCATTCCGGTCTCCAGCATTGTCTGCCACAGACAGGTTAGCTGGTGGGCCTCCTAAATCTGCCCCTGTAGCCTTAATCACCATCCAGATGACCTAGCTGAGTTGGGGTTGGTTTCTGATGGGCCACCCCTTGCTGCTGCTGCTGCAGTCACTAGGTCCCAGACCAAACAGGGTCTGGCTGATGGTCAGTTACCCAAGCCAAAGGGGAAACCCAATGCAAGAAGGAAGAGCAAGAATGCCGCATCTGTGAATGGGGCCCCTTATCTACCTGCTGTTTCAGGAGGGCCCACTCTGGATCAAGTCCACGAGGGATTGGACCCAGTGGTGATCCTAGAGTCAACTCCTAAGGGAGAAGAGCAAGAAGAACCTCCACATGGAGAGGAACTGAACCCAGAGGATCACCCTGACCTTCAATGCCTGTTGGCTGAAGGTAGGCCCTCCAGGGGGGATTTTTGTAATGGTCAAAGAGAGTGCCACTATCTGGAGGGTCTGGGACGACAGGCCCAGGAGTAGGGTGAAGTGCCTAGTTCTTTTAAGATGTATTGGGAAGGTGAGCTACTTTGTAGTGAACCCACTGAGCCAGTACCTGGTTCAGTTAAAAGGTTAGTTGTACCCAAGGTCTACAGGCCCTTGTTTCTGCAGCTTGCACATGAGATGCCCTTGGCAGTTCATCTTGGCACTAAGACCACCAAGCAAAGGCTCTCAGCAAACTTTTACTGGCCCAAGATGGGAGTAGAAGTGAAAGCCCACTACAAGACATGCCCCATTTATCAGTTGGCTGGCAAGACTGGAGGCACTGCCCTTGCCCCACTGCAACCTTTTCCAGTGGTTGGCACACCATCTGAGAGGATATGCATTGACATTGTCGGTCTCTTAAACCCTCGTACATAAGGTGGACACAGGTTCATCCTGGTACTGGTTGAATATGCCACCAGGTACCCTGAGGCTGTACCCCTTCGGACCATAACTGTCAAGGGAGTTACTTGGGCTTACCAGAGTGGGTTTCCCCAAAGAGGTAGTGTCCGACAGGGGATCCAACTTCATGTCTAGTTACATGCAAGCAGCGTGGAAGAAGTGTGATATAATTTACAAGTTCTCTACATCCTACCACCCCGAGATGGTCTGGTTGAGAAATTTCATATAACACTCAAAGGCATGCTGGTTGCTTTGGAAGAGCTCCTGCGGAGGAAATGGGACATGCATTACTTACTGTATAAGCATTTCTGATGGTTGTATCTGCTTAGATTCACATGCTGTGCATAGTCCGACATCCAGTGGTCACTGCGGAGTATTGCATTACGTCGACATAGGCGTGTCTGTAATACTATCTCTATAGTGACGTGCAGTGTACCCAACATCCCTCATGCGTCTAGGTCCCTCTGTTTGTATTTTTTCCTCGCCCTGAGGGAGCCTTCTAGGCGTGAGTGAGTACATAAGAGATAGAAAGTAATAAGATGTCTATGTTCCTTCCATCCGAGCGGGGAGGAAGGGTGGGCGCATGTGAATCTAAGCAGATACAACCATCAGAAATGCTTTTACGGTAAGTAATGCATGTCTTCTGATGTTTGTTAATCTGCTTAGAATCACATGCTGTGCATAGACTAGCGAGCAGTACCCAGGGTTGGAGGTGGGTTGTGAGAAGGAACAGTAGAGAAAACATTTCTTAATACTGCTTGTCCCACCTGGGAATCAGATCTAGAATGGGCATCTAGACAGTAGTGTTTTGTAAAGGTGTGTACAGAACTCCAGGTTGCCGCTTTGCAAATGGACTCCAGAGGGACATTTGCAATGAATGCTATGAAGCCCCAGTGCCCCAAGTAGAATGTGCTCTTGGCTTGAAGGGTAGTTCTCTCTTGGCAAGAGTGTAACAGAGAGTGATGCATTGGACAATCCATCTAGATATAGTGGATTTTGAAACTGCATCTCCTTCTCTTCCTGCCGCCACTGAGACAAAGAACTGGTTAGTCTTTCTCAGTGGTCTAGTTCCTTCCATATAAAACATGGCCACTCTGCGCACATCAAGTGTGTGCAGGCTTTTTTCTCCCAAGTTTGATGGGTTTTGAAAGAATGTTGGTAGTTCTATAGACTGGTTGACATGGAATTTCGAAATTAATTTTGGTGCAAACCTAGGATGTGTGCGTAGAACCACCTTATCCTTGTGAACTGTTACAAACGGGTCTAGTATAGAGAGCGCTTGTAGTTCACTTACTCTCCTAATGGAGGTGATAGCTATTAAGAAAGTGGTTTTAAGAGTGAGGTTCTTAAGTGTTGCTTTGTGCATGGGTTCGAAGGGGGAGCCCATGAGCCTGGTTAGTACCACGTTTAGGTCCCATCCGAGAGATGGGTTAGATACAGGAGGGTGGATCCTCTTTTCTACCTCCATGAAGGCTTTAATAACTGGAACTTTCCACCATGAGACCTTATGTTGAGATGTGGTGTAGGCGGAAAGTGCAGCTAGATGAACTTTAATAGAATTAAAGACTAACCCGGAGTCTAATAAGTGAGTCAGGTAAAGAACAATCTGTGTGGGAGAGCAGTCAACGGGGCTGATGCTCTTTCCTCTACACCGTATGATGAACCGTTTCCACTTGCTGGAGTAGCAGTAACAAGTGTTCGGTTTCCTTGCTTCTCTAAGGATGTCCATGCATCTTTGAGGGAGCTGCAAATGTCCAAATTCTATGACGTCAGGAGCCAGGCTGCTAAATTCAGGGTCTGTGGTCATGGGTGCAGAGTTTTGCCCCTGTCCTGTGACAGCATGTTGTACGGGCAGGGTACTTTCACTGGTGGAGACAGTGACATTTCCATTAGGTGAGCGAACCAGGGTTGTTGGGCCAACATAGGGGCCACTAGTATCATGGTAACTGGTTCCTGATGCATCTTGTGCACTATTTTGTTGAGAAGGGGAGTCGGGGGGGGAAAAAGCGTAAACAAATTTCCCTGACCATGTTATCCAGAGACCGTTCTCCTTGGAGCGGTTCTGGGGGTACCCTGGAGGCGTAATCTTGGCATTGGGAGTTCTCCAGAGTTGCAAACAGATCTATTTCTGGGAAGCCCCATTACGATGTCTTCTCGTAATCGGCATTCGTACTCTGCGGGCAGAGGGAAGTCTCTGCTGAGTTCGTCTGCCAACAGATTGAGTTCCCCAGGTACATGTTGTGATAACAGGAACATGTGTTTGAGCACCCACTTACAGATGTTCTGAGACAGCTTGGACAGTCCTGGAGAGTGAGTGCCCCCTTGTTTGTTTAGGTAGTACATGGCTGTGGTGCTGTCCGTGAGGACTAGCACTGTCTTCCCTTGAAGGTGAGCCTGGACAGCCTTTAGTGCCTTGAAGACCGCCAGTAGTTCCAGCAAATGTATGTGTTTGGCCGCCACACTCGGAGTCCAGACTCTGTGTGCAGTCTGATGGGATAGGTGAGCCCCCCCATCCTGTGAGGGATGCGTCTGTGGTTAGAGTGGCGAATGGTTTCCCTATTACAAGATTTTCCTTCGACCACCACCGCAGCGAGAGAACCAAGGCCTGCAAGACCACCACTAGATCGTCCCATTGTCCGCTGGCCTGACACCACTGGCTGTTGAGCCACTCTTGCATTGGGCGCATGCGCAGTCTTGCGTGAGGTACCAAATATATACATGACACCATCATTCCTAGCAAACGCATTGCCTTGCGTACCGTCACTTCTCGACCGGCTACATATTGAGGGATCTGAAACAGCATATTTTGGACCCTCTCGTTGGAGGGGAAGACGAGGCCGTCCTTTGTTCGAAATAGAGCCCCTAGGAATTGCTTGACCTGGCTGGGGTCTATGCTGGACCTCTCGTTGATGGAGAAGCCCAGTTGAAACAAAAGGTCTACAGTCTTTTGTGTATTTGAGAAGCATGTCTCGTAAGAATCCCCGGTTATGAGCCAATTGTCGAGGTAAGGGTAAACTGGGATGGACAACCTGCGCAGGTGGGCCGCTGCCACTGCCAGTACTTTTGTGAATACCCTCGGCGCTGACGCTATGTCGAAGGGTAGCGCTTTGAACTGGTAGTGTTTGTCCTCTATCATGAACCTGAGGTATTTTCTGTGCGCTGGCAACATTAAAATATGAAAGTATGCATCCTTCATGTCCAGTGTTGTCATGTAATCTCCCTGTGAAAGCAGGGGGATTACCTCCTGTAGGGTCACCATGCGAAATTTTTGAGGTTTGACAAATTTGTTCGCTGGGCGCAGATCTAGTACAGGGCGCATGGTTAGGTCCTTTTTGGGTACAAGGAAGTACACTGAATAAATACCCTCTGTTACCTGTGATAGAGGCAGGACCTCTATTGCTCCTTTTTCTAGTAGCAGTTGGACTTCTTGAAGAAGGACGTCGAGTTGCTCTGGTGATAGGTGTCTTCCCCTTGGGGGGTGGAGGGGTCTGTATGTAGGTGACCAACTGAATTCTATGCAGTACCGGTGGTCTAGAGTTGACAATACCCAGCGGTCTGTTGTTATACCCTCCCATGCTGGTAGAAAAGATGTCAACCGGCCCCCGACTGGTGACGTATGGGAGGGGACCCGAACCTTCGGGTCATTTGGTGTTGGTAGCCGGGGAACCTCTACGAATGGGGCCAGACCTCTTCCCTTGCCACGACGTTGTCCTCTCTGAGCGTATTGTCCGCTGGTTCCTTGAGTAGAGGACCAGTTGCCTGCTGAGGAGTATTATTGTTGCTGTTGCTGTCGTTGGTAACCTCCCTTATTTGGACGCCTTGAGATCTGGTCTAGAGTTTTGAGGGTATCGAAATCCTTCTTAGCAGTCTCTAGCGCATCATCCACCGCTTTACCAAAGAGGTTGGAATCCTCGATTGGTTTATTGATGAGTGACGAATGGGTCTCTGGTTTAAAGCCTGAGTTCCAGAGCCAGACGTGACGCTTGAGAAGTATCCCTTGAACTAAAGATCGGCCCGCCGTCTCTGCAGCATCTAGTGTGTTTTTGATGATGCTTTGGTTGACCATGGTACCTACAGTGACTAACAAGCGAGTTCGTAGGGGCTCAGGGACTTCTTCGAGGTCTTGGCGTAACTTTCCCCATTGGGCATCAGCATAGCTTGCCAGTAAGGTATTGTTATTGACAATTCTGGTGGAAAAAGCTGCCGAGGCTGTAATCCACTTTCCCAGGGCGTAAAGCTTCTTTCCTTCTTTGCTCGGGGGTGCTTTGCTAGTAGATACCGGAACCCCTGCCCTTTTCCTTGTGGTTGTTACTACCAAGGAATCAGGTATTGAATGACCCTTAATGTATAATGGGTCAGAGGGTGAGGGACTAAACAGTTTCTCAATTCTAGGGTTGACTCCTCTAACCAATGTAGGTGTTGATAACTTTTTATTTTATTTATTTACATTTGTAGAGCGCACTGCAGCCCATAGACATCGAGGCGCTATTACATGAAGGCGTAAGCAGCAAGATTATGTAAACATAGGAAACATAGGAAACATAAGGTACTTAGTTACAGAGAGAGGAGCGGAGCATAGTTACAAATGACGTTCGTATGCCTGTAGATATAAAGGCAGGTAGGTTTAGACAAACAGCCTAGTTTTTAAGGCTTTGCGGAAGGCTAGGTGAGAGTCAATCCCCCTGAGGAGCGAAGGTAGGGCGTTCCAATGTGAGGCTGCTAGGGCTGAGAAGCTCGAACCGCCCGCACGTACTCTACAAGTCTTGGGGGTAGAAATCAGGTTGGTGTAGGCAGATCTGGTGGGCCTGGCCGAGGTGGGTCGTGAAATTCTCTGGGCAAGGTAGGGGGGAGCAAGGTTATGGAGGCATTTATGGGTGAGGGAGAGGATTTTAAAGATGATCCTCTGCCTAATGGGCAGCCAGTGGACCTGCCTCCTAAGGTCAGAAATGTGGTCTTTCCTGGAAAAACCTGTGGCGGCCCTGAGGGCGTTGTTCTGGGCAAGCTGGAGTTTAGCGATGTTTTTTCCAGAGGTCCCACCAAGGAGTGCGTTGCAGCAGTCCAACCTGGATCCTATGATGGCCCTAGCAATAGTGAGGCCATTTTGTGAGGATAGGAAGTGTCTTGCTGCGTAGATGAGTTTGGAGTAGTATGCTGATGAGGAGGCTATGGCATTAACATGCCTGTCCATGGTGAGATTAGAGTCGAGGTAGACTCCTAGAGTCTTGACTGTTTGGGATACCGCAATCGGTATGTTGTCGATGGTAAAAGAGGTGTATTGTTTGTCAAGGTTGCCTAGAATGGTTGGTGACCCAATAAGTAAAATCTCGGTCTTCTCGCTATTGAGAAAAAGCAATTTGGTGGCGTAGATGGAGTTGAGGGTGTTCTTGTCCAGCTCATAGTCACCTGTAAGCGGGATGAGTACTTGGGTGTCATCCGCATAATTCGTGTATGAGATGCCCATAGAATCGAGGAGATTGAAGAGAGGACGTGTGAACAGGTTGTAGAGGGTGGGTGCTATTCAGGAGCCCTGGAGCACCCCACATTTGATGTGACTAGGAAATGCGCATGCTGAGTCCGAGAAGACTTTCATGGCCCTTTCCTGTAGGAATGAGGTGATCCATGCGCATGCTTTTGGGGAGAAGTTGGCTGCTATAGAGAGATGGTGGCAGAGTGTGTTGTGATCAACGAGGTCGAATGCTGCTGATAGATCGAGGAGGAGCAGGAGCGCTGGTGTGCCTGCGTCACGAATGTCATCCATTTGATTTTTCAGGTCAAGTAGGGCTGTTTCCGTCCCATGACGAGGTCTGAAACCAGACTGCCGAAGGCCGAGAAGGCGGTGCTCTTCGAGGAATTTTTTTTGGGACTTGATGGTAGGCCGCTTTGTTCAAAATTTTCAGTAGAAAGGGGACAGTAGTGATGGGTCTGTACTTCCCTGGTACTGATGGGTCAAGTGAGGGCTTTTTGAGGAGCGGACGGACCCAGGCTTCCTTAAGGTCAGTTGGAACATGGCCAGACTGAAAGGATGCATTTATGAAAGCTGTGAGGAAGGGGGCCAGGATAGGACCGCAGTCTTTGACTAGCTGTGCAGGGCATACGTCGCCTTTACAGTTAGATGGTTTGATGGTTTTTAAGAGCGTGATGACCTCAGATTCAGTGATGTCTTTGAAGTCGAAAGGCGGACAGGAGTGGGCTTTGGTCTCTTTGTTGGTGTTAGTATTCTGGTTGGCGATTAGGAGGGTCATAGCTTTTTGGTGTGCCTGAATTTCAGTTTGCAGGGTATTTAGTTTATTAAACATGGCGGCTTGGACGTCATTACACCATTTTTCATCTTTCTGGATGGTGGGGTGGACGGAGTGGGATAAGTCGTCTTTTGACTGAGGCGAGAAGGGGAATGGCCTGGTCAGTAGGTGGTTTCTCCTTGATGATTTCTTTCTACAACATCTATCTCAGGAGTAATTTCCCCTGTATCAATCTCAAAATGTGCTGCTGCTTTCCATAGTAGCAAATTGAAAGTAGGTTGGTCATCTATAGGTGACGGATTTCTGACTGGTGTGGTTTGAGGAGAGGACAGGTTTAGAACGTCAGGTTCTGTCGACGCTCCTGGGGACTGCCAGGGCTGTGAGCCACCTCCATCTGGGTCTTCTTCGAAGCCCCCACCACCAAAGTCTGGGTCTTCCTCAAAACCTTCTTCTAGGTTTTGTTGATCTTCAACATTTAGGAACTCCTCATCCTCTTGGAAGTAAGAGTCTTCTTCAGTGAGGTCATATGTATTAACCCCCTCTTGAAGTGGGTTAAATAGTCTTGGGTATTTAGCCCTAGGTTCTTCAAGAAGTACCTCTCTTGATCTTTTGGGTGTTACATGTGCAGGGGTGGACATGAACCTATCCAGCTTATCCATACATGATTGGAATCTTTCTAACGTCCATTGGGGTAACCCAGAACAGTCTGGAGGCGTAAAGGGAAGCTCTTCAGCCTGTAGCCATCTAGCTCTTTCATACAACGACGAGGATAAACTCCCCTCGCCCTCCGAGAAGCCTTCTCGTGGGCTAGGTCTTTCCTTCGACATAGGAGGATGGTCCTGTCTGCCTTCCGATTGTCTCGGCGTCTCCCTGGCTTTGTGAGCGGGGCTCGGCAAATCCTTCGCTGCCCTTCTCTGAGTATCAGTGAAGACTATTCGAGCCAAGCTCTCGACGACTAAACTGTCCGCCGAGGGTTAAACTGGCATCATGTTAGGAGGTGCTGAGGCCTTGTCGCCAACGGGTGCTCTCTTACGAGGCGCGTCATCAGTTGTTTTGGTGGTAGTGCCCTTATCTGTGGACAGCTCAGTCGCAGGTCGCGGGGAGGGTTTACGACCCTTACAGTCGGCGGAGGCCGCCGGTAGGCTCGGCGTCTCCGTTGGCGCTAGGGCTTTCTTCGACTTCGATGAAGAAGTGCCATGGGTTGTGTGTGGGACAGACGCAGCGGAGCGGGAGCGCTCCCTAGAGAGGTCTACAACCTCCGATACGGAGGTAGTGTTATCACTGTCCTCATCACATTTGGTGGCCCCAGGCCCTGGTCAGTCTGTGTGCTTATGGCCCAACAGGGAGACCCCTGCAACTTTGTGTGTTGGGTGTCCCCACCACCCCACGGGCTGGTGCATGTACTCGTTAGCCAGCCCCACATGTGCAGCAATGATGAGTCGGCTGCGCCCCCCACCCCCCCAGCAACTGTGTGCCTGGAACTTGTGCCCTGAGTCCAGGACACAACAGAGACTACCACAACATACCTGCATTCCTGCCTTTCCGACACTGCTTGATTCCCTTCTCCTGACATCCCAGTGGCTCCTTCTTCCAAAGGAAGGGTGAGGGTCTATCCTCGAGTGAAACAGAGAAACTCCATTATTGTAACGCTCACCTGATTCCCGTAGAGGCGCCTGTCTTGACTGGGCGTATACCGTATCTGCAAAGGTGATGTGTAACACACGGCTGGCTCTTTGGGCTGGACCTCTGTGCACTGTATGTCTGACTTGAAGGGTAAGATGTCTGCAGATAGAAAATATGGGATTAAGGAACTGGGTTATTGAATGTCTCTCTCTTCTTCCCTTTCTCTTCTCCTGTAGAACCCCAAAGGTTAACGCTCTCACCTTAGGTAAGTGAACCGGGTGCTCTCCATCTGCCTCGGGGCAGGGTGCTGTAACCAGTTTCTTCACTGGATAAGGGGAGCAGGCCTCTTGACTTCAGAGGACTGCTGTCCGTCGTTTACTGCACGAACGGTAAGTTTCGAGTAATTCTAATGTCTTTAAAGTCTTTAGTAATGATGTTTCTTGTTTTGCAGGGTTCCGGCGATGGCGGATGACGGGCTGAAGTGAGTTGAAGATGGAGCCCGTGTGATGAATAGAAGCGCCTGGAAGCACGTAAGTAAGCGCTTGTTGCCTGCTTCACGATGCGCTCTAACTGTCTTTTTATTTTGCAGGTACAAGTTCGGAGCGGCTGCAGGGTGCCGGAATACCCACTGGGTTAGATGTGGAAAGGAGTAATGGCACGTGAGTATTAAAGTTCCCCAATGTCTTTAAACGCACTTTGTTTTGTCTTTCAGATGCGGGATGCCGCGCCGAAGGCCTCCGGAGCGTGCGAAGAGTTGGTAAGCCTTTGTCATTCAGATGCCGGAATGCAGCGCGAGGCGTTGGTGACAGCCGATGGACCAGGTAAGTGAAGAGCTGTCACTGAAGACCGTAATGCTAACCTGTTCTTTCTTGTCTTTATAGGTGTTGCTGAAGACTGGATTCAGGATGGTAAGCCTTTTTCCTTAGGCCCAGGATCAGATGCAGAAGACACGATGAGCGTTCTGCTGCAGAGGATGCAGAATAACGCAAAGCAAGATTCATCCATCGGGTGTGGTTTAAATAGCCTCCTGTAGTGCTTAGGTGTCTCCTTCCACAGCCACGCCTAGGTAAGAAAAGAGTTCCTGCTTTCCAGAAGAGTTCCAGTGTTCTGAACCTAGGGAGTGGCTCCTGCCCCACCCAACAGGAAAAGTAGTTCCAAACAGAAGAGGATCAGAGGCTCAACTGGCAGGCAAGTAAGCAGCATGGTCTGCTGCAGGTAAGTCCACCCAAGCATTATGAGCCCGGCGCTTCCAGCGCTGGGACTGGGCATATTTATGAGCCTGGTGCCACTGGCGCCAGGACTGGGTCCAAAAGGTCCCAATTGGGACTGGTTGGCACTCGGAACCTGGGTTATGGATCTGCTTCCAAGGGAGTTGGGAAAACCCTGACCTTTTGGAAGCAGAGATCATGACAATTATTTTGCCTTCCGAGGAACCCAAGTTACTGTGACTAGGGAGTGCACCTTCTATACTCATGATTCATCCAGGGGTCCCAGATTCGTCTTGGATCCCGTTTTCCTGTAACTCCCAAGGTAGTTTGGGGTAGTGAGATCTTTAGAAAGTGAAACAGACTATAAGTAAACATATTTGGACTGGGCTGGAATATATAACATAAGAGTACACCTTAACTTTTCCTACAGGTTGCCCATGAGGGGGTATCCTCGCACAGTATTACATTTTTACACTAAAGCAAGCATTCTGCCTATGTTCTAATTATGACCGACCTTTCTACAGTAAGGTTTTATGAAGTTAACCTTTGCCTAATAATTTAAATGCTTTTTAATAACTGTCAGCAGTTGGTAACAGTGGTACCACAAAGTTAAGTTAAATTACCCGTTTAGATTTCTAGTACAAATTGAGTTAGTTATTTGTGTATATCTACCTGACTTTTTATCCTTTAATAAAAGGACTGTTATCACCTAACATAGTGCGTGGACATTCCATTGTTGGGAGCTTGGAGCCTTGGTTGCTCGTCCATAGCTACCATTAGAGAAACTTGCCTGGGGTGATCTGTGCCCCTACCTCAACTACATAGTGGTCTTTAAAAAGAGGTCAGTTGGTACAAAGATATGAGCAAAGATTTGCACGTGCCCCAAGAGGTCTTGGAAGAAAGACTACCTATGCAGCAACCTCCTCATTGCCCTCAGCCACAGCCCCAAAACCTCTCTAGGCACTTTGCTCACAAGATCCCAGTAGGAGGCAGATTGACCCAGTATCTGGAAGAATAGCACAGCATTACTTCAGATGCATGGGCATTACAAACAGTTGGCCAAGAGTACGGTCTCCCATTTCTGTATAGGCCTCCAGACTGTCCCCTGAGTGAACACTCTTGGGGATCCAGATCCGCTCCTCTTACATGAGATTCTTTCACTGTTGGAGAAAGGCACCATTGAAAATTCACTGGTAGCGGAATGGAATCAGGATTGGTACTCCACCTATTTCCTGGTCCCCAAAAAAGACAGAAGAATGCGGCCCATCCTGGACCTGAGGTGCTTTAACAAATTCCTCAGGAAATACGAGTGCAAGATAGTCACTCTCTTTCGCAGATCTTCCAGGCAATTCAGCTCGAGGACTGGATGGTGTCACTCGATCTTTAGGATGCTTACTATCACGTGTCTATAAATCCCAGACACAGGAATGACCTGAGGTTCGTCATTAACAGTTCTCACTATGAATTTCGAGTACTGCGTTTCGGGCTCACCTCCACCCCGAGGGTCTTCACCAAATTGACAGCGGTGGTGGCAGCAAATCTAAGGAAATGAGGGATTCACATCTTTCTCTACCTAGATGACTGGCTGATCAAAACCCTTTTCCTGAGCAGGTGCTGGAACTTCTCAACAGCACCTGCCTCTCCCTCCACAAACTGGGGTTCTCCCTTAATATCCAGAAGTCCCAAGTGACACCTTCCCAAAAGCTTCAATTCATTGGAGCAGTCCTGGACTCTTCCTGGGCTCATCATATCTTGCCGATGGTAATGGAATTTTAAAACATCCAATATCTACCGGCATTCGAATTTGAGGTTAGCCCTCATGGCATCCTGCCTTTTTCTGGTGCCGGAGGCCCATCTGAGGACAAGCTCCCTTCAATTGGCCCTCTGAACGCAATGGTCACAGTACTCATGCAGAATGATAGACCTTCAGGTTCCAAGCAAAGTAGCACAGGACCTCCCTGTTGTGGGCCTGCAAGGAGATTGTGATGATATGGGGAACCCTTTTGGCAACCCTCGCCGGAGATACTAGTCACAGATGCTTCCTTCATAGGAGGGGGAGCACACATGAACACTCCAGTGAGGAGCTGAATTTAGTCCCCATCAGTATCCAGACTACACAAACCTGACAGAGCTGAGAACGATCAGTCTGGCGCTGATGGCCTTTTTGCTTACCATCCAGGGAAAGCACGTCCTGATAATGATGGACAACACAGTGGCCATGCATTACCTCAACAAATCCGGTGGTGTATGGTCACTACCACTGTGCAAGGAGGCAAATTGGCTGTGGATTTGGGAGCTACAAAACAGGATCTCCCTCCTGTCTGCTGTTCATCTAGCCAGGCAAAGAGAATTAGACAGCGGGAGTACGATTTCTCATGAGTTGGAATTGGATCAGTAAGTCCTTCTAGAAATCTTCAGCCTTTAAAAGGAAACCCTCAAATGGATCGGTTTGTGTCCATTATCAATAGGAAATGTGATCTTTTCTGCTCATGGGAATTTATTCAGCGAAGATTGCTGGGGACGTGTTTGTAGTTGAATGGGAATTTCCACTCCAGTATGAGTTTCCAGCAGTCTCAGTCATACCTCATGTTATCAGGAGGTTGAGAAAGTTTGTGAAATGGATGATCCCGACTGCCCCGGATTTGGCCAGGATGACGTGTTACCCAGGTCTTGTACATGCACTTTCTATGAGGGAGGCTGTCTTCTTCACCATGGAAGCATAGCGCTGACCCTGCACCCCTGGTTTCTGAGAGGGTAAGATATAAAGAATGGGACCTCCTGAAAGACTTTATGGAGGTGTTGCTTTCGGCTAGAAGATGTTATGAGGTGCTGCTTTGGGTTAGACCAACATCAAAAGCACTATACCGCTGCAACACATTTTGCAGCTGGTGCAGAGCTAAAGATATTGACTCTTTCTCTTGCACAAAACCTGCAGTGTTTTCTTTTTTAATGCACCTAGCCCAAGAACGGTTGCAGGCGGCTACCATTAAAGGATATTTGGTTGCGTTATCAATTTTCAATTGCACGGCCAGAGCAAGACTCTTATTTTAAGATGCCTCTAGTGATTCAATTTCTGAAAGGAATGATCAACATACACCCACCCGTCCCTTTTCTGGTTCTGTCCTGGGATTTACACTTGATACTTACATTTCTGAAGGGGGCACCTTTTGAGCCGCTTCATTCCTGTCCTTTCAGGTAATGAACCTGAAAAAACCATCTTTTTCATAGCATCATGCAAACCAACTTTTACTTTACTCTCCAAGGAGAAGGTAGTTTTGAGGGTCTGTCCCTTCTTTCTTTCCAAGGTGGTATCTGAATTTCATTTAACCAAAAAAAGATTACATTTCCAGTTTTCAATCCCCCTCCTCACCCTCTTAATGATAATGAGAGGTTACACAAGCGTGATCGAAAAGAGCTCTTAGCTATTAAATCTGAAAAATGTCAAATATCAGACAGGATGGCCAGCTGTTCATTGGCTATACTGGTCACACATTAGGCGAACCTGTGACTAAGCAAACACTGTCAAGATGGATTATCTTATGCATTTTGGAGTGCTACTCCACTGCTGGAAAATATGCCCTGATCTTTTAAGAGCCCCTTACACCAGGGGAGGGCAACCACCATGGCTCTACAAAGTGGTGTACCAGTGCAGGACATTTGCATTGCCGCAACGTGGTCCTCCCTCCATACACTATTGCTTGGGCATCCTGTCGGGCCAAGACGCTCGATTAAGAAGAGCGATTCTGCACAACATTACTTGCTAGTTAAAACTTAATCCATGGGAGGACACAATCCATTAGAAGGTAGTGTGGCGGGAGGAGTAGTGGTATGGAGGCAGGAGTGCGAGATGCGAGTAGAAAAGTACTGGAAGGAGGAGTAACATCAAAGGGTGAAGACAACACGAAGGAGGAATGAGACAGACGCTAAGAGAAATATGCAGCTAAGTGAGAGGATATGAGTGAGCGTGTTAGACAGAGCCTGAATCAAAATAGGGTATTTTTAAAGCGCAATCCCCGAATAGTAGAAAATGAAGCACTGTATAGTGAAGGGACAGTCTTAGTTACTTACCTGTAACTGTATTCCTCCAGCATTGGATCTTTCATAGATTCACATGCTTGAATAGAATACCAAGCAGTTAAGCATGTCCAAAATTGGTTACATCCTGAAGATTAAACGTCAGTATTCCTAGTGAATAGCAATTTATTTAAGCCACGTATGCTAGGGAAGGTGGTAGAAAAGGCAGGCTGCTCCTACCTTAAACAAATAGATGGCGGAGGACCACCTGTCCAACCACTGATTCCTTGTTGGCGTCTTCCGTTAAGCAGTAATGCTTGGTGAATGTGTGTTGCGTGCTCCAGTTAGCCGCTCTACAAATGCCTTTTATCTCAACTCCTGCGTGGAAAGCGACCAATGCTGCTCTACCCCTGGTGGAGTGAGATGTTGGAGGTCTAGTGAACGGGTCACCTTTGGACGGATGGCAATGGCTGATGCAATTTGTCACCCAGCGTGAGAGGCCTTGTTTAGAGATGTATTGTCCCTTAGTGCGACCTGAGACCGCCACAAAAAGCCTTAGATATGGAACTCCTTGGTTCTTTGAATGTAGAATTTGAGGACTCACTCAACATCTAGAGTGTAGCGCTCTTTCTGCCGTTGAAGTGTGGTTGCTGAAAAAGGTAGAGAGTACAATAAGTTCTCCGAGTGTCATTTTAGAGACTACTTTAGGTAAGAAGTGAGGATGTGTCCTGAGGATGACTCAGTCTTCTGGAATAGGGTGAAAGAAGGTTCTGATGAGAGCCTGGAGTTCACTGATTCTCCTAGCCGATGGGATGGCTAACAGAAACGCAACCTTCCAGTATAGGAACTTAAGGTCACATCTATGGACTGGTTCATAGGGTGCCTCCACGAGTGCTGACAAAACTGTGTTTAGGCTGGCTCCAAACGGGAACCGGTTCTGGCATTGGTGGAAAGGTACGCAATAATACCTTGAGGAAATTTTATATCGCTGGATCGGTAAGTAATGACACTTGACTAGAGTTTGTAGTATAAGCTGATATGGCGGATAGGTGTACTTTAATGGAGGACTAGGAGAGTCCCGCTCTTGCCAAATGTAGCAAATACGGTAAGACTTGTTCCACTGATGTACTAAGCGGATCTATATGTGAGGTTTCACACCATGTAGTGAAACAGGCCCACTTCTTGACAGGCTCACTGTGTCGCGGTCGAGAACCTTGTAGTGAATGGATGACACTTGGAAGAGGAGCTGGTGGGTCGGGTACCAAACTTGTTGCGCCCATTCCAGAGGTACGAATATCTTCTTGCACGGTTGCTCCTTCACTCTGCGCAGCATTCAGGCTATCAACGGGGTCGGTGGGAATGCATACAGGAACCGGCCCGTCCGGGTTATTGAGAATGCATCTCCCAGTGATGAGTATCTGGGTATCTCAAGCCCAAGGCAGCCTTTCTTGTTGTCGCTGATGGTGAAGCAATCGATATCCGGTTGTCCCCAATTGCGAAATATCCGCTGAGTCTTTTCTTTGCCTAGTTCCCATTCGTGGGAGGTTGTATAATCCTTGCTTAATTTGTCCGCTAGGACATGGTCTACTACTGGCAGGTGTTCCGCTTTCAACTGGACCTTGTACTGTAACGCCCATTGTCCATAGTTTCTGTGCTTGGAGGTTGTGTTGTCCGTCTGTATTATGACTACTTGTCCTGTTAGAACGGGTAAGAAGGCTTTCAGTGCCCAGCGAATTGCCCTGAGCTCCAGGATGTTGACAAGTAGTCGAGACTCTTGGGTTGACCACGTACCCTTTTTCTGTAGTTCTTCTAGGTGTGCTCCCCAGCCTGATAGGGAAGTGTCTGTTCTGAGAAGAAGCATAGACGTAGGAGCTTGAAATGGCATCCTGTGTCTGATTTTTTTGGTCCCCCGCCATTGAAGTGCTTTGTGAAAGGGTGGAAGTTGGATGACATCTTCCCATGAACCTTATGCTTAAGCCCATTGGTGGTCCAGGGTATCTTGGATTGGTCTCATCCTTAGTCTGCAGTTGGGTTTCAGGTATATACACGATGACATCATGCCCAGGAGTGACTTGAAGGCACGTACCGTGGTTGTTGTACTGTCAAGAAACCATGAGATTAGTTTTAGCATTGTGGATACTCTGTCTGCAGATTGTCGTACTCTGGGGATGCAGGTGTTCAACTCTGCTCCTAGGAAGAGGGCCATCTTGGCCGGTACTGGGAAGGAATTGGCTTCATTGATGGAAAACCCCCAGGTTTATTAGTAGGTTTGTTGTCTTTGCAACCACAGTGGTTGCGAGGTTGTACGAACGTGCCTTTATTAACCAAACGTCTAAGTAGGAAAACACCTCAGTTCCTGTGCGTCTAAAGTTTGCTGCCACTGGTGCTAGGCATTTGGTGAAAACCCTTGGTTCCGACCTTAGGCCAAAGGGGAGCACTCGGAATTGAAAATGTGCATCTCCCACAGAGAACCTGAGAAATCTTCTGTGTGAAGGGTGGATGGGGATATGGAAGTACGCGCCTTACAAATCTAGGGTTGCTAGATAGTCGTTCTTGTTTAGCCATGGTAGTACATTTTGTAAGGAGGTCATTTTGAATTTGATGTGCTTGATGAACTTGTCCAATATCGGTGGCCATTGGCTGTTCTTTTTCCTTATCAGAAAGAACCGGGAGTAGAAGCTTCTTCCCCTTTCGTTTACTGGAACTGGTTCTACTGCTGCTTTTTGGAACAGTGCGTGAATTTCCATTTTTAGATGTTTCATCAAATGGGTTTTGCGTGGTAGAGGTGGAAGAGAGGGAGTTTGGTCCATCATTTCGATCGTGTGTCCGTCGCAAATGACTTGTAAAACCCACTTGTCTGATGTAATGTTTTGCCAATGATGGTAATGTTGGCTTATCCTTCCTCCCACCGGGGTGTTCTGTGGAAGGGGTTTATATGGATTGTCAGTTCTGTTTCGATTGCGTTTTCGAGTGGCCCGAGCCATGTCTGCCTCTTTGGGTGTTGAATCTGGCAGTGGATTGGTGGTATTGATTGTCCTGAAAATTGGTGCTTTGCGTTCCTTGATCATAGGATGGTCTATTGTAACCTCTATATCTTGAGGACGAGCCCCGAAAAGACCAAACTGAGTGGCGGTCCTTATCTTAGTCTTTCAGCGAGCTAATAGCTCTGGCTGTGTCTGTGTCCGATTTAATGCTTTTCAAATAGTCATTGATCTTTTTACCAAAAAGGTCATGTCCGAAGGGCATATCTAGAATTTATGCTTGAACTTGTCTGGCCTAAAATTGGTTGCCTTCATCCAAGCCTGTCTTCTGAGGAGGGCCATTTTCCGAAAACCTGATTCGGCAACGTCTACAGCTGCATCGATCATGTGATCGGAGGTGGCTTCCCCGTCGGTTATTATTGCTTTTTTTTCTTCTTGAAACTCTGCAGGTAGATGTTTGGCTAGTTTTGACATACATAGTGTCAGGTTCTCACATTCTGTACCTCAAATTGGCAAAATTCCTAGGAGAATAGAGTGTTGCAAATACTATTTCAGGAAAGTTGGAAAGGGAAGGTGGTTTAAATAATAAATAGATTCTATTTAGAGAGTAGAACAATTCCTGTAGTTAGTTGTTCTATTTCATTGTTATTTATTTTTTCCCTTAACTAACTTTCATTTAGAAAGATGAAAATCCCCCAAGCCAAGATGGTGGAACACTTTCCCAGCAGTGATTGGTGTAATTTATAGCAGGCAGCATTGTGATGTCATTTAGAATGTTTCCAATAACTATCAACTGCCTTTCATTAAAGTTTTCACCAGAATAGGTCATGTTTTAGTTCTCTCCAGTGATTAAAGTTATAGTTTCCACTACACTATAGTAGAGCACTTATCTTTTAGTATAAATATATATATCAGGATTTAAGTAGTAGTTCCAGTTATTGTGAGTGAAGATCTACAGAAGATAGAAGATTCCAAGAAACTTTGGCTGGCTGAGTGGCAGATTTTTCAAGTCAAGACGAAGCTAAGTTTTCAGTGTTGTTTCTTTAAATTTCAAAGAACTCTTTATTTTTTGTCATGAGAACTATATTTGAACATTTGGATCAGTTTATTGTATATATTTTTATTTTTTAAGTTCTAGCGTAACTCTTTTACTCGAGAAAATGTGGATTGTTCAATTAATGTGAGCGTTTTCGCTTGTTTTTAGTTAACATATATTGTAACAATACTAATCTTTTTCTTACGAGCGCGAGACTAATTATTGCACGCATATTGTTTATTTTTGACCACGCGCTTAGAGAAAAGGACCCTAGTTCGTCGTGGCCATTTTGGATTTGCGTCGAGCGCCGCGGCCATTTTGGAATTGTGTCGTACGTCGCAGCCATTTTGGGATTTTCTTCGTGCTTGCGTCGCGGCTATCTTTTGGATTGCTGAACTTTGTGAATCTTCGTTACGCTTCACACATGTGAATTGAAAACTTTACAGAATTTTTATGATTGAAAGATAATTCCACTAATTAAATTCCTGAAGATTTCATGGTGAAATTAATTTTCAGCAAAACCCACACCAGGTATTTTATATTAAACATTTTCTATATGAGCAAGTTGTTAACAGAAAAGATAAGATAGTAATAATTTTGGGTATTATTTCCAGGACAATATTAGTAAGCAAGGAATAAGAATTCAGTGAAGAAACGAAGTTTATAAGAAGTTCTTCCTTGGAAATACATTTAAAGTTTGGTCAAGAAAAGACAATTACAGAAGTCTCCTGTTTATGAGAAAAAGACAGAAGAAAGTAGCCTATTAGCTATACAAGCATAGGCTTCAGGTATGAGAACAGAGTTATAAATTGTTTAGAATAGATATTGAGATTAGCATAATATTTAAAAAGATTGCCTTTTTATTTTTAGGTTCTCTATTGCTTAATACCAGAGACATTCCTGTGAAGACAAACAAAAGTGCCAGAAGCAAGAGTTTCTGTGTTTGTTTGTTTATCCATTCCCCTTTCCCCTTGGGTTTGCCTGGCCAATAGTTTTACGTTATAGGATTGTTGAGCAGGCAGGCTTTGGGGGCTACGTGGGCCAGCTTCACTCCTGCAGGATTCAACTCTTCAGATCTATGACACATAGCCAGAGTTCTCTTTCAAATTGAGCTGTCAAAGCTAAAGCAGTAGCTGCTCTGATGTTTAGAGATGCCAATGACAAGACCTTTATGCCCATGGCTTCGAGTTTTCGGCCTTCCTTGTCCGGTGGCGCTGTCAGTGATGACGAGGGGTTTGCCAGCTTCTTTCTTGCTGCAACTGTGATGACCGAGTCGGGCTTTGTATGTCCTCTTTAGCATAGAGGGGCTGTATCTGGAGCCTTATATTTTTTGTCTGGTCGTGATACCAAGGCAGGTGTAGATCGAGATGCAGAGAGAATTCTTACCCTTGCATCCCATATTGTGTCTAACAGTGGGATAGTTGCGATACTTCTTCGCTTATCCCTGTGTTCGTCGAGTACAGATTTTTTCTCTTCTGAAGTTACCAGTATTTTGAAGAGGTCTGCAGCCTTGGCAATTATGATGTGAAAGAATACCAAGTCATCAGGTGGTGATGTTTCCCCTGGGGAATCACATTTTCTTGGTTTTTCTATCACAGTCATCCCATGCGCTATGCGTGTCTGGGTTGTGTGTGATCTCTCCTCCTCTGGTTCTTAAGTGTCCCTGAATGGGCCCTCCTGCCAATCCAAGACGGACACAGTTGAAGGTACCATAGTTGGATCCCTAGATGGTGAAATTTTCCTTGGTCTAGGTGAGGACCTTGCAGGTGAGACTCTTCGCTGAAGCACTGTGTGACAGTGGTCTGTCCCTGGGCCAGTGTGACAGTTCAGTGGAGTGTGGGCGTTTACGGTTTCTACTACTAGTGGGAGAGCCCCTCAGAGTAATGTAATGTGGTGACCTGTCTTTTTCAGCGATCTTGAGCCCAGTGAGCTAGCAGATGTATTTCTATGTCTGGGAGCAGGGGGCGCCAAGAGCCGAGTTCTTTGGGATCTATTGAACTCCTCCATGATTCGTTGCATGGATTCCATCAGTGTAGGATCATATGGGTCCGCGATATGCTCAGTGGTAGGATGCCATGGTGGGCTATTCTCTTTCTGAGTATATATGGCTTGTTCACCAATGACTTCGGTGTCAGAGTATTCTTCTTGCAGAATAATATCTGGTAACTCCACATCTCCTTAATTGATGATAGTTGTATCGTAACAGGTTCTTCTGTCCTCCTGGAGTGGAGGACATTGTATCTTTAGCTTTATTTGCGGACGGTGGTTTTGCCATTGACGGGATTCTCGTGGGCAGCTTTTGTATTTTTCTGCCGACACAGGTATTGGTGGATTCGTCGATGACACGTTATCTATTGTTGTCTTCATGGACGAGGATTTCGTGGACGAATGTGGAGATGACTCAGTCGACAAAAGTTTTGTGGACCAATGGTGTGTTTCCTTCGCCTTCCTTGACTATTCTTTTGTCGACAAGGATGTTTGGAACGTGGTCGTAGATGGTTTGAACGTCAACAAACTCTTATTGATACTACCGCTCGTAAACGGTATTCCCGTAGATGGCCGTTCCCTAGAAGAAGAGTTTAGAAGTTGTCTCCTTACCTTTTGAAGATGTTTTCTCTTTATGACGCTTTTTCTGTTCCACACAGCTTACAGAAAGTAAAAGGGAGCTTTTCTCTACCTTTTTCTTGCTCTTGTGAGGAGGAGAGGTTCCCCTTTCCACTGATGAGGCCCTTCATTTCGAAGTTTGTCTCACAGTTGTCTTGCGAGAAGTAACAGGGGTTGTTTTAGTAGATTCCTCATCCGAGGGGTGGCACTTGGACTCCAGATGTATCAGCAGCCTTCTGTGCCTGTCTTGTAAAGTCTTGTTGGTGAGAGTTTTACAAATTTCACACTGATTAATATCATGAGAGTATAAACAGTAAATACACTGTTCATGAGGATCCCTCATGTACACTAGCTTCTTCCTGCATCTGCTGCAAGGAGGGCTTTTTGACAGTTGATAGCTCCTCAGCCATTGTGTCAAGTTGATCGTAACATGACGAAAAAAGGTTGAAATATGTTGCTTTCTGAGCCCAGAAAGGCACAAATGGTAGTCCTTGACTAGATGAAAAAGAAAAGATTAGTTTCAAGTTGTATCTTGAACAGCTAATGTTAGGAAAAAGGATGAAAGCTCAGAGAGCTAAGAGGATTCCCCCTGCCTGGTAGACTGCAGGGAAAAATCTGAAGATGGCTGCCTGGGGTGGAGATTAAGCCCTGCCACCTCATTGGTTGGGGTCATAAAGGACCAAAGTGAGGTGGAGGGACTACACAAGTGAATGTCATTAGACATAATGGGCAACAATCAATGCCTTTTACTATGCGAAATAACGTCAATTATTAATTATTTTTAAATCACTGAGGATTCCCAGTTTGACGACGGGGAATATTCAAGCATGTGAATCTATGAAAGACCCAATGTTGGAGGTTAGGACATTTCGGAGGGAGTTGGTCCGCGTTACTACCAGAAGATAGAACTAGATAGTAGGGATCAATCTGTTGTACCTAATAACCTGGGGTCAGGGTGGAGAGAGAGAGTGAGAAACAGAGTGAGAGAGAGAGAGAAACAGAGTGAGAGAGAGAGAGAAACAGAGTGAGAGAGAGAGAGAGAGAGAGAGAGAGAGAGAGAGAGAGAGAGAGAGAGAGAGACTGACTTCATGTCCCCTTCCTACATGCCTAGTACGGAGCAATCGTTATCAATGTGGGCCTGAACAGCAGCTGTCTCCTGGGAACCCAGGTAATGGAGGAATGGACAGAGGAGGTATAAGTTCCATTCAACTGTCAAGGCATCCTTCAGATCGCCATGCTGAAGAAATTCCATGGAGCAGAACAACTCCCACGTCTTTTGTGCATTGAAAGCGAGGAGGTATAACTGAGGAGCCCCCCCCCCCCAAAGAGTGAATATCTCATCCAGAATATCCGGGCAGAGCTCGAGTGGAGATTGAAGTCTGTCTGCTAAGAACATCTGTTAAGATGCTCTCTGTCGCAGCAAGATGGGCAGCTGTCAGAGAAAAGTTGTTCTCCAGAGCCCAGAACCACTGCAGTGTTGCTTCTCTGACAAAAGGCAATAACCCCACACCACCCCACTTGATGAGGTGATGCATGGCCAGAGACATTTGTCCATCAACGTCAAGGAATATAACTCACACCCCTGAAAATTCTCAGCTGTGCTGCTTTAACAATTTATATATCAACCAGATACTAATAACAAAGATCTACATCCCATTATTTTCAACTCACGATGGTCTATAATTCCCCCCCCTCCCTCCCTCAGGTCTTAATCCATTATATCAACTTTAATCGTTCATCAATATTCTGTCCATTGTTCACTCTGCCCTCTGGAAAAATGTCCAATATACGCAATTGTTGGGATATACAATTGTTTGGCATCCTTAAGGTCATATGCTATAAAGGGAGACCACACCTTCTAGAACTGTGCTAAATCATCATGAGTGACTTCTGTTTTTTCTAGACTAACGATTTCCCATATTACATAATACATTTGTACAATCAAGGGTGCTTCTCTCTTCCGCCAATGCTTTGCAATATGTTTAGCACTTAGTGCCAGGTTTGCACACAACACCCCATCCTCCCCCTGATCATGGTGTCACCTGGCACAGGGATGTTAAGTAAGGAACAAGTTACTTACCTGTAACTATTGTTCTCCAGCATGGGTCTGGCTCCTGAATCTTCCCCATCATCAGGCTGGGAATCCTCGGTAAAAGCAAAAAGGTTCACTTTCACTTACAAACTGCGTTTCTCCTTTAAACCAATCACTGTCCTCTGGGTCATGCCGTCCCCATCCAATGACAGTCCTCTCTCTAAGCCCAAACTCTGGCATCCATCTTCAGATTTGGTAAGCACAAAAAGTGGCAGTATGACCAAGAACTGCAGAGGGGTTGTAGGGAGGGTTCGCATGTGAATCCATGGCAAGACCCATGTGGGAGAACAATAGTTACAGGTAAGTAACTTGTTCGTTCTCCAGCATGGGGTCTGGCATGTATTCACATGCTCATGAATAACTAATACATAGCAGTACAACATTACACAACCACAGGAGGTGGCAAGGCTCAACAGAAGCAATTACACTTACCTCTGGAAGAGACTCCGCTCAAGCAAACAAGTTGCATAGCACTGCTTGGCCGGCTGTGGACTTCTGTCTGGAAAACCTGTCAACGCAGTCGAATTTCGTGAAGGTGCGAGCGGACCTCAACGTAGCAGCACTGCAGATGTCGAGCAGGGGCACACCAGACAGGAACGCCGTGGTAGCAGCTATCGCTCTGGTCGAATGGGCTCTCGGACGGCCCAGCAGCGGTCGGTTAGCCAAACGATGACAGTGCGTTATGCAGCCGGAGAGCCATCTTGAAATGGAAGTCTTGGACAAGGCCTTCCCATGGTTCACAGGACCAAAGTTCCCGAACAGCTGTAAAGTCTTCCGAAAACAATAGGTGCATGTGACGTAGACCTTCAGGGCATGAGCAATGTCCAACGAAAGCAAGGCCCTTTCTGCTGGTGACGAGGTTTTGGGAAAAGGAACAAGTACTTACCTGTAACTGTTGTTCTCCAGGATGGGTCTGGCATGGATTCACATGCTCATGAATATTCCCAGTCAGGCTGGGAATCCTCGGTAAATAAAAAATCAGTATCAGTTTTGTTTCTGAACTGTCTTTTTTAGTAGTAACCAATCACTGATCTCTGGGTCATACTGCCCCCAGCCAATGACTGCCCTCTCCCTAAGCCCCTCCCCTGGCAGCCATCCTCGGATTTGGTAGCACGTAAAGTGGCAGTATGACCAGGCGAAGAGCCGCAGAGGGGAAGGAGGGAGGGTTCGCATATGAATCCATGCCAGACCCATGCTGGAGAACAACAGTTACAGGTAAGTAACTTGTTCCTTATCCAGCATGGGGTCTGGCATGGATTCACATGCTCATGAATATAAGAATACATAGCAGTATACACATGCACAACCACGGGAGGTGGCAACAGGCTCAACATTAAGCAATACAACAACTCAACATTAAGCATCTCTTACCTCCTCACCAGGCTCACCTTAAGCCAACAGGTTGCGCAGCACTGCTTGGCCGACCCTGGACTCCTCCCTGGAGTCCCGATCGACGCAGTAGAAACTTGTGAAGGTGTGCGTCGACCTCCACGTAGCAGCCCTGCAGATGTCCAGCAGGGGCACACCAGACAGGAACGCCGTGGTAGCAGCTATCGCTCTGGTCGAATGGGCTCTCGAACGGCCGGGCAGCGGTCGGTTTGCCAACCGGTGACAGTGCATTATGCAGCCGGAGAGCCATCTGGAAATGGAAGCCTTCAAGAGAGCCTTCCCTTGATTCACAGGTCTAAAGTTCACAAACCGCTGTGATGCCTTCCAAAAACTCTTCGTGCGGTCCACGTAGAACTTCAGCGCTCTAGCTACGTCCAGCGAGTGCAGAGTCCTCTCGGCCTGCGACGAAGGCGACGGGAAGAAAACTGGCAACACCAAGGGCTTGTTGAGGTGGAAGTCCGACGGCACCTTGGGCATAAAAGAGGGGTGCGTCCTCAGCACCACCCTCGTGTCGTGAAAAGTCAAGTATGGAGGCTTGCAAGATAGGGCCTGGATGTCTCCCACTCGTCGTGCGGAGGTGATGGCCACGAGAAATGCTGTCTTCCATGACAGGAACTTCAACAGTGCCGAATGCATAGGCTCGAATGGGGTCCCCATGAGCCTGGCCAGCACCACGTTGAGCTCCCACACCGGGGCAGGGGGCTTCACCGGCGGGAACGATCGGAATAGTCCCTTCATAAATTCCTTCACCAGGCGATGAGACCACAAGGACGCCCGTCCTTTAGTTCTGGTGTATCGGGAGATGGCAGCCAGATGTATCTTGATGGAGGCGTGAGCCAGTCCAGCTTTGGCCAGCGACAGTAGGTACGGCAATACTTGAGGGGCCGTAATCCACAGAGAGTTATTCTTCTGTGCACGGCACCAGACAGAGAACCTCTTCCACTTATGTCAATAGCACTTGAGAGTTGAGGACGCCCTGGCTTTTGCAAGAACCTGTCTGCAGTCAGCCGGGATATTGTATCCTCCAAACTCTAGTGCTGCAGGAGCCAGGCCTGCAAGTTCAGCGACTCCGGGTCGTGATGAAGTATGGCGCCTCCTTCTCTGGAGAGAAGATCCGCGTCCGCCGGCAGCTTGACTGGTGGGGACGCTGAAAAGTCCAGAAGGTCCGGGAACCAGATCTGCCTCGGCCATGTCGGCGCGAGCAGGATCATCCTGCACCGGGACCTCTTGAGCTGGTTGATGAGTCGGAGCAGCAACGGCAACGGAGGGAACGCATAGAGGAACAGGCCTTCCCAGGGGAACGAGAAAGCATCGCCCATGCTCCTCGGCTGGGGGAACCTGCTGGCGAACCTCTGGCACTTGGAGTTCGTCGCTGTCGCGAACAGGTCGATCTGGGGTTTTCCCCCCATCGTCGGAAGAGTCGATCCACTTGATCCTGACGTAGTTCCCACTCGTGGCACGAGCGCAGCTCCCTGCTGAGTGAGTCGGCGATGGTGTTTTTTATCCCTGCCAGATGAAAGGGCACCAGAAACATCCCTTGGGCGACAGCCCAATGCCACAGATCCTGGGCTTCCTTGGAGAGGGCTGGGGATCTGGTTCCTCCCTGCTTCCGGATGTAGAACATCGTGGTGGTGTTGTCGGTGAAGATTCTCACCACCTTGCCCTTGAGGGATGGGAGAAAAGACCTAAGGGCCCAGAACACTGCACGGAGCGCCAGGATGTTGATGTGGAGCGTCTTCTCCTCCGGGAGCCAGAGGCCTCTCGCGTGAAGTTCTCCGGTGTGCGCTCCCCACCCTTCCAGGGAGGCATCCGTCGTCACCGTTATCTGGTGGGATGGGGTCTGAAAGTCTGTGCCCGCCGTCAGATGAGCGCGGGTGCCCCACCACCGGATCGCTCGTCGGAAGGTCTCGTTGAGGGGGATCCTGTCCTCGAAGTTGCCCGTCGCTTGGATCCAGCGGGAGTCGAGGAACTCTTGAAGAGGGCGCATCCGAAGCGTGCGCAGGCGCACAAGATATATGCAGAACGACATCATCCCGAGGAGGGACTTGATGGACCTCACCCTGGCCACGTCCGTGGCCAGCAGGCGCTGCACCTTGCCCAGGATGGCCTTCGTCCTTTCTTCCGACGGTGAGGCCAGGAGCGCCACTGTGTCGAGCTTCACTCCCAGAAACAGTGCGACTTGCGACGGGACCTGGTGGGATTTGGGAAAGTTGATGGAGAATCCCAGGTCCGAGAGCAGCTGGACGGTCTTTGCTGTGTGATCCACGGCAAGCTCCCTTGTCCCTGCTCGGATGAGCCAGTCGTCCAGGTAGGGGTAGACGTAGATCCCCTGCAGGCGCAGCCGCGCCGCCACCGGTGCAAGGCACTTGGTGAACACCCTGGGTGCCGACTTCAATCCGAACGGGAGGGCCTTGAACTGGTAGTGCCGTCCTTGGACCACGAACCTGAGGAACTTTCGGTGACCTTTCAGAATGGGGATGTGGAAGTACGCATCCTCCAAATCCAACAACGACAGGAAATCGCCAACCTCCAGATGTCCCAGCAGGTGCTGGACGGTGACCATCTAGAATTTCTGTGCCTTGATGTATTTGTTCAGCCGTCGCAGGTCCAGGATGGGGCGCCATCGTCCCGTCTTCTTTTTTACTAGGAAGTACCTTGAGTATACTCCGGAGCCCCAGAGCCTATTCGGGACGAGCTCGATGGCACCTTTTCTGAGCAACACCTTCACCTCTAAGAGTAGTTGAGGGACGTGATTTTCCTTCCTGACCACGGGTGGAATGCAGGGGCACTTTTTTAGAAATTCAAGGGCGTGCCCCTGACCCAGGGCGTCCAGCACCCAACGGTCCGTGGAGATGGACTCCCACACGCTGACGAACCTCGCAGGCCGGCCTCCCACCGGGGTGCTTCGGTGGGGGCCCGACCCCGTTGTCGGTTCAATCTTGCTTGGCGGACGCCTTGCCCTCCCTGGCGACGACGGTGGGGTCCTCCCGACTTGCCTTGTCCTCTCGAAAGGACGGCCTCCGTTGCCGGAGGACACCTAGGGCCCTAGCAGTCTGTGTCCACCTTGATGGCTTGGAGGGACTCAGCCACCGTTTTCCCAAACAGGTTGTTTGCGTCGAACTGCATGTCCAGCACCTTGGCTTGCACATCCTGGCGGAAATCCGTCGCCTTGAGCCAACCTCGTCGTCTAAGGCAAACGCCGTTGCCTAGCTGGCGGAAACCAGTGTCGGCAATGTCCGTTGCCACCGTAATGGTGTGGTCTGACGCCACTTCACCTTCTTGCAAGATCTCCAAGGCCTCTGCCCTCTTGTCTTCCGGTAGGAAGTCCAACAGGGGGGCGATCTTGAACCATAACTCCCTGTCATAGCGGGCCACGATCGCGAGGGCGTTGGCCGCCTTAATCGTCGTTGCCACCGACGAGATAACTCGTCGTCCCATTGCGTCCAGCTTCTTCCCTTCGCCGTCCGGCGGGGAAGTTGACGTTGAGACCGACGCAACCCCCCGCTTTCTTCTTGGCCGCCGCTGAGACGACCGAGTCCGGGGTAGGTTGTGCCCTAAGGCACAGAGGGGCCGCGTCGGGGACCCAGTACTTCTCATCGTACCGATCCATCTTGGCAGGCGTCGTAGCAGGGTTCATGAGAAGGTAGAGACCCTCGTCCCAGATGTCATCCAGCAGAGGCACGGCGAGGACCGACTTCCTCCTGGCCTTGCGCCGTTGGTAAAGGAAACCTTCCTTCTCCTCGGGGAAGAGCTGAAAAAGCTTGGATGCCCTGGCGATCAATGCGTGGAAAGATCCGATCTCATCGAATGGGGAGGCACGGGCTGGTGATGCGAGCTCCGTCCCATCGTCACCGCTGTCGTGGCCGTTTCTGTTCCTGTGTCATCCCCAGGGACGGGGGACGTGGGTAAAGGCCGAGCAGGCCGCGAGGGCTGAGAAGGCGGGGCTAGGTGGATCCGTCTTCTCTTGTTCGGGGGGCTTCCTGCCGGGACCGGCTCTGGTTCCTCCGCCGGACCTGGTACCGGGTCCTCCATCGGTGGCAAGGGCAATCTCGTCCTTATCTCTGAACATAAAGATTGTATCGCCAACAAAATGGCCGCCGAGTTATCGGCGGCTCCGGAAGCGACGGCTGACTAGGACCCTCACCAGTACCGCCGACACTTTCATCGTCACCCTCGTCGGGATCCCTCCTGTGGGGACGGGCCTCCTAGACGCCCTCGTCGAGGCCCTCTAGGACTTCTGCCAACTCCTCCTCCGATTTTGTGTCCGTGTCCACAATGGCCACCGCCCCCCCCCTCTTTTTTCGCCGGGGGTCTTCACTGGGGTCTTTTCGATAGGTCTAAAAGAGGCTTCCCTCCACAGAGGCAGGGAGACTCTGGGCCCCGAGGTCGCCTCCACTGGTGTAGCATCCACAGGCTGCGCCAGCGCCGCCGCGACTCCCTCGACAGAGGCCTTGGCCGGGTGAATCAATGCCTTTACCGCCTTAGGCCCGTTTGAGGCCCTCACCTTGGGGGGAGGGTCACCGCCTCGCTCCCCCTCGGCCGAATCCTTCGAGATCGACCGGGGCCTCTCCAGAGGCTTACCCGGGTTCTCGGATTTCCTCTTCCCCGAACCAGAGCGTTGGCTCGTGGTTGATGGTGCCGGGGAAGGCACGCCCTGCCTGGCAGCCGAAGAGCCCGACCGTTCGGCGCTCCCGGTGCCCGCGGACTCCCGGTGCTTTGCCTTCTGTTGGGCCCCCGTCGCCGGGGCGCCCTCACAGGATTTAGAAGACCGCTCGGACTTCTTCATCTTCTTCTCACCTGACGGACTTCTTCCTTCCAGCCAGTTGGAGAGACGAAGGTGTCGGTCCCTGATGGTCCGTTGCGACATGTTCCTGCAAAACGCACAGTCCTTCTCCACGTGCGTTTTGTCCTCATGAAGGCAGTAGAGACATTCCGAATGCGCGTCCTCCTTGAACACATTCTGTAGCTGGCATCCAGGGCAGACCCTCAACAGCTTTCCGGGCGTCGAGCTTCCTTTCTCCTGAGCCATGTTCGGGTAGGCCGCAGAAACTTCTGGAATCCTCCAAGAAGCGTAACTCGACAAAATCTTCACCCTTAAGGGGCGTAGAAAAAATCTGACACGGATCCCTGTTAATCGGATGTAGAGACGGTGGAGCTTGAGGCTCTATTTTACCGAAAAATGAGAAATTCACTTTGAAAAAGCACGAAAACGCAGCAAAAGCTCGAGAGCTAAGCAGGAGGACTCCCAACACTTGAGCGTGTGGTAAAAATCTGAAGATGGCTGCCAGAGGCGGGGCTTAGGGAGAGGGCAGTCATTGGCTGGGGGCAGTATGACCCAGAGACCAGTGATTGGTTACTACTGAGAAAGACAGATCAGAAACGAAACTGATACTGATTTTTTCTTTACCGAGGATTCCCAGCCTGACGAAGGGGAATATTCATGAGCATGTGAATCCATGCCAGACCCCATGCTGGAGAAGACGACTGTTTCCTCGTGGCCGCCGATACCACTGAATCCGGCGATGGTTGCGACCTCAGGCACTTGGGGTGCAGAGTCCGGCACCCGATACTTCTTCTCCAGCCTATCCCATAGCTGGAACTGTGCAAGGGTTCTTCATGACGGCCAGGCCCTCTTCCCACACGTCGTCCAGAAGGTGCACCGCCATGATTGTCTTCCTCCTGGCCTCAGGACTCTGGTACAAGAAACCATACTTCCTGGTATCTTCGGGCACCAGCTGAAAAAGCTTGGAGGCTCTGGCGATCATGCAGTGGAACCACCCTACATCATCCGATGGGGACCCCCCTAGGTGGCACATCCAAATGCAGAGTCTTGCAGTCCGCTGCGACGATATCTTAGTCATTGTGCGTAGTCGTGGCTGTATCCGTCCCAATGTCTGCTTGGGGAGAAGGGGCCCGACGCGGATGCAGAAACTGAAATGGAGGCATCAGGTGGCACCACTTCTTCTTTGCTGAAAGCTGAACAGGGGCTGGGGGACCGGTGGAACCGGGTCTCGGTGGCATCCTCTTCTTGATCTCCGACACCAAGGTGTCAAGGGTCGACAATGTCCAGAGACACATCCCTCGGCTGAGCTGGTGGAATCGGAAAACTAGGCCCGTTCCGCCATCCTCTTCCACATACTCGTAGACAGTGTGCAAGGACTCCTGGTCCTCGTCGTCTGTGGACGAGACCTCCATGGCTTGAGCCACAGCCATGGAGGGCTGTTTCGGGGCATCCTCACCCGCCCGTCCACTTCTTCCACCTGTGTGGCTTGAACCGGGTCCAGAGCCGGTTTCCCCCTTCTGGTATGCCGGCAGATTTTGCCAAAGTCACTGCGGCGGTGTCACGCCTAGGGGCTGTTAGGGAGAATTCTCTTAAAAGGCTAATTTCCCTTACCTATAGACCCCCAGCAGCTTTGCTGGATTTCCAGGGTTTATTTTTTACTCCTGCTAAGAGCGAGACTCTTTTTCCCACTCTTAGGCATATGTATGATGTGCGTTTCAGGCTATTTTTATGTTTATGGGCTATGGAGTTTTTCTCACTCCCTAGGTATCATCTTTTTACATGTGTGTTACACAGCATCCTCAGTGCAGTAACACAGGGGTGTCATAGTGACCCCCAAACATAGACTCCATACCCTGGGACTGACTACTGTCTCCCAAGGCATGAAAACTTAACATTGACTTTGCTAGTAAATAATTATGAACAAAACCAGTACAACCCCATCTTACTATGGAGGTACTGGGAAGGGTTAATAGTTTTTGCCCTGGTGTTCATTATCGAGAGGGTTCTGTCCAGTCCCTCTCTCCAAAGTTTCTGGCTGGTGGCAGTGGTAACTACCATAAATATTCGACCTCGAATATTTTCCTATGGGATTTTCCCATTGTTCAAGGCTACCACTTTTACTGACAGCCTCTAACATACCGCCGGGTTATTTTAATATTAACTTTACTCCGGTGTTTTTTTTTTGCCAGATCTTTAATATTTCTTTCTCGTGTCGCTCTCTGTGATCCAAACCGAGGTCGGGCCCTTTGTTAATCCTTTTGACAGGCTTCTGGACAGAAGCCCTCCTATAGGCGCCAGTGAGTCTGGGGTAGATGGGATGTGTGGGAGGGGAAATAGGCACCCTGGACAGGGTTGCCTAACCAACCCAAGTCGCAGTCTGCCCTGATAGGCTGGGGGGTTATCCCGTCAGGATAGCCACCCCGCTGTGTGAGTGACAGCTAGGCTGTATGAGTGGAGGTTTTTCTGCATAAAAGCAGGGACCTGCGGAAGAGAGACGTCGCCACTGGACCTCAGAAATCCAAGGAGGAGAGAAGCCAAAGACATCTGCAATGACTGAACCACCGGTGAAGCACTGCTCCAGATCCCCACCACTTTTCTCCAACGACAAGAGAAGATCTTCACCTGCAAGAGCCTTCTTCCCTTGAGCTGGTGGGACCAACCAGTTCGGCAATCACCTTCCAGGACCTGCCTTGGTCGAATCGCCAGTGCCCAGCACTAGGAGACCGGACAGCCAGGCACCCGTCCACCACGACCGCGATTTAAAGGAGCGTACCTTTAATTCCATTTTGACATCACCACGCCTGGCTTCATCCCTGGGCAGTGCAGCAACTCGAACCTTCCTCCACGACGAGAGCCTCTCTTACTCTGCTAGATCTCCCGAACTGCAGGAACTGCCAGGAACTACCGCCACCGCAGGAGCCTCTTCCACTTTTAAGGTACATTGTTCTGCCAGGCCTCCCTTTTCGTTGGGCACTGCTAAAGGTGTTTTAAATCCTTTACTTACCTTCTGGGCTGGCCGTCTCGATCGTCTAACATTGTCTTTTTACCTTCCTCACCCTCCTTTTCAACCGTTAAACAAAGACTTGACTGCAGCTACTTGATCCGTTTGAACCTGGGCACTTTGGCTTGTACCATTGACTCTGGCACAGGCCTATTGATTCTGGCTATTTCAGTTACAACTGCCTTCTCTAGATTGCTTTTCATCAAGAAATGTGTTGGTGCACCTAATCTCTTATATCCACCTTTCCTTCCCCTTTATATATTGAAGTGCCATTTTGCTCGGTTTTCACCTAAGTATTGCTTATGCTAAAGTACTACCTTGCCTAACTTGTTCACAATACAATTGGGAAGTGTTGCTGGTGTGTTTAGGAGTCTAACCCTGTATAACTTGACCTTTCCCTCCCTCTGAAGTAATTGTTAGAGTGCCATTTCTGCTTGGTTTACACTGTGCCATTTTGCTCAGTTTTCACTCTTGCTCAAACTTGTCTACAATTTAAATAGGGAGTTGTGTATACTTTTTCTGACTGTTTTAACTTGCTTTAATAATAGTGATTTGTGTGAAGAACTAAGAGTGTGTAAAATAAATATATATATTCTTTTTGATACAAAGCTTTAGTCAGTGTTTCCTTGTTCCATAGTGCTGTAGTCCTATTGTGTAAACCCTGAATACTGCTCATCTCCCTCTTGAGATAAGTCTGATTGCTCAGCTACATCTACCAACTAAATCTTTGTGGTACAGACTGATACCAAAGGGGATTTATTGCATGTACCGGTAGTCCTAATCTCCTGTAGCGCTCCCTAACGGAACTGCATAGTATTCTGCCTAACAAGGGCAAGGATACCGTCTGTGCTGCAGGAGTTACCTTCACAGGGTCAGCTCCATTAGCCGTCGTGAGAGCAGCTGCAAAGTCTTAGCCTGCGCCGATTGTGCCTGCTTGGGCATTTCGGCCGCCTTCTCCTCCGTCCGCGGCTTCTCTGGCTTCTCCCGCAGTTTAGCCGAGGTAGATGTCCTTTTTGAAGAGGAGCTATATTGCATGCTGGCAATGGAGGCAGAGGGTGATGTTGATCACGCCCTAGCCACCTTAGGAACCGCATCTTCAGCAACCCAGGTGTACTCAGACTTGTGGTTCTTGGCCTTGTCTTGGGCCCCCACGGATGATGCACCCTCAAAGGACTTCGAAGACCACTAATCAGACCGGCCAGTCCTAGGTGAGGCAAGTCCCTGCTCAGGACATGGGGCAGAGGCCTTAGCATTAAGCCACACCACCAGTCTACTGTGCCTGTCCCTCGTCATCGTCTTGGAGAACCCGAGGAGTATCTCGCACTCCACCTGCTTATGATCCGGGTGTAGGCAGTAGAGGCATTGTAGGTGCTTGTCTTCCACAAACACGTTCTGTAGCCGGCACATGGTGCAGGGCTTGAAGTGGGACCTTCCCTCCGTCTTCACATCAATCATGGTCGGAGGGTGCAAAGTAGGCTCGAAGGGCATCTGTAAACTTCGACAAGCTTCACCCTAGACGGGTGCTGAAATTTACAGACAACGGATCCACACTGTCGGCAGATGGAGAAATGAGCACACAGGCTCTTTTTGGAACAAAAATCAGACCTTTTTTTGTCGAAAACACAAAAAGAAACGTAGAAGTAGCTCGCAGAGCAAACTCGAGGAATCCCAACACTGAAGCATGCAGTAAAGATGGCTGCCAGAGGAGGGACTTAGGGAGAGGACTGCCATTGGATGGGGGCAGTATGACCGAGAGGACAGCAATTGGTTTAAAGGAGAAATACGACATTGTTTGTAAGTGAAACTGTATTTTCTTTTGCCAAGGATTCCCAGCCTGACGACGGGGAATATTCATGAGCACGTGAATCCATCCCAGACCCCATCCTAGAGAATACCAAGGCTAAGTCAAAGGTGAGACTGACCCCTAAAACCTTGCTAACTCTTGATTTCACTTCCTGTCAGAAGTGTTTCAGTTGTAGGCACCCCCACCAGATGTGCTTCACCGTCCCCTCATCCCCAAACTCTTGTCAACACAGTGGAGCGTTAGATTTTTTCATTATGTTCAACTTCTTTAGGGTGCAATGCCACCTATGTAGGATTTTATATTGCCATGCCTGACTTTGTGCGAACCTGTATGACTTAAAGACCCTACGTATTGCACGTTCCAACTCCTTGTGCAAACTGTCGTCCTGCATCTGACTTCGATTTTCTCCTTATCTTCAGGGGACCTTGAGCCGCATCCCATTATAGGATTTTATAAATCGAGGAAATAAGACCTCTATTAGTCTCACTGTCTGAAACTGTCCTCTCGCACTCCGTTAGCATTCTGGTCGCCCCCCTCTCTGTTCGCCAGAGTGCTTGCCCAATGCTTAAGCGGCTGAAATGTAAAGAAATCCCTCTTGTTTAGCCCAAATTCCAGAGAGCATTTATGAAATGCCTTGAAGCATGCCCCATCTTACAGATCCCCAAGCTTCGTCAGACCCCCCTACTAACTACTGCGCAAATCTATTCTGCTTCATCACTGTCGGGAAAGCTGGATTTGTAAAAATGGGTGTCCTTGGTGACGGACCACAGCGCCAAAGTATGCTACCTGTTCACCTTATCCCAAATCGCCAATGTACACCTTGTTGTGGGGTTTTCCCTTAGTTCTGCAGGCCTGTGCCCTCCTCTCATCCACAGTATCTCCCACATTTATTCTCCCACCAACCCCTGTCCCATCTGCACCCAGTGTTTCATATTATCCTCTTTTCCCCATTCTGCTAATACCCCCAATTATGCAGCCTGGACTAATTTCCTTACATAAAGATACTTGACATAATCACAAATTATAATGCAATAAAGATGTGACCCAAAGCTTCCGTCAGCGACAAAAATGGCAACTCATAGTCAGATCCATTAGGTGAGTGTCTCAACCCCTTAGTGAGGTGTCTGCGACAACTGCCAGTTGGGTCAAGGTTGCCGAAGTAAAGACCCATTCAGCAAGTCATCTCAAGGGTTCACTGCACTCTATCTCAAAACAACTTCTTTAAGACTATCAATTGGTCAGACATGTTGCCCTGAAATTGAGAACACTGATGCTGAAATAGCCACTGCAGCAATCTCATACATAACTACTCCCCTGGCTCTACCAGGACACTGGAGTAGACAAAGCCCTGTAGACACAAAGGTGGAGGCCTAAACAAGGCTCTGTGACATTGACTCTCTAAAGGATGTTCGCTAAAAAACCCTCAGGCAGGAAGGCCCTGCCCAGGAAGGTGTCCAAGACAGCCCCAATGAATTACAGGGACTTGGAAGCGAAACATGCAACTTCTTGACGTTCAGGAAGAGGCCCAAACTGTGCAGAAAGCTGTACATACAGTACAGATGTCAGACACCCGGTCTGGGGAGTGAGCACTGACGAAACAGTCATCTCCATAGGGGAAGACGACCTGTATGCTTTCCCCTCACGGGAGCCACTACCACTTCCAGCAGCTTTCTGTAGACCGTGGCCACTGTAGAAAACCTGAACAACAGGACACTCAATTGGTAGTGAGCAGAACCTACTACAAATCTCAGGAACTTCTTGTGCTTGTGATGGATCGGCACATGGAAGTAAGCATCTTTGTGAACCAGAGACAACAACCAATTCAGCAGTTGGAGGGCCTGGAAGATCCGGTTGAAGGTGCCCATCTTGAACTAGTCCTTGCACAGAAACAAGTACAAAAGCATCAGATCCAGGATGGGACTCAGTCCTTCGTCCATCGGAACCAGAAAGTATAGATAACGACAGCCCTTAGGTTATTCCAAGCAAGACATCAGTCTATGGCGCCCTTCACTACGAGCTGACAAACCTCTACCAGCAAAAGAGGGGTCTGAGGTATTTAGTGGGCAGTTGGGAGTATGGTCTGGAGGGCATTGTGGAAAAGGGGAAACAGTGACCTTGAGTTACGACTTACCTTTGCATAGGTGGCAAAACCACCTCTGTGTGCTTCACCACCTCTGCTGTGGCATGGGGACGGTGCAGCTGTTGCTTGCCAGAAGGCACCTGCCACGGTGGCCGTAGGAGGCAAAAGGCCAAAAACCTCAACCACTTGGGACTGAGCACAAGAGCTGCTTAACAGCCAGAGCTCAGGATTTTGCTGTGGCCTTGGATGCCTGAAATTTCTAATCAGACTCATCTTCCTTAGCCCTGATGAGGTTATGCCCATCATACAGCATATCCAGAAGATCCACATGGATGTCCAGAGTAATACTTGAGGTTCTTATACAGAAGTGTCTCCTCAGGACAAGTGCCAAATAGAGTCGTGTGAAGGCCCGACTGCAGTATCTGCTGTGCTGCTCCCTTGCCATCTTTAACTAAGGCGCTAAAGCCCTTTTTCATCTCTTCAACCAGGAGATTCTCTGACGGTGCCAGAGAGAACACTCCAGATACCAAACAAGTGGTTGGCCAAAGCACAAGATGCATTTACAGCTCTCAGAGAAAAGCTGCCCAAAGCGAACACCTTGTTCGCCCACCCACCAGAGCATCCCATTTTTTGATCTGCCAGCCAGGAGGCAGTTGGGGGTTCGGAGGGGGAGGAAGTCTTGCGGTTGGCAGTCAAACCTTTTTAGGCCCTTGTCAACCATGGGGGAACGACATTGGTGTAAAGACTGGCAGGGTTGTCTGTACTACTACCAACTACGTGGTTGAGGGTAGAGGCACAGAGGAACTGCAGCAAAAGTTCTCAATTGGTAAACGTGGCGAGCAACCAAGGCTGAGACTCAAGTAAGGTGATGCAGGCTGGTTTTTACAGTGAATCCTCAAGCACAATGGAATGTTCATGCACAATGTTATGTGCCAACACAGTTATTTTATTAGAGGATACAAAGTCAATATAAAGGTTAGGTGGATATATACAAATAAATAAGACTCAGTTTGTACTCAGAAATTTAAACAGTCAACTCAATATATACAGTTCCATGTGGGACCACAGCTACCCTTAAATTCAGTTATAATGCATCAACTGCTGACAGTTATTAAAATACATTAAAATCATTAGGCACCGTTAAACCCGAGACATTAAAGTAGAAATGCAAGTAACACTTAGTACATCGGCAGAATGCTTTCTCTGGGAATAAAAATGCTATACTGTGTGGGGATCCCCCCACGTGTGCAATCTGTAAGAGAAACGTTAAGTTGAACTTTGCTTTTAAAATGATTACCAGTCCTTAGTATGTTCATTAATTGTCTTCTTTTGTTTCTACACATCCCACCACCCCAAGGTACCTGGGAAGCCACAAGCGACCAGGATCCAAGATGAATCTGGGACCCTTGGATGAACACTGAGGTTGGAAGACATTCTTCCTCGTCACAGTACCTTGGGAGCTTTGGGAGATGAAGTTTCTCTGTTTTACTCTACGATGCCCCTCGAGGATGGACCCCCTCTGGAAGGAGTCGCCGCTGGGACGTCAGAGTCGAGCAGGAGAAGGGAGCCAAGCTGTGCCGGAAAGGCAGCAGTGGAGGTCTGTCACGGTAGTCTCCTTGGATGGGTTATTTCGCCGGCTAGGGATGTCCCACAAAGCTGAAACTTGGGGTGGATCTCGCCGAGCCTTGGGAGTTAAAGATGAGTTCTTTGGTTTCCGTCGATCTTCAGTGACGGCGGGTGCAGTGGCAGAAATAGGTGTCGGGTTTCTTCAGTTTGTGGTTTGTCACTGTTCGGTTCTTCGGTGCTGAAGTTGCAGCACGGGTGACAGGATGGCTTCTGACAAGTTGGAACTGAACACTGGACTGTTCTGCAGATCTCAGCCAAATCTTGACTCTCAGGACTATCTATGGTTTGGAATGGCAGGAAACCCACCAGCAGCCACTTCTCTGCAGGCGGTGACACTGGACTTCATAAGCTGTTGAAAAGTGGACAGATGTTTTGGCTGCAGTGCCCTTTGAAGATCTCTTTAGTTGGTTGGAACTTGGCAAGCTCCAGGCGTCTGGCAACACTATGCCAGCGCCCCATTCTGGGCGATCACAGCAATCTGGCTTCCCAGCGGTCACAAATAGCCTCCAGACCCTGGATGACGCTGGTGGACTTCTTGGGCTCAAAACATCCAAACACTCCTCTTCAGAACCCACAAATATACCTCTGGAGGATGGCAGGAACACAGGAATGGCTTCCAGGACACTTCAGGTGAAGAGCAGCAGTTGCACGAAGTCCCCTCGTTGCTACGGGAAGAGGTTGCCTGTACAGGTTTTCTCTGGTTCGGTGATTGAATCAGTAAAGCAGCCTTTGGATTTGTTGAAGAGTTGCAGCCACAGACTTCATCCTCAAACTGGTTTTAGGTTACAAGCATCAAGAATGCTCCAGGTTTCTTCTTCTGGCTTCCGACTTCAGCTTCTGACAAAAAGGTAAATGAGTGGACCCTTGTTATGCACCAATGTCCCCACATTCAATCAGGTTGAGCTAGGTTAAGCCAGCCAATCACACACTAGTGCATTCATCAGGCAGCATCCAATCAGGTAATTCACCCAAAACCGAACACCCAAAACAATGAATGTGTATTGGAGGCAACTCCCAGCCTTTCAGAACACACACTGCATTCATTCCAGTTGCAGTCAGGGCTGGCTCAGGCAGACCACAGCTATTGTGACACAAACAAAACGAGACACCCACTAAACAGAATGTGATTTGACTCCTTCTCTCCATTCATTCAGGTCCCTCAACAGGCAGTCCCTAGGAAGGCTTCTACCAGTCTAGAAGGGGCAGCCTGAGAGCCATATATGGTCCTTCCACCCATCATCCTTATCAGGGGAAGGGAAACCGATCCAGGGCTTCTCAGGACTTTGAGAAACAGGAAGGGAAAGACAGAAAGCCAGGTGGACATTTTGCCTTTGTTTAGGAATCCGTTTATGCCTATGGCAGGGCCTGGGTGTCCCAAAATGGGCGAGACCTAGAGTAACTGCAAAATCGCATGTAGCTGTCACCAGCCCATGCCCTGCGGGCAATACACATGTACCCAAAAACACGCACTAGAGCGTGATTGAGTTAAGTGAAACCAACAGATTAAGTGCAAGGCACTCTTTCCAAAACCCCATTAGCACACTAAGCAGGGATAGTGTAGAGACAGTTAGAAAGTCCCCGGGGGAGTCTTAGACCGAGAACGCCACAGCCTTTGCGCCACTACTGCAGCTTTAGTATTTAGCATATGGAGGGTGTAACAATCGTTAGCACTGAACCTAAGGCCTGAAAAGTGTGAAATAAAAAGCTTTGAAAGGTCCTTGAGATTCAGAATGATTTCTGTGACATCTATGACACTCCCCCAAACAATACAGGCAGATCCTTTCGGGGTCCAAGATAAACATCTGTCTGCTGCAATTCAAACAGAGCCTAAAGCTTGACACTTTCCTGGCATTAGGAATTACGCTGAGACAGATTTAGCAGAAGCCAAGTGCTATTCCTAAGCACATTATCTTGTCAAGGCTTTCAAATGTCTTGCATATTAAAAAAGATAGCAGGTTAAATTGGTGTTTTTGCAGGTACATTTTTGTGAACCTGGTCATTAAAACTGGGAATCCATTCTACTCACATGGAGTTCTTAGACTAATCCATTGTAATCTGACTTGTATAGGTCTCAAAGTGTCTCTGGCGCATATGGGCGCTACATGATTGTATCCAGGGTTATAGCTTGTATCCAACTTAACCTTGTGAACAAATATTCCTAGAACATAGACGACTCATGAGTATTTTCAAACAGTACTTGTCAGGTGTCATTCATTTTTTCAACAATACATTAGATATCAATGTAGATCAGTCCTGGATCGGAACTAGAACCCACACCCAATCCACCAAAGTGATTCATTATTCAAGGGACCTGTTTAGGTTGTTTGATGTTTGGTGTACAAACCAAGGAAGCTACAAAGAGGTTTACCTTTTACTCAACAGTTAATGACAATACCTCAAGGACAGACTTTGTGATAGTAATGAGTTAGACTAGTGTAATTCACAATGGGCTTCTTGACACAAAGTCAATACTACAGAAAATAATTAGAGCCAATAACTGGGACAAGAAAGAATTAAAGCCCAGGAAGTGTGTAGAGAGTAAACGATCAAATATAATGGTGCCAAAGGTTAACTGTAAAGATACGTTCTAAAAACCTGGCTTGAAAACTTGCAGGCCATTGATTGATTGAAGCACACACAGGGGGAGTTCATAAGGTTACACTTGATTTCAATGTGTCGGGGAACCGCCCCATGCAGGGCACAAGTTCCACTTCATAGTGGTATGGTCTTTGTAAGGCAGCGATGTTTCAAAAGGGAGGTCTGGAATGGAAGATATGCCTATAGATGATGATGATGATGATCTGGTGATTGGCTCCCTTAATGTTAAAGGACTGAACTCGCCTGCCAAGCTTTCAATGACCCTTTGGGAATTCAGGCGGGCCAAATTAGACCTTATGGTGCAGGAAACACACTGGCAAAGTAACAGGGAGCAACGGCTAGATCTGCGGTTGGTAGGGGAGGTTTTCCCAGCCTCAGGCACGGAGAAGAAAGGTGGAGTGCCGATCATTGTTTCAGCCACCATGGGACTGGCTGTGGATGACACTCAGAGACCCGGGAGTGAGGTACATATTCATCAAGGGTAGCCTGAAAGGTGAAAAGATCACCCTGCACTCAATCTACACACCTAACACAGGAGAGGCAGACTTATGGGAGGGGATCAAGACCGAATTGATGTTTGTTGAGGCCCGCCTAATGGTAGGGGGCGATTTCACTATGGTTCTGGACTCCAGTAGGGAACGTAAGAGATTGGGGGTGGGAGTGGGGGAAACCGTGGGTAGAGCATCTTGCCGGTGATTTGCACGCATTAATCAAGACATGGGCCAGGATGACTCTCTGCTGGAGGGGGAGATCGTCCCTTTACGTTCTATTCGGCAGTTCACAACTCCTTCTCTCGCATCGACCTGATACTAGTGGATACGGAGGGACACAAAGGTGATCCCAGTCCCGTGGTCAGATCATGACTTGGTGGTGTGTTCAATGGGACGTCCCCCTGGGTCGAGGATTTTGAGAGGGTGGCGATGCAATTACTTTCTCTTGAGGAATAGGGAGGTCACCCAGTACCAAACTGTCTGAGAACTATTTTTCCTTCAATGATAATGGAGATGGGGGGTGCTCTGGGAGGGCTTTAAAGCCACGCTGAGGGGGTGGGGGATGCTCATTAGAATAGGCTCCCAAAAAAATAAATTAAGGGGGAAAGAGGAAGAGGAGGAGGAGGAGGATTTGAGGGGCAAGATCTGTGACTTACAGCTGGGCGGGTCAGGGGGGACATATCTCACGCCGGCTAGTGCGACCAGGCTGCGACTCAACAAGGCCAAACTTAAGGCGATCCTAGTCCAGGACACCGAAAATAAATTATTGTTCTTGAAACCGAAATACCACGAGCGAGGGGAAAGAGCAAATCTTTAGTCATCTTCGATTCCCCCCTCTTATTCATCCCCCATATTCAGGACATTGTCAATAAGTCCCACTTTCAGCTCTTCCGTCTCAAAGGTACTCTACGCTTCCCCACTTTCCCCAAAGACTCAATGTTACCCGTGCTCTGGTTCTCTCCAAGCTAGACTATTGCAATAGCCTCCTCCTTAATCTTCCTGCTTCCACCCTGCGACCCCCTCCAGCTTACACAGAATAGGGCAGCAAGACTTATCCTTGGCCTCAAGCCCAGGGACTGCATCTCTCCTGCCCTAACAGCGCTGGCTCCTGGTCTCAGCACGGATTAAATTCAAATCCATCTGCATCATCGACAAGGCTTTCTGGAGCCAGAGACCACTCTTCATCAAAGCATTCTGACAAAATAATCCCCTTCTAGATGCCTGCGCTCCTCTGGCACCAACTCCCTGCATGTGAAGCGCTTTGCTAAATAGAGAGCTGGTGGGCGATCCCTTTCCTCAACGAGTGGCCTCCTTTGGAACTGCCACCCTCTTCCCCTGCGGCTTGAGCAGGACCTCCTTAAGTTCCGGAAAAGCCTCAAGAGCTTTCTCTTTACCTCTTCCTTCTCGTCCTGTGGGCTTGTTCGACAGAATCCTGTGCAGTGCCCTTAGGGACCACTACACACAATTAAGACTACAGGTGGCAATACAAGTTTTACCTTTGGTACAAGCCTGCACTACTATGTCAGAGTGCTAGCAGTGGCGGAGCAGCCAGGCTTATCTCAAGAGTATATGAGCAGTAGCAAAGATTATACAAAGGGACCACAATTACTGTGACTCAAGCAAACACTGACTGAAGGTTTCAGGTACAAAATATAAGTACATTTATTTTTAAACCATTTGTTATGAACAGATTCGTGGTTGGCTCTAGGTGTGGAAACAGCCTGTGCTAGGCTCTGTTGTTGTTGAAGACTGATACAGTTGTTCTCGTGTTGCAAGATCACAGGATCTGTTGGGGTTTAGCCAGCACCCCAAATTGTTATGTAGAGAGGAAGTTTTTCTCCTGGTTATCATGCTTCAGTGGTTTAAAAATAATAGTTCTAACACAGTAGTTAATGCGATACAGGTTTCGCTTTTATTTGTGCTAGTGCTGGATTGTTTTTTTCACATTTAATCAGTATGCATTGAATACACTTAAAGGCAATTGTGTGCCTTGTTTGTCAGCCGACACGTGTTTCGACCCGTGGGTCTTTATCAAGGCTGATGAAGATTCAAAGATCATGTGAGGTGTGTGGATCGTGACATTTGTGACATAGATTGTATTAGTGCATAAATAGTGGTGTTTAAGTGAAGTGAATTTGTTTAAGCATGTGGTTCAAAATAACATAGCACATACATTAGATGCAATGACATTCATTCAAGGTAGAGGGAGAGAAGAGAAGGCACAGAGTAAAGTTAGCAAGGTAGTGGTAGGGGTAGTAAGTCATGATTAAGTGTGAAGAGGATTGATGCCTCTTACCTATTGTAAAAAGTCTCTAGCCCCCTGTGGGATCCTGGTCTGCGATGTGCATACTGTCCTGTAGACAATAGTGGCTCCTGTTGGGCCCTGAAAGAAATTAGGTTACTGTTAGGGTTGACTAATGTTAAGGGCTAAGTGCATGAGATGGTGATAGCAATTATCAAGGAGTCTAGATGCCAGTTTCCATGCGGGATCGAATTGGCATGCAGTGGTGATAGGGTGCCTGGGATGGACCTAAGGGCTGTGGTGATGGTGATCGGCGTGGCCAGTTTGGATGTGGGGGGCTCCTGTGGGAGATGTGCCGGTGTTGGGTTGGAGGTGGCCTCATACCCTCTGGGGTATTGATCAGAATGGAGTCCGGTTAGGAGGATTGTGCGTGCGTGGCCCTGGGTTAATGGGGGGCTGGGGTTGGGACTACCCAGGTTGGTGGGGGTGTTAGTCCCCTTGAAAAGGGTAATGGCCATGGCGGTGCCTCAAGGAGGAGAGGCCCGGATGGGTCGTGCGCGGCATTGAATGGCCGTGTTAAGCGTGGTGCCATTAATAAAATGCCTGGCTGGCCGTGTTGTTTGATCACAGCGGTCAGGTACAGGCATTGGCATAGAAAGGTGATCAGGCACTATCTTGCCTGTTGGGGAAGGAAAAGTTGAGCCCTGCTGCCCTTATGAGGGTGCTCGGCCCGTGTGGTCGGGTGAGAGGGAGAATAATTGCCGTGCTGCGCTCGTGCATTAAAATAGAAAAAACCCATTGAGGTCAAACCGGCCGTTTGTAGCTGAGAAGTGGCTGGGTTTAGATAGGGTTGTGAGCTGCTGGCGCCAAAATAAAGGTGGAGATCTGCTTACCTGGGCTGCGGCATATATCTATAGTCCGTTGCGGCTCCTGTCGGGTGCCTGTGTGTTTGACCTTTATGTTCACCGTGCATGTAAGCCGAGTCAGCTATTTTGACTACGGCGCATGCGTGGGGGAATAGTGCCCAACTATGCGCGCGTGCGCATGAGAAGGGAGAGAAGTGGTGGGGGACAGCACATGCGCAGCGGTGCGTTACGCTGTGCACTGGTTTCTGTATGAAGCAGGGATAGAATCCCTTGCGCATGGGTCAGGGGAACAGTGTCCCCTTGGGGCACGGTGTGCCTGAAGCTGGTGAAGGTCCGGATGACTCCGGCTTGGGATGCGCGTACTGGGTGGTGGGCGATGCTCTGAGGGGGATGTTGTTTAGTAAGGTGGTGGCCTGGTGCCACTTGTCCTATAGACATGAAGGAAAAAAGGGAAAAGAAGAGGATGTGATCATCTGAAAATGGTGGTGATGAGGGTATGAGGCCCCTTTGGGCCTGGATGGTGGTCTGTCCATGGTTGATGGAAAGGTTGTGGCATTGGACATTTCCAAAATAGTGTCATGCATGTTGAAATTGAGCAATTTCCATGGGTGCCAATTAGGCAGTAGTCATGGCTAGTCTGCCAGATGGGCTGTTGGGTCCGAGGTATGGATTGGTAGGGGAGGGAAGGCCCTTGGTGTGTGGGCCAGTGGTCCGCTAAGGTCATTCTATTGGTTGGGACCAGGGGGTCCATGGTGGTCCTAGAGAAATTGTATACAGAGGTATGCCGTGTAGGCAGAGATCATGCCCTGTTAGAGGGGCTGATGAGTCGGAGGTCATGGATGTGTGGGGAGTGTCCCATGAGAGATGGGATGGTGGTCCATTGAAATCATTCAAATGGTTGGGGCCATTGAGGCCGCCTTAGTCCTGGAGTTTGCCGTGAGTCATGGTTATGTCCAGAGGAATTGGGCTGGTTGGTTGGTCAAGGAGGGAGAGTTTACAGAAATGCATTGAAATCGTGATCCTTGTTGAGGCCATTTTTGACACATCTGAAATGGCAGATCAATCGTGCTTCCTCTTGTCTGAGTCTTATTATTCTGTCTCCTCCTCTGGTTCCCAGCCGTACGGTTTTCAGTCCAATGAATCTTATCTGGCTCTTATCTTCCATCTGGTGGTTCTTCTGCCAATGGTTGGCCAGCGGTAGTTTTGGATCCTGCGAGTGTATGCTGTTCATGTGTTCCCTTATCAGAGTATGTACTTCACGGATGGTGCTTCCTATATAAATCTTACTACACACACAGATCAATGCATAAATTACAAATTTGCTTTTACAATTGAGGTGCTCCATGATTTTGAATGTTGGGCAGCCTATGAATTTAGCACATTTTGTTTGGGTGGCATATTTGCACATTGAGCAGGTTCCACATTTGGTGAAGCTAATTGGTGTTTGTCTGCTTAACCAGTCTTGTGCTGAGATATTTCTCTCAGAAAGGAAGGATGGGCCGAGTAGGTTTCTTAGTGTCGGTGCTGTACTGAATGACATACTAGGGTATGCTTCCAATTTGGGTTTGATATGCTCATCCATAAGAAGCAGGTCCCAATGTTTGGTTAAACTTTTTGGATAGTGTGACTTATTGTATCTGGTTACAAATCGGATTGTGGGGTTTGCATCTTTCTTCTTGGGTTTAGGCGAGAGTAATGTTTCTCTTTCAATGTTTAGGGCTTGATTCCTGGCTAGTGTGAGGTTTTTGTTGGAGTAACCTCGAGATTTGAATCTTTGGTGCAGCAAATCACATTCATCTGTAAAAAGTTTTTCAGTGTTGCAGTTTCTTCTGGCATGAATGTATTCCCCTTTTGGGATATTCTGAATAACGCTTTTTCTGTGGCAGCTTTTCGCATGTAGGGTTGAGTTTACCTCAGTTGGTTTGCGAAAGGTTTTGGTTATTTTTTTGTTGTCCTCAATAGCGATCCTTAGATCCAGAAAGTCAATTTGGTCTGTGCTGATGCGACTGGTTAACTCTATACCGTAGCTGTTTTCATTCAGGTAATCCACATATTGGTTAAGTTCCTCTTGGGTTCCTTTCCAGATGAGGATGACGTCATCTATATAACATGCCCAGTTGACAATATGGGTGGTGAAGTTGTTTTCTCGCATGGCATGTTCCTGTTCATACAAGTGCATGAAGCAATTGGCTAGAGCTGGAGTATAGCTTAATCCCATCGCAATCCCCTTAGTTTGTTTAAAATAATCTCTGTTGAAAATGAATATATTGTTGGTCAATGAGAATTTAAGAAAGGATTTGGTCATTTCCACTTGGTCAAGATGTGATGCCGACTCATGCTTGAGGAGGTATCCTAGGCTGGTTATGGCTAGCTCATGATTGATGGATGTATACAAGGCCTTGACATCTAGTGTGGCCATTATGAAAATGGGTTGCCATTTTATTTGTGAGAGTATTGCCAAGGTGTGCATGGTGTCCCCGAGATACGTCGGTATCTTGGTGACTAATGGTTGAATCACATTGTTGACGTATCTGGCCAGTGTCTCCGTTATTCCTCCTATTCCGCTCATGATCGGTCTGCCTTCCAGAATAGTTTCAAAGGTTTTGTGAATTTTGGGCAGAAAATAGAGGGTTGGCATGATCAGGTGATCTGTCTTGAGGTAATCGTATTCCTCATCATTTACGAGTCCTTCTGTTTGATAGTGTTTGAGGAGTTCTTGAAGTTCTTTAAGGATTCTTGTCCGTGGGTTTCTGTCCAATTTTTCATAGTTGCCTGGTGTTTCTAGATGGTTTTGAGCCATTTTCAAGTAATCCATTTTCTCCATTATTACAATGTTGCCACCTTTGTCGGCTTCTTTGATTATGATACTCGTCTCTTCTTGTAGGTTCTGGAGTACGATTTGTTCTTCTTTGGATAAATTGTCTTTATTGCTTGTACTTTGGTTCCGTTGGTCCTCCAATCTATGTAGATCATTGGTGACTGCTTGTTGAAAAGTATCTATATAGTTCTCTCCAAAGAGTTGTGGAGTAAATTTAGATTTGTCTTTGAGTTCTGGGATCCTCATGGCTACATTCTGGATTCCGAGTTCTTGCATGCATTCTTGTTTACTTTTGATGTCTTCTTCTAGTGTACTGAGGAGGTGGATGTCCTCTAGGTCAAGGATGGTGAATGTGCTAGGTTCTGGTGCTATTTCTCGTGGTTTGTAAACCGTTGTTTAAGTAGCAAAGAATTTAGTCAGTTTGAGGCGTCGTGTAAATTTGAACAGGTCGATTTGAATGTCCACAAAGGAACAAGTTACTTACCTGTAACTGTTGTTCTCCAGCATGGGTCTGGCATGGATTCACATGCTCATGAATATTCCCTGTCGTCAGGCTGGGAATCCTCGGTAAGGAACAAGTTACTTACCTGTAACTGTTGTTCTCCAGCATGGGTCTGGCATGGATTCACATGCTCATGAATATTCCCCGTCGTCAGGCTGGGAATCCTCGGTAAAGAAAAAACCAGTATCAGTTTCGTTTCTGATCTGTCTTTCGTAGTAATAACCAATCACTGGTCTCTGCGTCATACTGACCACAGCCAATGACTGCCCTCTACCTAAGCACCGCCTCTGGCAGCCATCTTCAGATTTGGAAGCACGTGAAGTGGCAGTATGACCAAGTGAAGAGCCGCAGAGGGGTAGGCGGGAGGGTTCGCATGTGAATCCATGCCAGACCCATGCTGGAGAACAACAGTTACAGGTAAGTAACTTGTTCCTTCTCCAGCATGGGGTCTGGCATGGATTCACATGCTCATGAATAAAGAATACATAGCAGTACACACATGCACAACCACGGGAGGTGGCAAAGGCTCAACATTAAGCATCACATCAACTCAACATTAAGCATCTTACCTCCTCACCAGGCTCACCTCAGGCGAACAGGTTGCGCAGCACTGCTTGGCCGACCCTGGACTCCTCCCTGGAATCCCGGTCGACGCAGTAGAATTTCGTGAAGGTGTGCGTCGACCTCCACGTAGCAGCCCTGCATATGTCCAGCAGGGGCACACCAGATAGGAACGCCGTGGTAGCTGCGATCGCTCTGGTGGAATGGGCTCTCGGACGGCCAGGCAGCGGTCGGTTTGCCAACCGGTGACAGCACATGATACAGCCGGAGAGCCATCTGGAGATGGAAGCCTTCGAGAGAGCCTTCCCCTGATTGACAGGTCCAAAGTTCACAAAGAGTTGTGACGTCTTCCGAAAACCCTTCGTGCGGTCCACGTAGAACTTCAGCGCTCTAGCTACATCCAGCGAGTGCAAAGTCCTCTCAGCCGGCGACGAAGGCGACGGGAAGAACACAGGTAACACCAAGGGTTCGTTGAGATGGAAGTCCGACGGTACCTTGGGCATGAAGGAGGGGTGCGTCCTGAGCACTACCCTCGTGTCGTGGAAAGTCAAGTACGGGGCCTTGCAGGAAAGGGCCTGGATCTCTCCCACTCGTCGTGCGGAGGTGATGGCCACAAGAAAAGCTGTTTTCCACGATAGAAACTTCAACGGGGCCGAGTGCAGAGGCTCGAACGGAGGTCCCATGAGCTTGGTCAGCACCACGTTGAGCTCCCACGCCGGGGCCGGAGCCTTCACCGGCGGGAACGATCTGAACAGTCCCTTCATGAACTCTTTCACCAGACGATGAGACCACAAGGACGTCCGGCCCGTGGTTCTGGTGTATCGGGAGATCGCAGCAAGATGAATCTTGATGGACGCATGTGCCAGACCAGCTTTGGCCAGCGTCAGCAGGTACGGCAGTACTTGGGGAGCCGTAATCCGTAGAGGGTTAATCTTCTGTGCGTGGCACCAGACAGAGAACCTCTTCCATTTGTGTCCGTAGCATTTAAGAGTCGAGGACGCCCTGGCCTTTGCAAGAACCTCTCTGCAATCGGCCGGTATGTCGTATCCTCCAAACTCTAGTGCTGCAGGAGCCAGGCCTGCAAGTTCAGCGACTTCGGGTCGTGGTGGAGGATGGCGCCTCCTTCCCTGGAGAGTAGATCCGCGTCCGCCGGCAGCTTGATCGGCGGGGACGCTGACAAGTCCAGAAGGTCCGGGAACCATATCTGCCTCGGCCACGCAGGTGCGACGAGGATCATCCTGCACCGTGACCTCTTGAGCTGGTTGACGAGCCGGATTAGCAGAGGCAAGGGAGGGAACGCGTAGAGGAACAGGCCCTCCCAGGGGAACGAGAAAGCATCGCCCATGCTCCTCGTCTGGGGAAACCTGCTGGCGAACCTCCGGCACTTGGTGTTCGTCGCCGTCGCGAACAGGTCGATCTGGGGTGTGCCCCACCGTCGGAAGAGGCGATCCACCAGACCCTGCCGTAGTTCCCACTCGTGGCACGAGCGCAGCTCCCTGCTGAGTGAGTCGGCGATGGTGTTTTTTATCCCTGCCAGATGAAACGGCACCAGAAAAATCCCTTGGGCGACGGCCCAATGCCACAGGTCCTGCGCCTCCTTGGACAGCGCTGGGGACCTGGTTCCGCCCTGTTTCCTGATGTAAAACATGGTGGTGGTGTTGTCGGTGAAGATCCTCACCACCTTGCCCTTGAGGGACGGAAGGAAGGACCTGAGGGCCCAAAACACTGCACGGAGCTCCAGGACGTTGATATGTAGGGACTTCTCCGTCGGGAGCCAGAGTCCCCTTGCGTGCAGATTTTCGGTGTGCGCTCCCCACCCTTCCAGGGAGGCATCCGTGGTCACAGTCTCCTGGTGGGCTGGGGTCTGGAAGTCCATGCCCGCCGTCAGATGCGCGCGGGTGCCCCACCACCGTATCGCTCGTCGGAAACTCTCGTCGAGCTTGATCCTTTCCTCGAAGCTGCCCGTCGTCTGGATCCAGCGCGCATCCAGGAATTCTTGCAACGGGCGCATCCGGAGCCTGCACATGGGAATGAGGTAGATGCAGGAAGACATCATCCCGAGGAGGGACTTGATGGACCTCACTTTGGCCGCGTCGGCCACCAACATCCGTTGCACCTTGCCCAAGATGGTCCTGGTCCTCTCCTCCGACGGGCAGGCCAGAAGGGACACTGTGTCGAGCCTCGCTCCCAGAAACAGTGCGACTTGCGCGGGCACCAGGTGGGATTTGGCGTAGTTCACGGAGAATCCCAGGTCCGTGAGGAGTTGGACGGTCCTTGCCGTGTGGACCACGGCGAGCTCCCTCGTCTTGGCGCGGATGAGCCAGTCGTCCAGGTAGGGGTAGACGTGGATCCCCTCGCGGCGCAGCTGCGCCGCCACCGGTGCAAGGCACTTGGTGAATACCCTGGGTGCCGACCGTAGTCCGAAGGGAAGGGCTTTGAACTGGTAATGACGCCCTTGGACCACGAATCTGAGGAATTTGCGGTGCCCCTTTAGGATGGGAATGTGGAAGTAGGCATCCTCCAAATCCAATGACGATAGGAAGTCTCCTTCCTCCAGCTGACCCAGGACGTGCTGGAGGGTGACCATCCGGAACTTCTGCGCCTTGATGAACTTGTTCAGACGTCGCAGGTCCAGGATGGGGCGCCATCCTCCCGTCTTCTTCTTCACGAGGAAGTATCTCGAGTAGACTCCGGAGCCCCGAAGCCTCTTTGGGACGAGTTCGATGGCGCCCTTTCTGAGCATCGCCTTTACCTCCAGGAGAAGTTGAGGGACGTGAAGTTCTTTCCTGGCCACGGGGGGAACGCGCGGGCACCTTCTTTGAAACTCGAGCGCGTGGCCCCGGGCCAGGGCGTCCAGCACCCAACGGTCGGTGGAGATGGACTCCCACACGCTGACGAAGCCCGCCAGCCGGCCTCCCACCGGGGTGCTTCGGTGGGGGCCCGACCCCAAGGCCGGTTCAATCCTGCTTGGACGCGGCCTTGCCGCCTTGACCTCCTTGGCGACGACGGCGGGGTCCGCTAGACTTGCCTCGTCCTCTGTAGGCCTCTTGCGACGACGAGCGGGCCGCTTGACGGTAGGAAGCGAAACCGCCGCCGGAACCTTTGGAGGCGCCCTTGCCTCCGCCGCTCCGAAAGGGCGTCCGTCGTTGCAGGACTCCAAGGGCCCGGGCCGTCTCAGTATCCGCCTTGATGGCCTGAAGGGAATCGTCCACTGTCTTCCCAAACAGGTTGTTCCCGTCGAAGGGCATGTCCAGGACTCTGGTCTGGACGTCCTGCCGGAAGTCCGTAGCTTTGAGCCATCCACGACGTCGAAGGCAAACACCGTTGCCCAGCTGGCGGAATCCAGTGTCGGCGATGTCCGTCGCCACGGTGATGGCGTGGTCCGAGGCCACCTCACCTTCCTGCAGGATCTCAAGGGCCTCCGCCCTCTTGTCGTCCGGCAGAAAATCCAGCAGGGGAGCCATCTTGTACCAGAGCTCCCTGTCGTAGCGGGCCACGATAGCCAAGGCGTTGGCCGCTTTAATCGTCGTCGCTGCCGACGAGATGACTCTACGCCCCATAGTATCCAATTTCTTTCCCTCGCCGTCCGGCGGGGAAGTCGATGTGGAGGCCGCACCCCCCCCCGCTTTCTTCCTGGCTGCCGCGGAGACGACGGAGTCCGGGGTAGGCTGCGCCCGGAGGCATAGGGGGGCCGTGTCCGGGACCCGGTACTTTTTCTCGTACCGGTCTCTTCTAGCTGGCGTCGTGGAAGGGTTCTTGAGGAGGGAAAGGCCCTCATCCCAAATGTCGTCCAACAGAGGCACTGCGAGGACTATCTTCCTTTTGGCCTCGCGCCGCTGATAAAGGAAGCCTTCCTTTTTCTTCTCCTCAGGGCAGAGTTGGAAAAGCTCGGAAGCCCTGGAGATCATGGAGTGGAAAGATCCGATCTCGTCGGGCGGAGAGGCCCTGGTGGGAGGCGACGACGGAAAATCCTCGTCATATCCCTCGTCGTCCGTACCCGTCGCTGCCGTGTCAGTCCCCGTATCATCCCCTCGGGTGGACGGGGAGGAGGGCTGGAAGGGGCGCGACGGTTGAAAAGGAGGTGGTGGATGGATCCTTCTTTTCTTGGTAGGGGGAACACCAGAAGGTCCCGGTTCTGGATCCCCCGACGGGAGAGGTTCCTCCGTCGGTAACGGTAGCCTCGTCCTTATCTCGGAGCATAAGGACTGTATGGCCAACAAAATGGCCGCCGAGTTGTCTTGCGGCGCTGGCAGAGGGGAATCCGACGGGCGAGCAGGGGCCCCGTCGGTATCCTCGACGATGTCGTCGTCGTCACCTGCGTCGGGGTCCATTCCGACGGGCTGGCCTTCTTCCACGCCTAGGCCGTGGCTTAAGACCTCGATCAGTTCCTCTTCTGAGGTTGAGGCCGACTCTACGACGACGCCCTGCCCCCCCTTCTTCTTCCCCACGGAGGGTTTCACGGGGGTCCTATCGATGGGCACAAAGGAAGACTCCCTCCGAGGAGGCAGGGAGATTCTGGGCCCTGAGGTCGCCACCACTGGTGCAGCCACCACAGGCTGAGCCAGGGCTGCCGCGACCGTTTCGATAGAGGGCTTGGTCGGATGGATCAAGGCCTTCACCACCTTAGGTGCGCTCACCGCCTTATCCTTGAGGGAGGGGGCACTGCCACGCTCCTCCTCTGCCTTAGAGCTCGACCGGGGCCTCTCCAGGAGCTTCGCCGGGTGCTCGGCCTTCCTCTTACCCGACCCAGAGCGTTGGCTCGTGGTTGATGGTGCCGGGGAGGGTGCGCCCTGCCTGGCGCCCGCAGAGCCCGACCGTTCGGCGCTCCCGGTGCCAGCGGACTCGCGGTGCTTGGCCTTATGTTGGGCCCCCGTCGCCGGGGCGCCCTCAAAGGTCTTAGAAGACCGCTCGGATTTCTTCTTCTTCTCGCCAGACGGGCTCTTACCCTCCAGCCAGTTGGCGAGACGTTGATGGCGGTCCTTCATGGTCCGTTCCGACATGTTGCCGCAAAACGCACAGTCCTTCTCCACGTGCGTCTTGTCCTCATGAAGGCAGTAAAGGCAGAAAGAGTGTTCGTCCTCCTTGAAGACGTTCTGCAGCTGGCATCCAGGGCAGACCCTGAACAGCTTTCCGGGCGTCGAGCTTCCCTTCTCCTGGGCCATCTCCGAGACAGGGCCTGAGAAGCTTCTGGAGTCCTCCGAAGTGTAGCTCGACGAAATCTTCACCCTTGAGGGGCACAGATGAATCCGACACGGGTCCCCGTTGATCGGATGTAGGATCGGTGGAGCTTGAGGCTCTTTTGACCGAAAGAATCGAAGTTTTTTGTAAAAAGCGCGAAAAAATAGCACTAACGCTCGAGAGCAATAGCACGAGGATCCCAACACATGAACGTGCGGTAAAAATCTGAAGATGGCTGCCAGAGGCGGTGCTTAGGTAGAGGGCAGTCATTGGCTGTGGTCAGTATGACGCAGAGACCAGTGATTGGTTATTACTACGAAAGACAGATCAGAAACGAAACTGATACTGGTTTTTTCTTTACCGAGGATTCCCAGCCTAACGACGGGGAATATTCATGAGCATGTGAATCCATGCCAGACCCCATGCTGGAGAAAGAAAAAATCAGTATCAGTTTCGTTTCTGATCTGTCTTTTGTAGTAGTAACCAATCACTGATCTCTGCGTCATACTGACCACAGCCAATGACTGCCCTCTACCTAAGCCCCGCCTCTGGCAGCCATCTTCAGATTTGGTAGCACGTGAAGAGGCAGTATGACCAAGTGAAGAGCCGCAGAGGGGTAGGCGGAGGGTTCGCATGTGAATCCATGCCAGACCCATGCTGGAGAACAACAGTTACAGGTAAGTAACTTGTTCCTTCTCCAGCATGGGGTCTGGCATGGATTCACATGCTCATGAATATAAGAATAAATAGCAGAACACACATGCACAACCACGGGGGGTGGCAAAAGGCTGAACATTAAGCAATACAAAAAACTCAACATTAAGCATATCTTACCTCCTCACCAGGCTCACCTTAAGCGAACAGGTTGCGCAGCACTGCTTGGCCGACTCTGGACTCCTCCCTGGAATCCCGATCAACGCAGTAGAATCTCGTGAAGGTGTGCGTCGACCTCCACGTAGCAGCCCTGCAGATGTCCAGCAGGGGCATACCAGATAAGAACGCCGTAGTAGCAGCGATCGCTCTGGTCGAATGGGCTCTCGGACGGCCTGGCAGCGGTCGGTTAGCCAACCGGTGGCAGTGCATGATGCAGCCGGAGAGCCATCTGGAAATAGAAGACTTCGAGAGAGCCTTCCCTTGATTCACAGGTCCAAAGTTCACGAACAGCTGTGATGTCCTCCGGAAACTCTTCGTGCGGCCCACGTAGAACTTCAGCGCTCTAGCCACATCCAGCTAGTGCAAAGTCCTCTCGGCCGGCGACGAAGGAGATGGGAAGAAAACAGGTAACACCAAGGGCTCGTTAAGATGGAAGTCCGACGGCACCTTGGGCATAAAGGAGGGGTGCGTCCTAAGCACCACCCTCGAGGCATGGAAAGTCAAGTACGGTGCTTTGCAGGATGGGGCCTGGATCTCTCCCACTCGTCGTGCAGAGGTAATGGCCACCAGGAATGCAGTCTTCCATGACACAAACTTCATCGGTGCGGAGTGCATCGGCTCGAATGGGGGGCCCATGAGCCTGGTCAGCACCACGTTAAGTTCCCACGCCGGGGCCGGGGCCTTCACCGGCGGGAACGACCGGAACAGTCCTTTCATAAACTCTTTTACCAGTCGATGGGACCACAGGGACGTCCGTCCTGTGGTTCTGGTATATCTGGAGATCGCCGCCAGATGAATCTTAATGGAGGCATGGGCTAGCCCAGCCTTTGCCAGCGATAGCAGGTACGGCAGCACTTGAGGGGCCGTAATCCGTAGGGGGTTGATCTTCTGTGCTCGGCACCAGATAGAGAACCTCTTACACTTATGACCATAGCATTTGAGAGTCGAGGACGACCTGGCCTTTGCAAGAACCTCTCTGCAATCGGCCGGTATATCGTAGCCTCCGAACTCTAGCGCTGCAGGAGCCAAGCCTGCAGGTTCAGCGACGCTGGGTCGTGGTGGAAGATGGCGCCTCCTTCTCTGGAGAGAAGGTCCGCGTCCGCCGACAGCTTGATGGGAGGGGACGTTGACAAGTCCAGAAGGTCCGGGAACCAGATCTGCCTCGGCCACGCCGGTGCAACGAGGATCATCCATGCTTCTCGGCTGGGGAAACCTGCTGGCGAACCTCTTGCACTTCGAGTTCGTCGCTGTTGCGAACAGGTCGATTTTGGGTTTGCCCCATCGTCGGAAGAGTTGATCCACCTGATCCAGGCGCAGTTCCCACTCGTGACACGCGCGCAGCTCCCTGCTGAGCGAGTCGGCAATGGTGTTGCTTTCTCCTGCCAGGTGGAAGAGAACCAGGAACATCCCCTGGGCGACCGCCCAGTGCCACAGAACCTGTGCCTCCTTGGATAGGGCTGGGGATCTGGTGCCTCCCTGCTTCCGTATGTAAAACATTGTCGTGGTGTTGTCCGTGAAGATCCGCACCACCTTGCCCTTGAGCGACGGGAGGAACGATTTGAGAGCCCAGAAGACGGCTCGGAGTTCCAGGACGTTGATGTGCAGGAGCCTCTCCTCAGGGAGCCAGAGGCCTCTTGCGTGGAGATCTCCGGTGTGGGCGCCCTAACCTTCCAGGGAGGCGTCCGTCGTCACCGTCTCCTGGTACGCCGGCGTCTGAAAGTCCTTGCCCACCGTGAGGTGCGCTCGAACGCCCCACCACTGAATCGCCCGCCGGAACACCTCGTTGAGGGGGACTCTGTCTTCGAAGGTGCCCGTCGCCTGCATCCAACGGGCGTCGAGAAATTCTTGAAGAGGGCGCATCCTTAGTCTGCAGAGGCGCACCAGGTAGATGCAAGAGGACATCATCCCCAGGAAGGACTTGATGGACCTCACCCTGGCCACGTCCGTGGCTAGCAGGCGCTGCACCTTGCCTAGAATGGTCTTCGTCCGTTCTTCGGACGGGGCCGCCAGGCGCCTCACTGTATCGAGCTTCGCTCCCAGAAACAGGGCCACCTGCGACGGCACCAGGTGGGACTTTGGGTAGTTTATGGCAAATCCCAGGTCTGTGAGTAGCTGGACGGTCCTCGCAGTGTGTTCGACGGTGAGTTCCCTCGTCCTTGAGCGGATGAGCCAGTCGTCCAGGTAGGGGTAGACGTGAATCCCCTGCAGGCGCAGCCGCGCCGCCACTGGTGCTAGGCACTTGGTAAAGACCCTGGGGGCCGACTTCAATCCGAACGGCAGTGCTCTGAATTGGTAGTGGCGTCCCTGGACGACGAACCTGAGGAACTTTCGGTGACTTTTGAGGATGGGAACGTGGAAGTATGCATCCTTCAGGTCCAACGACGATAGAAAGTCGCCTTCCTCCAGCTGTCCCAGTACGTGCTGGAGGGTGACCATCCTGAACTTTTGTGATCTGATGTATTTGTTCAAACGACGAAGGTCCAGGATGGGGCGCCAGCCGCCAGTCTTCTTCCTGACGAGGAAGTACCTTGAGTATACCCCAGAGCCTCTTCGGGACAAGATCGATGGCGCCTTTCCTGAGCATCGCCCGTACTTCCAACAGCAGTTGCGGGACGTGATTTTCCTTCCTGGCCACAGGTGGAACGTAAGGGCACTTCTTCAGGAATTCGATAGAGTGTCCTCTTGCCAGGGTGTCCAGCACCCAACAGTCGGTGGAGATGGACTTCCACACGCCGACAAAATTCGTCAGCCGGCCTCCCACCGGGGTGCTTCGGTGGGGGCCCCCCCGAGACCACGGCCGGTTCAGTCCTGCTTGGAGGTGGTGGCCTTGCCGCCCTGGCCACCTTGCCGACGGCGGCGAGGCGCTCCCTGCTTGCCACGACCCCTGTAGGCCTCCTGAGACGATGAGCGTGCCGCCTGGCGGTAGGACGACGAGCCACCGCTGGATCCCTTGGAGGCACCCTGTCTGCCTCCTGAGCTCCGAAAGGGCCGTCGTTGCTGAAGGGCTCCTAGGGCGCGGGCCGTCTCCGTGTCCGTTTTTATGGCTTGGAGGGATTCGTCCACCACCTTCCCGAACAAGTTGCTGCTGTCGAACGGCATGTCCAACACCCTGGTCTGGACGTCCTGACGGAAGTCGGTCGCCCGGAGCCAACCCCGTCGTCGTAGGCAAACACTGTTGCCCAGCTGGCGGAACCCGGTATCGGCCATATCCGTTGCCACCGTTATGGCGTGGTCCGACGCCACCTCGCCCTCTTGCAGTATTTCCAGGGCCTCGGACCTCTTGTCGTCCGGCAGGAAGTCCAATATGGGGGCCAGCTTAAACCAGAGCTCCCTGTCGTAACGGGCCACGATCGCCAGGGCGTTGGCCGCTTTGATCGTCGTCGCCGCCGACGAAATGACCCGCCGCCCCATGGCGTCCAACTTCTTTCCCTCACCGTCCGGCGGGGAATTCGACGTCGAGGCTCCTGACCCCGCCGCTTTCTTCTTCGCCGCGGCTGAGACGACCGAGTCTGGCGTTGGCTGGGCCCTGAGGCACAGGGGAGCGGTTTCGGGGACCCGGTACTTCTTCTCGTACCGGTCCCGTTTGGCTGGTGCCGTGGAGGGGTTTTTGAGAACCGTCAGGCCCTCCTCCCAGATGTCATCGATTAGAGGCACCGCGATGACAGTCTTCCTCTTGGCCTCCCGGCGCTGATAGAGGAAACCTTCCTTTTTCTGCTCCTCCGGGCAGAGCTGGAACAATTCGGACGCCCTGGCGATCATGGCGTGGAATGAGCCAATCTCGTCGGGCGGCGAGGCCCGTGCGACGGGAGACCCGTTCCATCGTCGTCGCCCTCAGAACCCGTCGTCGAGCCCAACGCACCGTCATCTCCCGACTCGTGGGAGGATGAGGAGGGAACTGTAGGCCTTACGGGGGCGAGCGGAGGAGAGGGTTGGGTCCTCCGTCGTTTGTTCTGAGGACTTCCCGACGTGCCAGGTTGCGGGTCCTCCGGCCTGGGCCGTGGGAATCTCGTCCTTATCTCAGAGCATAAGGACTGGATCGCAGACAAAATGGCCGCCGAGCCATCCGGAGGCCTAGGTTCCGGCTGCGCCGGAAGGGAAGGCTGCTCTTCCTCGCCATCGTCGTCTTCCTCGGTTATCTCCCGAGGATCTTCCTTACGGGATCGGACCTTCTCGAATTGGAATTCGAGGTTCCTCACGGCCTCGGTCAGTTCCTCCTCCGAGGCTGACTCCGAGCTCGAGGAGGCTACCGTGCCCCCCCCCTCGCTTCTTCCATCATGGCGGCCACGACGATGGGCTGAAAAGAGGATTCCCTCCTTGGCGGTAGGGAAACTCTAGTCCCGGAGACAGTCTCCGCTGGCGGGGTCTCTGCCGGCTTGGCCAGAGTCGCCGCAATCACCTCGATAGAGGCCTTCGCCTGCTGGGTAGGGGCCTTCACCACCTTAGGTGCGTCCCGGGCCTTCTCCTTCGGGGGAGGGGCGACGCCTCGCTCCCCCTCTTCCGAGATAGGACGGGGCTACTCCCGAAGCTTATCCGGGGTCTCGGACTTCCTCTTCCCCGAACCGGAGCGCTGGCTCGTGGTTGACGGTGCCGGGGAAGGTGCGCCCTGCCTGCCGACCGAAGAGCCCGACCTTTCGGCGCTACCGGAGCCAGCGGACTCGCGGCGCTTGGCCTGGTGTTGGGCCCCCGTCGCCGGGGCGCCCGCACAGGACTTAGAAGCCCGCTCGGACCCTTTCTTCTTCTTCTCACCCGTTGACACCCTTCTCCAACCAGCTGGCGAGACGGGATCGATGGTCCCTCATGGTCCGCTCCGACAAGTTCTTGCAGAACTGGCAGTCCTTCTCTACATGAGTCTTGTCCCCATGAAGACAGTAGAGGCATCGCAAATGTTCGTCTTCCTTAAACACATTCTGCAGCCCGCATCCAGGGCAGCTGCGAAACAGCTTGGGTCCGGGCGACGAACTCGCATCCTGGGCCATCTCGAAGTAGGCCGCGAATCTTCTGGAATCCTCCAAGAAGTTGATTCGACGAAATCTTCACCCTTGAGGGGCGTAGGAAAATCCTGCAACGGGTAGCCGTTAACGGGAGTAGAAACAGTGGAGCTTGAGGCTCGATTAACCGAAAAAATGTGAAAATTCACCTGAAAAAGCGCGAAACATGCAGTAAAAGCTCGAGAGCTAAGCACGAGGACTCCCAACACTTGAACGTGCGGTAAAAATCCGAAGATGGCTGCCAGAGGCGGGGCTTAGGTAGAGGGCAGTCATTGGCTGTGGTCAGTATGACACAGAGATCAGTGATTGGTTACTACTACGAAAGACAGATCAGAAACGAAACTGATACTGATTTTTTCTTTACCGAGGATTCCCAGCCTGACGACGGGGAATATTCATGAGCATGTGAATCCATGCCAGACCCCATGCTGGAGAAGTCGTTGTTACTCGATGGTGAAAAGGAGAGTCCCTTGTTGAGTACTTTTATTTCCACGTTGGTGAGTTCTTTGTGTGACAGATTCATGATTAGGTTTTGTTGTTCTTCTGTCCCATCGTTTTCTGGGATTGTGACCTTGTTTGTCTTTGTTCTATTTCCTCTTCCAATTCTCTTGCGTCTTTTGTCTGCTGTTCCTCCTCTCTTTCTTCTTGTGCGGTTCTTGCATTTGTTAATGGCACTGCGAAAGACACCGTTTTTTTGGGTTGAGGTTTGAGACGGCTTCCTTTCTTGTGCCGTTTGATTTGTTCTAAAAAAGACAGTTTAGCTGGTTGTTTGTCTGTTGCATGTTCCTGTGGTTCCGATGTTTCTTCTGGCTCACTGTCTACTTCAGAGCTAGCCGTTGAACTGTTGGGTGTGCTCTCTTTTGATTTCGGTTTGTCTTGGTCATATTTGGCTTGGTAGGTAAAGACTCTTTGTAATCTTTATCATCTCTAAAGAATATATGTAGTTTCCTCATTTGAACTTCGTCTTGGTGAATTTTGAGTATTCTATACATTGTTTTGTAGTTCTTCTCTTTGGTTGATTTCGGGGCAGCATAGTCTTCAATTTCCTTTTTTAATTCCTCTAGGAGAATGACAATTCTTGCATGTTTCCTTTTAGCGTGTTCAATTAGTAACAGTATCATGGTTGTTCAGCCTTGGACAAGGTCCTGCTCCCATTCGTCCGCTAGATCGGAGTCTAGTGGATCATCAAAATCTGGGAAAATGAGTATCCTAAGGCCTCTCAGTGTTTTCTTTTGTTCCGCATATTCTTGCATTGTCGTTTTTTCCCAAAATGTGTTTATTTCTTTTCTTGATAATTTTTCTAATCTCATGAATTTATGTTTGAGGTCTTCTTGTGGATTGGAGTCTCTAAAAGCATTTTCTGTAGATCCTCTTGGCTGCCCTGATGTCCTCATTTCTTGACATCATGTATTCTGCCATTGTTTTTTGATTAGTGTTCTTTTCGGTGGTAGAATTCCAAGAGCTTGAGCATTGGTCGTTTCCCTAGTCTTGCTGATAAATTTGTGGTTGGCTCTAGGTGTGGAAACAGCCTGTGCTAGGCTCTGTTGTTGTTCAAGACTGATACAGTTGTTCTCGTGTTGCAAGATCACAGGAGCTGTTGGGGTTTAGCCAGCCAGGCATTTTATTAATGGCACCACGCTTCACATGGCCATTCAATGCCGCGCACGACCCATCCGGGCCTCTCCTCCTCGAGGCACCGCCATGGCCATTACCCTTTTCAAGGGGACCAGCACCCCCACCAACCTGGGTATTCCCAACCCCAGCCCTCCCATTAACCCGGGGCCACGCACGCACAATCCTCCTACCCAGGCTCCATTCTGATCAATACCCCAGAGGGTATGAGGCCACCTCCAACCCAACACCGGCCCATCTCCCACAGGAGCACCCCCACATCCAAACTGGCCGCGCCAATCACCATCACCACAGCCCTAAGGCCCATCCCAGGCACCCTATCGCCACTGCATGCCATTTCCATCCCACATGGAAATGGGCATCTAGACTCCTTGATAATTGCTAACTAGCACCATCTCATGCACTTAGCCCTTAACATTAGTCAACCCTAATAGTAACCTAATTTCTTTCAGGGCCCCAACAGGAGCCACTATTGCCTACAGGACAGTACGCACATCGCAGACCAGGACCCCACAGGGGGCTACAGACTTTTGACAATAGGTAAGAGGCATCAATCCTTACCTTGCTAACTTTACTCTGTGCCTTCTCTTCTCTCCCTCTACCTTGAATGAATATGCCATTGCATCTAATGTATGTGCTATGTTATTTTGAACCACATGCTTAAACAAAATCACTTCACTTACACACCACTATTTATGCACTAATACAATCTATGTCACAAATGTCACGAACCACACACCTCACATGATCTTTGAATCTTCATCAGCCTTGATAAAGACCCACGGGTCGAAACACGTGTCGGCTGACAAACAAGGCACACAATTGCCTTTAAGTGTATTCAATGCATACTGATTAAATGTGAAAAAAACAATCCAGCACTGGCACAAATAAAAGCGAAACCTGTATTGTAATAACCACTGTGTTAGAACTATTATTTTTAAACCACTGAAGCAAGATAACCAGGAGAAAAACTTCCTTTATTTGTTATAAACACACTTCTATTAAACTTAAACAAAAACCACACATTAAATATACTACAACTAACCAATTCACTTTGTACAGTATGTCTCAAAGTAAGTACCCTGTGTTGGAATGAACCGATGTTATGCACAAAATACGTTACTGCGGATACAATTGCGATCACTTTTTGACTGTTCGGTCTGCTAACTAAACGCGTATCCTTGACATGAAATGCTACCGGGGCAAAAACACACATAGCACCTGAGATGGAGGCAAAAATCACAGGCAATATTTTGGTTAGACAGACAGAATCGAGAAACACTCAGACAAGAGTTCAAAAGTCAAAGGTCCGGAGCCGGGGTCAAGTGACACCGAGGCCTGTTGCCGAAGATCACACAGTCAGATAGTTCACGATTCAACGTAGCCAAGAGTACTTCGATATTGTCAATGTTCGGAAGCAAAAGTTATAAGGAGGGAAGACAAGGGCAAGCCTTGGAAATGAAGAAAAGGGGATTCACCCAGTTCCCTCCAGCAGAACACAGTAGCTTATTCCAAACGGTGCAGCTGGTGCACTGGCAGTTTTTCCTGTTGGTTTCCCGCAGACCCACGATTCCTGGAGCTTCGTTGTGAAGGAGGACGTCTGAAGGGGGTCTGCACCACACAGGGATGAAGCCGGCAGCAGCGACAACGAATAAAAGGTGTGCTTCTTAAAAACACAGGAGGGGCTCTTCAAATGGCTATCTGGACCACTACAGCTGTGTGCTGCGATTTCAACCAAGGAAGATCCCCACCAGGCTCAAGGGAAGACTACTCCGGATTGGATCTCCTCTTAGTCGTTGAAGGGCAGATAGCTCAGGACTGCAGCAGGGCTTCACCGGGACGGGGTAGTTGCAGCAGCCGTTGTTCTCTCCGCTTCTCTTCGGTTCCTTGTAGTTCCAGTGGCGACTCTCTTGACTTCTAGCCCAAGAGACCTGCCTTTTTTGCAAAAAAACCCCATTCACACAGCATGGCTTTCAATCACCCAGCAGGGGGTTGTCCAGCTCGGACAACTACCCTGGCCAATCATGACAAAGTGCGACTTGGGTTTCCTAGGATACCCTGTGCAGGGGCGGACTACACCCCTCCCTCACATTCAGCCCACCTAGACACCCAGGCGCCTTGAGGAGGGCTTCTGAGCAGAAGCCTGCCAAAAGACAGTGAACAAAGAAGGCGAACCTAATTTGCCACGCAAAGTAAAACACAAGAAGGACTTTAACAAAAAGAAATGGCGAATAAACCCAACCGGAGCCAAAAGAAAGATGATTTGGTCAAGCGGGTTTATGTTCGAGGCTAATATAATGGCCAAAAACAATACCACGTTTATCTAATATAATCGCGGTAGAAAAGTTAGGGTAGATACCACTGCCAACAGCCAAGTCTAAATGTTAAAAGAGCAAAACAATGCTCTAGGAGGTACATATAAAAAGGGTTACGAGTTAACCCTTTCCAGTACTCCATGGAAGATGGGGTGTACTCGAGCTGTGGTAGATTGACTAAGTAATGTTAATGGCAACTTTACCCTTTTCTGGGGGACTGTAGTCGGCCTCAGAAATGGAGTCGGGGGAAGTCTCAAAGACAACTCTGTGCCACGGCACTGAAGGTGCTGTGTGACACACACAAAGAAGGGGGATGCTGAAGTGGTGTACACCAGAGCCCACAATCCCAAAAACAGGTAAAAACAGCTAGCAAAATACAAGTAATAGTGGTGAAAAGCTCACACTCTTACCAAGAGGAAAAGAAACTCCTCCAGAGATCCAGCAAAGCTGCTGAGGGACTCACTAGGTAAGGGAAATTAGCCATGAAATGAGAATTCTCCCTAACAGGGCTACATTGACCCACTGAACAGAACTTCACCAAAACCAAGCTGCATTTGCGCAGAAACAGCAAAATGGTTGCGCTGGCTCCTGTGAGCACCATGGCCTTAAAACTGCGTTTTGTACCAACACAAGATGCCTGCACCGTCTTGCCAAGCATACACTGGGCAGGATGGAACAAGGGGACACACTGAGGGAGCGTGCCAGTGTGTTCTGACATATACAGATGGAATAAAGTGAAAAGGCAGCACTGCTTTGCTCAAAGCCCAAAATCCCCGTTAAAAAGGAAACGTTTCACCTTTAAAAAATGCTGCTCTGACGCTATTCCCATCTATTTTTCCTTAAACCACTGTGATTACTAAGGCCCTGCCATGCCCAGTATATTTCGTTGTGCTTCAGCAAAACCAGGCATGATTTCTGAATGACAGGCCCGGTCAAATAAACTCTGAGAAAAATCAACAAAGAGCTTCACTTTTCATTTTCTTTACAATGTATCAAAGCTCAGTAGTTCAAAGAAACGTCAGCTATCTGAGCCATGTCAATTTAAATACATCTGTGCTTCAAACAAAACTCTTGCATACAAGGAATCAACTAAAGCTGCAAGACAATGTGGGAATCCAGAGGGAGGTGCAAAACTGAATTTACAAAAAAGAAATGCCAGCTTTTCACCACTCAATCCTCCTCGATCGCCTTCACTCCGTAGGAATCCGTGGAAACGCTCTCAAGTGGATAGCATCCTTCCTCAACAATATGAACCAAATAACCCTACTCTCCTCCTTTGCTTCCGCCCCCCGACCAGTCAATACTGGAGTTCCACAAGGGGCATGCCCATCAACCCTCCTGTTCAACCTCTTTATGTCCACCCTCCCATGAATAACTTGCGTGCACAATATCCTGTGCTACAACTACGCTGACGACACCCAACTAATCCTAAAACTCCAAAACTCAATACCCAGCTACCAGCCCGACCTTGCCGCCTGCCTCCTTGACATTGATCACTGGATGAACACAAACCACCTCCTTTTAAACCCCACCAAAACCGGAATCATGGTGTGTGGCAACAACAAACTTCTCACACACCCTCTACCCTGGCCGTCATCCATTGGCAACTCCCCGACGACCTCATCCTCAGTAAAAAACCTTGGATGCACTCTCGACTCTGACCTTACCCTCTCGCATCAAGTCAACAGTCCTGCCACTACCACCTTAAAATTCTTAGGTGCATCTTTCCATACCTCTCCTTTCCCAACAAACTCGCCGTCCAATCAATTGTAATGACTAAACTGGACTCTGCGAACCCCCTCTACCTCGGAATCCAAGCATACCACCTGACTAAACTACAAAGAGCACAGAACGCTGCAGCTAAACTGCTACTAGCACTTGGCCCAAGGGATCACACCTCTCCAGCTCTCAAAACTCTCCACTGGCTTCCGGTAGCTCGAAGGGTGACCTTAAAATCCCTATGCATCTCTCACCAAGCAATGCATAAAACCGGACCTCAATACCTTCAGGACAAACTAAAACCTTACTAACCACCACGCACTCTAAAATCAAGCTCTGCTCACCTCCTAGTGATACCAAAAACCAAAACAGTCAGGTTGGGTGGATCATCATTCTCAGCCTTGGCCCCCACTCTGTGGAACTCACTTCCACCCCACATCCGACTCACCGAAGACCTCATGTCTTTCCGAAATTACTGAAAACGTGGCTCTTCCCTTAAAAATTGACCCTCAGGACAAACAGTATAAACAGCCACAATAAGCAGAAACCCTAGGCTGCTGAATAAAAAATATAAATATGACAATCCAGCATAGAGACCCGATCGAGAAAATGAAAAAAACTGCCATGTGTAATTAAAACATAAACTGAGAACGAAGTGAATGCAGTGAACAAAACGAATGACGTGCATGAAACGGATGAAGTGCATGAAACGAATGAAGGGCAAGAAACGGATGGAACCAGTGAAGTGGACGGAGTGGATGAAGAGGACGGAGTGGATGAAGAGGACGCAGCGAATCAAACAGATGAAGCGGGTGGAACAGATGAAGCGGGTGGAACAGATGAAGCGGGTGGAACAGATGAAGCGGGTGGAACAGATGAAGCGGGTGGAACAGATGAAGCGGGTGGAACAGATGAAGCGGGTGGAACAGATGAAGCGGGTGGAACAGATGAAGCACGGAGCGGACCAGGAGGACGGAGCGGACCAGGAGGACGGAGCGGACCAGGAGGACGGAGCGGACCAGGAGGACGGAGCGGACCAGGAGGACGGAGCGGACCAGGAGGACGGAGCGGACCAGGAGGACGGAGCGGATCAGGTATATGAGGAGGACGGAGCGGATCAAGTATATGAGGAGGACGGAACGGCTGAAGCGGACGGAACGGATGAAGCGGACGGAGCGGATGAAGCGGACGGAGCGGATGAAGCGGACGGAGCGGATGAAGCGGACGGAGCGGATGAAGCAATTGAAGTATATAGAACAGAAGCAGATGAAGTGCATGGAATGGATGGAGCGGATGAAGTGGATGGAGCAATTGAAGTATATAGAACAGAAGTGGATGGAGCAGATGAAGTAGATGGCACAGATGAAATAGATGGAGCAAATTAAGTATATAGAACGGAAGGGGATGGGGCAGATGAAGGGGATGGGGCAGATGAAGGGGATGGGGCAGATGAAGGGGATGGGGCAGATGAAGGGGATGGAACGGAAGAAAAGGAATGGAATGCTAGAAGTCGATGGAACGGAAGAAGTCGATGGAACGAAAGAATTAAATGAATGGAACCGGAATAAAGTAAACGAGCTGGGTGCAGATGGAACATATGGAGCAAATGGAACGCATGGAGTGGATGGAACGGGTGGAATGGATTGAACAGACGGACTAGTTGGAAAAGAAGGACTGGATGGAACAAAAGAAGTGAATGGAAGGAGCAAAGTGTAGGGAAGGAGTAGCTGGAACGAAAGGAGTGGCTAGAACAAAAGGAATAGATAGAACGAAAGGAGTAGATAGATTGAAGGAGTAGATGGAACGAATAAAGTAGGAGGAACAAATGGCGTTGCAGACGTTGCAGGTGAGCATGGTGCCTTTTGAGACCCTGGGCCCCGCTTTCCAGGGCTCCATTTTGGCCTTTGACCCCCAGCCCCCACCGTTGCCTCCAGAGCGCTCCCTTGCCTGCGGTTCTCTTTCCCTCCCTCCTCCCGCCTTACCTGCCCGCCCCCCCCCCCCCCACCCTGACTGGTTACTCAGCGGCCAGCCTTGTCTGAGTTTCACCAGCGCTCCCTGCACGCCTGATTTTCCACTCTAAAGCAGGTAAGTGCTGCCACACCCAAGGCCTCCGATTGGCGAGTTCATCTGGTTATACCTGACCCTCCATGGGCAGCCCTCTGCCTGTAGTATATCCCTCACGCAGGTGCACTGTGCATGATAGCATGTCCCACTCTTGGTTGGAATTGTGAATGATCGCATGTCCCACTCTTGGTTGTAGTTGTGAATGATAGCACAAACTACACTTAAACAGAGTTGTGAATGTTAGCTTGTGCCACACTCAGACAGAATTGTCTGAAACAGCATGCACCACATTTAGACGAAATTGTGATAAATAACATGTGCCGTAATAGCGTCACTGTGTTAAAGTTGAATCTAGACGGTGTGCATAATAGCGTCACCGTGTTAATGTTTAATCTACAAAGTATGCCCTATTGGCATCACTGGGTTAAAGTTAAACTTAGAAAGCGTGCCCTAATAGCGTCACTGTATTAGAGTTGAATTAAGATGGTATTCTCAACATCATGAAATGTGCCCTGATAGGGTCACTGTGTTAAAAGTTGAATTTAGAAGGTATTCCCAACATCATTGAGTGTGCCTGGTCGCATACACTTTACTGATTACCACAATATCACCCTACTACGCTTACTCTCTCCTATACACCACCATTCAACTAGAACACAGCAGTACTATGACACATTCAGTAAAGCGGTTCTCATACTAACATGACTCATCAAACTACCCATCATCCTAATAAAACACAGCTAGCTAGCACATAGCGGCTAGCTCCTCAGGCCTAACGCAGCCAGAACTCAGTCTGGAGGTCCACCCCCCAGACTGAACACCTTCAACTGATCTCCTCAGCACCACACCTACCACTAAGAAGCAGCTATCATGCAACAACCACGCCAGCTCCACACATACCTGGTGCGCCTACGCACTTTACGACTCTCTCTCTCTCTCAACTGACTTGAACTGAGGTTCCCGAGGGCGTTCAACCTACCAGCGCTTTGAGATCATACCAATGATACATAAGGCGCTATACAAATGCAAAATAACATAACATTACACAAGTAAAATGGGCTTTGCAGACTCAAGGAGAGAAAGGCCCGTTTTAAAAGTAAATTGTTGAATGAAAGCCTGTCATTATCTAGCAATGTGAAGGGGTTTATTGCTGGGGAAAATACACACATGGGTTATTTTATTCAACTGGCTTGTTTAATTCAGGACCAAATATAAGAAAGTAAAATTGTTAAACCATATTGGCTGGATTTTGCAAGTTCCAAAAGAAAAATAGGTTTCTGCTTGGGGGGCTGGGGGATGCTACTACAGATACTAACACCCCAGTGATAATTATTGGGTTGGACAGAATGTAGTCTAGGCTGAACCACTGTCAATGGGATTTCCAGGAAAAGGAAGTGTGAAGTGGGATGGGGGGGGCAATAAACCTTCAATCTAGATGGGAAACCCTCACCTTACTCTGGAGGAAATGACTGTTGGTGGAAGCTGAAGAAAGAAAAAAATGGCCCAGTGACAAAGGACCACCATTTGCTTCCAAAGACTATTTATGAATACAAATGTAAAGACTTCTCTCTGCAGCAAGACTTTGTAAAAATGTAAATATTTTGCACAGTTTAAAAGTGATTTTTTGGGCTTTCATTTAAGACATGGTAGAATTCACTGACCCTTTGGGAATGGAAATGGCAAAGAATTGGGGATTACAAGAAAACTATCCATGATGCCAATGCACATTTTTATACTTACATCCCTTATGTTAATCCACACGTGTATAGAGTTTTGGAATTTTAGGCTGAAGCGTTCATACTCAAAATAACCAAAAAGTCTTGGAAGGGTGAAACAATGTCTCACAGATTGCAGAGTTGGAGTGCTATGCTCTACACACAATATGTAACCTATGTATATAATTTGCTGAGAGATTTCAACTGCATAAATGTACCGTTTGTGGCAAAATCATCTTTTGGCTAAAATAACTGTGGGAGGTTTTAGAACATTGTAAACTCACACCATAAATCTGCCCTCCTGCTTTGAAATCCAACCAGTTGAGAGCGAGGCAGAGACTAGCACCCCTGGCCAATCCCGTCAGTTAGATATGTGCTTAGCTAAGCCGGCCCAGCCATATACCTGGATGATGTCACTGCATTATAAATAAGAGTCCCTGACAAGACACACACAGGCACTCTTCCCGATTTTCCTGCACCAGCGTTCCTTTCCTGTTTCATTCATCCTGCTGAGTCCAATCCCAACTACAAGGCCAAAGCATTGCTAAGCCTACTCAAGGGCCCACTGCACAACCCAGGCAGTGCTGATCCTATTTCCAGAGCAAGGCCAATGATCAAGAATCAAATCCACTTATATCCCATTGTTAGGCAGAATCCTATGCAGTTCCCTTAGGGAGCACGACAGAAGATTAGGACTACAGGTATATGCAATAAATCCCCTTTGGTATCAGTCTGTACCACACAGATTTAATCGGTAGCTGTGGCTGAGCAGCCAGACGTATCTCAAGAGGGAGATGAGCATTATTCAGGGTTTACACAATAGGGCTACAGTACTATGGGACAAGGAAACACTGACCAAAGTTTTGTATCAAAAAGTATATATATATATTTATTTTACACACTCTTAACTCAGCACACAAATCACTATCATTAAAGCAAGCTAAAACAGTCAAGAAAAGTATACACCACACTCCATTTGTGGCAATGCGGATTTATGCGGTGTATGCCTATGAAGAGGACGTCGGTGCTAATGTTGGTGGATGTGCTGGGTGTTTTTTTTTTCTGGTTCGTGTCTTCTCGTTTCCCTTTCTATCCCTTCTTTTCTCTCTCCTCCAAAAATGTTTTGGTGTCCTCAATAAAGCTTCCTCCCAGAGTTCAATGTTGATTTAAAGAACAGTTGAACTGTAATCAAGTCAAAATGAAATTCCGAATCCTTGATCAAGTGGTGTGATTGAGGTTATGTCAGTGCCTAATGTTTTATGATGAATTTCATGTTTGATGTTTCAATAAAAATATTTTGACAAAAAAAAGAAGTATACACAACTGCCTATTTAAATTGTAGACAAGTTTGAGCAAGAGTGAAAACTGAGCAAAACGGCACAGTGTAAACCAACCAGAAATTGCACTCTAACAATTTCTTCAAAGGGAGGGAAAGGTCAAGTTATACAGGGTTAGACTCAAACACATCAGCAACACTTCCCAATTGGATTGTGAACAAGTTAGGCAAGGTAGTACTTTAGCATCAGCAGTACGTGTAGGTGAAAACCGAGCAAAATGGCACTTCAACAATATATAAAGGGGAAGGAAAGGTGGTTGGTTATAAGAGTTTAGGTGCACCAACACATTTTTTTATGAAAAGCAATCTAGAGAAGGCAGTTGTAACAGATTTAGCCAGAGTCAATAGGCCTGTGCCAGAGTCACTGACACAAGGAAAAGTCCCCAGGTTCTAACGGTTCTAGTAGCTGCAGTAAAGTCTTTGTTTAACGGTTGAAAAGGAGGGTGCAGAAGGTAACAAGACAATGTTAGACGATAGGAACGGCAAGCCCAGAAGGTAAGTAAAGGATTTAAAACTCCTTTAACAGTACCCAGTGAAACGGGAGGCCTGGCGGAACAATGTACCTTAAAAGTGGAAGAGGCTCCTGCAGTGGCGGTAGTTCCTGGCAGTTCCTGCAGTTCGGGAGATCTAGCAGAGGAAGAGAGGCTCTTGTCGTGGAGGAAGGTTCGAGTTACTGCACTGCCCAGGGATGAAGCCGGCCGCGGTGATGCCAAAATGGAATATAAGTTACGCTCCTTTAAATCGCGGTCGTGATGGATGGGTGCCTGGCTATCTGGTCTCCTAGTGCTTGGCACTAGCGATTCGACCAAGGCAGGTCCTGGAAGGCGATTGTCGAAATGGTTGGCCCCACCAGCTCAAGGGAAGAAGGATCTTGCAGGTGAAGATCTTCTCTTGTCATTGGAGAAAAGTGGTGAGGATCTGCAGCAGAGCTTCACCGGTGGTTCAGTCGTTGCAGATGTCTTCGGCTTCTCTCCTCTTCGGATTTCTCAGGTCCAGTGGCGACGTCTTATCTTCCAGTCCGCAGGTCCCTGCTTTTATGCAGAAAACCCCCCATTCGTACAGCCTAGCTGTCACTCACACAGCGGGGTGGTTATCCTGGCGGGATAACTCCCCCCCCCCAGCCTATCAGGGCAGAGTGCGACTTGGGTTGCTTAGGCGACCCTGTCCAGGGTGCCTACTCCCCCTCCCACACATCCTGTATACCCCAGAATCACTGGCGCCTGAAGGAGGGCTTCTGTCCAGAAGCCCACCAAAAGGACAAATAAAGGGCCCCGACCTCGGTTTGGATTACAAAGAGCAACACGAGAAAGAAATATTATTAAAGATCTGGCAAAAAAAAAAACAGCCGGAAGTAAAGCTAATGTTAAAATGACCCGGTGGTATGTTAGAGGCCGTCATAAAAAGTGGTAGCCTCGAACAATGGGAAAATCCCAAAGGGAAATATTCAGTGTTGAATATTTATGGTAGTAACCACTGCCACTAGCAAGAAACTTTGGAGAGAGGGACTGGACAGTACCCTCTCGAAAATGAACACCAGGGAAAAACTATTAACCCATCCCAGTACCTCCATAGTAAGATGGTTTGTACTGGTTTTGTTCATAACTATTGACTAGCAAAGTCAATGGTAACTTTGCATGCCCTGGGAGACAGTAGTCAGTACCAGGGTATGGAGTCTATGTTTGGGGGTCACTACGACACCCCTGTGTCACTGCACTGAGGGTGCTGTGTAAGACACATGCCTATGGAGTGAGAAAAATCCATAGCCCATAAGCACAAAAACACACATCAAAACTATGTCTAAGAGTGGGAAAAAGAGTCTCCTCTTAGCAGGAGTAAGAAATAAACCCTTGAAATCCTTGGACTTTATAGGTAAGGGAAATTAGCCTTTTAAGAGACTTCTCCCTAACACTCGCCCCCCCCCCCACACCCCAGCCTAAGGGACAGGAGGATCTAATCCACTCCTGGATGAGTCCCTTACCTCTAGTCGGTTGAAAACATCCTAGAGAGACCATCAGCATGTTGGTGGTGACATCCTGACCTGTGCTTAATGATAAAATCAAACCCTTGGAGGCAGATGGACCATCTTAATAGTTTTGGGTTTTCTCCTTTTAATTTGCATCAACCCTCTCAAGGGTTGTTGGTCAGTCTGAATAATAAAAGTAGATCCATACAAGTATGGTCTAAACTTCTTCAGAGCCCACACATGGGCAAAACACTCTCTCTCAATGGTTGCCCACCTTGTTTCCAGTTCCTTCAGTTTCCTACTGATGTAGCAAATGGGGTGCTCCCTACCTTTCTCATCCAGTTGATTAAGGACTGCACCTATACCTGTATTGGAAGCATCCGTTCGCAAAATGAAGGGTTGGTGGCAGTCAGGAGCTCTTAGAACTGGAGCCTGACAAAGGGCTCTTTTCAGGTTTTCAAAGGCCTGATTGCACTCCCCATTCCATTTGACCTTTTTAGGGAATTTTGGAGAGGAGATCACATTCAGGGGATACGCTATGGTCCCATAGTTTTCTATGAAATTCCTGTAGTACCCAGTGAAGCCTAAAAAGGCTCTCACCTGGGTTTGAGTAGAAGAACAAGTTACTTCTTACCTTGTAACGTTCTTTCGATGGGATGTTCCTCAGACGTATTCCTTATCTTGATAGATTACTTCCAGCTTGCTGGCCTCGGACATTTTTTTCAGTAGAGGGCGCTGCGCGTCGACGTTCCTCGAGTTGGTGTCCCTCGACAGCCTCCTTATCGGCGCCAACGTCATTGTGCGTATAAAGACTCGCGCAACGTCCGTTGCTCAGTTCAGTTTTTAAGCTTAAGAGTAGCTGTGCATGAATTGGTTATTGACCTTGAAGGAGCGTAAGCTGCAATCACAAGGGAAGTTTTACTGAGGGGATGGATGGGAGGGGCGATAAGGAATATGTTGGCTGAACATCCCATCAAAAGAACGTTACAAGGTAAGAAGTAACTTGTTCTTCGAAGGGATTGTGTCCTCCGACGTATTCCTTATCTTGATAGACTCCCATAGCAGTGGTGTGTAAACAGAGGTGGGAGTAAAATTGTAATATTTCCCTTTAAGAATGAACAGAGTGTAACACAGCTTTGCCAAATTTGGTCTCCTGGCTAGAGGAGGAATCCAGATTGTAGAATTGTGTAAAGGTATGTACGGACGGACGACCACGTGGCAGCCGCACAGATGTCTTGAATCGGTACCCCTCTTTGGAGGGCCGAAGAGGCTGCGATACCCCTGGTTGAATGAGCCCTAAGGTGTTGAGGGGGCTCTTTCCCTGCCAATTTATAGCATTCTAGAATGGCTAAAATAATCCATCTTGAAATGGTTTGTTTTGCGATTGGCAATCCTAATTTGTGTCCTGCATAACCTATAAACAGTTGGTCTGCTTGCCTTATCCTGCTAGCCTGCTGATATAAAAACTCAAGGCTCGCCTTGGATGCAGCCTATGTAGCCCCTCTTCCTCTTTCCCAGGATGGGGAGGATAGAATGAAGTTAACTATCTTCTGAGTGATGTGGAATTCAGAGACTACTTTTGGGAGGAAATTAGGCTTCACTTGTAGGACAACTTTGTATTTCTGAAAAATTGTAGGAGGAGGTTTGCAAGATAGAGCTTGTAATTCGCTCACTCTTCTGGCAGATGTCAAAGCCACTATTAAGACTGTTTTAAGGGTGAGAAATCTTAATGAACAAGAATGGAGTGGTTCAAAAGGAGTACCCATCAGGAAATTTAAGACTAGATTTAAGTCCCACAAGGGAACTTGAAACGGCTTTGGGGGATAGACATTAGACTTCAGAAAGTGAATTACTAGGGGTAATATGAAATATGATGGCTCCTCCCCAGTGCGCTTGAAGATGGACAGCGCTTCGAGGTAGCCCTTGATCGTACCAACTTGAAGATCTGAATTCGCCAAATAGAGCAAAAAAGATAACACCATTGGTGTACCGCATGAAAAGGGTTCGATATTCTTTTCTCTACACCAGGTGCAAAACTTGTTCCAACGGCAGCGGTATAAAGTCTTTGTTGCTGGCCTTCTAGCCGAAAGCAATACCTCCATGACGTCATCTGGGAGGTCCCAATCCTTTTATCTCAACCTTTCAGAAACCAAGCGTGAAGGTTGAGGGTTCTGTTGTCAGGATGGAGAACCTGACCTCCCTTCTGCGAGAGAAGATCCTCCCTGTGCAGAAGACGAATTGGAGGGCAGATGGACATGCCCAGAACGTCCAGGTACCATGTTCTCCTGGCCCAGTCTGGGGCAATTAGGATCATAGTCTTCCGGAATCTTCTCAACCTCCTGATCATCTGAGGAATGACGGGGACCGGAGGAAACGAGTACAGAATTGGAAACTCCCAGTCCACTACAAATGCGTCCCCTAGAGCTCCTCTCTGGGGAAATTCCCGTGAACAAAACTGATGGCACTTCCTGTTGATACTGGTGGCGAACAGATCCACTTGAGGGTTTCCCCAAAGGGTGAAGATCTCTTGAAGGACTTACTGACCTATCTCCCACTCGTGGGAGACTGCTCTGCCTGCTCAGAGCGTCCGCTGTCAAGTTCTTCTCTCCGGCTAAGTGAACTGCCGATAGAGAGATTCCTTCTTGAATTGCCCGAAACCAGAGCTGCATCGCCTCTCTGCACAGTGGAAGTGATCCTACGCCTTCTCTTTTGTTGAGGTAGTGCATGGCCACTGTGTTGTCCGTCATTATCAGGACATTTTTATCCTGTACTGATGGTAGAAAAGCTTTCAGCGCTAGTCTGATTGCTCTTAGCGCCAACAGGTTGATATGTAGTCTGGACTCCGATGGAGACCAACGACCGCTGATGGTCAAGTCGTTGGCATGGGCTCCCCACCCCGTGAGTGAGGCATCCGTGACTACTGTTAACTCCGGCCATGGTTGCCAAAACAGTTCTCCTTTCAAAATGTTCTCCCGACAGGCCCACCACTGAAGGTCTCGAGCTACTTTGTCCGATACCTGAAGGAAATCTGTCATTCTTCCTGAGAATTGCGACCACTGGGTTCTTAATGCCCACTGGAGGGATCTCATTCTCAGGCGAGCCTCTGACACAAGGAAGATGCAGGATGCCATGAGGCCTAGTAACCTCAAAAAGCCGAAGGCTGGGAGACGTTGGGAATTTTGAAACTTGGTGACCATCTGCAGAATATCTTGAGCCCTCACCTCTGGTGACGAGGCTTTCCCCAGGGAAGTGTCCAGGACCGCTCTGATGAACTGGAGTCTCTGTGATGGTATCATCTGTGACTTCTTTAAATTGAGGGAGAAGCCCAGTTTGTGAAGGAAGTGGCAGACATAACCTAGTTGGATCTTAGCTTGTTCCGAAGATACTGCCCTGATCATCCAATCGTCTAGGTAGGGGTAGACGTGGATCCCTTCCCTCCTTAGACTTGCAGCCACTACCGACATTAGCTTGGTGAAGACCCTCGGGTGGAGGTCAGCCCAAATGGCAGAACTCGAAATTGATAGTGAGTTGCCAATTGAGAACCTCAGGTATTTCCTGTGTTTGAGATGGATTGGCACATGGAAATAAGCATCCTGAAGGTCTAGAGAAACCAGCCAGTCCTGAAGCTGGAGGGCCTGAAGGATCTGAGAGAGAGTTACCATCTTGAACTTGTCCTTCCTGAGGAATTTGTTAAATTCTCGTAAGTCCAAGATGGGTCTCAGTCCTCCGTCCTTCTTCGGTACTAGAAAGTAGGGGGAATACCAACCCTTGTTCCTCTCCGCTACAGGTATCGGTGCTATGGCACCTTTCTCTAGCAGGTCTAGAATCTCCTGTGAAAGGAGCGGGTCTGGAAACTTCAAAGAGTTGTTCCCCGGTGGATGACTCTGAGGGGTGCATAGAAAGGGCAGGCAGTAACCTTGGGAAACTGTCTCCAATGCCCAAGCATCTGACGTAATAGCCTGCCATTCCGTCAGATGTTGAGTTAACCTGCCCCCTACTGGTGTCTTGTGGGGAGAGACCTCAGAGTAGTTTAGAGACGGCTGACGCAGATGCAGAGGGCAAGGAGGCACATGCTGCTGTTGCGGCTTTTGTACTTTTAACCCGTCCAGCGCGGATCAATCGTTTTTGACCCCTTTGAGCCGGCTGTCCTCTGCCTTTTCCGAATGCGGAATAAAAGCGAAAGAGCCTACACCCCTCCAACAGGTTCCTGAGGGGCGATACAGAGTTTGACGGATTGCAGCTCCAAGAGATTTCGCTGCAGCCTTGGATGTTTGCAACTTTTCTAGGCTGTCATCAGCCTTCTTACCAAACAAAGAAGTGCCGTCAAAGGGCATATTCAAAAGTCTGGCCTGTACATCTGGAGCAAAACCAGACTTTCGCAACCACGCAAATCTGCGGATTGTAGTACTTGCCGCCATGGCCCTGCTGATACTGTCAGCAGAATCAATGCCAGTTTGAAGGGACTCACACATTGCGTCTTTACCATCTTTAATAATGTTCAGAAATGCTTCCCTTTCCTCTCCTTCCGGGAGACAGTCAGCCGCAGATGAAACACACTCCCAAAGTGTATGGCTGAATCTTGCGAGCGTGCAAGTAGCATTAATGGATTTTAGCGCCATGCTACATGCCGAGAAGACCTTTTTTGACATAGTGTCAAACCTTTTATGATCCTTGTCTTCTGGAATAATAGGGTATGCAGATCTACTGTTGGATGAAGTTGCTGCTTGTACAACTAAACTCTCTGGAGTTGGATGTTTGCTCAAATATTCAGGGTCAGAAGCAGATACCCATCGTTTTTTAACTGGCGGGATACCCTCAGGAGTTTCCCAGTTGACAGATATTTTTCTCTACAATGCAGCATGAAAGGGAACCACAGGATCTTCCTGTGGGCCTTTAAGTAAAATGTCTGTGAGATCATCCTGTTGAAAAGAAGGTGAAGGTGTAGACCACCCCATGAAGTCTATTGTTCTGGCCATTAAGACCTTATAAGGGGTCTCAGCATGTTCCCCTGGGTCTGCTTTAGCAAATTCTACTTCTGGAGAAGCATCTAAACCACTTGCCTCATGCAAAGAGTCTTGAAGGTCCTTCAATCTGTTCTCTTCAGAGATATATTCCTCTGGTATAGGTGTAGTGGTCCTCTGTAACCCAAAGAGTCTTTCATGGTCAGAATCCTCCCCTTCCTCATATATAGAGGACAAAGCTCTGAAATAATCTGACCGTGGATATGGTTTAAAACCCATTTCTAGAGCAGAAGGGGCCAAGCTTGTAGTCACCGGTTGAGAAAACGTTGAAGTTGTCGACGCGGAAGTCAAAGGCTTCGATTAAAACGAAAAAGGCGTCGAAAAAGTATGAAGAGGCCTCGAAGAACTCGAGAGGATCGGAATCCTACTCGGAGTCGGTTATCAACGACATCCTCGAGGTCATGGTTGAAGCCCTCGGTACATCTACTGACTGAGATGTAGTAACAGCAGTAGGTCTTTCCTTTATCAGTGTCGACAGCGGCGTCGATTCGACCGATTTGTGTGTCGGTTGGCCCTTCGAGAAAGGCGTCGATGACGCAGATTTATGAGTCGAAGGAACCTTCGACGACGGCTTCGATGACGCGGTCTTACTGCCTTTGCTCGAAGGTTCATGACTCTCTCGGGCAGTTTCTTTCGCCGGGTGCAACGACTCGCAGCGTTTCGATTTTTCGGGTCTTTCACCCAGGGTATCACCTTTAGCCGTCTCTGAGAGGGTCGAGGCCTTTTTTCTCGAAGACGCTAAGCATTTTTTTATGGAATTCTTCCCACTTAGCTGGAAAGCTGTGTTTCGTGGGGCAGGTGACCCTTTCTGGGGAAGTGGAAGAAGACAAAGAAGAGGGAGATCTACGACGCCTCTTTTTCGAGTGTTTAGATCTCGAAGACTGATGAGAACCGCTTCGAGACCTTGAACGGGAATTTCTCCTGTGACAGCGAGGAGACGAATGTCTCGACTCTGCCGAGGAAACTTTCACAGAAGTTGAAGTTTTAAGAGTCTTACCTCTTTCTAGCTTCCCCTTACGCTCCTTCAAGGCTTTCGCCGTCATGGACATACAGTCCTTGCATTCCGAACAGTGATGCTCCGATACCAGGCACCAAAAACAGATCCTGTGAGGATCCGTCAACAACATTTTCTTCCCACAATCTCGACACTTTTTGAAGCCGGACCGTGGGGTTGACGGTTCGGAAGAAGAAGCCATCGAATGAAGAAGATATCTTCGAGGAATAATAAGAAATACTTGAAGAAAGAACTGAGCAGCACGATTCCGAGGCCCATGAAGCGTGGAAAAATGGAACTGAGCAACGGACGCTGCGCGAGTCTATTTATAGGCACGATGACGTCAGCACCAATACAGTGGCTGTCGAGGGACACCAACTCGAGGGACGTCGACGCACACCGCCCTCTACTGAAAAAGTTTTCCAAGGCCAGCAAGCTGGAAGTAATCTATCAAGATAAGGAATACGTTTGAGGACACAATCCCTTCGAAGGTGTTGTTTAATTTTGCTGGGCAATGGCCTTATTTCACCACCTCCTACCTCATGACCAAGGTAGACCACTTTACTCTGACCAATTTGACATTTGATTGCCTTTATGGTCAGCTGGGCCTGTTCAAGAGCCTGGAATACATATCCTAGGTGGTCAACATGTTCTTTCCAAGTAGGGCTGAACACTGCAATGTCATCCAAGTATGCCATGCAGAAGTTCTCCATCCCATTCAGAACCTGATTAACCATCCTTTGGAATGTAGCAGGTGCATTCTTTAATCCAAAAGGCATAACCTTAAATTGGTATAAGCCAGCTGGGGTGGAGGGAGAATGCAGTTTTCTCCTTGGCATGGTCTGTCAAGGCTATTTGCCATAGCCTGACGTGAGATCAAATGTGCTGAGGTACTTGGCTGAACCAAGTCTGTCCACCAGCTCATCTGTTCTTGGCAAAGGATGGGCATCAGTCTTTGTGACTGCATTTAGAGCTCTACAGGCCACACAGAATCTCAACTCCTTGGATCCTGTCTTTGGTACTAACACAACTGGGCTAGACCATGGACTAGTAGAGAGTTCTATTACCCCGAGATCAAGCATCTTGTTGACCTCTCCTTTGATGTGGGTTTTTACATTCTGACATTCTGTAACCACTGATTTTGACAGGTAAACTGTCACCAGTGTTGAGATCATGCTGGCCCCAAGGGGTCAAGCCTCGTGAAAGTAAAAACAGGGGGGCAAATTGATTCAACAAAACTTTGCACTCCTCCTGTTGTCCAGAAGTCAAATTATAAGATAGATTAACTCCTATTTTCTCATCTAAAGGTTTGCCTCTGAGGAGGTCAGGCAGACGTTCACTCTCCTCCTCCTCTTGAGCTGAAACTAGAAGCAAAGCTCCCACTTCTGGTCTCGAGACATAAGCCTTCAAACGGTTGGTGTGAAAGATTCTGGGAGCCTCCTTAGGATTGCCTAAGACCACCAGATAGTTCACCTCTCCAAGTATTCCCACAATCTTGAAGGGTCCTACCCACTTGTCCTGCAAGGCCCTCTGCCTTGTTGGCACCATAACAAGAACTAGCTGGTCTTGAGCGAACTCAACCATGTTGGCCTTCTGGTTATGCCAATGCTTAACCAGAGCCTGACCTGCTTTCAAGTTGTCACTTGCTTCAGCCATCATGTGTGACATTCTCCTCCGGAGCCCTATCACATAGTCAGTGACTCCGACAGGCTTGCGGGAAGGAGAACTCTCCAACCCCTCCTTAATCAGGGCCAATGGACCTCTGACTGGATGGCCATAGAGAAGTTCAAAGGGACTGTAACCCACTCCCTCCTGAGGGACTTCTCTATATGCAAAGAGAAGGCATGGCAGTAGAACATCCCACTTTCTTTTAATGGGGTCCTCTAAAGCTCCTATCATGCTCTTCATGGTTCTGTTGAACCTTTCTACCAACCCATTTATCTGAGGGTGGTATGCGGTAGAGAACTTGTAGGTAACTCCACCAATTTCCCACATGGCCTTCATGTAGTGGGACATAAAATGTGACTCCCTGTCGGATATTACCTTCTTAGGAAACCCAACCGTGGTAAAAATACCAAGGAGGGCCTTACCCACAGCCTGGGCTGTAATAGTCCTCATAGAAATCGCTTCAGGGTACCTAGTAGCATGGTCTACTACAACAAGTATAAACCTGTTGCCTGAAGAGGTTGGAGGGTCAAGAGGACCAACAATGTCAATTCCCACCCTCTCAAATGGTACTCCCACCACAGGGAGAGGCACTAAAAGGTGCCACTTTCTTGGAGCCACTCTTACCAGAAGTTTGGCAAGCGTGGCAACTCTTGCAATACTTATCTACCTCAGCCCCTATTAAGGCCAATAAAAGTAGAGAGAGAGCGCCTTTCCTTGGTCTTCTTGAAACGCAAGTGACCAGCCAAAGGTATCTCATGGGCTAGTTGCAAGAATTGGAGTCTGTTCTCTTGGGGCACTACAAGTCTTTTGTATTCTCCAGGGGTTGACTCAGTCTGTACACTGTAGAAGAGGCCATCTTCCCAGTGCAATCTATACTTCCCAGGCTCTTGACCTTGAAGCTGAGAAGCTGCCTGGGTGTGAAGACCTTCCAGAGTTGGACATTCTCTTTGCCCAATACTGAGGTCTGCCCTGTTGGGCCCACCTTCTGCCAGTAAAGACTGCAGCTCAGGATGGTTCACAGGGTCCAGATCGCCAATATGATCTTGGCCTTCTACTAGATCTGAATCCTCAGGCTCTAGTTCAACCACACAGGGTTGTCCCTTACTCTCAGCCGGAGGAGGAGTCACAGGTGTGACTTTGGACAACCTAGGGGATATCCTGGTTGGAAGCACAGGAGTGCTTCCTGCTGGTTTCTTCTTAGGAGTCTTGGGTTTCCCCTTTGGTTCTGGTTGCTCAAAAACAGCAGTTAGTAACTCGAGTGGAGTAGGAGTGATTTCTTTTTCTATCATCTCCTCGGAAGAGCCCCCCAAGGTCCTCTCCCTTGCAGGTCTGGTGAGCTCCTGCAGTCTTTTGCTGTGAGGTCTGGGAGGACTTGACACTACTCCAAGATCGTTTAGGTCATTTCCCAGCAGAACCCTTCCAGGTACTTCAGATTGCACACTAACGGGTATCCTGACAGTCATGTCATTGCACTGGATAAGAGCTGGTAACTGGGGAAGCATCTACACAGGCCCTCCAGCTAACTTGGCGAGGCGCTTGGGTGCCTTAGCAACATCCTCCACCTTGAAAAAAGATTCGTCCACCACAGTTATGCTGGCTACAGTGTCTCTAATGGCAGGGGTCTCCTGACCATTCACTAGGACACTGTCCTTATAATACTCTTGAGTATTATTTGGGATAGAATTATAGACATCTAAATTATGTTGTTCCCACAACTCCAAGGGCACTAAAGAAACACTAGCTGAGACTCTGATGGGGTCTTCAGCTAGTAGTTGAAAGTTTCCACTGGCCATTTGTATTTCCTCTTCAGGAGCGAAGGCTAAGGAGACGGTGTGGATCCCTGAAGGTTTACCCTTACATCTGGGATCCCCTTTCACATGGTCAGTTGAACCACAAACATAACATATCCCAAATGTCTTTATGAATGGTGGCTTGTTCTGACCTCCTTCTAGTCTGGGACCACAAGGTACACTAGCCTAATTCAGTTTCCCTTGTGGTTTACCTTTAGAGTTTTGTTTGTGGCCCTCTTTGGAATTGGAATTCTCTTTGTTGTCTTTCTTAGGCTGCTTTCCCTCATCCTTTTTCTGAGTGACCCCAGAATCCCTGTGAGTAGCTCTGTTGGCAACCCACAAGTCAGCAGCCTTAGCTAGTTTCTTGGAATCTATTTCCTTTGAATCAGCCAAGTGCTGTCTGAGCTCAGGAGAGCAGGCATCATAGATAGACTCCAACATGACAAGATTTTTCATTCCTTCACAAGTGTTCACTGTGTAACCCTTAATACATCCCTCTAAGTTTTCCAAACTCTCACTCGCCAAGGTAGCCAAAGGGGTACCATCTTGCTTTTTGAGGGTCCTAAAACTCTTAAGGTACTGGGAAGGGGTCTTTCCAAATCTAGCTATCAACGCTAGTTTCACACATTCATAGTCCATCCCATCCACCTCCCCCAACTCCATTACCACATCAGATGAACCAGGGGGGAGCCTGGAGAATAACCAGGGAAGCAACTGATTCCCTGTGATTTCCTGGAGCCCATGATTGTACTCAAACGTAGCTAACCAATCTAACACATCCAACTTAGGTTCATAAAGCCATAAGGAACTTCTCCAGGGCAGCCCTCTGCCCGGGCAGCCCCTGCAGCCAAAGACCCGAGGCAAAGGACGACTCCTACAGAGACGGCTCCAGGTCGCATCTGCAGGTATCCGCAGGAGGAGCAAGAAGCCAACAGTAAGTAAGTGTGGCAAGGGCGGGGACTGAAGCAATTACTTCACGTCATACTACCCTACCACTCAACACCGGACTCTAAACTGTTGTAAACTCTTCCATCTGTGGTTTAAATTTGCACTCAAAAAATCTGTAAGATATGTGTGGTCTAGTTTGCATTTAGAAAGTCCTCCTAACAGCATATCTATGGTCTTGTTTGCATTTAGTAAACCCTCCTAATAGCATATCTGTGGTCTAGTTTGCACTTAGTAAGTCCCCCTAATAGCATATCTGTGTTATAAATGAATTTAGAAAGTCCTCCTAAGAGCATATCTGTGGTATAATTGTATTTAGAAAGTCCTCCTAATAGCATATCTGTGTTATAATTGCATTTAGAAAGTCCTCCTAAGAGCATATCTATGGTATAATTGCATTTAGAAAGTCCTTCTAACAGCATATATGTGATGTAGTTTGCATTTAGAAAGTCCGCCTAACAACATATCTGTGGTATAAATGCATTTAGAAAGTCCTTCTAACAGCATATCTGTGATGTAGTTTGCATTTAGAAAGTCCGCCTAACAACATATCTGTGGTATAAATGCATTTAGAAAGTCCTTCTAACAGCATATCTGTGGTGTAGTTTGCATTTAGAAAGTCCTCCTAAGAGCATATCTAAGGTATAATTGCATTTAGAAAGTCCTCCTAATAACACATCTGTGATCTAGTTTGCATTTAGAAAGTCCTCCTAACAGCATATCTATGGTAGAATTGCATTTACAATATCCTCCTAACAGCATATCTGTGGTATAATTCCATTTAGAAAGTCTTCCTAACAGCATATTTGTGGTATAATTGCATGTACAAAGTCCTCCTAATAGCATATCTGTGGTATAATTGCATTTAGAAAGTCCTCCTAATAGCATGTCTGTGGTATAGTTTGCATTTGGAAAGTCCTCCTAACAGCATATCTGTGGTCTAGTTTGCATTTAGAAAGTGTGACGAATAGCATATCGATGATCTAATTGTATTTAGATAGTGTGCCGAACAGCATATCCGTTGGTAAAATATAATTTAGAAAGAGACAAAATTGCATTTCGAAAGTCTTCCAATTGCATACCTGTAGCATAACTGCATCTAGAAAGTTGCTGTAGAAATTCTGCCCAATACCATACCTGTAGCTTAATCGCACTTAGAAAGCTGCATTTAAAAAGTCTATTCAATAGCATAACCGTGGCATAATTGCAATTGGAAGGTCCATCTAATAACATCCACAGTGCTGCTACATTTGTAAGTGTGCCAAAAGGCATATCACTTGGTGAAATATCATTTAAAAATAGTCCCTAATAGAGTTCTCTATGGTGTAAATGTAAAAAAGAGGCGGTGAGGTGCTCACTCCAATTCCTGGTCAATATACTACCTGAAGAAAGAAAAAATATATAACTAGGTTAAATCCCAAAAGTGTCCAATTCACTGGGTTAGATCCCAATTGTTGCCAAAATTGTCACAGGGTTCGATCCCTTCTGCTGCATTTGTGCTGCTGTTCTCCTCCTCCTAGCGCTTTCATGTCCCCAACACTCTTCAGGGAGGCTGTGTTGCCTTGCTTTTCAGGTGAATCTAATTAAATTGCTAATGCTAAGGATTATGGGAGCTGTAGTGAAAAAATGTGTGTTCAGCTCAGGTGACCAAGGAAAGACTCCCCTCCAGGAGCACACATCTTACCCTTAGCAGGGGGAGGGGGGAAAACCATGGTCACCTGAACTGAACAACATTTTTTCACTACAGCTCCCATAATCCTTAGAGACTGCATTAGCAATTTAATTGGATTCACCTGAAAAGCAAGGCAACACAGCCTCCCTGAAGAGTGTTGGGACACGAAAGCGCTAGGAGGAGAACAGTAACAGTAGCACAAATGCAGCAGAAGGGATCCAACCCTTTGAACATTTTGGCAACAATTGGGATCTAACCCTGTGAATTGGACACTTTTGGGATTTAACCCAGTTATATATTTTTTCTTTCTTCAGGTAGTATACTGGCCAGAAATTGGAGTGCGCGCTTCACCCACCCTTTTTTACATGGTGTAAATGTAGTTGACAGTGTGACGAATAAAATATCTGTGGTATAACTGCATTTGAAACATACCCAACAACTTATCTATAGTCCAATCAATTCAGCTGGAAAAGTGCGCATATAGCATATCTGTTGTCCAGCTCGAATTTCACAAACCCACCTAACAACAAATCTGTGTAGTAATTGCATTTGAAAATGTACCTAACTGCTTATCTGTGGCTAATTACAATTTGAGGGGCTGCACAATAGAATATTCTACTGTCTAGCTACATTTGAAAATTCTGCCTACAAACATTCCACTGCCTAGTTTACACTTAGAACAATAATACTCAGAATAAGTGAATAATAGCACCATGTTTAGTTGAACCTAGAAACTGTGAATAACCTCCCCCGGTGAGTTATATGAACTTAAAAAGCACAAATAATCGCTAGGTACAGCAACTATAAAAGTTAATCATAAAAGTATAAACAATTAACATCAAGTGATATAGCTAAAGTGGGATGGTGTAAACGAAGTCATCCAACCCCATATATATCACAGTTCGAAACCATGAGTGCACCCAATCGACCAAGCACTACCAAAAATGATCCCAGTCCGCCTCCCCCGCCAGCCCTGCCACCTGCCCCCCCTTCCCCAAATCGACCTACCCTCCACCACATCCCCTACCATTCCCCTTTCCAAACACCAAGCCAGAGGGGCACGAAGGCGTGCCAACCACCCTAAGACCGTTGCTTCTCCCATCCCCTCCACCCAACCCGCCCATCAGCCTACCATGATCACACCCACTCCCCTCACTACCCTCCTAAGCACACCCGACCCAACAACCTTTCTCCCCCAACTTCCCTCATCAACTCCCACCATCATTCCCCGGCGATCACGCTCCTTCCCCTCCCTAAAAACTGCACGCCTCGCCCTAGCAAGAACAGAAGCCTCGTCCCTCTCCCCATCCTACCACCCTACCCTCTCTCACACACCAATCGCAACAAAGACACTGAAGAGAAAATTTACCTGGTCCCCCTCAATCTCTCAGTATTCATCGCCTCTCCTATCTCGACCCTCCTCCTCTTCCCCCCAATCACCATCCTCCCCCCATGCCTCACCCTGCCTGAAGCCCCTCTCCCTCGACTTCTCACTGACCACAACCAAAGCTCCCTACCCCCCACACACGTCCTTCAAATCCCCCGTGCCAAACCCAATCATCCCAACACACGCGCCCATCCACTCCCCTCCGAAACCCACCAACTCTTCTGCTCGCCCTCTCTTCCTATCGACCATCGACAACCCCACCCCCGTCGCACTCCAGTCTCCACCCTCTCACCCCCCTATCCCCCTCATCTCTACCACTCCGACATCACCCTCCTCTACTGAAGTGAATTGCATCCCATTTAATGCCCGATCCGTAGCAAGAAACAGACAGCATCTTTGACCTCCTCGCCTCTGACAAACCAGACCTGGTCTTCATCACCCAAACCTGGTTCTCTGACGGCTTCGCCCCTATCGCCAACGAAGCCTCCAAACTACTCCCTCATCCCACTGAACCGTCCCTCCAGAGGAGGGGGAATAGCATTCGCCTTCAAGTCTCACTTCCACGCCTCAATCATCGACAACCAACCATCCATTCCTTCCTGCGAATCTCTCCTCGTTAAACTATCCCTTTCCCCGTCCTCCTCACACAGCAGCTTCCTAATAATCTACAGACCACCTGGCTACGATAGACAATTCTCAAACAACTTCTGCGATTCTATTGCCACCCTCCAACTAAACCACCCCAACCTCACCCTTCATGGCTCGACATTCCCACCAACCCTATGACACTCTCTGGTTGAAGGCCTAGACGCAATTAACCTACAGCCCCACATAAACGGCCCGACTCACTATAAAGGACACACACTTGACACCATCTTCAGCTCCCACAACCTGATACATCTAAACCCCCCCCCTTCCACCCCCATCATCTGGTCCGATCACTTCACGGTTTCTTTCGCCATTCACTCACCCAACCCGCTCCCATTACCAGAACCTGAACCTCCAAATCTACGCAATTGCTGGAAGAAACTAATAATCCTTCCCGACCTAGCCGACGCACTCCTCCAGTCTCCCCCTCTAGCCTACTCAATGAACTAACCCCGGACACCTTTGACCCATGGCTCAACTCCTCACTAATGCGGCTCACACCCTCTTGCAAACCATCATCCCGCCGTGGCCTTTTCCCTAGATGGTTCACACCTGAATTTAAGACCTCTAAACAACTATATAAATCCCTAGAACGCAAATGGCGGAGAGACAAAACTCGCCTGAGCAGATCCTCCTTGGCCCGGCACCTTTGTCAGTACAAGGCCGAAATCCGGAAAGCAAAAAAAGCGCACTACAACTCCCGAATTCTAAACTGTAAAAACCCCAGCAAAGAACTCCACAAACTCATCACCGAATTCACCAAACCATCATGCACCACCACCCTCCCGACCCCCTCACAATCGCTGTGCGACTCACTCTCTCTCCACTTTTACACCACAGCTCTCGAAAGAACAAACGCTCTAACCAACAAGTTAGCTCTCTTACACCCACCAGGCAATCCACCTTCCATACCGGCCACTACCCAACCAACGTTAGACTCCTTCAGCCCAATATCAGCCGACCAATTTCTCAAACTTCTCTCTGCCCGCAAACCATCCGGCTCTCCACTCGACACTTGCCAAGCCACAACCCTCAAAGAAATTTTCGCATCTCCCTGCACAGGAGAACACGCAAGATCCATCATAAATGACTCCCTTACCTCAGGAATTTTTCCTGACTCATTCAAAACGGTTCGTGTCAAAGCACTTATAAAATAAAACCTTCCCTCGACCCTCTCGAGCCCAAAAACTACCGCCCCATGTCAAACACCAGTTTCCTTGCCAAACTCGTTGACCGAACTGACTCCCCCCAACTAAATTCCTTTGTCGAAGACAACAATCACCTAGACCCCGCTCAATCAGGCTTCAGAGCGCGACACGGAACAGAAACCACCTCAAATTGGGATGACCTCAAAAACACGGCAGATTCTGCAGGATGCGCCGCATTAATCCTTCTTGACCTATCCGCTGCCTTCGACACAATCAACCACTCAATCCTCCTAGACCGCCTCCACTCCCTAGGAATTCCTGGAACCGCTCTCAAATGGATAGCATCCTTCCTCAATAATAGGAACCAAATAAACCTACTCTCCACCTTTTTCTCCCAAGCCCGACCAGTCGACACTGGAGTGCCACAAGGAGCATGCCTATCAGCCCTCCTGTTTAAACTCTACATGGCCACCCTCCCACGAGTAATTCGATCACACAATATCCTGTGCTACAACTACACCAATGACACTCAACTAATTCTAAAACTCCTGAACTCAAATCCCAACTGCCGACCTGACCTCGATTCCTGCCTCCTCGACATAGATCTCTGAATGACCACAAACCACCTCCTGCTAAACCCCTCCAAAACCGAAATCATGGTATGTGGCAACACTGTACTTCTTCCACACCCACTACCCTAGCCATCTGCCATGGGCAACTCACCGACACCCTTCAACTCAGTAAAAAACCTAGGATGCACCCTAGACTCTGAACTAACCCTCTTGCGCCAAGTCAACAACGTCTCAAAGTCATGCCACTACCACCTTAACACTCTTAGGCGCATTTTTCCATACCTCTCCTTTCCCAACAGACTCTCTGCAGTCCAATCAATTGTAATATCAAGACTGGACTATGCTAACCCCCTCTACCTCGGAGACAACGCATACCAACTGACTAAACTACAAAGAGTACAAAACGCTGCAGCCAAACTATTACTAGTGTTTGGCCCTAGAGACCACATCTCGCCAGCCCTCAAAACACTGCACTGGCTTCCGGTTGCCCGAAGGGTGGCCTTCAGAACCTTATGCATTTCGCACCAAGCACTGCATAAAACCGGACCTCAATATCTTCAAGACAAACTAAAACCCTATCTCCCTGCTCGTACACTAAGATCAAGCTCTGCTGGCCTCCTGGTCATACCAAAAAAAAACCTCAGTCAGGTTAGGTGGATCATCATTCTCAGCCTTAGCCCCAAAGTTGTGGAACGCACTCCCACCTCACATCCGACTCAGCGAAGACCTCACATCCAAAATGCTAGATCATAAATAGCAATCCAGCATCATGATCCGAGCGAGAAATCGAAAACTAATAACCTCTAAGGTAAGCTAAAAAGGACAAACAAAAAAGAACGAGTAAAAAGGATCAAAGCTGTGAAGTGGATAAAAAGAATAAGTTGTGTGAGAGCAGTGAAGTGGCTGAAATTAATGAAATGGATGAAATAATTGTCATTGACAAGATGATCAAAGTGAACGAGAAGAATAGTGGATAACTACAATTCAACTAGCCCAAAGTACTAAATCATTAATAACAATAACATAAATAACAATCCAACATCAAGATCCAAGCAAGAAATCAAAAACTAATAACCGCTAACATAACCTAAAAATGACTAACAGAATAGAAGGAATAAAGTGGATCAATGCAGTGAAGTGGATAAAAAGAATAAATTGTATGAAAGCAGTAAAGGGGTTGAAATTAATAAAATGGATGAAATAAATGCAATGGAAAAAAGGAACAAAATGGACGAGACGAACAAAGTGGAAAGGAAGGAAAAGATGAATACAGGATACGGATGAGTGCACGGAACAACTAGATGGCATGAAATATAAGAGTACATGCTATAAATGAAACAATTAGAATAGACGATTCGAGTACATGAGACGAATGTTATGTAATGGGACAGATGGAGAATACGTAACGGATGGAGTGTGTGCGACAAGTGACATGGAAGAACCGAAAATGCAGGAAGAATGGGATGAGTGCGTGGAGCAGATGAGAGCGTGGAGCAGATGAGAGCGTGGTGTGGATATAGGATGTGGAGTGGATGATAACGTGGAGCGGATGTAGGATGTTAAGCAGATCTTGGGTGTGGTGGTGTTGAGCAGATGTAGGATGTTGAGCAGATTTAGGGAGTTGAGCGGATGTAGGGTATGTTTCCACACTATAAAAGAAGGGTGTGGAGCAGATTTAGGATGTTGAGCGGATGTAGGGTGTAGTGGTGTTGAGCAGATGTAGGGTGTTGTGGTGTTGAGCAGATGTAGGGTGCTGAACAGGTGTAGGGTGTGGAGCGGAGCGGGTGTAGAGTGTGGAGCGGGCGTCGAGTGTGGAGCGGGCGTCGAGTGTGGAGCGGGCGTCGAGTGTGGAGCGAACAGGAAATATATGTGGGGGAAGCGGTAGGAAGAAATGGATGAAGTGGGTGGAAGGAATGTGTGATTTACCAGGAAGGAACAGATGATGTATGTGGACAGAACGGATGTAGAGTGTGGAGCAGGTATAGATTATGGAGAGAACGGTGATGCATATGGGTGAAGTAGGAGGAAGGAACGGGTGAAGTGGGTGGAAGGAATGGGTGAAGGGGATGGAAGGAACGGGTGAAGTACGTGGACGGAACAGGTTAAGTATGTAGACAGAACGGGTGAAGTATGTAGACAGAACGGGTGAAGTATGTAGACAGAACGGGTGAAGTATGTAGACAGAACGGGTGAAGTATGTAGATAGAACGGGTGAAGTATGTAGACAGAACGGGTGAAGTATGTAGACAGAACGGGTGAAGTATGTAGACAGAACGGGTGAAGTATGTAGACAGAACGGGTGAAGTTTGTGGAAGGAACGGGTCAATTATGCAGATGCAACCGATGTAGAATGTCGAGCAAGTGTAGAGTGTAGAGCAAACGGGTGAAGCGGGTGGAAGGAACGGATGTAGTGGATGGAAGGAACGGGTGTAGTAGGTGGAAGGAACGGGTGAAGTCGGTGGTAGGAACGGGTGATGTATGTGGACAGAACGGGTGATGTATATGGACGGAGCGAGTGAAGTGGGTGGACAGAGCGGGTCAAAGAACTTGAACAGAATCAGTGAAGTATGTGGTTGGAACGGATGAAGTGGAGGGATCAAGGAATTAGGTGGTTAGAACGGATGAAGTAGGGTTTGGAACGGGTGAAATATGTTAGTGGAACAGATGAACTAGGTGGAACAGGCGAAGTAGGTGGAACGGGCAAAGTATGTGGATGGAAAGGATGATGCATGTTAATGGATCGGGCGAAATCGGTGGACGGAATCGGAGAAAGTGGGCCAATGGAACAGGTGAAGTATGTAGCAGCAATGAGAGAAGTAGGTAGATGGAACGGAGAAAGTGGGTGTATGCAATGGGTGAAGTATATGGATGGAACAGGTGAAGTATGTGGATTGAACGGATGAAATATGTAGATGGATGGAAAAGATGAAGTATGTGGAAGAATGGAGAAAATGGGAGAATGGAACATGTGACGTACGTGGAAGGAATGGGTGAAGTACGTGGAAGGAAAGGGCAAATCATGTGGAAGGAACGGGCGAAGCATGTGGCTGGAACGGGCGAAGCATGTGGCTGGAACGGGCGAAGCATGTGGCTGGAACGGGCGAAGCATGTGGCTGGAACGGGCGAAGCATGTGGCTGGAACAAGTGAAGCATGTGGATGGGACGGACAAAGTATGGGGATGGAGCGGGTGAAGTATGTGGGTGGAACGGGTGAACTGGGTGGAACGAAAGAAGTGTGGACGAAACGGGTGAAGTGGGTAGAACGGATGAAGTAGGTAGATGAAAGGATGAAATATATGGATGGAACGGGTGATGTGGTTAGAACAGGTGAAGTGAGAGGAACCGGTGAAGTGAGTGTAATCGATGACGTAGGTGTAACCGGTGGTGTGGGTTGAACATGTGAAGTGGGTGGAACGGATGAAGTGTGTAGATGAAACGGGTGAAGTGGATGAAACGGGTAAGTAGGTAGACGAACGGATATTGTATATGGATGAACGAATAATGTATGCGGATGATCTGATGACGTAGATAAATGGAACGGGTGAAACGGGGTGTATGGAACAGGTCAAGTATGTGGATGGATGATGCATGGAGAACGGATCACGTGGATAGAACGAATTAAATGAAATGACCGAATGATGAAGGGATAACATGCATAGATAGGACGAAGTGCATTATTCAGAAGGAACACATAGAACTGATCGAACTAATAGTGGGCATAGAACTGAGCGTGTACATGCAACGAATGGAATGCACGGAACAAATAAGAGTGCATGGAATTGACACTGTACAAAAAAATAACGAGCGCGTGAACCATCGAAATGCATAAAACGATCGAAGTGCATGTAACGATCAAAGTGCATAGAATGGATGGAGCACATTGAATGATTGGAATGCATAAAATGGTTGGAGTGCATAAAACGAAGTATATAAAACGGTTTGGAGTGCATGGAACTATTGGAGTGCTCGATCTCAAGCACCTAAGGTAAATTACCATATCACATCTCCACGCTTACTCTCTTCTTTACACGACCACTCAACTAGAACACAGCGATACTATGACACCATTCGGTATAGCTGTTCTCATACCATCACTTGCCTCATACTCCCCATCATCCTAACTAAACACAGCTGGTTACACCTCCCCAAGCCAGGCGTTCTCCTCAGGCCTAACACAGCCAGAATCGGTCTGAATAACAACCTGCCAGAACGAACTCATACTCCTGATCCCTCAACCACCACACCTACCGCTAAGAAGCAGCTATCACATGAATGCCACTCCAGCTGCACACATATCTGGTGCTCACACGCACCTTATGAATATCTCTTCTCTCTCTATTGACTTGAACTTCGGTTCCCGAGGGCGTTCAACCTACCAGCGCCTTGAGATCATACCAATGGTAAATAAATGGTACATAAATGCAATGTAACATAACATACCCACAATCTCTTTAGACATCTGGGGTCTCTCTGGACTGGAAGATCTAGAGGATCCGGGGAGAGAAGAATTTTTCACAGACAATTTCTTCATCTCAAACTCATAATTGAGCTCCATTTCTCTGAGCCTTAGTTCTTGGTGCTTCTGTTCAGATTGGGTACCAATTCTTTTGAATTCAACTTCAAGCCTCATTTTTTCTAGTGAGATAAACTCAGGACTTAATGTGGGACCTGACAAAGGCCCAGTAGACAAGGCTTGAGGCCTTTGAGCAGGTAGAGGCCCAGTGAGGGCTACATTAACAGCCTCCTCTTCCTCATCTGTCTTAACAATAACATCCTCAATATCATCATCCTCAATATTTGCTACAGTTGCTGGAGGAGTGGGCACTACAGTCCCACTCTCCAGACTTTGTTTTTCCAACAATCTTTCAATCAACACTGATTTCTTGCCTTTGACAGGAAGACTTTTCTGTCTGCACAGATCCCTTAAATAATCAGCAGTATTTACAAGGAGGGTCTCCTGGCTATAGCTTTCGATATTTGACTTTCGTTTTAAAATAAACTTTTAGTGATTGTTACGACTTGTGGTTAGTTGAACCAAGATACTAGCAGCACTCTAAAATGTAAACTCAATACTTTATCCCACCGTTGTACACCAGTGTTAGGCAGAATCCTATGCAGTTCCCTTAGGGAGCGCTACAAAAGATTAGGACTACAGGTATATGCAATAAATCCCCTTTGGTATCAGTCTGTACCACACAGATTTAGTTGGTAGCTGTGGCTGAGCAGCCAGACGTATCTCAAGAGGGAGATGAGCAGTATTCAGGGTTTACACAATAGGGCTACAGTATTATGGGACAAGGAAATACTGACCAAAGCTTTTTAGCGAAAAGAATATATATATTTATTTTACACTCTCTTAACTCAACACAAATCACTATCATTAGAGCAAGTTAAAACAGTCAAGAAAAGTATACACAACTCCCTATTTAAATTGTAGACATGTTTGAGCAAGAGTGAAAACTGAGCAAAATGGCACAGTGTAAAGCAAGCAGAAATGGCACTCTAACAATTTCTTCAGAGTGAGGGAAAGGTCAAGTTATACAGGGTTAGACTCCTAAAAACACCAGCAACACTTGCCAATTGGATTGTGAACAAGTTAGGCAAGGTAGTACTTTAGCACCAGCAGTACTTAGGTGAAAACCGAGCAAAATGACACTTCAACAAAATATAAAGGGGAAGGAAAGGTGGTTATAAGAGTTTAGGTGCACCAACACATTTCTTGATGAAAAGCAATCTAGAGAAGGCAGTTGTAGCAGATTTAGACAGAGCCAATAGGCCTGTGCCAGAGTCAGTGACACGAGGAAAAGTGCCCAGGTTCAAACGGTTCTAGTAGCTGCAGTAAAGTCTTTGTTTAACGGTTGAAAAGGAGGGTGCTGAAGTTAACAAGACAATGACAAGAGGGACGGCCAGCCCAGAAGGTAAGTAAAGGATTTAAAACTCCTTTAACAGTACCCAGCGAAACGGGAGGCCTGGCAGAACAATGTACCTTAAAAGTTGAAGATGCTCCTGCAGTGGCGGTAATTCCTGGCAGTTCCTGCAGTTCAGGAGATCCAGCAGAGGAAGAGAGGCTCTTGTCGTGGAGGAAGGATTGAGTTACTGCACTGCCCAGGGATGAAGCCGGCCGCGGTGATGCCAAAACGGAATAAAAGGTACGCTCCTTTAAATTGCGGTCGTGGTGGACGGGTGCCTGGCTATCCAGTCTCCTAGTGCTTGGCACTGGCGATTCGACCAAGGCAGGTCCCGGAAGACGATTGGCAAACTGGTTGGCCCCACCAGCTCAAGGGAAGAAGGCTCTTGCAGGTGAAGATCTTCTCTTGTCGTTGGAGAAAAGTGGTGAGGATCTGCAGCAGGGCTTCACCGGTGGTTCAGTCGTTGCAGATGTCTTCGGCTTCTCTCCTCTTCGGATTTCTCAGGTCCAGTGGCGACGTCTTCTCTTCCATTCCGCAGGTCCCTTTTATGCAGAAAAACCTCCATTCATACAGCCTAGCACATCGGGTTGGTTATCCTGGCGGGATAACCCCCCCAGCCTATCAGCGCAGAATGCGACTTGGGTTGCTTAGGTGACCCTCTCCAGGGTGCCTACCCCCCTTCCCACACATCCTGTCTACCCCAGACTCACTGGCGCCTGGAGGAGGGCTTCTGTCCAGAAGCTCGCCAAAAGGACGAACAAAGGGCCCCGACCTCGGTTTGGATTACAGAGAGCGACACGAGAAAGAAATATTAAAGATCTGGCCAAAAAAAAAAAAACGCCAGTGTAAAGTTAATATTAAAATGACCTGGCGGTATGTTAGACACTGTCATAAAAAGTGCTAACCTCGAAAAATAGGAAAATCCCATAGGGAAATATTTGCGGTTGAATATTTATGGTAGTAACCACTGCCACCAGCCAGAAACTTTGGAGAGAGGGACTAGACAGTACCCTCTCCAAAATGAACACCAGGGAAAAACTATTAACCCTTCCCAGTACCTCCATAGTAAAAAGGTTTTAACTGGTTTTGTTCATGCCCTGGGAGACAGTAGTCAGTCCCAGGGTATGGAGTTTATGTTTGGGGGTCACTACGACACCCCTGTGTTACTGCACTGAGGGTGCTGTGTAGCACACATGTAAAAAGATAATACCCATGGAGTGAGAAAACTCCATAGCCCATAAGCACAAAAATAGCCTGAAAAACACATCAAAACTATGTCTAAGAGTGGGAAAAAGAGTCTCACTCTTAGCAGGAGTAAAAAATAAACCCTTGAAATCCAGCAAAGCTGCTGGGGGACTCTATAGGCAAGGGAAAGTAGCCTTTTAAGAGAATTCTCCCTACCACCCATTAAAAAGGGGAAAGCTGCGGTATTCTTTGGGAAGCATCCTGAACCAGCCTGAATTGCTGCCAACTAACTGCTTGCCCACTAAATGCATCCAGAGGTACCTGTGCCATTCAGTGATCAGAATTACCATCCGGTGACCTGACCTGCCCAGCTATCTTTTGCCCAGCTGTCATTTGCCAGGCGTGCTGCCGTGTAGTGACCAGAACAATTGACGGTCCAAAAATCTCAAAAGTAAAAGTGGACTGCAAGTATAATCCCTATCCCATAGAAATCCATAGTCTATTTTGTCTTGCATTTGTCCTTAACCCACTCTCCAAGCCATCCTATCCTTATCCTGGTAACTGTCAGAATTCTCTGTGTTATTGCCCTTTATCTGCAAGCTTTAGAGAAGGGGTACACTGCGTGAAGGGTTACAACTGCAGCGTAACTTTGATATTCACGGGTGGCGGTCCTATTTTCTTAGCCATTAAATCTAGTTTAAGTAAACTTTGCCTTTCACTTTTAAAAACCGAGTTTCTGCTTTTCACTGCTATATTTTCCTAAAAACGAACCTCACTCTACCTTCCAAATCTCTCTCAATTCAGCAGCTAGAGAACTATTTTCACCTCTATGTTGTACCTACGATATATATCTATCCCCTAGCCCAAATACCACACTCCAAATCAAGTATTTCACCCGTTTTTATTAAAAATCTTTTGGGTGAATTTACACAGAAATCTAAAGGAAATGCAACTTTTACATGTGTCATTTTGCTGCAACATGTTTTAAACTTTCCACTCATTTTCCTATTATATGCTCTTGGGATATCTGGACTGTGCTTAAAAAGGGAGATGCTCCAAATTGTGTAAACAAGTTTACAATAAATGCTGACACATGGGTATCCTATATTAGTAATAAATATAGACTACCTGCCCGTTTTTACTATATACAATATGAAGTAGATTCAATCCTCCCATCTACCAAATTTGTTTGGTCCACTTTTGACATCATGTGGGCTATTAAAAAACTGTCCAACTCACGTGCTCCTGGCCCTGATGGGATTCCATCTTATGTACATAGATCTGACCCAATTCTTTGGAGTATGATCTTAAAAACCAAATTTGATCGTATTCTACAAAATGGGAACATCCCGGCGTCGTGGGTTCTCTCTATTTTAATACCACTTTATAAAAAAGGTGACTCTAGTTTACCTGAGAATTATAGACCGATCTCCTTAACTGATGCAGCGGCAAAGGTCTTTTCGATCTTAGTCATTTATGAGCTTGAAAAATATCTGTTTGCCCATAAGACTTACTCTAAATGCCAAGTAGGATTTAGGCGACAGATGGGAACACCTTTAAATGCCACCATAATGGCACATCTTATCGTTGGAGTTAAAAAAAAAAGAACTTCGTACCATTTACATTGCCTAGATCGATATGTCTTCTGCGTTTGACACCGTTGTGCGCAAAGTTTTATGGACTAAAATGTGCATTTGGAATTCCTGAATACATTACATATTGGATTACTAAATTCCATACTAATACATCGTGCAGAATTCGTTTGACTCAGGGGGGATCTTTGACTGAACCTGTTCAGCTCCATCTTGGACTAAAACAAGGCTGCAATTTTGCAGCCTTGCTCTTCAATCTTTAGCTGTCCGACATAGACGAACTTTGGGAATCAAAAATCACGTTTCCTGCAAGGCTATGCTCACTAAGAATTCACTGGCTAGCCTTTGCAGATCTAATTCTTTTTTATTTAACACCTGCAGGTCTCCAATCTAAATTAGATTTATTCTCAAAGTTTGCATTCAACCATAATCTTGCACCTAATCCATCCAAGACCTATGTAATGATTTTTAAATCCAATAACAAACTTAAGAAGTATAGATGGAGTATTGGAGGTATTCCTATACATGAACTACAAGAGTCCATTTATTTGGGATACCGCCTGTGTAATGTGACAACCGTTGATTCATGGATGGACTATTTAAAACAAAAAGCCAGACCTCTTCTGAGCCAATTGAAATTTATTTTCTTCAAATTTTGTAAATTCTCAATCACACAATTATTGGAATTTCTTACCCTAAAAGTAGAACCAATTATCATATATGCATTGGATATTTGTGTCGTCAGACTGCATAAGCATTTGGATTCCTTACAGGGTAATTTGATTAAAAAAGCTTTATGTTTGTCGTCTGCAATCCCTAATTGTATTATTAGACACGAGCTGGGATTCATTTCCCTATCCACTAGGTTAACGTGGCGTGCTCTGTTTAATTATTCAAAAATCCTTAACTGCCCTGACAATTGAATCTATCAAGATTTTTCGGAATTTAGAAAAGGTTGCTCCTCCAGCTCTATTACTAGTTACTACGAAATCATGGTCAAAACACTACTTACCCTGGGAGTTGATCAAGAGGACTTGTACTTTCGTCCGAACTATGTGAAACATAAGTTATTCGAGAATGATTGGTGTAAAACCCTAGAAGAAATTACAACAGAGCACATATAAAGAATATGCCAAATTTCCTCTTAAAAGAGATGGCTGTAGGAGCTATCTTATGATGTTTCCATGCAACATTACGAGAATGTACTATATGCGTTTTAGACTAAACCAATTTCATACTCTCGAACGCACTAAGTACTGGGGACATGAAAATGATAAATTGGGCATTTCGAGATGTCGGTTTGGTTTTCAAACTGTACAGAACAGAATGAAACTTTAAAACATTTGATTTTAGAATGTCCCCATTTCAGAGACGTAAGGACCAGGCTTTTTGTAAGATTTATAAATGGGAATTATGAGGATTGTATGGTACCTCTATGGAGTCGTCTTATGCAAGGAAACGAGAGAGCGTTGATATTTGCTTTGGTGGATTTTCTAAAAATAATTGAAAAAGAAATTTTGTCAGCATGTCGTCACATTCCAGCTCTATTTTATTTTTAAAATTTGTTTTTAAATTTGTTTTATTTGTATTTAATTGTTTTGTATAATTATACTGTAATGTATTGTTATAACACTTTTGTAAAGGTTCTTTGAACCAAACACAAATAAAAAAAAATTATATGCTCTTGGGAATTCATTGCTTGTGATTGTTATTATCTATGCATTGTTGCTTTAGTGAGAAATTGTATTTAAAGTTTTAACCGCACATTAATTATTTGTCCATTTCCGAGTGTTTCATAACATTGCAAAGGGTTTAAAATCCACTCTTATTTGGTGAGGGAAGGTTGGATTTGGATTCCGTTTTCTGCATCTTATTCCTGATAACCTGCTGTGTCTTTCTATCCATTCAGAATTGGTTATTTGTGGGTTGAGGGAACATTGCAGGGGGAAATCCTAACTTGGGTGCTATCTTTCCTAAATCAAAAAGTGCTCCTATTTGCTGGTTTTTTGTTGATGTTCTAAGAGAAGTTTAATTAAGTGCACTGCTTTCATTTTCATTGTGATTATCACCCCATCAGTGATTGCTGCCCCATATTAAAAATGGTATGATTCTTTTTGAATTTTAAAATAAATATTGCATGCGTGCTGAACGAGTCGGAAGCGGCTGCGTGAGTGAGGAGTGTCTCTCAGTACGGCTTGACTAGTTTGTCATAAGGTCCCTTCCTCTAAAATTTTCTCGTGAGGAGTGTGCAAGTGAGCGATGCAAAGCGAAGCTCCATGAAGCGAGGAGCACCCTGAGCCGTCCTGCGGAGCTGCAGAGCCGCGTGGCTGTGTGGCGGTGTGTGCAAGGGGTGGTGCGGCGGTAAGCCCCCAGTAAAGAGGCGGTAAGTGGTAAAGCGGTAAAGCCTCAATAAAGTTTACTTACACAGCTGATAGAGCACCGGATTGCATCGGTGCACAGGTGCACTAGTGCTCTAGCGCTCGCCTTGTTGCTGCTCTCCATATTCAAAGATCAAGTGAAATACAATCACTTTTACACGGAGAAGGGAAGGATCTCTCCCTGTGTTCTTTTCACTTCTTTTCACTTATATCTATTTTGTTTGTGTATAAGAGTGCTTTCAGATGAAAACAGTATGGGAAACTAGTATTTTTTCCTCTTGGTAGTCTAAATTAGTCTAAAGTGCAGCTAAAAGACTCGGGGACTGCGGGCTTGGGGCCTTTGACCCGAGCAGGGACGGTGTGATTTGTCAAGTAATCCCTTACGACCGTCTTCTTGCACTTTTAGACTCCAGCTTCTGATCTCCTTGGTACTTGGGGTCTGCGGGTCACGGTGGCCTTTGACCGAGGTGTAGAGGTCATACACATATTTTGTTGTTAATCTATGATGTACGGAGCTTGGCCCAAGGAGCTGTAATCACTGGCTGCAAGAAGACTAAGAGCACTGAAATGGGCAAGACGTCTCCATGTATCGAAAAGGAGGTGGCAACCTCAAGTATTTTTTAAGCCCTACAAGACAAGTGGGGGTATTTTTGTCCCTCCCCCAAGTATCTATCCTGTGGACAATCAGTCACCTATGGGGTCTGGCTTAATGAAAGAATCAGAAGTTCCTAGACATAAAGGAAGTGCGTCCACCTCAAAAAAACCACCCGATTCGGGCACTATTTCAGGGAAATCTGAATTATACTTTAAGGGCGACCACAATGAAAAAGGTGATTTCGAATCACTTATTGACAACTTCGGAACTGCAGATGAATGGGAGTGTGGTTGCCCTACCTATTCAAGGAGAGTCCCCAAATGATTCTAGAGACCTTCAATGCCAGGTCCCTGCTAATCTTAGTGATCCGAGAGATGACGACCTCTTGGAACTGGAAATGGATGTACCCTCTATTGGACCTAGTCAGCAAGATCATATCATCAAGGGTAAAGATCGGACGGATGATAATGCATCTGACCCACAAATGTCTAATAATTTTGCTGACGAGATGCAACCAATCTCTATTACCCATCCAGTCATTTCAACACAGGAACTGGAACCGCCCACAATAATGGCTTTAAACTTTGTTCTAACGTCACTGGTTAAATTGTTTGAAAATTTAAATCTGGAAGTGCAAGAACATACAGGCATATTACGGGAGTTTACAAAAGAACTGGAGATAAATGAATCAACTATGGTTGCTCTAAAATCTGGAATTAATGAGGCTATGGCTGAACCTATGAGGAGTCTCCAAAAAGAAGTCCAGGATCAATCAGGAAAGTTGGATCTGTTGACTGTTCTATATGGGGATCTTGTGAAAAAATCAGCGACTATTTCAGAGCAATTAGAGCTTAATGATAGAAAGACTGAGATCCGAGAGAACGTTTCCCCTCAAAACACTGGTACGGAACCTTTCCTACAAGTTACTCCAATTTCAGCCTCTGTAATGGAAGAGTTTCTGAGGATGGCTCTTGTGGTGGACAATTATCTTTGGCAAGCTGACAAAGTGTCCGATTAATATATCTTCAGGAAACTCTGATCGGGCATTCCCACAGAGTAAGAAACTGAATGGAAAGACGAAAAAGAAGGGCAAGAGCGATACCTGAACCTCAACCACCGTTGAGTACTCAGGGGAAAGAAGAAAAAAAAAGTGTAAGTCCTCAGACTCTAACCAATTCCTGAAAAAGTTAAAGGAGGGAATGAAAAAGTTTGAAAAAATCCAGAAAGAGATCCCCACCTAAAAAGGGTAAAGGGAACAAGGTCAAGAAGACTAACAAAGCAAATAACTAATATGATAATGACTCGATGGAAAAAGGAAAAATGATTGAGAAATTAACAGTTGGAAGCCAAACGGATATACTTGAGCCGCCAAAGAAATTCGCCCCCGTATTTCTTTTGGCAAAACGTCAAAATAAACCAGCAATTTCCTCAGTAAAAATTGCACTGATTTTTCTGAAAAAGGCCAAAGATTTTGTCATCCCCAATCTGGGGAAGCCCTTGGACCAGATTAATAAAGCTGGGGCAGCTTTTGCGGGAGAGGAACAAATTGCACAGTAAGGGACTGGAGAATATAACCTGTGGCAGGTACCCGCAAGGGCCTCAGGTAGAGGACTTGTCAGTGAGGGGCAATGGAAATACTGTTTTGGTTCCCACAGTGGTAAATACTAACGTGGTGACTGACTTGCGGAATTTAACTAATCAACACAATAAAAAAAGGATTGCAAAGTTTTCCTCTCAAGAAAACTTCCATTAATGCACAATAATTTGCCTTTGAATCGATCCACAATTCTATGGGAAAGGAGTATGATCCCTGCCCTAAAATATTTTACAACAGAGGATATCGATGTAGTTAGCTTCCCTCTAGGTCCAGATACAAACACAGCAGAAGTGACTTTGAAGTCAAGACTTGGTGTGGATCTAATTTTGGGTGAGATAGAGGCGTGGGATCAAAGAGGTCGGAGGATCTCCCAGGTATGTCCAGCATCCCCCAACTGTCAACACAGGATACCCGCAGAGGGAGATTGAACAGGCTTTACCTAAGAATAAAAAGGGATGCTCTCCAAACACAGTAAATATGTGGGATATGGTTCCAGAGATAATCTCACAGGTCACCCTTAAAATGGGCATGTATCAACAGAGACTTTAGGGAAGAATCAATTAAAAGTACTATCGTGGAATACTAGAGGGTATAATTCCTTCTCACAAGAACCAAGGAAAACTCAAATCTTTAAATCAGCAGATCAAATTCTATTCCAAGAGACTTGGTTAACATGCCCATTGGGGTTTAAAGGTTTTGCTATTTTTCAGCAGTTGGCACAGGGTTCAGAAGGGGGAAGGCCAAGGGGGGGTTTGATGGTGGCATGCAGTAATGAGATTTTTGAGTCGTCAAAGAGTGTATTTGATATTAGTGAAGGTATTCTAGTGGGGAGAGCAACAAAAAGAGGGGCCAGCAGGCGTAAAGGTTGGATCGTTATAAATGTTTTTTGGAACCCTAAAATCATCGCTTTATACGATTTTCTGCTTAATCTGTCCAATGGTTTAGTGGAATGCTCTCAGCAGTTCCCGCTAAATGACTATTTTTGCAGGTGACTTGAATTCCCAATGTATCACGACGGTTGACCCTACCTCAGAAAGATGACCTCAAAAGACAAGTAATGGAGAAACTTGGATGGATTTCCTGACAGAATGGGGTTTCAAATGTTTAATGGTAGCATCAGGGGAGATATCCCGAACGCTCCCTCTTGGAGGAGAGGGGAGGCGTTCTCAACAATTGATTTTCTTTTCGCCTCGAAAGGCATCTTTGGCACGGGTCTTGAATTTCAGTTGGGGGAGGGCAACATTGATGATCATGTAATGTTAACTGCAAGTTTAAGGTTAGAGGGGGATCCCGATGCAATGTTCTATGACCAAGAGCTGTCTATGAATGGAGATGGCAATGCTGTAAGAAGATTTCAAAGAGGGGGTAAAGTGTTAAATGGTGAACTGAGGACTTTGGCTCATCAACTTTCTGACCAACAACTATCAAACTTTTGTAATCCATGTGATCTCTTTTTTTTAATCTAATGTGGCCCTTAAAGAATCAAACATCCAGAAATCACATGGGATTTACAAACATTCCGTTAATGTTGAAATAATGGTCCAAAAGAAGCAACTTAGAACTCAAAGAAGTCTGCTAAAGAGACACTGTCAAGATTTGGAACAGCTTAAGGAGGGTCTGAGAGTGCTTATCAACTCCTATAGAAACTGGGTTAGAGCTCATAGAGGTCTTATGTTCCAGCAAAACGGGGAGTAAATGCTAGCTGCCCTCTGCCGGGGAAATACAAGACATTTCTGGGCATTGGTAGGAATTAATTAAATAAGTTGTTCGCAAAAACAGGATGTTGTTATCCAAGAACAGGTGTGGTGTGCACATTTTGCAGGGGTCTAGGATTGCCTAAATACTAGTCCTGGGGGGAGAAAAAAGCTAGGTAATTGGTTCCTGGACTTTTCTGTCTCAGATCTGGAAATGCTAATATGGAAATCTTCAGCCTCGAGAGCTGTGGGGCCGAATGGCCTGAGCAACTCAATCTTAAAAATGGATGCACCTCTGTGGGCAAGAGTCCTAAAAAAAACAGTTTGATAGTATCATTTTGTGGAAGACTCTTCCCGACTCCTGGAAAAACTCAATAGTTATTCCTATAGATTGTTAGCAGCCAACTATCGGCCAATTTCCCTTTTGGATGCTGACAGCAATATCTTTGCTGGTCTCATCCTAGGGGAATTGGAACATTGGGCAAAAAAGATGGGTATTATACCATGGCAGCAATCAGGATTCAGAAAGGGTGTTTGCACCTCACTGAATGGGCTGGTATTGAGTTGTTTGACAGCGCCGTCCTTCCAAAAAGGGGGATCTCCACTTTATGGGGCATGGCTGGACCTCTCACAAGCTTTTGATACTATTGATAGGAACCTCCTATGGAAAAAAACAAGATGCATGGGGTATTCCTCCCAATTTACTAGCAATCCTAATAGAACTCCATTCTAATAACTGTATGCGGGTAAGTCTGACTAGAGCAGGCCTACTGACAAATCCGATTAGGATATAGAGAGGGGTCCACCAGGGATGTTTATTAGCTCCTTTTCAGTTTATCCTGTTTATGGCAGACATAGCGGGGTGGTTGAAAGATATAGGACTAATATCCCCCGTAATTGGAAATTCATAAATTAATTGTCTGGCGTATGCAGATGACGTAGTCCTGATCACTCTCCGGTAGGGCTGCAACGTCTTCTGTCTGCAATAGAAAATTATGCACAAAATAATAGTCTAACTATTAACCCTTAAAAAAGTCTAAGATTTGAACAACCTAGAAGGTTAGTGAAGCACTATGTTTGGAGCCTGGACCAATTACCTATTGAGATGGTTGAGGAATTAACATACTTGGGAGCAACAATAAGCCCTTTTCCAACAAAATGCGACCTGCTGCGATCAATTGAACTAAAAATAGTAAAATTAGGAGCGCAAATGAAAAAAATCAAGACTCAATTTTGTAAATTTTCCATACTTCCTCTAGTGAGATTCTATATAGGCAAGGTTGTTCCGATAGTTCTTTTTGGTTTAGACTAACTGCTTAGCTCTGGATATTGAATGGCACACATTTGAAGCTAAGCTGTGGAAACGCACATTGGGGTTACCGGACTGTCCCAATAGACGCCTATGAATTAGGCCTTACCTCACTCAGATCATGGCTCCAATGGAAATGGCTGAATTTATATAGAGTGGTTTTATATTCTCCCAAAAACTCTCTATTTGAGGAAGTAAATAAAGAGCTGCAACTTGGTAAAAATTGTTTTTTTAACCAAATTCCAGCAAAGATGCTCCGAAATATTAGCCAAAGTGGGTTATGATGTTGATCTCCTTCTGGGTAATCCGGACAGGGTAAAGGATAAGATGAAGCAGCGTGACTGGATTGATACCATAGGTACCATGAGGAGGGCAAAGAGATCTGCCTCTTTTACAGTGATTGATAAACGATTATCAATGCTCCCCACCTATCTAGGAAAATCTCAAGATCTGCGGCTGGGATCAGTTATTTTTAGATTTCGTCTAAATCTACTCCCGACCCTAGAGATTCAGGCTATAAGAGATAGTGAAGGGAAAATACTTCCGAGTTACGATTTGTGTGATAACACCGTTAATCAGACAACCAAACACTTATTATCAAACTGTTTAGGTACTTGGAGTATGAGGGTAAGAAGATTTGGTAGGTTTGTCCATCATCTCTCATGGTTAAATACAAATGCATTTTGGTGGAGATTATCCTCATGTCATGAGTCTGCTCACTCAATGGAACTTGTTAGAGCTCTTAGGGAACTTAATCAGATTAATGACTTAGTTGAAAGGGGGAGAGAAGGATGTGAAGGCAAATAGGTGCCACGTGGGTTGGATTAGTTAGTCTCTCCCGTTTTAAGTTTCTTTTTTCTGTTGTGTTTATATTAGATATTTATTGAAATCTAGTCTCTATCAGACCAAAGAGTTTTATTGTAGTAGAAATATGTGGTTTCCTGTTCGCTTCTCCTCCTTCTGTTTTCTTTCTTTTTGCAGGTGCTGTTCTCATATTTTAGAGTCTGCGTTAGTTTTGTTTTTCCCTTTTAAAATCAATAATTTAGGAATTTGAATGTTTTTATTTTATTTAAGGTTGTAGTTTTCTTTTTTCTGTTGTATGACTGCCTGTGAAAAGTGTTTTAAGTCAAATGTTGGCTATGGTGCGATAAATAAATTAAAAAAAAATAAAATATATTGTATTTCACCAACCAGCCTGGTTCATAGTCCATTGAGACCCTGGGTATTTGAAATGGCGATGTGATACGAGTGGTGTACCATGGGAAATTGAATCTGCATAAAATAAGGAGAAAAGCCCGTCAGTTGTGCGTTACATACTAGGCCGAGACCAAGGTGTGTGTCGCCTGATTGAAATCCTTAACACTCCTCACTCCCCTGCTAATCACACAGTAGCTTGACTGATGTGTAGGGCCCTTATGTACTCTCAGGGCCCTCCCACATCTCTCATGCCAGCCACTGCCTTTTCACTGCACTTACTCGGCACTACCCTCCTCACGGGAGGTTGCAGTTACATTCTTCCTTTCCAGCACATCACACACAGCACTTCTCCTAGCACAACGGTAGCTATCCCTTACCCTCTTCCCCCTGAACGGTCTGAACACTCACATGGCATAGTAGGTTTGTCCCCACGGCCCTTTAGTTCTCACTTTTTGTATGCAATTCATAGTCTACCTCCCCTGTTCCCATTCGTTTGCCCTGTGGGCGCTTTGAAACAGTTTTGCTAATTGTATAAGCGCCTAACAAATGACCAATAAATAAATAAAATTCTAGCTTTGAGATTGAGGGAGGAGAGGAAAAAGCAGACGTTTGGGACCATTAGGCGTGACGATGGGGTGGCAGTGCATGACCTGGCAGCGGTGGGAAAGGAATTCGCAACATCCTATGAATTTGAGGGTGACTAGGTGCAAATAGCTCAGTTTTTGGATTCCCTTGCCCTACTGGGGGTACAACGCGGGGAACGCACTGTGCTTGGGGGAACCTATATCCGAGGAGTAGGTAGTCCAGTCCAAAAAAGGGCTGAAGTCTGGTACATCCCCGGAGAGTGATGGATTCTCAGCACAGTTTTACAAGTGGTTTAGATCCACACTGGCCCCATATATACCAATTTCGGTTTGGTGATATTGTAAGTAAATATGTGTTCTGTAAAGTGCTTTGGATTAAGGCGCGATATAAATAATACATCATTATCACACATTATATATGGCGCGAGTATACAATACGGTGCTGTCTGGGGATCCACCGATGAGCTCAATGCTGGAAGCAATGATAGTGATGATGCATATAGAGGGCCGTGACCCGGAGAGCTGCGTCTCCTACCGCCAGACATCCCTGCTAAACAATGTGAAGAACCTGGCCAGAATATTGGGTACTAGGCTGGAGGGGCTGAAGCCGTCCCTGGTTCATGGGGACCAAGTAGGATTCATAAAGGGAAGACAGGGTGTGGACAACAATAAGAAAACAAACTTACTGTAAAAGCCCAAACCCAGGGGAGCGATGCATGCCTGGTCTCTGTTGACTCCGAGAAGGCCTTCGACAGAGTGGAGTGGCCTTTCATGATGTCGGTTCTGAGGAGAATGGGCCTCAGGCAGGCTTTTTGAAGTGAGTAGAGGCGAAGTATACCCAGCCGACGGCTCGAGTGCGGGTCACGGTATCGTATCAGAAGTATTCCACTTGACACGGGGACGAGACAGGGGGGGCACCCTCTCGCCAATACTGTATGCTCTCACGATGGCGCCGCAGGCGATCACAGCCAACCAGGGGTTCAGGGTCATAAAATGTGGGGAGGTAGAGTTCATACTGTACCTCTTCGCGGATTATATTCTGGCCAATCTTACTGAGGTGATCTCCTCACTGCCTAATTTCTTACAACAAATAGAGAGATATGGACACCTCTCGGGGTTAAAGATCAACGTGGATAAATCCACCATGATGCCAGTGCGGATAGTCTACCCAGATTTAGACGAACGCACCCGATACTAGGGTATGAGAGTCGAACAAGCCAAAACGGAGTACCTGGGGGTGACTCAAACCAAGGACCTCACGGCCTTGCTAGGGCAAACTTTGACCCGATATTACTCAAGATTAAAGAGGATCTCCAGAGATGGAGGCCCCCAACGCTCTTGTGGTATGGACAGATGATCTCTGTCAAAACGAATGTCCTCCCCAGGTTGCTTTTCCTGTTTGCTGCCCTCCCGCTTAAACTCCCAGAGGTCTTCTTTGGGGAGGGCAATATCCAGATTTATCTTGCAGAACAGGAGACCACAAGTCAAGTGGGCTACCTTGACGCTCGCACAGGATCAGAGAGGCTTTGGCTTCACAGACCTGTGTTTATCACCTGAGAGCGATACTAGAACAATGGAGGCAAAGCCTCAGAACCTACTTGTCTTACCTAGAAGACTTGGTGGTGCACCCACTGAAGGTGAGGGACTTCCTATGGGCCCCATCGAAGGACATCCCGAGGGCAGTGAGAAAGCACCCACGCTAGGGGTCCTGTGGGACCTGTGTAAGAACAACAGTGCATATAGATCTCTCGCAACGTGGCCCTCTCCTATGGCATTGGTGTGGGGTCCCCCCTTAACCTGATGAAGCAGGATGAGATATGCCCAGCAATGGTCAGATGATGGCCTGGAAAGGGTGGGACAGCTGTTCAAAGGGGGGGGCACCCCGTTCGGGATTACAGGGAAGTGCTGGAGGTTTTGGGTTGGGACAGGGTCTCAATTTTTGAATACCTGAGGTTGAAGGGGTTGCTTCAGACACCTCACCCAGTTCGAGAGGTGGCTCGATGGGACTACTACCCGGAAGGGAGCTCTCGCTAGTATATATAAGATGATGGTCTCAACCCTGCAGGGGTTAAGAGATATTGGGCAGAGATATTGGGCAGAATTAGTGGGTAGTGAAATTACGGTCGAGGACTGGGCCAGAATCTTTCAGGTGACGTTCCAAGGCAACATTCACCTCTACCATTGAACACACTTTCAAGATGCTCCAAGGGTGGCATAGGGACCTGTTGAAGATCTCAAAAATGATTTAAGGGGCATCCCCCTTGTGCTCTAGAGGTTGTGGGATGGCGACATCCCTTGCACACATGTGGTGGCATTGCTCCAAGATCATTTTTTTGGCAGAAGCTCCTTAGTTGGATTAAGGACCTTGTGGGGCTCCAGCTGAGCCTTGACCTGTATCAAATACTGCAGGGAATCCCAGACAAGGACCGGAATGAGTACTGATTGCCCAGGGTGTGTGAGGCAATGCTGCAGAAGGGTCTACTGGTGGTGGCTCAACATTTGAAGATGGGTAGGGTGTCCTCAAGACGGGAATGGGAAGGCAAACTGTAATATTATCGGCATGGAGAGATTTATCGCCATTGTAAATGATTACAGGGAGTCCTTTTTTGAGGAATGGGGGCCGTTGTTGGGGAGAATTCTCAAATGGTTGATTTCCCTTACCTAAAGAGTCCCCCAGCAGCTTTGCTGGATTTCTAGGAAATATTTTTTTCACCTGGTAAGAGTGTGAGCCTTTTTCCCCACTCTTACATGTGTTTTGCTATGTGCATTTCTACTCTGTGCGATCTTGGCCACTGGAGCCTCACCTACTCCATGTGCACCACTTTTTGCGTGTGTTCCACAGCACCCTCAGTGCAGTGACAGAGGGTTGTCTTTGAGACTTCCCACTGACTCCATTGTTCTAGGGCTGACTACTGTCCCCCAGAAACAGGTAAAGTTGCCATTAACTTTTTATAGTCACTTTAAACCACAGACCCCTTACACCCCATTTTACAGGGAGTATTGGAAAGGGTTAACTCTTAGCCCTTTTTGTCTGTGCCTCTTGGAGCCTTGTTTCGCTCCCTTAACATTAAGACTTGGCTGGTGGCAGTGGTATCTACCCTAACTTTTCTACCACGGTTATTTTACATAACGTGGTAATGTTTTAGGATATTATATTGGCCTCAAACATAAAACCCGCTTGACCATATATGTTTTATTTTCGTCCCGGCTGCGTTTAGTCGCCATTTCTTTTTGGTAAAGCCTTTCTCGTGTTTTTCTCTGTGCGCCAAACCGGCGGTGACTCCTTTGTTCACTGTCTTTTTGCGGGCTTCTGCACAGAAGCCCTCCTTAAGGCGCCTGATAGTTTAGGTAGGCAGGATGTGAGGGAGGGATCTTAGGACCCCTGTCATGGGTTCCCTTAGTAACCCAAGTCGTGCTCTTGTCTGATTGGCTAAGAGGACTGGCCTTGCCAGGCCAGCCACCCTGCTGTGTGATTGACAGCCAGGCTGTATGAATGGGGGGAAACTGCATAAAAAGCAGGTCTCTGGAAGAGCAGTCGCCACTGGAACGAAAAGAACCAACGAGGAACTGGAAGAAGAGGACCCCTACAAAGACTAAACCGCCCGGTGAAGCCCTGCTGCAGATCCGAATCTCCAAATCCGACAGAGAAGATCCTCCAGGAAACGTCTTCCCTTGAGCTGGTGGGACCAACCCAAACTACAAGCCAGGACCCCTCCTCTAGTCGAATTCGCTGTACAGAGCTACAGAGGGACGGATAGCCATGAAGGTCGGACCCTGCTTGGGTTTTAAAGAGCGCACCTTTTATTCGTTGTTTGGCGCTGCTGATGGTTTCTTCCCTGGGTAGTGCAGGACCCTCCAGTCTTCCTACTTCTGATCAGTCTGACAGTCGCTTCAGGAACCGTGAGCCTGCAGGAACTACCAGGAACGTCTGCCTCAGCTACAGCCCCCTCTCAGTTTTAAGGTACTGTGCAAATCCGGTAGTGCGTTTCGCTCAGCCGTGGTGAAAGTGTTTGAAATCTTTCTCCAATCTGAGGGCTTGTCCTTCTCTTCTCTTTGAACTATCTTTTCTACCAACCAACCTCATCCGGAATCTGTGCCACAAACTTTACCGCGAACTACCCTGAACTGTGTGATCTTGAGCAAAAGACTTTTGACCTACTGACTTTTGCCCTAAGCCTTTTCTAGCTGATCTCCTCCCAGTAGTCTCTCTTGTTCAACTGCTCAGAATACTTACCTGTTGATTTTGCCTAATTGCTGATAACTTTGTCTTTCCCAACCTTTTAAATTACTGTAGTGCCATTTTGCTCCCACTTCATGTTGTGAGCTTAACTTGTCTCAAATTTAAAGGTAGTGGTGTGGTGTATGATTGTGATTTTGACCTTGCTTAGAATATTGAAATGTTATACAACTGTTGAGTAAATAAATATATATTCTTTTACTTAGAAACCAGAGTCAGTGTTTGCCTGAATCATAGATTGCTGTCCTTTGTGTAACTATTTGTACTGCTCACTTACTCTTGAGAGAAGTCTGGCTGCTCCGCTACTGCTACTACTATAACTGTGGAGTACAGTCTTGTACCAAAGGTGAAACTATACTGTCTATTGTAGTCTTAATTGTGTGTAGTGTTCCCAAAGGGTACTGCATATAATTCTGCCTAAAACACATATCACACTGATGGATAGATTCCGAGAAGCATCAGGCTTTAATATCAATTTGGCAAAATTGACTATACTTAAGATTTCGGAGCCGAGGGAGACAGTAGCGCAACTACAGAAAGGTCTCCCCTTTTCATGGGCACTGCAATTGTTGAAATACCTGGGAGTTAACCTAACGTTGAAATTCTGTGACCTGTAAGCGGCCAACTTGGTGTCATTGTTTAACAAAGCAAAACAGGATCTGCTTAGGTGGGAAAGGTCTGAAATATCCTGGTTTGGGAAGATGGCTGCAGCTAAAATTACTCTCCTACCACGTCTGTTGAATATCTTTCAGGCGTTACCAGTTCCGATTCCGAAATTCCCCTTGAAAGGGCTGCAGGCACAGATATTTAATTTTATATGGTCTTGCAAGAAGCCGAGTGGCCAAAAGCATGTTGTCGTCACCCAAAATGGACGTGGGGCTAGCAGAACGGACATGGAAAGTTATTTGAATGCAGCCTAGATTTCAACGATATTAACAAGCTATGAGGTATCCCGAACGTAGGAAACAAAATACTGGGTGAATATTGGAACAAGCAGCAGCAGAGGCCCCATTACATGAGTTGAGTTGCCCACCCCCCCCCCCCCCCCCAGGCTTGCAGAATGGGTAGGTGGGCTCTCCCGTCCTCAAGTGTCACACTGGAATACTGGGACCAAACAGTGCGTAAATATAAGGTAACCACTTACCCCCTCACCTAGGACAGTATTGTGGGGCAATAGGAAATTCCCCCCAGGGCTACAAATGGGTAGATTTGCCCGGTGGAAAGAAGGCGACCTACGGACATTAGGCTAATTGTTTCAGAACGATACCGCCCTCACGTTTCAGGAGTGTAAGCAGGCTTTTAGGGTAAAGGAGAGGGACAGATTTGAACACCTGCAAATGCATCATTGGGACACCCACCCAAGAGTAGCCCAGCAGGGAAAACGGGAGATCACCACATTTGAAGACTTGTTCTTTGGAGACCCTGCCCCCCTCCCCCCACACAGAGCTAAATTGGCTACCGTCTACAAGGTCCTCAATAAGAAGAGATACAAATCCCCACACACATATATGGCCAGTTGGGAAAGAGATAGAGGCAAACCCATTGATGACCTCACATGGTTCAATATATGGACAAGGGCCAATTAGACGTCACAAGCAATTCACCTAAGGGAGAATGGCTTCAAGTTGGTATTCCGGTGGTATCTCACCCTGGAGCGGCTACACAAGATGTCCCTTCCCCCAGCCCCCCACCCCAATTGCTGGAGGAGCAATGCACCACTGGGCTCCTTTTTATCATAGTGGTGGGAATGCTCTCAAGTCCAAGCATTCTGGAGGATAGTGATTGCCCAGATAAAAGACATCTGTGGATCTGAGTTGGAAATGGATCCACTAGTTTTACTCTTAGGGAATGAAGACGCACAAGGCCATTACAAATTACTAGCTAAAAGGTCCAGGTTGGTGACCCTTTTCTTGGTAGCCGCCTGGCTGGTCATTGCACGATACTGGAAATCACAAGATATGATGGGTATAAAGGAATTGTGGGCTAAGGTGTGGTACGTAGCTGCAGGGTCTAAAATTGAAGCAGCCATGCAGGGCACAACAGCAGGGTTCAGACTGGGCCCCACTCATTACATTTGTGAACACATTAGACAACCCTAGTATTCATCACAAGCCTCATAAAATGATCTCCTTGTCATTACTATAGTGCTAGAAGCTACCTGCCCAACACCTAGCGGAGTGGGCAACATCTGGTATAAGTTACCCGTATTATCCAGCGGCTGCTATGATGAAAGAACCACACGGACAGCATTGTTGTATTATTTTATGTTGAATTGAGTGTAAGTTAATTCTTTTGATTTATGACTTCTGTTACCTTTATTATTATAAAAAAAATGTTAACCTTTTTATTTTTTTTATTATTCATCCCTCATGTAATGGAGAATCATCTGCAAAGCAGGGAAAAGCTAAAGATTGGGATGTTTGTTGCAGACAGGTGGTAGGGAATAGACATAACAGGTGTGCACCGTTGCTAAAGGAAGCTGAAGACTACAAATAACAGGTCCTAAAGGGTTTTTTTGTTGGAAGGATGGTATGCAATGTTGATTATGAACCTGTAGTTGATGAAAATGATTCAATAAAGTTAAATTGCAAAAAAAGCTAAGCAGTGGGTGGACTTCGAGAACTACATACTGAAGCCGGTGACACTGGGTGAGTGGCTCTGGGCACCAAAATCAGCATTCCCAAACAAGGCGATAAATCACAAGATATTAGGTGCCCTCCTGAAACTGTGGTGGAGCAAAAGGGAAATCAAAGGACACGCATGAGGGCCATCCTCAATGAGCCACATCTGGGCCCCACCAGTCAGAACCAAAATCCTCGAGCCCCAACGCTTCCAACAATGGTACGAGGCATGTGTAGAAAGAGTGGGTCCGAGCATAAAAGGGGAAACATGCCTCTCCCCTCAAGGAAGGTCTTAAGATCAAACCCATTCCAATCTTGCAGTTCCTACAACTAAAGGGGGTACTGATGTCCCCAGACTGGAAAGACATGTTGCAGAGAGACGACCTGCCACTGGAAAAAATACTCAGTGAGATCAACTCAACCAGGGACCTTATCTCACAGTTATACCAAACGCTCCTGGGCAAGGCATCAGACGCTGATGAACCGCTCACAAAGAGGTGGGAAAAGGACCTGGATGGCCCAATCCATGATGATTTCTAGACAAGGCTCTGCAGAAATGGCCAGAAAACCTCCATCTCGTCCCAATACAAGTTCCACAGGCTGAAACTGCTCCACAGCTGGCAATATGACCCCATGTGCTTTTCCAAAATGTTCAGAGGGGCAAGTCCATTATGCTGGAGAGGATGCGGCGAACAGGCAGAGTTCTGGCACATGATGTGGGCATGCCGAAAGCACAGGCACATTGGAAGTAAGTATTGGGGTGGAAGAAGAATGTAGAAGGAGTGACGTGTAGCCTTGACCCCTGGTTAGTCTTGTTTGGGCTGGAGAAGTCAGGGGAATGATGGGTGTGGCTCCCGCACATGCTTCACTGCGCGCTATGCAACACTCTCCCTAGTGGTCGAGGAAAGTGGGACCTCAACAGGAGAGATACCCCCCTGTCCAATTGGGGGATAAGGACTCCCATTTCCATGAGGAACTCCCATGATAACATATTGACAATACCTCTTTAGACTTATCCTTTGAAAAGGTGTATAAAGAAAAACCCAGAATGTGTTATTGTCAAGAGGAAACTGTAAAGGTCTCTTTAAAAGAAAAAATGGAGACTGGAGAAGAGAGAAAACATGCGAGTTAAAAACAATCGCAGGCTGGTACAGAAGGAAAGCAAGATGCACAGCGTCTTGTAATCAGGTGAAGAAGAGAAGCAAAGTCAGACGCATGGTGTCCTGGAACTCCTGAAAAAGAGTGAGATGGGAAGTGGTGGACCAGGGGTCACAGAAACAAAGCCAAAACCATTCAGCGACTAAAGAAGCGTAACCCAACGGTATCGGAAACCCTGAATAACACTCCTAGACGATGGCAAATAAGAAGGAGCCCTGAAGGAAAAAGAGGGGCTAGTCGAGAGAAAGATAACTGATCCCGAGCAAGTCAAAGCCCCTTTGACGTTATCCCCAAGAGCAACAGGGACAATGGGAGACCCGAAAGAGGGTTGGGGAATCATTATGGGACCAATGATACTCTTCTCAGTCAAGATAAAGTGATTACAATATTGAAACCCAGAAGAATGAGTGAGAATTATTTTGGGACCAATCAAACTTGTCCCAGTCAGGACAAAGACTGTACCATTGAAACATAGAAAAACTAATGAGAATCGTTATTGTGTATGAGGGGTCAGAAATGTGAGACAGGCACAAAGGTAAAGTTTTCTAGAGGTTTGCCATTTATTAAATGAAAAAGGGTGGGATAAACAGCCATCTCTCCCGATCATAAAAAGGAGATCCCTGCCTAGCAAACTAAAACTAAAGAAAAGTGACCTAGTGTCCAAAAGGTCTCCGACCTTGACACTAATCTACACAACGAAATTATACAAAGAAAGTATGGCTATCTTTACTTCAACAAAACTATTCATCAGTTTTTAAAAGTACTCCTTGTGACCAGGGGTTGGGCTCCCGTCCCTTGGATCAATTCAGGAATACTTTGACCACAGTTCTGATTCAACAAAGTTCTGTTCAAGTTAACACAAAAAGTATTTTCCATCCACTATCTGCCCCGGAGTTAGCAAATATCTTTTCCTCAAATGTTTGTTCACAATTCAAAACAACTGAGGTTTTCCACAGTATCCTTCTTGAAAAGGTAAATGTCTTTCTTTCATAACACAAGTTCAAAACCAAAGCAACTGTTCTTTTTAAAATGTCCAACGATTATTAGCATATCACACCTTCAAATGAACTAGTTTTGTCAGGATAACACAGCAATAATAAGTTATTTTGCCACAAATCTACTTCATCAAACCATCTTCTTCTTTCCTGGTATACCCGACTACCAGGACCAACTAATATAATCCCTTTCGTGGTACACTCGCCTGCCAGGAAGAAAAGTCCTACAACTACAATCAAACTTAGCGGCAATATTGATTCCAAGATTCTCCACACCAATGTCTCTTGGAAGGAGGGCTGAACAAGAATTGCCTTTTCTTATGATTTCTTGGCTGTTGGTAATGTGTGCCCCAGTTTTCCCCAAACGGAGAATTTGGCATTGAAGAATGTTTCTCAAAGTGTCTCTTAACTACTTCTGGACACCTTCTTGACTGTTGGCAGTTTGGGTTACAAGTTTCGCCCAGTTGATATCTCAAAAAGGGAGCAATGCACCCTTGTCACTTCTGTATAGTTTCACAGTCCCCTGAATGTTGGCAATGTAGGATTTTTTGGATAAGGTTTTCCTTTTGACCTATGGACTACTACCACCTTGTGATCAGCGATTAGACTTTTGTTCTGATGATTTATTCCAACTCTGCCAGGATTCGATATGGTTCATTGTGTGCGGGCTTACAAATGTCTCACTCTGTCACTCACTCAATCAATGTAAGCTTTCATCACTGTATATCTCCTAAAAGGTTGTTTTATTGAGGTATTTCTCAGAGCCTTTTGGTTGTTGGTAATGTGGTTTATAAGCTTTCCCCAACTGTAGTACCCTATAAGGGAACTTACGCTCTTGCAAGTTCTGCTCTGTTTCTTTAATTGTTCGGTATTCAAAATTATTAGGTTTCTGCTTTGCTTCATTAAATGGTTCAGTATTCAAAATCCTTAGGTTTTAACAATTTGCTCATACGGACAGGACAGCCCTGGGGTCAGCATTTGCCTTTGGACAACTCACCAGCTTTCTTAGGTAGCTACTTCCCATTGTCAACTGTTGTGGCAGACCTCTGGCGTCCTGCCCACTCTCTCCTCTGCTTCCGCGTTGAGCACTGTAGCTCTTCTGCGGCCTCTGACTCACTAACACACCATGTGCTGAATAGGGAGCACTACTTCTCGTCATCTGGGCTTATTCTCTGACACGCCGATTCCTGCTGCGTGTGCTATGCACTTCTGCTTACCTTCACCCTTCGTGAAAAGCTTCCACTGGCATTCTTTCCGTGGCTGCTTCTGCACTTGGGCTAGCCTATGCTTCAACAGCTATGCAATCTTCACGGCCTTCGGCCTCTCCTTCACATCCTCTTCCTTCCGCTTTGCCTAATTTTGGGATTTAAATGTCCTGCTCAGGTACCTTGGTCTGTAACAACCAAACTGCACCTTTCGGTAAACAGCATTCTGAATCCTCACTCCTCAGAGTCCTCCTTCCTTGTCTGAGTACCATAAACAAGTCCATGATGGAATCAGTCTTTTTGTACTTAGTTCTGAATATTTTATATATTGAGAGGTATTAGAGTGAGGGGAGGTTGTGAAAGTGTGACTTAACGTTAGAGTGAGGACTTCAACTTAATGCAAAAATAGGACAAGTCAAGGTTTTCAAATTTACTTCTTGCACTCCTGATGCACGTATTCTGTCTATATGATTTTCCATAACCTGTCCTTCCGAAATTTACTCGTTTGTGTGTGTCACGTAGAACTTCAAGGTACGAGCAACATCCAGCGAGTGCAAGGCCTTCTCTGCTGGCGACGAAGGTTTCAGGAAGAAAACAGGTAGGACCAAAGGCTCGTAAAGGTGGAATTCAGATGGAACCTTTGGCATGAAATAATGGTGCGTACGCAGTACCACCCTTGATTTGTGAAAATGTAGGTACGGTTGCTTGCAGGATACAGCCTGGATCTTACCTACACGTCTGGCAGAGGTGATGGCCACAAGGAAAGCCGTCTTCCATGAGAGAAGCTTGAGTGAGGCCTGATGCAGTGGCTCGAAGGGGGTCCCCATGAGCCTCGTCAGAAACAAGTTGAGTTCCCACCCCGGGGCAGGAGCCTTCACCGGTGGAAAGGATCGGAAAAGGCCTTTGAGAAACTCCTTGACGACTTTGTTGGGACCAGAAGGAGGATCTCCAGGGGAGCTGGTGTAGTGGGAGATGGCCGCCAGATGTACCTTGATGGATGCGTGAGCCAGCCAAGCTTTTTGCAAGTATGAAAGTATCCGAGGAGCCGTGACCCTGAGCCAGGTTATCTTCTCTAACTGGCATCACCTAGCAAACACTTCCACTTATGGCCATATCACTTCAAGTCGACGATGCCCTGGACTTGGCGAGGACCTCCCTGCAGTCTGCTGGCAACTCATAACCTATAAGGTTTAGGGCTGCAGGAGCCAAGCCTTCAGCTTCAGCTATCCGGTTCCATGTGAAGATCCCCGCAAAAATATTGCGATACAAAAACGTATGACGTGATGAAGGATTGTGCCTCCCTCTCTGGTGAGAAGATCCGGAACCATCGGCAACTTGACTCGAGGTGCGGCCGATATGGCATGTTCCAACACCACCTCCCCTTCCTGAAAGAACCTCCTTTTTCTTATTGGGCAGGAATTCCAGGACAGGGCCTAGCTTGTACCAAAGCTCCCGGTCGCATCCAAAAAAGATAGCCAGAGCATAAGGTGCCTTGATCATGGATGCCGACGTGTAGATGACTCTCTTCCCCATGGCATCCATCTTCTTCCCCTCGTTGACCGGGGTGGGGACCGATGATGCAGGGGCTGGGTTGGCCAAACATTTTCTTGCAGCGGCCAACACTACCGAGTCCAGCGACGGTTTTGACCTCAAGCACTTGGGTCTGGAGTCCGGCAACCTGTATTTCTTCTCCAACCGGTCTCGTTTGGTAGGAGCCGTGCATGGGTTCTTCACGAGGGCTAGGTCTTCCTCCCAAATGTCGTTCAAAAAGGGTAACGCCATGATAGTCTTCCTCTTGGACTTTCGTTGCGGATATAGGAATTCCCTCCTTCTTGGTTTCCTCTGGCATCAGTTGGAACAGCTCAGAGGTGCTGGATATCCACCTTGTCTGATGGAGAGCCTGTATGAGGGGTGTTCAAGTGCGGTGATTGATACTGGTGATGTTTGCCGGAATGAACTCCTCATCTGCGTCTGTTTACATGGCTGACTCCGTACCCGTGTCCATATGTGTATCTGGCTACGCTGGTGGAATCAGGCCCTGAGGTGGTGGAGGAGGCTGATGCAGCAGACACTTCCTCTCATTACGCAGAGTTTTGTCAGGGGCCTGTGCCACAACTGGTGCCGGTGCTGGTGGCAACCTCTGCTGGATCTCTGTCAGTAGGGTGTGGAGAGTTGACAGGATGTCCATGGATATGTCCCTTGGCTATGGAGGGAATGATGGAGCGCTAGGCCCTGCGCCGCCATCCTCCTCATGGACTGTATGGACAGAAGATTGGTCATCGTCATCCGATGAGCTCTCCATTGACAGAATGTAAGCCTTGGAGGGCTGTTTTGGGGCCTCTTTACCCCCGCCCCTTTTCCCTCCTGAGGGCCGTGTATTGGTGCTTCCTACACCCCCAGGGGGCCCGCAGCCTTCACTGCTGCCTCAGCGGCCATGTCGTGCCTGGGAAGCAGGGATACTCTCTGCACTGTAGGGACCACCCTCGTATGGTCGGTTCCACCCGCCGTAGAGGTCGCCTTAGAGTACGTCAACTAAAGTAGTCGACAGAGTCTTAGGCTGCATCTGATGAGCATGCTGTGAGGCCTCCTTCTCTTCCTCCAGTCTCTGTTTCTCTGATTTGTCCAGTTACTCGGTTGGGGTGGAGGATTGCCTTTTTGAGGAGGAACTCTATGGCAGGCTGGCTAATTAGGTGGACGGCAATGGCAAACCAGAACTGAATAAGCGGTGAACCCGGCAGAATCGGTCTTCCGACTCTTGGACCCCCACAGATGGAACATCCTCAAAGGACTACTTATTCCCAGGGGCGATCGCTCCTCGGACCGACCCGTCCTGGATGAGGCATGACCCTGCTCAAGCACGGGTCAGAGGCCTCGGTCGTCTTGGGCCATGCCGCCAGCCTGCAATACCCGTTTTTCTTCATTTTCTTCAAGAAGCCCAGGCATATCTCGCACCCATCCTCGTTGTGGTCCGGGTGCAGGCAGTATAGACACTTCTGATGTTTGTCCTCCACAAAGACGTTCCCTTACCCCTCATTTTGCGCAGGGCCTGAAAAGTGTCCTTTCTTCTTTTTTCTCCTCAGTCATGGTCGGAGGGCGCAAAGAAGGCCCAAGTTGGCCTTCCAGAAACTTCAACTAACAATGGCCCTTTAGGGGCGCGCAATTTCACTGACAATGGATCCACGTTGCCAGCCGATGAAGATAGGAGCACACGGACTCCGATGGAACACAAATTGAACTTTTCTGCTAAAAATTTGGAAAACAAGAACTAAATAGCTCAGAGAGCAACTCGAGGACTCCGTACACTGAAGCATGCGGTCAAAATATGAAGACAGCTGGAAGAGGCGGGGCTTAGGGAGAGGACGGTCATTTGATGGGGGCAGTATGACCAAGAGGACAGTGATTGGTTTAGAGGAGAAATTATAAGGAACAAGTTACTTACCTGTAACTGTTGTTCTCCAGCATGGGTCTGGCATGGATTCACATGCTTATGAATATTCCCCGTCAGGCCGGGAATCCTCGGTATAGAAAAAAACAGTATCAGTTTTCGTTTCTGATCGGTCTTTCTCAGTAGTAACCAATCACTGGTCTCTGGGTCATACTGCCCCCAGCCAATGACTGCCCTCTCCCTAAGCCCCGCCCCTGGCAGCCATCCTCAGATTTGGTAGCACGTGAAGTGGCAGTATGACCAAGTGAAGAGCTGCAGAGGGGTAGGCGGGAGGGTTTGCATGTGAATCCATACCAGACCCATGCTGGAGAACAACAGTTACAGGTAAGTAACTTGTTCCTTCTCCAGCATGGGATCTGGCATGGATTCACATGCTCATGAATATAAGAATACATAGCAGTATACACATGCACAACCACGGGAGGTGGCAAAAGGTTCAATATCAAGCAATACAACAACTCAACATTAAGCAACTTTTACCTCCTCATCAGGCTCCCCTTAGGCGAACAGGTTGCGCAGCACTGCCTGGCCGACTCTGGACACCTCCCTGGAATCCCGGTCGACACAGTAGAATCTCGTGAAGGTGTTCGTCGACCTCCACGTAGCAGCCCTGCAGATGTCGAGCAGGGGCACACCACACAGGAACCCCGTAGTGGCAGCGATCGCTCACCAGTCGATGAGACCACAAGGACGCCCGTCCTGTAGTTCTGGTGTAACGTGAGACGGCAGCCAGATGTACCTTGATGGAAGCGGGAGATAGGCCAGCCTTGGCCAAGGACAATAGGTACAGCAATACTTGAGGGGCCGTAATCCGCAGAGGGTTAATCTTCTGTGCACGGCACCAGACAGAGAACCTCTTCCATTTGTGTCCATAGCACTTGAGAGTTGAGGATGCCCTCGCCTTCGCGAGAACCTCTCTGCAGTCGGCCGGGATGTCGTATCCTCCAAACTCTAGTGCTGCAGGAGCCAGGCCTGCAAGTTCAGCGACTCTGGTTCGTGATGAAGAATGGCGCCTCCTTCTCTGGAGAGAAGATCCGCGTCTGTCGGCAGCTTGACTGGTGTGGATGCTGACAAGTCCAGAAGGTCCGGGAACCAGATCTGCCTCGGCCACGCCGGTGCGACGAGGATCATCCTGCACCGGGACCTCTTGAGCTGGTTAACGAGCCGGAGTAGCAACGGCGGGAATGCATAAAGGAACAGGCCGTCCCAGGGGAACGAGAAAGCATCGCCCATGCTCCTCGGTTGGGGAAACCTGCTGGCGAACCTCCGGCACTTGGAGTTCGCCGCCGTCGCGAAGAGATCGATCTGGGGTTCGCCCCATCGTCGGAAGAGTCGGTCCACTTGTTCCTGGCGCAGTTCCCACTCGTGGCACGAGCGCAGCTCTCTGCTGAGTGAGTCGGCGATGGTGTTTTTTATCCCTGCCAGATGAAAAAGGTACCAGAAACATTCCTTGGGCGACGGCCCAATGCCACAGATCCTGGGCTTCCTTGGATAGGGCAGGGGATCTGGTTCCAGCCTGCTTCCGAATGTAAAACATTGTGGTGGTGTTGTTGGTGAAGATCCTCACCACCTTGCCCTTGAGGGACGGAAGGAAGGACCTGAGGGCTCAGAACACTGCAAGGAGCTCCAAGATGTTGATGTGGAGAGTCTTCTCCTCCGGGAGCCAAAGGCCTCTCGCGTGGAGACCCCCGGTGTGCGCTCCCCAACCTTCCAGGGAGGCATCCGTCGTCACCGTCACCTGGTGGGCCGGGGCTAGGAAACCTGTTCCCGCCGTCAGATGAGAGCACACACCCCACCATCGTATCGCCCGACGGAACGCTTCGTCGAGCGGGATCCTGTGCTCGAAGCTGCCCGTCGTCTGGATCCAGTGGGCGTCGAGGAATTCTTGCAAGGGCCGCATCCGAAGTCTGCAGTGGCGCACCAGATAAATGCAGGAGGACATCATCCCGAGGAGGGACTTGATAGACCTCACTCTGGCCACATCCGTGGCCAGCAGACGTTGCACCTTTCCTAGGATGGTCCTTATACTTTCCTCCGACGGTGAGGCCCGCCGCGCCACTGTGTCGAGCTGTGCTCCCAGAAACAGGGCGACTTGCGACGGGACTAGGTGGGATTTTGGAAAGTTGATGGTGAACCCCAGGTCCGTGAGCAGCTGGACGGTCTTTGCAGTGTGTTCCACGGCGAGCTCCCTTGTCCTTGCCCGTATGAGCCAGTCGTCCAGGTAGGGGTAGACGTGGATCCCCTGCAGGCGCAGCCGCGCCGCCACCGGTGCTAGGCACTTGGTGAACACCCTGTGCGCCGATTTTAATCCGAACGGGAGGGCCTTGAACTGGTAGTGCCGCCCTTTGACCACGAACCTGAGGAACTTTCGGTGTCTCTTTAGAATAGGGATGTGGAAGTATGCATCCTCCAAGTCCAACGACGACAGGAAATCGCCCTCCTCCAGCTGTCCCAGCATGTGCTGGAGGGTGACCATCCGGAACTTCTGTGCCTTGATGTATTTGTTCAGTCGTCGCAGGTCCAGGATGGGAAGCCATCCTCCTGTCTTCTTTACGAGGAAGTATCTTGAGTAAACTCCGGAGCCCCGAAGCCTCTTTGGGATGAGCTCGATGGCACCTTTCCTGAGCATCGCCCTTACTTCCAACAGCAGTTGAGGGACGTGATTTTCCTTCCTGGCCATGGGAAGAATGCGGGGGCACCTCTTCTGGAACTCGAGGGTGTGCCCCAGGGCCAGGAGATGGATTCCCACACGCCGACCAACTTCGTCAGCCGGCCTCCCACCGGGGTGCTTCGGCGGGGGCCCGACCCGACGGTCGGTTCAATCTTGCTTGGAGGCCGCTTTGCCTCCTTGACCACCTTGGCGACGACGGCAGGATCCACCTGACTTGCCGCGTCCCCTGTAGGCCTCCTGCGACGAAGATCTTGCTGCATGACGGTACGTAGAGGAGCTGCTGCCGGCTCCCTTGGAGGCACCCTGTCTGCCTCCGGAGCTCCGAAAGGACGGCCGACGCTGTTGGAGCACACCCAGTGCACGGGCCGTCTCCGTGTCCGTCTTGATCGCCTGAAGGGACTCATCAACCGCCTTGCCAAAAAGGTTGTTCCCATCGAAGGGCATGTCCAAAACCTTGGTCTGTACGTCCTGGCGGAAATCCGTCGCCCTGAGCCATCCTCGTCGTCTCAGGCAAACGCTGTTGCCCAACTGACGAAAACCGGTGTCGGCGATGTCCCTATCCACTGTAATGGCGTGATCTGAGGCAATCTCACCTTTTTGTAAGATTTCCAGTGCCTCAGCCCTCTTGGCGTCCGGAAGGAAGTCCAACAGAGGGGCGATCTTGAACCACAACTCCCTGTCGTAGCGGGCTACGATGGCCAGGGCGTTGGCCGCCTTGATGGTCGTCGCTGCAGATGAGATGACCCGTCGTCCCATCGCATCCAGCTTCCTACCCTCGCCGTCTGGCGGGGAGGTTGAAGTCGAGGCCGATGGCCCCCCCACCCCGCTTTCTTCTTGGCCGCCGCCGAAACGACCGAATCCGGGGTAGGTTGCGCCCTAAGGTACAAGGGGGCAGCGTCGGGGACCCGGTACTTCTTCTCGTACCGTTCCCTCTTCGCAGGAGCCGTGGCAGGGTTCTTGAGGAGGGCGAGCCCTTCATCCCAGATGTCATCAAGAAGCGGTACGGCGAGGACCGTCTTCCTTTTAGCCTCGCGCAGTTGATAAAGGAACCCTTCCTTCTTTTCTTCGGGGCAGAGCTGGAAGAGCTTGGATGCCCTGGAAATCATAGCATGGAAGGATCCAATCTCGTCAGACGGGGACGCCCGGGCAGGGGATGACGGGGGACACGTTCTGTCGTCGCCTCCGTCATCATCTGTACCCGTCGTAGTCGTGTCCATGCCTGTATCATCCCCGTGGGTAGTGGACCGGGGGGAAGGCAGAGAAGGCCGCAGAGGCGGGAGAGGAGGCTTAGGATGCGTCCTCCCCCTCTTAAGTGGTGAGCTCTCCGAAGGTCCTGGCTCCGGTTCCCCCGTCGGGTCTGGCTCAGGTACCTCCATCGGGGGAAGGGGCAACCTAGTCCTTATCTCCGAGCATAAGGACTGGATGGCTGACAAAATGGCCGCCAAGGTGTCCTGCGGCGCCGGAAACGACGGGAGCGAGGGCTCTTGAGGAGCCTTGTCTGCGACACCGTCGCCCTCGTCGGGGTCCCTCCCGATGGGCTGGGCCTCCTTCACGACTCGGATGAGCTCCTCTTCAGAGGTCGTGTCCGTATCCACCAGCCCCTCCCCCATCCTTTCCAACGAGGACTTTGTGGGGGTCTTCTCGATGGGCCTGAAAGAAGACTCCCTCCGCGGTGGCAGAGAGACTCTGGTACCTGAGGGCGCCTCCACTGGTGTAGCCTCCACAGGCTGAGCCAGGGCCGCGGCGACATCCTCAATCGAGGTCTTAGCAGGCTGAATTAAGGCCAACGTTACCTTCTGTACGCCTGTGGCATTCACCTTGGGGGGAGGGTCCGAGCCTCGCTCCCCCTCTGCCGGAATCTTCGAGATCGACCGGGGCCTCTCCAGAAGTTTCGCCGGGTTCTCGGACTTCCTCTTACCCGAGCCAGAGCGGTGGCTCGTGGTTGATGGCGCCGGGGAGGATGCACCCTGCCTGGCAGCCAAGGAGCCCGACCGTTCAGCGTTCCCGGTGCCCGCGGAGCTTAGCCTTTTGTTGGGCCCCCGTCGCCGGGGCACCCTCACAGGACTTCGAAGACCGCTCGGACTTCTTTTTCTTCTTCTCGCCTGGCGGACTCTTACCTTCCAGCCAGTTGGCGAGACGGAGGTGGCGATCCTTCATGGTCCGCTCCGACATGTTCCCACAAGACGCGCAGTCCTTTTCCTTGTGCGTCTTGTCCTCATGAAGACAGAGGCATAACGAATGCTCGTCCTCCTTAAAAACGTTCTGAAGCTGGCATCCAGGGCAGGTCCTGAACAGCTTCCCGGGCGTCGAGCTCCCTTTCTCCTGGGCCATGTCCGGGTAGGCCTTGGAACTTCTGGATTCCTCCAAAAGCGTAACTCGATGAAATCTTCACCCTTGAGGGGCGTAGAAACTCCGAAACGGATCCCCGTTGATCGGATGTAGAAACGGTGGAGCTTGAGGCTCTATTTAACTGAAAAAAAAAGAGAAAATCTCCTGAAAAAAGCGCGAAAACGCAGCAAAAGCTCGAGAGCTACAGCACGAGGACTCCCAACACTTGAACGTGCGGTAAAAATCTGAGGATGGCTGCTGGGGCGGGGCTTAGGGAGAGGGCAGTCATTGGCTGGGGGCAGTATGACCCAAAGACCAGTGATTGGTTACTACTGAGAAAGACAGATCAGAAACGAAACTGATGCTGATTTTTTCTATACCGAGGATTCCCGCCCTGACGATGGGGAATATTCATGAGCATGTGAATCCATGCCAGACCCCATGCTGGAGAAATTACTTACCGTAGTGAATAACGTATTCTTAGTCCTTAGTCCCCTTTCCTCCATACTGCATGGGCATCCCTTCCAAGGGACGGGCGATGGAACCTTTTTCACCAGAAAAAACCTTCCCCATTAAATTTAGAATAGCGCGGGGGTGCGGCCTAGGGAGTATGTGCTGCCCTGACTCTGCCCTCCGGAGCCACAACTCAGTCCCCATTGACGCGTCGACAATAGATTTAACATTGCCTAATTACACCAGTATTATTAGGGGGGGGAGGATAGTGGAACGTATGGAGGAAAGGGGACTAAGGACAGAGTACGTTTAGTCACTACGGTGAGTAACTTAAAATAACTCTTACGTTCCATCCACTTTCCTCCATACTGCATGGGCGATTACAACTGAATGTAGCCCAAGGGTGGAGAGGAGAGCCTCCTTAAGCAAATAGGTTCCTGAGAACCGCCTGTCTGAAAGCCGCATCAGACCTAGAGCCGGCATCCAAACAGTAATGCTTGCAGAAAGCTGAGGGAGTGGCCAAAGTGGCCGCCCTGCTTACGACTTACCATGGGACATGGCGCTGGAATGCGATGGCCACTGCCTTGACCCTGATTGCGTGGGAGCGCATGTTGATCGGAAGCGGCATGTGCTGGCCCTCGTACGCCTCCTCGATGTCCGAGACTATCCAGCGGGATATGGAGGCCTGATAGCCCGGTCTTGCGCCTCCGAAAGTGACAAACAGGGCGTCTGATTTGCAGAAGCCCTTGGTCCTGTCCAAGTAGAATTTCAGGGCACGCCTGACATCTACGCAGTGCAGCTCTGTGCTTCGTCCTTAGGATTGGCAAAGAACATAGGAAGGACTATTTCCTTGTTCAAGTGGAAAGCAGACAGCACCTTGGGCAGAAATGCTAGGTGTGTCCGCAGTACTACTTTGTCCCTGTGAAAGGTAGCATACGGTTCCGAGGCGACCAGCGCCTGGATTTCGCAGACTCTACGAGCCGAGGTGAGGCCCACTAGCAAGGTCGCCTTGAGGTGACCAGCCTGATGACAGCGGACGCCATTGGCTCAAACGGTTTGTGTGCCAGGGCGCCCAAGACCATGTTGAGGTCCCACACGGGGTGCTGCCTCTTGACGGGCAGGTAGAGCCTTGCCAGCCCAGTCAAATGCTTCTTGACGATAGGATTGGAGGAGGAGGTGGTCTCCTCCTCTGAGTTCCTGTAAGCTCCGATGGCTGCGAGGTATGTACGGCAGGTGTCCACTTGCACACCAGAGTGGGTGAGGTGCGCCGAGAAGGAAAGCACGTCATCCAAGGTACATGCCAGGGGGGGGGGGGGGTCGATTTTCTTCTGCCCAGTGGCAGAATCTGGTCCATTTACATTTATACTGGGCCCTGGTAGCCTTGCTCCTTGCACCCGTTATGATTTCCAGATATGCCTGGGAGAGGCTGAGGTGCCGCAGTGTTAACTGCTCAGGTACCACACTGTGTGAGGGCTAGTTTCTGTGGTGCGGGGTGGATGACCCCTGCTATGTCAGAAGATGTGCTGGGCCCGTCGGGAGGTGAATCAGAGGCCACACCGAGAGGCTCAGCAGCTCCGAAAACCATGGCCTGGCAGGCCACCATGGAGCTATAATAATGATGTTGAGTTGGCGAGACTCCATGATCTTGCAAATCACTCTGTGAATTAGCGGTGTGGGCTCAAAGGCGTAAGCCCTCATGCTGTTCCACAGAAGCCAAAATGTGTCGCCCAGGGAGCCGGGGCCCTGTCCCTGCCAGGAGGCGAAATGAGGGCACTTCTTGTTGTGCCAGGTGGCAAAGAGATCCACGTGGGGATGCCCTCACCTGTTGAAGACCTCTTGAATAACGAGGTTGCTTAGCTGCCACTCGTTATTGTCTGCTCCCAACCTGCTGAGCCTGTCCGCTTCCAGGTTGGATTCCCCTGGGAGGTGGACTGCCGTGAGGTAGATTTAGTTTTCCAGGGCCCACTCCCACATGCTGAATGCCAGTCTGCACAGAGGAGGGGGGAACTGGTGCCTCCCTGCTTGTTGACGTATTACATGCTGGTCAAGTTGTCTGTCTGGATGCCCTTGAGAAGAGGTAGGAATGCTCTGTGCGCTAGCCAGATGGCATTCAGCTCTAACCAAATGATGTGGTATTCTGTCTCCCGTCGGGTCCAGGGGCCCTGGACCGAGAGATCGTCCGGAGTGGCTCCCCAGCACTCGAGCGAGGAGTCTGTGGTGATGGAGGCCTGCGGGGTGGGCAGCCGAAAGGAATTGCCCATCTGTAGGATGCAGTGCCTGGACACCATGTTAGGTCCGGGCGGAGAAATGGAGGAACGTTGATCATCTCGGATTGGGTGCCCCGCTACTGGTTACATGAGGCCGCGAAGTGCAGCTGAATCCTCCTCATCCTGAATCTTGTGTGCGGAACGGCTAATAGGACTGCCGCCAAGAGACCCAGGAGATGCTGGTACCACCATGCCGAGGTCACCTCTCTGCTGAGGAAGTGGGTGGTGGCCCTCTTGATGGTCGAGATCTTGTCCTCCGACGGGAATACCTTCTCCGAGCACGTGTCCCAGATGAGGCCCAAGAATGTAAGAGTCTGCGTGGGCTGCAGCTGCGACTTCTTGAGATTGAGCGGGAAGCCCAGATCATGCAGTGTGTTCATAAAGGCACGGGAAGAGTGGTGAACAGCTTCCGGAGATGTAGCCCTGAAGAGCCAGTCATCAAGGTATGGGTAGATGTGGAGACCCTGCGCTCTGAGGAGGGCAGCCACCGTATTCATGAACCTGCTGTTAGGCAGAATCCTGTGCAGTTCCCTTAGGGAGCACTACACAAGATTAGGACTACAGGTGAGAGCAATAAATCCCCTTTAGTATCAGTCTGTACCACAAAGATTTAGTTGGTAGCTGTGGCTGAGCAGTCAGACCTATCTCAAGAGGCAGATGAGCAGTATTCAGGGCTTACACAATAGGCCTACAGTACTATGGCACAAGGAAACAATGACCAAAGCTCTGCATTAAAAAGTATATATATATATATTTATTTTATACACTTCTAGAAAAACACATCTATCACAGTCATCAAGCAAGTTAAATTAAGTCAAAGGAAAATTATAAACACTCTGAAGTTAAATCATAGACCAAATGAACCAGAGTGGAAACCGAGCAAAACGGCACAGTGAAAACTACACACAAGGGATCCTCTAACAATTCCGCACAAGGGAGGGAAAGCACAAGTTAGATAGAAATAGTTTTTTACACACCCTAGCAACACTTCCCATAAGTTTGTGAACCAGTTTAAGCAAGGCAGTACATCAGTATAGGCAATACTTAAATGAAAACTGAGCAAAATGGCATTTCACAAGGTTTAAAAATGCGAAGGAAAGGGTAGTTGTAAGAAAGAGGTGCACCACACAGTTCTGGATGAGAATCAATCTAAAGAAGGCAGATCTAACAAATGTAGCCAGAGTCAGTAGGCCTGTGCCAGAGTCAGTGGTACAGGGCAAGGGCCCAGGAGCAAAATGTTCTTATAGCTGCAGTCAAGTCTTTGGTTAACAAATTTGAAAAGGTGGATGCAGAAGTTGAAAAGGCAATGTTAAGAGAGGGGCAGCCAACCCAACGGGTAGGTAAAGGATTTAAAACACCTTTAGTGCTACCGCGGAGAAAGGGCTACCTGGCGGAACAATGTACTTTTAAATGCAGAAGTGGCTCCTGCGGTAGCAGTTGTTCCTGGTAGTTCCTGCAGTTCGTGTGATCCAGCAGAGGAAGAGAGGCTCTTGTCGTGGAGGAAGGTTCGAGTTACTACACTACCCAGGGATGAAACCAGCCGCAGTGCTGCCCGACGAATAAAAGGTACGCTCCTTTAAATCGCGGTCCGGGTGGACTGGTGCCTGGCTATCCGGCCTCAGAGTACAGGGTACGGGAGATTCGATCAAGGCAGGCCCGGGAAGGCGATTGGCAAACTGGTTGGCCCCACCAGCTCAAGGGAAGAAGGCTCTTGCAGAGGAAGATCTTCTCTTGTGGAGAAAAGTGGTGAGACGCTGCAGCAGGGCTTCACCGGTGGTTCAGTCGTTGCAGATGTCTTTGGCTTCTCTCCTCTTCGGCTTCTTAGTTCCGGTGGCAACGTCTTGCTCTTCCAGTCCTCAGGACCCTGCTTTTATGCAAAAAGATCCCCATTCATACAGCCTAGCTGTCACTCACGCAGTGGAGTGGTCATCTTGGCGGGAGACCCTCCAGCCTATCAGGATAGGGTGTGACACAGGTTGCTGAGGCAACCCTGTCCAGGGGTCCTACTCCCCCCTCCCACACAATGGACCCACCCCAGACTCAGTGGCGCCGGAAGGAGGGCTTCTCGGCAGAAGCCCGCCAAACAGACGAACAAAGGATCCCCGACCTGTGTTAGGAGTTTAGAGAAAGACACGAGAAAGAAGTTATATTAAAGTTCTGGCAATAAAAACCTACCGGAGTAAAGTTAATATTAAAATACACTGGCGGTATGTTAGAGGCTGTCAGAAAACGTGGTAGCCTCGAACAATGGGAAAATCCCATAGGAAAATACTAGCGGTCGAATATTTACGGTAGTAACCACTGGCACCAGCCAGAAACTTTTGAGAGAGGGACTGTACGGTCCTCTCTCGAAAATGAACATAAGGGAAAAATATTAACTTTTTTCAGTACCTCCATAGTAAGATGGGTTGTACTGGTTTAGTTCATAAAAATTGACTAGTAAAGTCAATGGGGACTTTATATGCCCTGGGAGACAGTATTCAGTCCCAGGGTATGGAGTCTAAGTTTGGGGGTCGCTACGACACCCCTGTGTCACTGCGAGGAGGGTGCTGTGTAACACATGTGAATAAAGATGGTTCCTATGGGGGTGAGAAAAACCCCATAGACATTAAAACACAAAGATAGCCTAGAACACACATAGCAAAAAGGCCTAAGCGTGGGAAAAAGGGTCTCACCCTTAGCAGGAGAAAAGAAACAAACCCTTCAAATCCAGCAAAGCTGCTGGGGGACTATAGGTAAGGGAAATTAGCCATAGAATGAGAATTCTCCCTAACACCTGCTAAAGATCCTGGGGGCCCAATCGAGGCCAAAAGGAAGGACCTTGTATTGAAAATGGTAGCCCATGAGCCTGAACTGTAGGAAAAGAAAGATGGGGCTGCCAAAAACGGGACGTGTAGGTACGCGTCCTTCAGATCCAGGGAGCACATCCAGTCTCCCTTGCACAATGTCTCCGCTATAAAAACTGGCATAACCATCTTGAATTTTTGAAGGGGTAAGGAGAGGTTGAGGATGGAAAGGTCCAGCACAACTCTCAGGCCCGCCTGGTATTTCTTCTGAATGGCGAAAATCCTGGAGTAAAAGCCCAAGCCTCGCTGGGAGGCTGGGACTTCCTCCACTGCCTGGCTCTCTACGAGCGACCGGATCTCTGCCAGAAGAGTTGCTGTCCCAACCTGAGGGAGGGGAGGAGGGAGGAGAGGTCGGGATAGGTAGGCGGTACCCCGTGGATACTACGCTGAGGATCCAGGGGCCAGCGAAATTCTGGTGCCAGAAATGTGCATGGAGAGCAAGCCTGCCCCCCACTGGAGACACGTGGACCCAAAGGGGATTGTCATGCCTTCTTTCCCTCTGAGGTTGTCGCGGAGTAGGGGGACTGGAAAAACCCCTTATCCCCCACCCCTTTTTTGTTGCTTGAGCCGGTTCTGCGACGGCGAGCGGTCCGGCTGCCAGGATCTCCGTTCCTGGAAGCTGCGGAACCCTTCATACGTACGCCCTTTTTCAGAGCGCTGCTGTGACTGGGTGTACGACTTTCGCATGGTCTTTGTCAAGATGGATAAAGACTTGGCCGTTTGTGAGCTGTTTTTCTTCTTGTCCAGCTCTTCGTCCGTGGTGGAGTGGAGGAGGTTCCGCCACTCAAACGGTAGATCTAATATGGGTTCCTGGACATCCGGGTTGAATTTCGTGGCCCAGAGCCAGGCCGTCCTTCTCATGTCCGTGGCAATACAGATGGTACGGCCAGGGGTGTCGATATGGGCCACGGTGGATTCCATGAGGTCATGCGCTACCAAGCTTGTCCTCTGCCAGCCCCGCCTTAAAACTTGATTGGCTCTGCGTAGGGAGTTCCGGGAGGAAGTCCGCAATTTCCCGCCATAAACTCTGGTTAGCGGCAGCCAGCATAGCATCGGCATTGGCTTGACGAAGGTGCAGGGACGTGCAAGTTTCTTTCTGTACGCCTCCAAGATCGTCTCCTCCTTGCCCAGTAGAGAAACAGAGGAGGCAGCTGAGGATGACTGAGGCTTGGAGTATAGTGATGCTTCAGCGATCACCGAGGAGTGTGGCTCAGGATGGGCCGAGAGCAAGAATATATCTCCCTCCATCTGCCTGTATTTGGAGTCCATGCGTCGATTGACCGGCTGGGCTGAGTTGGGGCTAAGCCAACTCTTCTTGGCCAGGGAGACTACATCGGTCTGCAGAGGAATCCCTGTTTTGGCAGAGGGGCGTTGCGTGATGACTTCAGCCAGAACCCCCTCGGCCGGCTGCTTAATGTCGGGCTGGGGTAGGCCCAGGTATTCCGCCAGCCCAGCAAGATATTCATGGAAGGCCCTGGCTGAGGATGGGGTGTCCGAATCCTACTCATCATCATCATCATCATCATCATCATCCGTGTCATGCGGATCAGGAGGATCCTGGAGAGGTGGAGGAGGAGTTGGAGCCGGAGGCTGGGGCACAGGGACTGCAGCCGGGGGCTGAGGAGGCGGCGGAGGCTGGTACGGAACCACCTGAGTAGTCTGCTGGGGAGCCGGGACCAGCAGCTGCACCGGGGCCTGGGGCGCTGGCGGAAGCACTTGTGGTGCCGCTAGCATAGTCGGGAGGACTTCCCTGATGGCGTCCTTGAGGATAACCCCCATCCGAGGTGACTTCATGAGCCAGAGGAACATCTCGAAGAACCCCTCTTCACTGGTCTGAGGGCGGGTAGGGGGTACTGACGGGGTAGCCGGGGGCTGCTGGAGCAGCTGCATGCCCTGCCCGTATGGATGAAGTGGGAAGCAGCCCTGCGCATAAGAAGGATAGGTTGTCAGCCATGTACCTGGTTGAGACAAGCCCCACCTCGACACTCGTTCTTCGCCGAACTCCTGGAATGGCGTTGGACGGATGGGATGCCTCGGTCTGGCGCGGTGGCTATCTTGTCGAGCGGCCTGCCAGATGCCTGCGATGTGTTGCTCGGCTTGCTGGGCCTAGCCTCCTCCAGGACTCTTGTATGTGGATCACGAGGCCTACCCTGCTCCTCGGGCCTAGGCCCGGTAGGTATGACACCCTCGACCTGCAGTCGGTAGAGCTGCATTTAGACACCCCCTTGGATGTATTGCCGGTACTAGGGCATAGCCCCTTGGCCATATTGCCGGTACAAGGGCTGAGCCCCTCGGATGACTATCCGGTGCAAGAACCTTCCGGTCCCTCAACACTGCCACAGGGAGGATCGGAGGATCCCTCGGCCGGTAACAAGCAGCCACGGTGCATGTAGTCCCTCCCACGTGGGAGAGCCCTTGGGAAGGAGTCTCCTTTGCGTGGTGCGATGGAAAATAGTGTCCCTTGCTTGGGCCGGGCTCAGTGTTTCACAAAGTTCTTGAGGTCCTCTGGAGGTGACTTCTGGAAGAGCTCCCTCCACCTGGCTAGTCTGTTCTTCAGCGCTTTCCACACGCTGAACAAGCTTGCCAACCGTGGTCTGGGCCAAAGCAACGTACGCAGAGGGTGTGGGTGTCTGAAGTTGTGAATAGTCAGTTGCAGGATGGACACCTGCTGAACCCAGTGGAAGTCGACATGCGCCGGGGAGGAGAGTGGCGCCTGTGGACCTAGTACCAAAGAAAAAAGCAAAGACAAAAAGAATAAGTATCAGCGTGTGGAATTACGTGGCCGATGCCAAACCTAGGAGCGTTGGTGAATTTGGCCCGTTCCCGTCAGAGTGGAAAAAGGGGACTGAGCTGTGGCGCTGGAGGGCGTAGTCAGGGCAGCACCCCTGCGTGCCTCTAAATTTAAAGGGGAATAAGGTTTTTCTGGTGGAAAAGGTTCCGTCTTCCGTCCCTTGAAAGGGACGCCCATGCAGTAAGGAAGAAAGGGGACATGACGTAAGAGTAATACAGTTTTAAAGTGAAAGTGAAACTGGTTTTTCTTTAACTGAGGATGAACAGCCTGACTGGGAATATTCATGAGCATATCAATCCATGCCAGACCCCATGCCGAAGAAGTTATTATAAATCACAATTAAATAAGAAATCAAAGTTACAAATCAAATGTTGATAAAATTATAATGGGAGCATTGGCAATGCTCGTACAGTGAGGTATGTGCAGTGAAGTTTGATTCAATCGCTATATATAAGAATTTCACAATGTATATAAATGTTTTCAAAGTTGGAAATGTGTTGTTTGAAAACAAGTGTTCCTAATACGACCAGATCTGTTAGGCAGAAATATATGCAGTACCTTTTGGGAACACCACACACAATTAAGGCTACAAGTGACAGTACAATTTCACCTTTTTTTACAAGCCTGTACTACACAGTTAAAGTGGTAGCAGTAGCGGAGCAGCCAGACTTATCTCAAGAGTAAGTGAGCAGTATCAAATAGTTACACAAACGACAGCAATTACTATGATTCAGGCAAACACTGACTCAAGGTTTTCAAGTAAAAGAATATACATGTATTTCACTCTTCAGTTGTATAACATTACACTATTATAAGCAGCCTAAACATCACACTCTTAATACACCACACCACTTCCCTTAAATTCCAGACAAGTTAAGCTCACAAAATGAAGTGGGAGCAAAATGGCACTCCAGCAATTTAAAAGGGAGGGAAAGACAAAAGTTAACAGAAATGGATCCACACCAATAGGTAAGTACTCAGGGCAAGCGAACAAGAGAGACTACAATGATAAAATCAGATAGAAAAGGCTTGGGGCCAAAGTCAGTGGTTCAAAAGTCTTTTGCTCAATGTAATACAGTTCAGGGTAGTTCGCCGTAAAGTTCATGGCACGGTTTTTGGACGAGGTTAGTTGGTAGAAAAGTTAGTTCAAAGAGAAGAGAAGGACAAACGCTCGGATTGGAGAAAGATTTGAAACACTTTCACCGCGGCTGAACGAAACGCACAACCAGATTTGCACAGTACCTTAAAACAGAGAGGGAGCTGTAGCTGAGGCAGAAGTTCCTGGTAGTTCCTGCAGGCTCACGGTTCCTGAAGCGTCTGTCAGACTGATCAGAAGTAGGAAGACTGGAGGGTCCTGCAATAACCAGGGAAAAAAACAGCACCAGAGCAAAGCAACAAATAAAAGGTGCGCTCCTTAAAACCCAAGAAGGGTCTGACCTTCCTGGCTATCTGGCCCACTGTAGCTCTGTACAGCGAATTCGACCAGAGGAGGGGTCCTGGCTTGCAGTTTGGGTTAACTGGTTGGTCCCACCAGCACAAGGGAAGAAGTTTCCTGGAGGATCTGCGTCGTCGGATTCTGGAGATTCGGACCTGCAGCAGGGCTTCACCGGGTGGTTCAGTCGTTGTAGGTGTCCTCTTCTTCCAGTTCCTCATTGGTTCTTTCGTTCCAGTGGCGACTCTGCTCTTCCAGTCCCAGAGACCTGCTTTTTATGCAGTTTTCCCCTATTCATACAGCCTGGCTGCCAATCACACAGCAGGGTTGCTGGCCTGGCAAGAGCAGTCCCCTTAGCCAATCAAACAGGAGTGCGACTTGGGTTACCAAAGGAACCCATGGCAAGGGTCCTAAAACCCCTCCCTCACATCCTGCCTACCCAGACTCTAAGGCACCTAAAGGAGGGCTTTTGTGTAGAAGCCCATGAAAAAGCGATGAACAAAGGGACCAAACCTGGTTTGGCGCGCAGAGTAAGACACGAGAAAGACTTTAACAAAAAGAAATGGCGAATAAACCCAGCCGGAGCCAAAATAAAATCTATTCGGTCAAGCGGGTTTATGTTCAAGGCTAATATAATAGCCTAAAACATTGCCAGGTTTATGTAAGATAATCACGGTAGAAAGGTTAGGGTAGATACCACTGCCACCAGCCAAGTCTTAATGTAAAGTGAGCGAAACAATGCCCCAAGAGGCACAGACAAAAAGGGATAAGAATTAACCCTTTCCAATACTCCATGGAAGTTGGGGTGTACTGGGTCTGTGGTTTAAAGTGACTAAGTTAAAGGTAATGGCAACTTTACCCTTTTCTGGGGGACAGTAGTGAGCCCCAGAAAATGGAGTTGGTGGGAAGTCTCAAAGACAACCCTTTGTCACTACACTGAAGGTGCTGTGTAACACACAAAAAAAATATGGTGCCCTGGAGGAGGTGAGACTACAGTGTCCAAGATCACACAAGTGTAGTAGAAACACACATAGCAAAACACATGTAAGAGTGGGGAAAAAGGCTCACACTCTTACCAGGTGAACAAATAAATCCTAGAAATCCAGCAAAGCTGCTGAGGGACTCAGTAGATAAGGGAAATAACCGTTTATGAGAATTCTCCCTAAACAATGCCAAACGTGTTTCCAATTGAGAAAATCCATCTTCATGAGTATAGGAACCAACCTTCCAAAAACAGTAAATAATATTCCAAATTAAAATAACTTACAACAACAAATGTCATCCAATAGCTATGTGCATATGCACTGACCCGAGTTCATAAAAATAGACCAATACACCTTTTAGAAAATAATAATCAGTCCGAAAACACAAAAGATATATAGGTCAAATTACTAAATACGATTAGCCAAATCAATGAAATCACAAGAAAACAACAGTAATAAAACCATACCTTATGCCATACGTCCAACAAAATACTCCTCCAGCTCAAAAATAACCAATGTTCATGCTCAACTACCTACAATCCAACAAGAAAATTTCATTCCAAGACCATAAATCTAAAATAATCTTACCAAGAAGTATGCTGTGAGCAATGTAGCAAAAAAGCAGAAAACACTTGCCCCACACTCGATTCTTAAAAAGGGAAAATGTCAGGTGACCAGTACGGTCACCTGACCTGAAACGTCACAAAATAAATGTAGAAAAAATGGCAGCCATCTTGAAGTGTAGATGAGCAATGTATGCAAACAGAATCCGAATGATCAACCACATGATAGTATTCGACGTTAACACCGATCAAAACCAACATACTAAAAATAAGTACCGAAAGGAATGATAGATTGATAACATATATATTCACGACTGCACTAACAATTAAAAAGTAGCGTTGTCACATAAGTACCACATAAGTACCCAAGTCATGTGATAATGCCTCTCTAAAAGGACCATCATCTTGAATTGGGGCCAACACCTTGCTGGAACAAACCCTGCAACGGAGAAGGTACCCGGGTAGTGTTGGGGGGCCTGGGGGGAGGGGGGCCAGAGAGACTAGAGAGTGAAAACAGGAGAAGGAAGGTACATCCTAAATTACTACGAGGGACATCAGTGCCCAGAGTAAGAAGAGGCAACAAGTAATAATAAGCGTTACGGGAGCCCAAGAAACCTGAATATTGCAACCGGCCAAACAGCTCACAGCAACTCCTGAGAATCAAAAGAGATATATATATATATAGAAAGAGGGGGCACCAATACCCCTTGGGAGATGAGTGAGACCTTGGGGCATAGTAAACAAAGGGCGGCAGTGGAGTCCAATAAAACAAGTGAGGAACAAAATCCAGGATAAACCAAGAAACAAGCAAGACACCCAGCGGGTAGAGCCCCACATAAGTGGTGGAAAGGGATTAAGGAGGTATCACCTCACCTACACAAACTGGGGCAATTGTTTTTTTTTGGAACTTGCGACTATATTTTATAAACCGGAGAAACGTTTGGAACTTTGGTGAGATGGGCAAAAACTGTTAGCCAGGGAGAACGGTTTTCTACCCACAAGCGTTAGAACTGAAACCATGAGGAATTGCATGAAACCGAGCAGTCGAGGTGATCAACTCTGAAGGCCCAACATACTACCCAACTTGCTTTTATGTGTTTTCCAAGCAGACTAGGGCTAGTTTAGAGAATAGGATTTGGATGGAGGACCATATTTGGTATTTTGACTATTGACAAGCACCTATAGTATAGTTTGTTAGGAATGGAACTCCCCTTTTTGCGATAGGTTTAGAAAGGTTTTTTCCTCAAGTTAAATAAAACCCTTTAAGAACATATCCACCTACAAAATGGGCAGTCAGACACAGGAAGCTGAAATGCACGTCAGTGTAAGAGTGTAGAATGGGCAGCAGCAATGTCTAGGTCCTATATATGCCTTAAATTATGCTGTGCAAAAGTGTTCCAGATTCCCCATGTACTAGAAGTTCGTTTTAAAAGCCAGAAGGTGGGCTAAGTACTAACTTACTGCTGATATGGACGACTCTCTGGTCACCTCTCTGGTCCAGTTTAGTTCCTCTGAGGTCAGGAAAGAGTTGCTTCTTAAGTTGATCCTTTCAAACGGAAGAATTCTCCCATTAGCCTAAAGAAAGCGAAAAAAGAGGTAAATAACTTGCAGTAAAATCCTAATGAGTTACTGACTGTAGCAGTTCACTTACACCTAGTCTGAAGCCTTGTTTCTTCCACAAAGCATGGGCAATGCATCATTCTAAAGGATTGACTGAATCATGTATAATGGCATATAAAAGAGTGAAACATTAAGTTGAACGAATTACCTCCAGGTATGTTCTTTCTTATAGAAATAATGATTCCTGCGACTGATTCCACATCTTGTGAAAAACACCTCAGACACAGTGTGCTGTGGAAAAGGACAACAGGTGGCCAGGTGTTTCTCAGAGGATGAATTCATCACAATCTCTTCCAATGTCTTGTGCCGGATGAACAAAGTGCTTACCATGGGTGATGTTCTTGTTCTTACGGTGGACACTTCAATTCCTCCTCCAGATTCCTCATCTTCCGAGATGCACAGTCAGCACCAGACTTTTTTTTAGCCACCAAGTGGGGCCATAATACTCCTTTACTAACCACCTCATTACGCCAATTCTGTCTCGGGCTTGGACTATATCATTGGTGTGCATTTAGAACCGTTGTTGCCCTTTTGGTCAGTTCTTTCTTTTTTCCACAATAGCAATGCACAGAAAGATCATTACCCACAGTAATGTGACAAATTCTGGTAGCCATCCCCTTTGGAAGAAGTGAGTCGAGCCTCTATGCCCAACACCCACTAGGGGACAGGGTAAGCGTGTTCCCTCTGGAGGTGACTCACCCTTAGGGGACAGGGACCCAGAGAGGAGTACAAGATTCCCATCCTCCTCGCCAATTACTAACACCTTTGCAGGGTATCTAGGTGATAGGATTTACTATAAGGAACAAGTTACTTACCTGTAACTGTTGTTCTCCAGCATGGGTCTGGCATGGATTCACATGCTCATGAATATTCCCCGTCGTCAGGCTGGGAATCCTCGGTAAAGAAAAAAGCAGTATCAGTTTCGTTTCTGAACTGTCTTTCGTAGTAATAACAAATCACTGGTCTCTGCGTCATACTGACCACAGCCAATGACTGCCCTCTACCTAAGCAACGCCTCTGGCAGCCATCTTCAGATTTGGAAGCACGTGAAGTGGCAGTATGACCAAGTGAAGAGCCGCAGAGGGGTAGGCCGGAGGGTTCGCATGTGAATCCATGCCAGACCCATGCTGGAGAACAACAGTTACAGGTAAGTAACTTGTTCCTTCTCCAGCATGGGGTCTGGCATGGATTCACATGCTCATGAATAAAGAATACATAGCAGTAAACACATGCACAACCACGGGAGGTGGCAAAGGCTCAACATTAAGCAGTACATCAAACTCAACATTAAGCATCTTACCTCCTCACCAGGCTCACCTCAGGCGAACAGGTTGCGCAGCACTGCTTGACCGACCCTGGACTCCTCCCTGGAATCCCGATCGACGCAGTAAAATTTCGTGAAGGTGTGCGTCGACCTCCACGTAGCAGCCCTGCATATGTCCAGCAGGGGCACACCAGAAAGGAACGCCGTGGTAGCTGCGATCGCTCTGGTGGAATGGGCTCTCGGACGGCCAGGCAGCGGTCGGTTTGCCAACCGATGACAGTACATGATACAGTCGGAGAGCCATCTGGAAATGGAAGCCTTCGAGAGAGCCTTCCCCTGATTGACAGGTCCAAAGTTCACAAAGAGTTGTGACTTCTTCCGAAAACACTTTGTGCGGTCCACGTAGAACTCCAGCGCTCTAGCCACATCCAGCGAGTGCAAAGTCCTCTCAGCCGGCGACGAAGGCGAGGGGAAGAACACAGGCAACACCAAGGGTTCGTTGAGATGGAAGTCCGACGGTACCTTGGGCATGAAGGAGGGGTGCGTCCTGAGCACTACCCTCGTGTCGTGAAAAGTCAAGTACGGGGCCTTGCAGGAAAGGGCCTGGATCTCTCCCACCCGTCGTGCGGAGGTGATGGCCACAAGAAACGCTGTTTTCCACGACAGAAACTTCAACGGGGCCGAGTGCAGAGGCTCGAACGGAGGTCCCATGAGCTTGGTCAGCACCACGTTGAGCTCCCACGCCGGGGCCGGGGCCGGAGCCTTCACCGGCGGGAACGATCTGAACAGTCCCTTCATGAACTCTTTCACCAGACGATGAGACCACAAGGACGTCCGGCCCGTGGTTCTGGTGTATCGGGAGATAGCAGCAAGATGAATCTTGATGGACGCGTGTGCCAGTCCAGCTTTGGCCAGCGTCAGCAGGTACGGCAGTACCTGGGGAGCCGTATTCCGTAGAGGGTTAATCTTCTGTGCGTGGCACCAGACAGAGAACCTCTTCCATTTGTGTCCGTAGCATTTAAGAGTCGAGGACGCCCTGGCCTTTGCAAGAACCTCTCTGCAGTCGGCCGGTATGTCGTATCCTCCAAACTCTAGCGCTGCAGGAGCCAGGCCTGCAAGTTCAGCGATTTCGGGTCGTGGTGGAGGATGGCGCCTCCTTCCCTGGAGAGTAGATCCGCGTCCACCGGCAGCTTGATTGGCGGGGACGCTGACAAGTCCAGAAGGTCCGGGAACCATATCTGCCTCGGCCACGCAGGTGCGACGAGGATCATCCTGCACCGTGACCTCTTGAGCTGGTTGACGAGCCGGATTAGCAGTGGCAAAGGAGGGAACGCGTAGAGGAACAGGCCCTCCCAGGGGAACGAGAAAGCATCGCCCATGCTCCTTGCCTGGGGAAACCTGCTGGCGAACCTCCGGCACTTGGAGTTTGTCGCCGTCGCGAACAGGTCGATCTGGGGTGTGCCCCACCGTCGGAAGAGGCGATCCACTAGATCCTGCCGTAGTTCCCACTCGTGGCACGAGCGCAGCTCCCTGCTGAGTGAGTCGGCGATGGTGTTTTTTATCCCTGCCAGATGAAACGGCACCAGAAACATCCTTTGGGCGACGGCCCAATGCCACAGGTCCTGCGCCTCCTTGGACAGTGCTGGGGACCTGGTTCCGCCCTGTTTCCTGATGTAAAACATGGTGGTGGTGTTGTCGGTGAAGATCCTCACCACCTTGCCCTTGAGGGACGGAAGGAAGGACCTGAGGGCCCAGAACACTGCACGGAGCTCCAGGACGTTGATATGGAGGGACTTCTCCGTCGGGAGCCAAAGGCCTCTCGCGTGCAGATTTTCGGTGTGCGCTCCCCACCCTTCCAGGGAGGCATCCGTGGTCACTGTCTCCTGGTGGTCTGGGGTCTGGAAGTCAATGCCCGCCGTCAGATGCGCGCGGTTGCCCCACCACCGGACCGCTCGGCGGAAACTCTCGTCGAGTGTGATCCTCTCCTCGAAGCCGCCCGTCGTTTGGATCCAGCGCGCGTCCAGGAACTCCTGCAACGGGCGCATCCGGAGCCTGCACATGGGAATGAGGTAGATGCAAGAAGACATCATTCCGAGGAGGGACTTCATGGACCTCACCTTGGCCGTGTCAGAAACCAACATCCGCTGTACCTTGCCCAGGATGGACCTGGTCCTTTCCTCCGACGGGGAGGCCAGAAGGGACACTGTGTCGAGCTTCGCTCCCAGAAACAGTGCGTTTTGCGCGGGTACCAGGTGGGACTTGGCGTAGTTCACGGAGAATCCCAGGTCCGTGAGAAGTTGGACGGTCCTTGCCGTGTGCTCCACGGCGAGCTCCCTCGTCTTGGCTCGGATGAGCCAGTCGTCCAGGTAGGGGTAGACGTGGATCCCCTCGCGGCGCAGCTGCGCCGCCACCGGTGCAAGGCACTTGGTGAATACCCTGGGTGCCGACCGTAGTCCTAAGGGGAGGGCTTTGAACTGGTAGTGACGCCCTTGGACCACAAACCTGAGGAATTTTCGGTGCTCCTTTAGGATGGGAATATGGAAGTAGGCATCCTCCAAATCCAACGACGACAGGAAGTCTCCCTCCAGCTGACCCAGGACGTGCTGGAGGGTGACCATCCGGAACTTCTGCGCCTTGATGAACTTGTTCAGACGTCGCAGGTCTAGGATGGGGCGCCATCCTCCCGTCTTCTTCTTCACGAGGAAGTATCTCGAGTAAACTCCGGAGCCCCGAAGCCTCTTTGGGACGAGTTTGATGGCGCCCTTCCTGAGCATCGCCTTTACCTCCAGGAGAAGCTGAGGGACGTGAAGCTCTTTCCTGGCCACGGGGGGGACGGGCGGGCACCTTCTTTGAAACTCGAGCGCGTGGCCCCGGGCTAAGGCGTCCAGCACCCAACGGTCGGTGGAGATGGACTCCCACACGCTGACGAAGCTCGCCAGCCGGCCTCCCCCCGGGGTGCTTCGGTGGGGGCCCGACCCCACGGCCGGTTCAATCCTGTTTTGACGAGGCTTTGCCGCCTTGACCTCCTTGGCGACGACGGCGGGGTCCGCCAGACTTGCCTCGTCCTCTGTAGGCCTCCTGAGACGACGAGCGGGCCGCTTGACGGTAGGTGGAGAAACCGCCGCCGGAACCTTTGGAGGCGCCCTTGCCTCCGCTGCTCCGAAAGGGCGTCCGTCGTTGCTGCAGAACCCCAAGGGCCCGGGCCGTCTCAGTGTCCGCTTTAATGGCCTGAAGGGAATCGTCCACTGTTTTCCCAAACAGGTTGTTCCCATCGAACGGCATGTCCAGGACTCTGGTCTGTACGTCTTGACGGAAGTCCGTAGCCTTGAGCCATCCACGCCGCCTAAGGCACACGCCGTTGCCCAACTGGCGAAACCCAGTGTCGGCGATGTCCGTCGCAATAGTGATGGCGTGGTCCGACGCCACCTCACCTTCCTGTAGGATCTCCAGGGCATCCGCCCTCTTGTCGTCCGGTAGGAAGTCCAGCAGGGGAGCCAGTTTGTACCATAGCTCCCTGTCGTAGCGGGCCACGATAGCCAAGGCGTTGGCCGCTTTAATCGTCGTCGCTGCAGACGAGATGACCCTGCGTCCCATAGCGTCCAATTTCTTTCCCTCGCCGTCCGGTGGGGAAGTCGATGTGGAGGCCGCACCCCCCCCGCTTTCTTCCTGGCCGCCGCGGAGACGACGGAGTCCGGGGTAGGTTGCGCCCGGAGGCACAGGCGGGCCGCGTCCGGGACTCGGTACTTCTTCTCGTACCGGTCTCTTCTAGCTGGCGTCGTGGAAGGGTTCTTGAGGAGGGCGAGGCCCTCATCCCAAATGTCGTCCATTAGAGGCACCGCGAGGACCATCTTCCTCTTGGCCTCGCGCCGTTGATAAAGGAATCCTTCCTTTTTCTTCTCCTCAGGGCAGAGTTGGAAAAGCTCGGATGCCCTGGCGATCATGGAGTGGAACGATCCAATCTCGTCGGGCGGAGAAGCCCTGGTGGGAGGTGACGACGGTAGATCCTCGTCGTATACCTCGTTGTCCGTACCCGTCGCTGCCGTGTCAGTCCCCGTATCATCCCCTCGGGTGGACGGGGAGGAGGGCTGGACGGGGCGCGACGGCTGAAAAGGAGGTGGAGGGTGAATCCTTCTTTTCTTGGGCGGGGGAACACCAGAAGGTCCCGGTTCAGGATCACCCGACGGGAGAGGTTCCTCCGTCGGCAACGGTAGTCTCGTCCTTATCTCTGCGCATAAGGACTGTATAGCCAACAAAATGGCCGCCGAGTTGTCTTGCGGCGCTGGCAGAGGGGGATCCGACGGGCGATCAGGGGCCCCGTCGGCACCCTCGACGATGTCGTCGTCACCTGCGTCGGGATCCATCCCGACGGGCCGGTCTTCTTCCACGCCAAGGCCGTGGCTTAAGACCTCGATCAGCTCTTCCTCCGAGGTTGAGGCCGAATCTACGACGACGCCCTGCCTCCCCCCTTTTTCTTCCCCGCCGGGGATTTCACGGGGGTCCTATCGATGGGCACAAAAGAGGACTCCCTCCGAGGTGGCAGGGAGACTCTGAGCCCCGAGGTCGCCACCACTGGTGTAGCCTCCACAGGCTGAGCCAGGGCCGCCGCGACAGTATCGATAGAGGGATTGGCCGGATGGATTAAGGCCTTCACCACCTTAGGTGCGCTCACCGCCTTATCCTTGAGGGGGGGGACACTGCCTCGCTCCCCCTCAGACGGGGCCTTCGAGCTCGACCGGGGCCTCTCCAGGAGCTTCGCCGGGTGCTCGCCCTTCCTCTTACCCGACCCAGAGCGTTGGCTCGTGGCTGAAGGTGCCGGGGAGGGTGCGCCCTGCCTGGCGCCCGTAGAGCCCGACCGTTCGGCACTCCCGGTGCCAGCGGACTCGCGGTGCTTGGCCTTCTGTTGGACCCCCGTCGCCGGGGCGTCCTCAAAGGTCTTAGAAGACCGCTCGGATTTCTTCCTCTTCTTCTCGCCTGACGGGCTCTTCCCTTCCAGCCAGTTGGCGAGACGTTGATGGCGGTCCTTCATGGTCCGCTCCGACATATTGCCGCAAAACGCACAGTCCTTCTCCACGTGCGTCTTGTCCTCATGTAAGCAGTAGAGACAAAAGGAGTGTTCGTCCTCCTTAAAGACGTTCTGCAGCTGGCATCCAGGGCAGATCCTGAACAGCTTTCCAGGCGTCGAGCTTCCCTTCTCCTGGGCCATGTCCGGGCCTGAGAAGCTTCTGGAGTCCTCCAAAAGCGTAGCTCGATGAAATATTCACCCTTGAGGGGCGCAGACGAATCCGACACGGGTCCCCGTTGATCGGATGGAGAGTCGGTGGAGCTTGAGGCTCTTTTGACCGAAAAAACGAAGTTTTTGAGAAAAAACGTGAAAAAATAGCACTAACGCTCGAGAGCAATAGCACGAGGATCCCAACACATGAACGTGCGGTAAAAATCTAAAGATGGCTGCCAGAGGCGGTGCTTAGGTAGAGGGCAGTCATTGGCTGTGGTCAGTATGACGCAGAGACCAGTGATTGGTTATTACTACGAAAGACAGATCAGAAACGAAACTGATACTGGTTTTTTCTTTACCGAGGATTCCCAGCCTGACGACGGGGAATATTCATGAGCATGTGAATCCATGCCAGACCCCATGCTGGAGAACTATACATACCCTTGTGACCTTAACTGTGCCCAATCTTCTAAAGAGACTGAGCAGAGACGAGCGAACCAGCCCCTGGAGTAGCATGCTAAGGAAAAATTGCAGGAGAATGAGCAAGCACCGCACAACCTCACAGCGGCAAACAGGAATGTGCAGTGGCAGGCGAGAAGGAGGAAGCGCCGATGTCAGCGTCCTAGTCGGGGCGCGTATCAGAGTACAGAGGAAGGCTGATAGGAGCAACCCATAGAGGCCGAGAGAAGCAAGGCAGGAGGACCTCAAAAGGCTGAAGTATAGCCTAGCACAACGGGTGCGTAAGCAAGACTGCCCCGCATCATCGGCTGCGAGAATGATGTAGAGGAGCAGACATTTATGTCATTCAAACACTCTGCCCCCTCACCTCTGTCAAACTGGATGAATAACAGGATGACACTGTGCATGATACCAGGTATCATCCCAATACCGCATTGAGTGTACGAGAGACTTTATGCACTTAGACAACTGTATCGAATGTACCCTCGCAAGAGATTTGCAGGCACCACTGAATATGTTATGTTACATGGAATTTATATAGTGCCTTATATATCACTGGTATGACCTCAAAGCGTTGGTGGGTTGAACGCCCTCGGGAACCATAGTTCAAGTCGGTAGAGAGAGAGAGTGTCGTATGGTGCGTGGGTACACCGGACATGTGTGCAGCTGGTGTAACTGGTGATAGCTGCTTCTTACCGATAGGTGTGGTACTGAGGAAGTCAGTTGGATGTGTTCAGTCTGGTGGATGGACACCTAGACTGGGTTCTGGCTGCGATAGGCCTGAGGAACGCCTATGCTAGCTGGAATGTGCTTCAGCCAGCTGCGTTTTATTAGGGTGATGAGGTGTTCGTGGGGTTGTGTTCGTATGTGAACAGCCAGGCCAATTTATCAGGGGTATATCTGTGTTCTAGTTGAGTGATGATGTATAGAAGAAAGTAAGCGTAGTGGTGTGATAAGGTGGTTATGAGTATAAGCGCCTGAGACCAGGCACGTGAGCAGGAAAGTGGGGACGTACATAGCGACATACATGTGTATAGCGACAGGATGGATAGAGGTATATATGGGGATACAGATATATATGGGGATACAGGTACATAGCATATATAGGGGATACAGATAATTGGTAACACTCTGAACAGGTGTTGCCTCTATCCGCACCATCCGCAACATCTGCCGCATCTGCACAGATCTGACAGGTGCAAAGTGATGTCATAAGGAGAAGATACAATAACACACTGAAATGATATAAGAATATTTAAGAATGAAGATGTAACTGAAGAAACAAGAGTAAACATACTTACAAATAAGAAGAAACCATATATACAAAGAAGATAAGTAACCAGGTTATTAGTGAATGTATATACGCAGAAACGCATGATAGATGAGTCATCTAGAAGCTTGATGCAGTAGAATAAATAACACGGGTGAAGCGCCCATGTTGAAAACGTGGACGTCGGCTCTCAATGATAGTAAGTTAAGAGTTCGAAGGAGAGAGACCAGAGTTGAGAGAGGCTGGAAATAGAAATTCACGCATGAACAAAGAATAGCTGCTGGCCACAGATCAAGGATGCCACAGAGACAAGCTACTGAAGGGTAAAGGGGAGGTAACGAGGATAAGCAACGTACGCAGCACATATTCTTCTTAGATTTACAAGTATTGACAATAAAATAGTTACTCAACGTAGTGACTAACGTACTCTTAGTCCATAGTCCCCTTTCCTCCATACGGCATGGGCGTCCGTCGCTAGGGACGAGAGACGGAACCTTTTTCACCAGAAAAAATCTTCTTCCCCATTAAATTTAAAGGCGCCCACTGGTGCCACGCCTCAGTCCCCATTGAAACGTCGACAATATTTAACATTGCCTAATGACACCAGTATTATTAGGGGGGAGGATGGTGGGACGTATGGAGGAAAGGGGACTATGGACTAAGAGTATGTTAGTCACTACAGTGAGTAACTATTAATTACTCTTACGTCCCGTCTCCTCCATACTGCATGGGCGATTACAACTGAATGTAGCCCCAGGGTGGAGAGGAGACCCTCTTTAAGCGAACACGTCCTTCAAACCGCCTGTCCGAAAGCTGCGTCTGATTTAGAGCTGGCATCCAAACAGTAGTGCTTACAGAAAGCCAAAGGGGTGGCCCAGGTGGTCGTCCTGCTGATGACCTGCCAGAGGCGACAGCCGTGGCCTTGGCTCTGACAGCGTTGGCGTGCATTATAGCTGGAAGTGGTTTGTGCGCCCCCTCCTATGCATCCTTGATGGCCGAAACCATCCACCTTGCTTGAGAGGCTTTTGATGTCTGATAACCGGGCCTTGACCCCCACCGAAGGTGACAGAGCGTCCTGTCTAGATATAATTTCAGCGTGCGTCTGACATACAGACAGTGCAAGACCCTCTGAGCATCATCCTTAGGGTCGGCAAAAAACATAGGTAGAACTATCTCCTTGTTCAGATGGAAAGCAGAGGCTACCTTGGGTAGGAACGCGGGTGTGATCTCAGTACCACCTTATCCTTGTGAAAAATAGTATAGGGGTCTGAAGCCACCAACGGCTGGATCTCGCAGACTCTGCAAGCAGAGGTGAGACCCACCAACAAAGCTGTTTTAATGGTGACCATGTCCCTGGACGCCAATGGTTTGTGCGCCAAGGTGCCCAAAAACTACATTGAGGTCCCACACAGGATGTAGTTTCTTGATCGGAGGAAAGAGCCTGGAGAGGCCTCCCTCCTCCGAATTTCTGTAGGCCCCTATGGCCGCCAGTTAAGTACAGCGTGTATCCACCTGCACGCCTGAGTGGACAACGTGTGCAGAGAAGGAGAGTATGTCATCCAACGTGCACGTAAGGGAGTCGGACCAGTGAAAGAACCTAGACCATTTATTCTTGTACTGGCTACTAGTAGCCTTGCTTCTAGTGCCCTGAATTATTTCTAGGTTAGCCGGTGATAGGCCCAGGTGTTTCAGCTCGACTTGCTCAGGAACCACGCTGCAAGGGCTAACCTCTGTGGGGTGCAGGGTGGATGACCCTGCCCCCCCGTTATGCCAGGAGATGAACTGGGCCCAGCGGCAGGTGAATTGGGGGCCTGTCCCGAGGGGCTGAGAAGCTTTGAGAACCATGGGTCTCGCGGGCCACCACGATGATGCTGAGGTGGCACAATTACTTTATCTTGCAGACAACCCAGTGCAGACCCTCCAGATTATAGTGAATTTACGATCCCGCGAAACGCAGTGAAAATCAGCCGTTCTTTCATAAAAGCGCACAAACTAATTTTTGCAAAAACACCCACAAAAAATGGCAGTTTTTGCAAAACAAATAATTTAAAAGAGGGGCCAGTTTTTTTTTTACTCCAGAAATGAAATGTGCAAGCACATCTCATTACTTCTGCAAAAAAAAAAAAAAAAAAAAAGATCAGTCCAATCGAAAAGGCATCTGAATGGACGCTTATATGCACCCATTCAGATGTCCTTTTTCACCTTTGCACAAATCGGGGGGGCATTTCTGCGCATTTAAGGCGCATCCCAAATTGACAAACAAGATGCGCTTTTAAATGGGCAGAAATAGGGTGCCAGTGGATTACAGGGTCTTTACTGACCCTACTGACTCATGCAATACTTTAAAAAAATATATATTTTTTAAATGTGACAGTTGCGGTCTCACTTGCATTGCTGTTCCACAAATGGGATAGAAATGTGTTTTTTTGGGTTGCATTTTACAGTGGCAGGACCCTTAAGGGCCAGTCACAGTGAAATGCATAGGGAGCCTGTAAACCATTGTACGGAGAGCAGACCTTGTTGAGAATAAGGTGGCCTGCTCATTTCCAAAAATGGGTCATCTAAAAATAGCACATCCTTTGCTCATTTTTAGATGCCCCATTTTTTGAGGAGCTGGGCCAAAATCTACACTTTTAAAAAATTAAGAAATTGTCACAATACGTGAGAGAGAGAGAGAGAGAGAGAGAGAGAGAGAGAGAGAGAGAGAGAGGTTGAGTGATGGGTGAGCTGTGGAGTGGTAGGCAAGAAAGCAAAGGGAGATTAGAGGGAGAGCAGTGGGTCAGAGGGGGAAGCGGTGGCCAGAAATCAGAGAGGGAGCAGAGGTACAGAAAGTGGAAGGACCGTGGGCTCAGGGGTAGTAGTGGGCCAAAAGCATAGAGGGGTTGGCCAGAAAGAGGCAGTAAGCTGCAGATTGGGAGAAAGGATGAGGGAAGAGTGTGATAGATTGGGATAAAGGATGCAAGATGCAGGAGTAGCACGCAAGAATGAAGGACTGTATACTGCGGGAGGAGGAATTAGGGAGCATGAGGTGTGAGTTGGGAGTATGATTTGAAGTTTGGCAGGGATCAGAGAGGGCAAATTGTAACATGGCAGCGTGACAGAGCATGTGAGTATGTTTATGACAGAGTGAGGTTAAAAAAACAAGTTGTGATGGAGAATTGGTGAGACGTGTGAGGTGTGTTGGGTGAGAGGTGTGTGGGTGTTTTGGGGATTGGAGAACACAGAAGGGGAACATGTTCAGCGTTACAACTGATAACGATTAATACTGTTAAAAATTTTAACTAGGCATGCACATTAAACCAAAAAACGTAGCCAAAACAAACACTGTTCTGCCAAGCCAGAGACAACTAGGACTCTTCCTATTAAATTGATATAAAAGATACATATAATGACACCCTGGCTCTATTGTAGTCTTGCACATGGCTTCTTCCCTGCAATGTACCAATCTTGCACCCTCCAGTCAAAAATTGTGCTGCAAAAATGCTGCCATAAACAAAAGGTTTGTGCTGCAAAATTTGCCATTTCATACCGCAAAATTTGCCATTTCATGCCGCAAAATCCCAGAGTCTGCCTGTGTATCAGGGGTATAGGAGAGAAGGCATATGCTGTCATGCCGGTCTGCTGAATCTGAAAGGCATCGCCCAGGAAGCCGGGGTCTTGTCCCTGCCAGGAAGCAAACTGCTGCCAATTCTTGTTGTCCCAGCAGGCAAAGAGATCCACCTGAGGATGCCCCAATCTTCTGAAGATCTCCAGCAGCACCTGATCATTCAATTGCCAGGGTTAATCGTCCGCACCTAGTCTGCTGAGCCTGTCCGCTTCCAGGTTGTACTCCCCCCGGAAGGTGGATGGCCCTCAGGTAGATGTTCGCCAGGGCCCTGCCCCACATGGTGACCGCTAGGTTGCACAGTGGCGGGGATCTGGTACCACCCTGCTTGTTGACATAGTACATGCTGGTGGAGTTGTCCGTCTGGATGAGGACAACCTTGCCCCCAATAAGCATAAGCAAAGCTTTGAGAGCTAGCCAGATGACTTTCAGCTCCAGCCAGTTGATATGCGACTCCTGCAGGATGCTGACTCTGTGGACAGTGTGGTTGTCCAAGGTGGCCCCCCCAGCCCTCCAGGGAAGAATCTGAAGTAATGGTGACCTGCCGGGCCGGCTGCCAGTAAGAGCCTGCCTGTCCGCAGGTTCAAGTCCCTGGATACCATGCGAGGATCAGGCGTAGAGATGGTGGGATGCTGACGAGCTCCGCTTGTGAGCCTCGCTCCTGATTCCATGAGGCTGCTAAGTGCTAAGTGCAGCTGCAATCTCCTCATCTTGAGTATTGACTCTTGTGAAGGGTACGGCCAGTAGGACCGCTGCCATGATGCCTAATAAGTGTTGGTACCACCAGGCCGAGGTCAGGTGAGGAAGTAAGTAGTGACCCCGTTGATGGTCGTGAGCTTGTCTTCAAAGGGGAAAACTCGCTCGGAACTTGTGTCCCATATGATGCCTATAAAGGTCAGGCTCTGGATAGGCTGCAGCTGAAATTTCTTGAGTTTGACAGAGAACCCCAGCTCGTGGAGTGATCATAAGGATGCACCGCCTCCGTAGAGGGAGCTCTGACGAGCCAGTTGTTCAGGTACGGCTAAACGTGGTGGCTCTGAGGAGGGCTGCAACCGTATTCATGAGCCTGGTGAATACCCTGGGGACTGAATTGAGGCTGAAGGGTAGCACCTTGTATTGGAAATGGCAGCCCATGAAACTGAATCGTAGAATGGAGCGATTCGGCTGCCAAATCGGGACGTGTAGAACAACGTCCTTCAGATCCAGGGAGCACATCCAGTATCCCCTGCACAATGTCTCTGCAATCAGTGCTGGCGTAACCATCTTGAATTTTTTGAGAGGTTGAGGGTGGAAAGGTCCAACGAAACTCTCAGGCCAGCCTGGCTCTTTTGTATGGCGAAAATCCTGGACTAGAAGCCCAATCCACACTGGGAGGCTGGGATTTCTTCCACAGCCTGGCTCTTGACGAACGACCGAACTTCCGCCAACAGAGTTGCTGTCCCAAGTACAGAGAGTATCCAGGGGTCTGCGAACTTCTGATGCCAAAACTGAGCGTGAAGGGCAAGCCTGCCCCCCACTGGAGACATGCAGACCTGAAGGGGCGTGTCATGCCTTCTTTCCCTCTGAGGTTGTTGCGGAGGAGGGGGACTGGAAAAAGCCCTTGCTCCCTCCCCCACTCTGTTGTTTGCACCGGTGTCGACTCGCCAAACTGTCAGGCTGTCTGGACCACCGTTCTTGGAAGACGCGGAACCCTCCAAACGGCCACCCCTTGTCAGAGCATTGATGTGACTGGGTGTACGCCTTGGGCGTGGCCTTCGTAAGGATAAAGACTGTTTTTCTTTTCATCTAACTCCTCATCGGTGGTGGTGTGAAAGTTGTGCCCCCCCCCTCGAAGGGAAGGTCCAATATGCGTTCCTCGACGTCTGGGTTAAACTTAGTAGCCCGAAGCCAGGCAGTTCTCATGTCCGTGGCGATGCATGTGGCCCGGTCAGAGGTGTCAATGTGGGCCACAGAGGACTCAATGAGGTCATGCGCCACCATTTTAACCTCTGCCAGTCCTGCCTGAAACGGGACTGGCTCTGCACCGGAAGTTCTGGAAGGCTATTTCCCGCCAAAGACTCTGGTAAACGGCTGCCAGCAAAGCATCTGCATTGGATTGACGAAGCTTCTTCCTGTACGATTCCAAGATCTTCTCCTCCTTGCCTAGCAGCGCCGAGGATGAGGTGGCCGAGGACGACTGTGGCTTTGAATAGAGTGACACCACAGCAATCACTGAAGAGTGTGGTTGAGGGTAGGCTGACAGCAAGAGTGGATCCCCCTCCATTTGCCTATACTTGGCGTCCATGCGCCGATTGACCGGGTGGGCCGAATGGGGCTTGAGCCACCCCTTTTTGGCCAAGGCGAAAACTTCCTTCTGCATCGGGATCCCCGTTCTAGCAGCGGCCGTAGAGGGAGGACCTCTGCCAGTACCCCAGGCTGGGGTTGTTCGAATTAAGGTTGAGGAAGGCCCAAGTACTTTGCCAGACCTGTGAGTCGCTCGTGGAAGGCCTTGGCGGATGATGGTGTGTTGGGATCTTCTTCCTCGTGTGTCCACCAGGGCGTCCAGCTGGTCCGGAGTGGGTGGAGGGGTGCTGGGAGCTGAGGGCTAAGGTGTGGAGACCGTAGCCGAAAGCTGCAGAGGAGGATGGTACGGAACCGCCTGAACTGTGGGAGGCAGGGGAGCTGGAATCGAAGGAGCCGGCATGAGCAGCAGGGGCTGCACCAACCAGGGCCTGCGGCGCTAGAGCCATAGGAGAGATGACTATAGGCAACAGCGGAGGGGCGGGAGGGAGCATGTCCCTGATTACATCCCTGAGGAGATTCCAATACCCCCTGTGTCATCTTACTTGATCTCTCTTCTGCCTTTGAAACAGTCAACTATGCCATCCTGATCAACCGTCTCCGTGATAACCTGGGTATTAACGGTCAGGCCCTGGCGTGGCAGACTTCTTTCCTCTTGGATCGACCCTCCCAGGTTCAACTTGGGTCCTTCCTCTCCTCTATCTCTACCTGTGGTGTTCCCCAGGAGTCTAATCTCTCTCCCTGGCTGTTCAACCAATACCTGGCACTTCTTGCCCATCGCATTGCCGCCCTCTGCCCCAACTTTCAGTGCTATGCTGATGACACTCAGCTCATTTTCAGGCTACCTTCAGCCACCTCTTCTCCTTCTCTCACGTCTGTCCGTCTGCTATCCTGGAGTGGTGTGCTGCCAATTAGCTCTGCTTTAATGCCAGTAAGACTGAGATTCTCCTCATCGGCACACCTGCTCCCTCCTTTCCGGTCACTCTCTGGCTGGCCTCTCTTGGCCCTCCTCCTGCTCCCACCTGCAAGGCTAAAAAGCTCTGGGTCATCTTCGACTCCAAACTCTCCTCCTCTCCTCGCATCACTGATGTCTCTAGGAAGTCACACTACCAGCTGCACCTCCTCAGAGGTATTCTTCCTTGCCTCTCCTTCCCCCAGAAGCTCACTGTCTCCAGGGCTCTGGTTCTCTCTAAGCAGGACTATTGCAGCAGCCTCTTTCTATATCTGCCTGCTGCTACTCTCCACCCTCTGCAACTCATCCAGAACAGGACTGCGAGACTTGTCCTTGGCCTCAAGCCCAGGGATCGTATCTCTCCAGGACTGAAATCTCTGTACTGGCTCCCAGTGGCTGCGAGGATTACATTCAAAACCCTCTGCATTGTCCACAAGGCCTTCTGGGGCCTGGGGTCTCAATACCTTCAACTCTCTCTTTCTAAATATCTTCCTTCCCAAGCTCTTCGCTCATCCGCCTCCAACTCCCCCAGGGTCAATTGCTTCTCCAAGCAACGAGTTGGTGGTAGATCTCTTTCTTCGGCTGGGGTCTCCCTCTGGAACAGCCTCCCTGCAACTTGAGGAGAACCATCTTCGGTTCCGGAAGCACCTCAAAACCTTCCTCTTTGCTTCTGCTTTCTCTCCTCCTCTCCCCCTGCTGAACTCCTGGCTGAAACAAACTGCACTGGTTACCTGTCCACCCTCTGGTCTCGGGACCATGTGCCCTCCCCCGCCAGTTGCACACCTGCACTGCCTCCCTGGCAACCCCCGCACTTGGGGACTGTTGTCTGCATCCCTACAGTCCCCAACCAGCACTTGACACCGGATGTCTGCACTTACCACCAGCTGGCTGTACTTTTACTTATTGTTTTTACTCTATTTGCAATGTCCCCACGCCCTTCCCCCTCACACTTTTCCCCTTCCCTCTTCCCCTGAACTTGCACGATCTGAATGACACCTGGCCTAGTAGGATCGTTGGCTCAGTCTTCCCTCTGTTTCCCTCCGTTGCCTTGTAGCGCCTTGAAACAATTGTGTATAGGCGCGTTATAAATGCCATATCATATCTCATGAGCGTGAGGAACTTTTCAAAGAACCTGTCCTTGCAGGCCAGTGGGGTGGCAGGTGATATTGACGGGGTAGCCGGTGGCTGCTGGGGCCAGTGCATACTCTGTCTAGCTGTTTGCAGTGTAAACCTGCCCTGTGCTGCTGATGGATAAGCTGTAGGCCACGCACCTGGTTGACACCAGTCCCACCTTGTAACTCTTTCACCCACCTGCTCCATTCCTCAGGGAGGTATCGGACGAGCGTCCATCTTGTCTGGCGCAGCGGCCATCTTGTCGAGCTGCATCCCACGTGAAGTCGTGGTGCTTGGCTCAATGGGCCCGGCCTCCTCCAGGACTCTTGGCGATGGAGCATGAGATCTATCCTGCACCTGAGGCTGAGGCCTGGTAGGCGTGTCGCCCTCGGCTGAGCTGCCGGTAGTGATGCATGCAGGCGCCCCTCTGACATATTGCTGGTACAAGGGCGTAGCTCCTCGGATGTACACCCGGTAAAAGAACCTTGCGGTCCCTCAGCACTGTCTCCGAAAGGATCTACAGACCCCCTCGGCCTGGGGGCCGGTAGCTGAATTAGCCTCAGTAATCGTGCTGGGGCAAGAACCTGAGAAGTTCCCCCCTGTCTGGGTGTTTCTTTGGAAAGGAGTCGCCTTTGCGGGGTGCGCTGGAAAAAAAAGAGTGGCCCTCCATTGGGCCTTCACTTATGTCTGACAAAGTCCTTCAAGTCCTGTAGAGGCGACTTCTCTACTCCTCCACCTAGCTAGTCTGTTCTTCAAAGCATGCAAAGAAAGTGTGTCGCACGCAGTGCAACCCTCCCATCCATTGTCGGGGCCAAGGCAGCGGAGGCATAGAGTGTGGGGATCATATGTAGGGAAGAGCCCCTCGCAGGCTGGACACCTGCTGAAGCCCGCTGAAGTCGACATGCGCCAGGGAGGAGGGTGGCACCAGAGGACCGGGTAACTGAATGATAAAAGACAAAAAAAGACAGAAGAAAGTGTCTGGGGAAGAGCGTGTGGTATTACATGGCCGAAGCGAAACTCAGGAGCGCTGCTAACATCAGCCAGTTCCCATCAAGGCGGAAAAGGGGACTGGGGAGTGGCACCGGTGGGCGGAGTCAGGGGAGCGCATGCTCCCAGGGCCATGCCCCGCGCGCCTTTAAATTTAAAGGGGAAGAAGATTTTTTCTGGTGAAAAAGGTTCCGTCTCCCGTCCCTAACGAGGGACGCCCATGCAGTAAGGAGGAAAGGGGACGGGACGCAGTAAGAAAAGCCTATGTGAGGTTGAGCAACTAAGTCTCCAAAGGCCAAGATGAGTAATGACATTCAGGTTAATTAAATTACATAGCACTAAATAAGAGGTTGAAATTGACAAAATGGTGCTTTCCTCACACGTGATTCAGAACTCGAAAACGAGGCCTATTCATTGAGCTCCAGACGAAGATAGTGGTGTATCTACACTCCCTTAAAAGTCCCAGAGAAGAGAACAGCCTGCAAGGTCAACTACAAAGAAGAGGCCTTGGTTTAGGGCCTAACCGATGAGAGATGGACTATTTGGCCGAGTGGGTAGTAGTTTGACGTTCTCTGCACCCGAGTTTCATTTTGCTTACGTGCTGCTAGTGGGCAGTGCCCAAGGTTGGGAGAGGATACCAACCTATCATGAGGGCCTATGCAACTATGAGCATACAATGTTGCATTAGCCAATCCGCTATTGTTATACTGCAATAATCTGTATTATACGTAGTTCGAGGGAAGTTCGAGGCTTGCCTACCAGGGAAGGAGCAGCCAATAAAGTTACTAACACTTATAAACTCTATAAGTAGATAAGCTTCACAAACCAATCGCTAAACCCAATAGGTTGTATCATTTGCCACGTATGATGATGTTTTAGCTGAAGCATATTGAGGTATAAAGCATTTGTGTAACCAATCTGCATTGCGAGTGTGTGGACTACAATTAGTTGTTCACCAGATTGCCCTACTTTATTGAACTGATAATAAAGTAGTACTTTGACATATTCTTTGGGTCAGTTCCGGTCATTTGGTCTAAGACGATTTATTATGGTAATCCCATTCTGTGCATAGACACGCCCAAGAAGTGCTACTGCACAATGAGGATAGAGAGTCTTAAGGGGGGGGGGAGAAAAAAGGTAGAAGAAAAGAGGGAGGGGGAAAGAAAAGAAGAGGGAGAGGGAAAGAACAGAAGAGGGAGGGGAAAGAGAAAGATAGGAGATGGACAGAGAATCACCCAGAGAACAGGGTGGAAAGGAAAAGAGCCCCATAGCGGGAAGAGTCAGCGAAAACCTCAGAGTGAGGACTGTGAAAGAACAACCCCAGAGCTGGGAGAGATAGCGAATACCCTGAAGAGGGAATTACAAAAAAAGAACATCAGAGTGGGGAGAGATAGCAAATAGTGAATGGGAGTGTAAAGGAAGAACCCCCAGAAAGGGGAGGGACAGCAAATGCACCAGAGTGGAAAATGAGGAAGAAGGACCCTGTGTGGGTAGAGGGAGTGAAAACCCCAGAGTAAGGAGGGCAAAAGAGACAAGGAGAGCCCGAGAGGGGAGAGGCCGAGAACCCCAGAAGGGGAGGAAAACAAATGATGTACCTCTCAGTAATGTTCTTTCTGATGGATGTTCCTCCCACAGAGTCCTTATCTATGATATCCAGAAAGTGTATATTCCAGAGTAGATCTCCAGAAACATTTCTGCCGCCAGAGGTGTGTGCGTGGGCTCCATCCAATGTCTCTATGTGCCCTGTTCCATATGTAACATTGAGGTCCATATATATAGCAGTGCTGCGCCCCAGGACCTCGGTTTCACCCTTTATCCCTAGCACTCTGGAGCTGTGGGACCACAAAACCAATGGAGTACTTGCGAGGGTGTTAAATCCGTGGGAGGAAAATTAGTTAAGTAATTTTTTCTTCAATTATTCTTTCCTGCTACGGAGTCCTCATCTATGATAGACTCCCAAAGTAGTACATAATCTGGAGGAGGGAGGAAGCAAGGACACTACCTAAACCAGAAAACTCTCGAGGACTGCCCTACCAAAGGTACCCTGTGGTTTCAAAGTCAGTAATGTACATCAAAGTGATTACTTGGAAATTAGTTTTATAAATATAGGTAATTGTGGGTTAAAGGGTAATAATGGGGTGGGGAGTGATTTGGAGTATGGGGAGTAGTGATGGGGAAGGGGGGCCTTCCGCAAATAAAAATTAAAAAAACAATGAAAGTGAAATTTCAAAGTAATCACTTCAAAGTAAATTACGTACAAGTTATGAGGCCGTACCGGGTCCAGCCAATGGAATCGTTCCTCTGCCTTGGAATGGCAAGGAAAGGAAAAAACACAAGAAGATGAATCTTCTGCGAGAGATGGAAAGCTGAGACCACCTTTGACAGAAAGGAGGGTCTCTCTCAACTGCACCTTCTCTTTGGAAAAAAAAAAAAAACTGGGAGGTAAATCAGACCACACCTGGAGTTCACTCACCAGGCTCACAGAAATGATGGCAACTAGGGTGAGTAACCTAATGGAACAGAAATGAAAAAGCTCAAATGGAGCAGCCATAAGAAAGGGTAAAACTAAATTCGAATCCCACGCTGGAACCACAAACTGGTGGGGAAGAAACTTGTTTCACAAACCCCCCCCACCCTCAAAAACTGCATAAGAGTGGATATTGCGAAGAACCAGCCCTGTTCCGGGGACCGGATAAAAACCGAAATCGCAGCGAGGTAACCCTTTACAGTGCCAATCTGCAGGCCCACTTGGGCCAAGGAAAGAAGACAATTCAATACAGGGAATAGAGGACAGGATAAAGGTGCCAGGTCCCTCTCCCAACACCAACCAAAAAATGTACACCACCTGCAGGCATAAATGGATTTTGCGGTGGGCCTCAAAGCTGAAAGGAGCACATCTAGGACGTTGAACAGCAAGTCCCACTCCTTGTACCTCAGCCTCTTAGTGGGCAAGCTTGAAGGTTCCAGCTGCTGAGGTTCGGGTGGAATGCTCGCACCTCCCATTACGAGAGCAAGCTGACACTCCTTGGAAGGCACCAGAGATAGCAGATGGACATGTCCAGCAACTTTGAATACCACTTTCTCTGGGCCGTGTCCGGAGCAGATAGGATCATTGTGGTTCCAAACAGGCACCAACTCCTGATAACCAGCAGAATGACAGGGATCGTCGGGAATGCATAAATGAAGTTGAAAGTCCACTACATCCGCGTATTCCCCAGAGCTCACTGACTAGCAAATTACCTGGAGCAGAAACACTCACCAATCCTGTTGACACTGGAAGCGAAGAGGTCCACTTGAGTCCCCCAAAAGGAGATCTCCTCCAGAACTTCATGAAAGAGAACCTACTCGTGGGAGGCCAAAGTTTGTCTGCTCAAGGTATCTGCTGTGACATTCTCTTGGCCGGCCAGACGAGCCTATGTAAGTAAGACACTGTTTTCTACAGCCCAGAACAACTGTCGCATTGGTTCTATGAACCCCACACTACCTCGTTTGTTGAGGTAGTGCATGACCCCTGTGTTGTATGTCAGGAACAGCACAGTCTTCAGATACAAAGTGGGGAGGAAAGTGACCAGGGTCAGTCCGATGATCGTTAACTCCAGCAAGTTGGTGTGTTCCTGCGACTTAGCGGGAGACCACAGTCTGCTCAAGGTTAGGTCTCACAGGTGAGCCCTCAAGCCAGTCAGAGGTGTGCCCGTGACCACCGTCGCCCGGGGGCAAGGTTGGAGAAACAAGAGTGTTTCTCAGCAAGTTGTCTCGAAAGACCCACCACACAAGATCCTGAGCCAACTGGTTCGAGACATGTAGAAGGTCCAGCATGGGAACCTGAAACTGCGACTATTGGCAACAGAGTACTGTGATGAATCATGTGGAGTCATCACTAATCCCCAGCCTAAGATCCCCTCCCATGAGGCCAGGGGACGGCAGCCGCTACCTGATTCTGACCCTGGGGGTGGTACTTTGGAGGGAGGATCACATGGGAGGAGATGGCTGTGGTGACTCCATCTGGAAAGACAGAGTATTCTTCCATTCATTCTGAAGATGACCCTATAATACCTAAGTTCCAGATGGCATGTTGCCATTATACCCATCCTCCAATGGTAACATCCTAAAGCCCTTTTTTGTCAAACACCCTAAGCAGAAAACCATTCATGCTTCATATGTACATGATTCTAACTTGACATCTCCTGCTAAACGTTGGATTTAATGTGGACAAAAACCCAGGACAAAATAGGTTTAAAAGGAGTAACAATTCTTTGCCATAAATCCTTTAGTACTGGGACAAAGAAGAAGTGAAAGGAGTTCATGTTGAGCAAAAGAACCAGCAATGATCAGACTATTTGTTGTAACTCTAATCAGCTGTGTGGGAGATTTTAAACTAGTGTGTCTTTTCATGGCAGTAGTGGAGAAGAGGGATACAGAGGGAGCGCAGCAGGAAGCAGAAACAAAGGCAGACCTATGCGAAAATACTCTGTGGAGGAAAGAAGGTGCTTTCCTCCAAGACAGCGAGAGTCCTGAAGCAGCCAAGTGGGTGCCGCAGAAGGACTGTTTGCCGACTGGCAGCAGAGGAGAAGCTGGCAAAATGGTGGTCACGTGGAAACAGCAGTTTTACCAGCGGACGATGGAGAAGCTGTCAGAAGAGCCACGGGAGGATCTGACAGGCGGGGAACGCTTTACAAAGGCACAGACAGCGCTGCAGCTCGACACCACAAGTCGGACACGCCAATCAACACCAGGGAGTTTGCCCTAAAGCATTGGGTGCCCCAGGGCATGCCGACAGTTGTTTAAGTTGGTAGCTTACTCAAAGCATTAAGTTAACAAAAGAGAAAGATTGAATTTACACGAGTCCCCTTATGTGAGATGTCTATATGGGAACCACAGAGTAAGTACCGTGATGTACCTGTTACGCTCACCTGGCTCCCACAGGGGCGTCGGTCGGACCCGGACAGCTGCGGTCTCCACCCACGTGATGCGTAGTGCAGCGATGACTGACTGGATCTGCCCTCCTAATCTTGTCTGCTTAACCCGTAGAAATATTCTCCTTCAAGTGGAGAGATGGATTTAGCCACTTGTGGATTCAAGTGATGGCACCCCCACAGTCCTCCCCAACTAATTACCTCCGAAATGCCCTCACAGCAATCTCACCTTATATTCTTGAAAGATGAGCTCTCCATCCTGCGTGGATTTGCAGGGGCGCGTCGATTCCAGTTACTTCACTGGTTTGAAGGCTCGGGAGAGTTCCGGAGAGTATTGACCTGAGGTTCCTGGTGAGGCCTAATAAGTATTAAGTTCATAGAGTTCAATATGTCCGATGTTCACTCTTGTTCCCCCCTTCCTTTCTTGTCTTGCAGCTGGCTCGTGAAAAGATGCTCGTGGCAGCTGGTGGCGCTCAGGTAAGAGTCTGTATTACCCGGCGCTGTCCGGTAAATGTTGCACGTGGAAAATGTGTTGTTTTGTCTCTCTTTACAGATGCGGCACGTGAAAATATGGAGAGTCACAAAAGGATGCCTCCGGTGGTATATCAGGTAAGTCTATGGTGGTAAGAATTATATTTGTTGGTTCCCTCGGCTCACTTTGTGGTTTTCTTTTGTCTCCTAGGTGACGAAGTTTCAGCGAAGAAATGATGGAGGCAGCGCCGACCCGAAGGATGCTGTGAAGACTGGCGAGTATGGCGCAGTGCTGCAGCTGGAGGTACGGCGTGTGCAGAAATGATGTTCTTTACAGGTCCGGAGACGAGATGGATCCAGAATCAGGTGTGGAATAGAAATAAGTTCGTTTTCTAAACTTGTCCCTTTCTTTCCTCTTTGTTTAAGGAGCTCCGGATTCGTGGCGGGCGTGGCAGAAGACTGGATGCAGGCTGCAGGCACGGGGAGCGTTACGCTGCTGGATGCAGAATAACGCGAAGCGTGTGTTGCTGGTCGGGCGTGGTTTAAATAGCCTCAAAACCACACCCGAGTAAAAAATAGTCCCTGTAGAAAAATAGTCCCTTTCAGGCTTCATGTTGGATTGGAGTCATTTGCAGCATGGTATGCCTGAGGTAAGTAATGACTATGAGCCTGGCGCCTAAAGCGGCAGGACTGAACCCAGATAGCCCCTAGCCGGGGCTGCTGAGGTTTCACTAAATGTCTAGATGCCTGCTCCAGGGGCTGATGGGCTTGGTCCGGATGCCTAGGGGTAGGCATCATGACAGTACCAATGAACTTTAATGCAACAACTGCAAGGCAAGAATTTTACAAATCTCTGTATATAACAAGTGAATATAGGGAAGAATGGAACAAGCGTTGCCACAAGCCAATGCATGATGCTAACAATGAAGATAGCTGTTAAAACTTGAAAAAGCCTCCATGAAGTGGATGCCAATGTGGGGGCAGGGAGTTGGCAAAAGTGACACCTGGAGTTAATAGAGTATAACCAGTGAAGAGCACAACTGGGTTATACTTCAGGAAAGAGAAAAAGGAAAGATTGTTCTAAGACCCGGTGGCGAGAGTACATCTTTAGGAAGAGAAAATACCTGGCAGGAGACGCCATAGGATGTTCAAGACCCATAGGGGGATTCCTGGCAGGGGAGTATACCAAGTAATCCATGTACAGTGGTTAAACAGAGGAAATATTTTGAGGAGGGTTACTGGCAGAAGAGTATACAGAAGACCATCTTTGTGAATTGCTTGAAAGAACAGGACATTGGAAAGGGTTTGTTTTGCAGGGAAATATACCAAAGACCTTCTTTAATAAACTGTTTTTTTAAAAATATATTTTAATTATTTTTCATAAGTCTGGACAGGAATTAACAATTGGAACAAAATGAAAACCGTCTCCCCCAACCCCCCCCTTCCGGGATAACTCCGTCCATGCAATGTTCTCGCGAGATTGTGCTTCCTCTTCACGAGAATAGATCCAGTATCCTTATTGTGTGCGGGCACCATTGTTCCTTGTAGTCCAAATGGAGACACTCTATCACTTGTCCCCAATCCTTTCTAAACCTCTCATGTTCTCCTTGGATGTTATATGTTAACCGTTCCATGGCCAGATGCGTCCACACCCTTCGCGTCCACTCTACTGCTTCCGGCGGGGTTATATTTTTCCAGTTATGTGCCAACTCCAGCCATGCCCCTATCAACAGACCCATAAAGTTACTCTTCTGCGAGGTGTTGAGAGTTTTATCCTTGGGGTCCCATAGGCCCCCCAGCCATACCTCGACCCCCAGGTGCTCTGTCCCCGGGAACATTTTATGCATTTGGGCCTTAATTTCCCCCCAAAAGGTGCTCAATTTAGGGCAGTCCCACCAGATGTGTCGCCAATCCCCTTGCCCCCCACATTCCCTCCAGCATCTGTTCTGGGAGTTGGCATACATCGTGTGTAGTCTCTCTGGGGTATAGTGCCATTGAAGCATTATTTTCACCCACATTTCTCTATTTTGGATGGCTCTCGTCAATTTTGGAATCTGACGCCAAATATACTCCCATCTGTCCCTGGAGAGGGTGTAGCCCAGGGTTTTCTCCCACCTTTTCATATATTGCCATGTGGTTGGTTCCGGTTGTGCATTAATGTATTTATATGTATTTGAGACAAATTTGCGGGTGCCTGTTTGCGTCATAATGTACTTTTCAAAAGGGGTCTGGTCTCTAAACATTGCTTCTTTTATTCGTGGGGTACGTAACCAGTGGCAGAGCTGTTCATATTTAAATCGATCCTTTGGTGTTAGATTCAAAAGCGTTGTGCAGTCCGCAAATGACCTTATCTGTTGGTCCTCTTGCATGTCCCCCACCATTTTGCACCCGGCCTCTTCCCATTTACTGTAGGCGCCTATTTCCATTCCCGGTGGAAACTCTGGGTTGCTAAAAATTGGCATAAACGGAGCAGGATCTTTAGTCAGGGTTCTTTTTGGGTAGCTGCGTCCCACACCCCCAACGTAGTCTTCAGTATCTCACTTACATGCGTATTGTCATGTCGAAACCGATTGTTAATCCATAACATATGCCTGGTGGATGTCCTTGCCACCGCTCTATCCTGCCTCTCCCAAATTTTTTCCCCTCGCTCTGGGATCCACACCCTTAATACCCACAGTTGGGCTGCATCATAGTAATTCTTAAAATGTGGCATAGCGCACCCACCTTCCCCTCTATTCGCAGTCAGATTCGCATTTGAGATTCGAGGGGTTTTGTTTTGCCAAACATATTTGGACACCTCCTTCCTAAGTGCTCTAAAGAACTCCCTGGGGGGTCTTATCGGGAGGGCCTGAAATAGGTACAGTAGTTTGGGGAGTATGGTCATCTTAACCGCCGTGATTCTACCCACCAGGAAATCGCCAATGGATTCCATTTTAATAAATCTTTTTTAATATTTTCCAAGAGTAAGGGGTAATTATGAGCATAAAGTTTGTCAATTTTCCCGGTGAGAGTGATACTCAAATATTTGATACCAGTGGTCGCTACCTTCAATTGGCAATCTGTTGCACTTGCACGGATTTCTTCTTTGTTTCCTGCCAGGATCAGTATCTCTGATTTTTGCCTGTATTTTTAATCCCGAGATCTCCCCAAATTTGTCTATAACTTCCATTAGATGCGGTAGGGACAGCCCCAGGTCTCCTATAGCCACTAGCATATCATCTGCATATGCCACAGCTTTGTGCTCCTGTCCCGCCATTTCTATGCCCTTTACCTCCGGTATATCCCTGATTTTCGCCAGTAAGGGTTCCAGATAGATGGCGTATAGAAGGGGGGAAAGTGGGCACCCTTGTTTCGTCCCTCTCTCTAGGTATACTTTATTCGACAATCCGCCATTCACAGCTATTCTTATGGACGGGGAGTTGTAGTTGGCCAGGATCATGTCGATATATCCTTCACCCATTCCCATTTTTTTTAGGACCTGGAATAGAAATGTCCACTCCACCCGGTCAAACGCTTTCTCCGCATCCAGAGCTACCAGTGCTGCTGGGGTCTGTTTAATGCCTATTTTTTCGACCAAATGGAGGACCCTACAAAGGTTGTCATGAGTCTGCCGATTAGGGACGAATCCTGATTGATCCTGGTTTATCAGTGTAGGGAGAAGTGGTGCCAATCTAGCGGCCAATATTTTAGTATACAGTTTTGCGTCTAGATTTATCAAGGCAATGGGGCGGTAGGCGGTGGGGCATTGTTCTTCCTTCCCCTTTTTATGGAACACCCGTACTTTTGCCTCATTCATGGTTTGGGTCACTGATCCCTTCCCCCCAAAAGTATTATATAGGGACGTGAGTACAGGAGCGAGGATGTCTTTGTATGTTTTATAAAAGAGGGCGGTATATCCTTCCGGGCCCGGTGCTTTGTTCATGGGGAGGGACTGTATTGCTGCATTGACCTCTTCTATTGTAATTTCTTTTTCTAAGTTTAGCCTCTCTTCCTCCCCCAGTACGGGGAGTTGAATCCCAGCGAGAAAGTCTTCTTGGAGATCTCTGTTAGGGAGATCCGTAGTGTACAGTTTTTGATAGAACCTTTCAAGTACCTGTCCTATCTCAGAGGTTTGGGTCCTCAGTTGGCCTGACTCATCTTTTAAAGCTTTTATTGTTCGCGTCTGCTGAGTACTTTTCAGTTGTTTTGCTAGCAGTTTATCGGCTTTATTCGCCTTTACATAGTACCAGTGTTTTGTGTATAGAAGTGCCTTTTCCGCTTTTTTCGTACGTAAGGCTTCTAGCTGCCCCTGCACGTGTCTTGATGTACGCATGATTTTCCTAGTGGGAGACTGGATCAGTTCTGCCTGGATCGCCCCTACTTGTGCCTCTAGTTCCTTTTCCCATTGGTGGTTCATTTTTTCTCTCTGTGCTTTGAGTGCTATTAGATGTCCCCTTATTACCGCCTTTAGAGCATCCCATACTGTATCTTTGTTTTTGTCTGGAAGGTCATTATCAGCCAAGAAATCTGTGATATGTTCCCTGAGCATCTGCGCCGTCACTGGGTCCCTAATTATATCCTCCGGGAAGCGCCAACTCCATAGTCTGGGATAATGTGTGGGACAGATGACGGTCATCCACAAAGGGGCATGGTCCGAGAGCGTGATAGGTTCAATCTCTATCTGTTTTATCTTACCTAGGAGGCTCAGTGATACCCAGAGATAATCTATCCTCGAGGCCGTATTATGTACGTGCAAGTAATAAGTATAGCTTTTTCGTTCTGGGTTGCCATTGCGCCATGCATCAGCAAGCCCAAGGTGCGTGATTTTTTGCTTTAGGTTTTTCGATGGGGCATCTTGACTATGTTTCCTGTGCCCGGATCTGTCTAAGGATGGATCCCACGCCATGTTAAAGTCCCCCCCCCAATATTACCTCTCCAGCGGCTTGTTGATCTATTTTGTCTAGGACCTCTCTTATGAAGCCATCCTGGCCTGTGTTGGGGGCGTATACCGTGGCCAATGTCAGGGGTCGGCCATCTATCGTTATATTTACTATTAGGCTTCTCCCCTGTTTATCTCCCCATGAGAACTTGACTTGTGCGTGCAGGGAGTCTCTGACCGCTATGAGAACCCCAGCCCTTTTCTCTGGCGCGTTTGCCTGAAAGATTTGGTTGAACCCCCTAAGGCGGAATTTATGCTGGTCTTGGGCCCTTATATGTGTCTCCTGGAGCATTACGATGTCAAAGCCCCCTGCTTAATGGAATGTGCTACTTTTTTACGCTTGACTGGATAGTTTAGGCCCCTTACATTCTGTGTCAGGATCTTTATCCCCATGTGTCTTCCCGTATTAGGTAGCGTGCCACAGATCCTCTCGTCTCTTTTACAATTCCAGAGTTATCCCCGGCTTTCCCCTGTCCCCAACTCCCCTTACTCCCCGTTGTGTCACGCAATCCCCAACTGGCGTGTTTCCCTACCCCAACTGCCATGAGGATGGCATGATTTACTACTAGCACCTCGGCGTGTTGCCTCGTGCCTCACGCCCTCTACCGTACTCAGGGATAACTTTGAAGGGGATCCTAAACCCTTCGTCATGACTTCAGTGGCCTCCCGTGTCTCTCCCCTCCCCCTCCCGGCACCTGTGTCTTGGTCTCTCGGATTCTTACTGTCTCTGTCAAGTCCCCGATGGCTGCTGTGTCATGCTTCTGCTCCGATATTCTAGACGTTCCCCTGTGCGTTACTTCCTCCTGCTTGGTCGTCTCTCTCCTGTTCATCGTTTTCCATCCCGTGAGTGTCTTAACGGGGGGGCCTGAGCTGCTTGCCTGCGGGGGGGGGGGTCTACGTCTTGGTCCTGTATGTTCATAAGTCTTTGCCCTTCTTCCCGTGAGGTTATCCTTTTTTGTGTGCCCTCCCACGTAAACAGCAGGCCAAATGGAAATGTCCACTTATATCTAATTTGGCGGGCTGTCAGCTCCTTCGTTATCTGGGACATTTCTCTTCTCTTCTGGAGCATTGTCAATGCCGGATCCTGATACAGCTGTATTTCCTCCCCATTCATTCGAATGAAATCCATTGATCTGGGCTTTCTTAACACCCGCTCTTTTTGTGTATATCTGGTGAGGGCCACCAACACATCTCTCGGGCGATCTTTTTGGGGAGTCAATCTTTTTGGTCCCACCCTGTGTATTCGATCTATCAGGACTTCTTCTCCCTCGTCCTGGTCTAGGATGTCTGAGAAAACTTGCTGGACCGCTGACTTAAGATCTTTATCTTCCACCGTCTCTGGTACGTTCTTTATCCTAATGTTCGATCTTCGTGACCTGTTTTCCAAGTCTTCACATTGGATTTCCAAGTTGTGCGTTAGGCGGGCTAAGTGTTCCTGTGTTTCTGCAACTTGTTGTGTCTCTTCCTCCATGTTCTGCACAATCTTCTCCAAGGTATCTGTTCTTTCTCCCAGGCCTGATACTTCCGTTTTTAATTCCTGCAAGGCCGATTTGAAATCGGACTTCATAGCATCCAGATGCGCATTCATTGAGTCCATGAATTGTGCTTGGAGTTCCCCGAACCACATCTTCAGATCCTCTTTTGTGGCCATGTCTTCGTGGAGGGGGTTCGTTCCCAGGTCGCTATTTGATTGTTTGGGCATTTTCACCTTATCTGTGGATCCTTTGTCCCCCTCTGAGAATTGGGCAAAGTTGTGATCTTGCTTCGGCGGTTGGTTTGAGGGGTTGGTTGGTCCGTGCTTCCCTCTGGATTTTGACATTTATGGCTCCTCGTGCAAGCTACTCGATGGAGACCGGCCCCGTCAGCGTGTTTCCCGGTCTGCGGCCTCTGCTGATCTTCCGTAGTCTGTCCCCGATCCATATGGTTCTCAGACTGGGGTTCGCCTGTTATTACCCCTAAGAGCGGGGGGAGTCACAGCTGTATGTGTGCGCTCCCCACCTGGGGCTGGTCCTTGTGGAGGTGGGGAGCCTTCCCAATTTATGACTGTTGTCTTGCCGCTTTGGAGGATCCCTTTTCTCCTCTCCGTATGTTGCCTGTGGCCTGTGACCACCATCGGGCCGTGCCCTTGCCAATGTGTGAGGGGGCTCTCGGAGCGGGGGAGATTACGGTTAGTGTGCCAGGCTCCGGGAGTCCATGACTCTTGTTGCTCGTAGCGAGCCTTTTGCTCTCTCCCCTCAATCAGTTCGATCACGTACGTTAAGAAAGTTACCGGCTTCGGGCTGCGTTCTTCCCAATATGTGTGGGGCCCGGAGAGCGGGGGAGATCGAGGCTAGTGTGGCGGGCTCCAGGCTGCCGTGCCTTTTGTTGTTCGTGCTGAGCCCTCGCTCCCTTCCCTCGATCTGCTCGGACGTGTATCTTATTATTTTGTCCGCCAGCTAGTATCGTTTCCCCGCATCCGACGCTGGGGCTGCTTCTTCTTCTCGCCCTTCCAAGCGGAGCCGCGCTGGGGTCGCCTCCGTGATCGCGACTCGATCTGCGTTCGCTGGCCCCGCGTGCCTACATCCGCGGTGGATGTGCCCGGTCTCGGGTATTCTTCACGCCCGAGGCTCACGGGGGGGGGAGGGGTGGTCTCCTCCTCTGCGAGCCCCCCGCGCTAGTTCGTCTCCCCAGCGGGATATCGCCGATTCAATCCGTGGGCGCGGGGGACGAGTCCCGTGTTCTGCGTCTCAGATGGGCGGCCTCGATGTCGGGTCCCGCTCCGCATCCGCTGCTCCCGGAGTCTGGGTCGATAGGGAACCGCGGTCCAATGTGTTCCGGCCGCACTGGGGTTTACCGCCGTTGTGTATGGCACTGATGGGCCCTCATATGTGGGGGGCTTCGTCTGCGGATTCCCGGGGACCGTTTCCTCCGTCTACCTCATCGAGAGATCCGCAAGTGAGCTAGCTGCTGTATAGGCCCGGGAGGGGAGCCGGAGCACGCTCAGGCACGTCCTCTCTCCACGGCGGCCATCTTGAAGTCCCTTTAATAAACTGTTAAGTAGAATAGACATTTACATAATTCTTATAAAAACCATCACTACCTGAAAAAGATACTCTTCGTTAGCCTTTAGAAAGTGTCACGTAGAGGAAGCTTTTCTACTATTCTTGGGGATTTGTTGTTTGGGAAAGAATCTACGCATTATGCCTAGTAAGGTGTTAAAACATCAGTTCTTAAGGCCAAGAGACACATAGCAGCCATCCTTACAAACCTCATTGTTTGGAAAATAAATTTTCTTTATTAATTTAAGGAAGAGTTGTGGGTAAGACATTTCTACTTCACTTAAAGAACAGTTTTTATGTATACCCATAGTTCTTAAGGATGGGTATGTCGCCAGGACGATGATGGCATTCATAAAGGGAAGCAAAGTAGCTCTGTGCGAACAGGCGTCTTGAGCATGGCTTCCAAATGCCCTGTTGGGCAAGCCTATAAATTACCAACTGCTATGAGGGGGGAAGACATGTTCTACTTTGGCCTCCGGGAAAACGAAGGGACATTCTCATCTATTCGTAAAAGGGGAGGTGAACTTGAGGGTTTACGACTTCATCTGCCTTCCAGAAACGTGGTTACGCTCCAAGCCTAGCCTGGATGGCTATTCAGTCCTCCTAAATCCAGCTATTAGGGGACCTACTGGAAGACCAAAAACAGGCCTACTTTTAGCTGTCCGAAATGGGCTAGATTGGGAAATTGGCTGTACAAGTAACCCGACTCCTAATATACAAATGGTTGAACTGATATGGACTCTGCCCAAACCAGGAAAATCTAAGAGGGAATCGGAACACCTGGTAATCCTGAATCTTTATAGGAATCCATTAGCTGAAAATAACGAGGCACTCATCGACAATGTCTTCGAGTTGGTCGATGAAGCATTAATCAGTGAAGGCAAGAGTGCAATTTTAATTTGTGGCGATCTTACTGCCACATGCTTAAAAGGTTATTGGCAGGTGCTAAGGGAGAGGCCAAAGGACCCTTACTACGTCAGAAAGTAGAGGCTTGGACTGGAATCTCAACATGGTTTCAAGAGACTTACATCTTTTGAATGGTCATACGGACAGGGACATACCGTTGACTCACACATGGTCACGGTGTAATCATTGAGCCACCTTGGATATGTTTTTGTCTCACAGAACCTACTGTCATCTATTAAATGTCTAGTGGTACAGAAGACAGATCTTCGTGTTCATGGTGTGTTGAGCCTGACTTGGTGAAAATATTTAATAAATGTGGTAACCCATGGGGTAGCGGTGGAGGTCAACAATGGAGGGACAAGGCTTACAATGTCCTTTGTATCCCAATTTGATGAGAAAACATACCCACATAATCCAATGTAACCTCGTGAGTATGTTGATTATATACTGTTTCTGAAGGCCTTTTAATCTGATAACTCCTCTGCTAGAGAATCATGATCTGTACATCAGAACACCTTCTATAGAGTTTTGGTGGACCGACGAAGGGGGCTAAGGAGAGCTCTGAGGGGAGTTGCCAGAAATCATGGGTGAAAGTTAGATTGCTTAGATCTAGAAGCCATTAGGCTTTAAAGGGAATATAGGACCTGGACCGGCTGGTATAAAGCCACATTGATTTAGCAGAATTTTGAAACAGTGCTAAGGGCAGTGTGCTAAAAGACCGAAGAGTAGTCTGGAGTCTCCTTAAAAACGAAACCTAACTTCAGTCGGTCCTCCAGGGGACTAGTGTGGCAGAGGCAATCTGGGTAGCCCACTTAAAACACCTGTATATGACCATAGGAGACCAGGACAGAGTAATGAGCCTAGGCCTTCAGGAAACTGGTTGGTGCCCTATGACTTTAATGAGATCAGGTCAACAATAGTCAGGGTTAGATCATATAGGACAATGGGTCCTGATGGCCTAACCAACGCCACTCTCAAACAGGACCCAGATGCCTAAGCATCCTTCCTGACTATTCTGTTTAAACAGATGGAGATGTGGAGAGCTATACCAGACTCTTAGAGGAAATACAAAATGATCCTGATTTTCAAGAAGGGCGGTAGGGACAATCGGAAGAACTATCGCACTATTGCCCTTCTTGACGTTACTGGTATGATCTTTGGCTCTCTGTTACTGACTCGGTTAAACAATTGGTTGATGAAGGACCATTGTGATCGTTTTTTTTCAAACTAGCTTTGTCCGAGGACTTGGCAAAAGCCCCAACATTGCAGTCCTCTATTTTAAAGGGTCGTGGCCTTGGAAGGCAAGGCTAAGTCAAATATTGCATTTGTCAACTTTGTAGCAGCATTTGACAGCATAAATAGGTCCAGGTCATGGGAAAAACTCAAGAACTGGAACTGCCCGTCGAACTACAGGAAAGATACAGGCTCTTCATTCTGAAACTTCAATTAGGGTAAGACTAAATAAAGATGGACCGCTCTCTGTGGAAATTCCAACAGCAAGAGGGTTGAAGCAAGGTTGCCCTTTAGCACCTGCGCAGTTCAACCTTTTTGTCTTAGACAATGGTGATAGCCTACTAAAGGCAAAAAATGTCCCTCCAAGAATAGAGATCGTTGAAGCAATTGGAAACACGTGGAGGAAAACGATCTGCAAATAAATAGTGGGAAAACCAAAATTCTGTTCATGGAAAAAAAAGCAGTGTAGAACCAAACAGGGGCTTACATGGTGGTTGTGCGCAACTCGCATTGAGCAATTAGCACAGTTTAAATAACTGGGGGTCTTGATTAATAAAAGTCATGTAGAAGCTAAAACAGTGAAAACATTAAGGCTGAAAGCAAAAATGTTGGCTAATCAAGCATGGCTCTTAAGTAGGAAATTCTGCCGCTTCTTGATGATCCCGATTGTAGAATTCTACAATTTGAATGTTACGGCTACCTTAATCTATGGAGCAGAGGCTTTATTTCACATCCCTGATTCAATATGGGCTATGGTAGAGTGGCTCTTTTGTAAGAGTGCCGTGAACCTCCCTAGGTCGACCCCCATCCAAATTATTAGGAGAGAAATGGGATTGATATCCCTGAAGGTGAGGATAGATTGGTCCGCACTGAGCTTATATAGGAAATTTATATTGGATGAAGCTCGGCCGTTTTTTACTATTTTGAAACATGAAATTGATGGGGAAACAGCAGAATCTTTCAACAATGGATAAATGTAGGGCCTTGCTTGTTAAAATGTGCTCCTCGGAGGAGGAACTAAGGGGAACCCAGATAGAGTAAAAGTCAACTTCTGGAGAGCCGACTGGATTCTTACCTCTGAGAAAGCAAATAAATGTACATTATTTTACTACCTGAGGCAGGAGTCCAGGGCCTTAGGACATTTCCACAGCTATTTTAGTAGAAATCCAAACAGCTTCAATACAGTCCAGTTTATGCTCATACACTTAAATCTAATCCTCACAAAAGAAATATGAAAAATTACCTTCATGGTGATTCATGTTCTCTTAGTCCGGGCTCTCCCTCCTTCACAACTGGTTGGAAACGCCTGCATCCGCAGGCGGGCCGGTAAAGCTGGCTGAAAAAGATAGCTGTCACTTCAAGAGTTTCAGAAGGGGAAGGGCATACGTCAGATGTGTGTCCCTCCGCGCAGGGCCCACGCCTTACCCTCACGTCACCAACGGTCCACTCCCAGTTCCAGAGGTTCCACCGAGTCGGTAGAATTTAAGAACATTCATACTGTAGGGGATGGCTGGGTGGGTGTAGTGAAGGAGGGAGAGCCCGGACTAAGATGACCTGAATCACGATGAAGGTAATTTTTCATTTCTCTGTCGTCCTGGCTCTCTCTAAAAAGCCTTTGAATAAGCAAGGGTGGAGGAGGCAGCCTGTACAGGATTCAGGCAAACAAGTTACGGAGAACCTCTTGGCCAAATTTTGCATAATTTCTGGACGATGTGTCCATAGCATACTGCTTGCAAAAGGCAAGCGGGGTAGCCCAGGTTGCTGCGTTACAGATGTCTACAATGGGACCATGCCTGGTTAAGGCTTCAGATGCTGCATTGGCTCGAGAAGAATGAGCCCGAAGTCTGTGTGGAGTCGCAAGCCCTTTCAAGTTGTAAACTTTGGAGATACAGGAGACATCTCATTTGGCAATAGAAGCCTTTGCTGCTTTATTGCCAGGAGAAGGATCAGCGTAGGTAGCAAAGAGCTGATCTGCTTTTCTAAACAAAGCCAGAATGGGGCTATTAAAATCATTGTCAGGTTGTGTGACATTATGAATTCCAGCAATATTTTGTGAATTAATGGAAGAGATGGGAAGGCATAAAGTGTTACATTTGACCAATCCTGATGTAGAGCATCTCCCAGGGACCGAGGACCCTGACCTTGCCTTGATGCATACTGCGGGAAAAGTGTGTTGTGTTGGTTGGCAAAGAGATCTACTGATGGGTGGCTCCACTTCTGAAATATCACGTGTGCTACTGATGGTTTCAGCTCCCATTTGTGCGAAGTGGACTGTAACCTGCTTAGTTTGTCCGCCAGGATGTTGTTCTTCCCCTCAAGATGGGACACCAACAAGAAAATGTGATTTTACTACTAGGAGACACAGGGGGCGGGGGCGAGTCCCCCACTGCTTGTTTATATAAAACATTGAAGTGGAATTGTCTGTTTGAATTTTCACCACCTTTCCCTGAAGTAAGAGAAGAAAAAAAAAATGGAGTGAAAAATATGGCTCTTAGTTCCAGGACATTTAAGTGGTCCTTCCATTCCTGTGAGGACGTAAGACCGTGAGCTGTTGGGCTTTGACAATGAGATTACCAACTGTACTCTGAAGAGTCTGTTGTTATGACTATTTGAGGGGGGAGGTAGAAAGGGAGGTTCTGTTAGTAGGTTCTATGGGAGTTCCACCAGTGCACAGAGTCCTGAACGTGGCCTGGAACTTGGATCTTTAATTCCTGGGGATCGGAGAGCCGATTCCAGTTGAGAGCAAGTTGCCACTGGGTCATTCTGGTATGGAACCTTGCAAAGGCAACTAGGTTTATGCAAGAGGTCATGAGGCCCAAGAACCTTTGAAACCACTAAGCTGTGAGTGACAGGTGGGTGGAGATTCGAACTATGGTTTGTTGAATGGCTTCCACTCTTTCCAAGCGTGGAAACACTTTGTGCACAGTAGGGTCTATAACTGCTCCCAAGAATTGGATCCTTTGCGAGGGACTGAGTTGGGATTTTGTCACATTTATGGAGAAGCCCAGGTTGAACAGAGTATGGCAAGTAACGTGCAACTTCTGAAGCAATACCTCTGGAAACTGGGCTTTGAGAAGCCAGTCGTCTAGGTAGGGATATAGAAGGATTGTCTGCAACCGGAGGTAGGATGCCACTGACCTCAGAAAACCCTGGGGGCAGAATTTGGCCTGAACGGTAGATATGTGAACTGGTAATGAGAACTTCCAATTGTGAATCTCAGAAACTGACTGTAGTGACTGCAGATGGGAATGTGAAAATAAGCATCCTGTAGGTCTACAGATGCCATCCAATTGTTTCGATGTAGAGAAGCCAGAATCTGAGGAATGGTTATCATATCGAAAGTTTCCAGAGGCAAAAATTGGTTAGGGTCTGAAAGTTCCAGAATTGGACGGATCCCTCCTGATTACTTTGGGATCAGGAAGTAACACGAGTAAAATCCCGGACCTACTTCCTCTTGGGGAACCAATTCTATCGCTCCTAGAAGGAGTTTTTGAATCTCTCCAGGAGCTCCGGGGACGATTTCTGGTGCTTTGGAGGAGAGGAAGGTGGAATGGAGACCCTCGATAGCCACACTGCAAGGGTCCACCCAGGACAGGCCAGAGGAACAGAATTCCACTAGTGATACAGAAGACAAGGAACCTCCGTAAGACATCACGGCAGTGGAAGAGGGTAAGTAGGATCGAGTTGGGGGGAGGGTGGAGGGAGGGCAAGAATATACTAAAGTGCATGTTTTATACAATGCTGGAGTGTGACTATTTGGTTTTTTGTTCTGTTGTGTTATAAAAACAATAAAAATATTGAAAAAAAAATATTTAGAACCCACTCCTCGAGTAACTGTTTTCCAAAAAGGGAGGAAGTTGGAAAGCCTTCCTGCTATCGGGGATGTATGCTCCGGGATGATGGTTGGAGCAAAAGTTAAGTATATTCCCAGAGGGAAGTCAAATAGACTTCTTTTGCTCTTGAGCAGAATTAGAGTGTTAAGCAGAATCCTGTGCAGTGCCCTTAGGGACCACTACACACAATTAAGACTACAGGTGGCAATACAAGTTTTACCTTTGGTACAAGCCTGTACTACTAGGTTATAGTGGTAGCAGTAGCGGAGCAGCCAGGCTTATCTCAAGAGTATATGAGTAGTAGCAGAGATTACACAAAGGGACACAATTACTGTGGCTCAAGCAAACACTGACTCAAGGTTTCAGGTAAAAAAATATAAGTACATTTATTTTTAAACCGTTTGTTATTAATACAACACTTCTATTAAATTTAAAACCACAAGTTAAATACACTACAACTGACCAATTCACTTTGCACGGTATAAATCGAGGTAAGTACCCTGTGCTTGAGAGAACCAGTGTTACAAAACAATATGCGTTACCATGGATACAATTGCGATCACTTATTGACAATTCGGTCTACTAAATAAAACGCGTATCCGCGGCAAGACATACTAGCGGGTCAAAAACACACTTAGCTCCCGAGATACCCAGAGAGAGTTGGGGGCAAAAATCATAGGCAATATGTTAGGCAGGCGCACAGAATCGAAGAACACTCAGACAGAAATACAAGAGTCAAGAGGACGGAGCCAGTGTCAATTGGAACCGGGTTCCTGTGTCGAGGATCACACGTCGGATAGTTTGAGATTCAAAGTTGCCAAAGTACTTTAGATATTGTCAAATGTTTGGAAGCAAAAGTTATAAGGAGGAGGGAAAAATAAGGGCAAGCCTTATAAGCGAGAAATAGGGATTTCACCCAAAATTCCTCAAGCAGGACACAGTACCTTTTCAAATAAGAAGCTGGTGCCACAGCAGTTGTTTCTGGTAGTTTCCCGTAGACCCACGATTCCTGGCTTCAGCGCGAAGAAGGACGATGAATGGGGTCTACACCACCCAGGGAGGAGGCCGGCAGCAGCGACGATGAATAAAAGGTGTGCTCCTTAAAAACAGGAGAGGCTCTTCAGGTGGCTATCCGGACCACTACAACAGTGTGCAGCGATTTCGACCACGAAGGCGACCTCTGGCTGAAGACGACGAGCTGGTTATCCAGACCAGGCTCAAGGGAAGAAGACTCTGGACTGGATCTCCTCTTAGTCGTTGAAGGGTAGATAGCTCAGGACTGCAGCAGGGCTTCACCGGTACGGGGTAGTTGCAGCAGTCAACCTTTCCTCCGCTTCTCTTCGGTTCCTTGTAGTTCCAGTGGCAACTCTCTGACTTCCAGCCCAAGAGACCTGCCTTTTATGCGAAAATCCCCCATTCACACAGCCTAGCTGTCAATCACACAGCAGGGGGGTTGTCCAGCCTGGACAACTACCTCAGCCAATCATGAAAAAGTGTGACTTGGGTTTCCTAGGATACCCTGTGCAGGGGGTGACTACACCTCTCCCTCACATTCAGTCCACCTAGACACCCAGTTGCCTTGACGAGGGCTTCTTAGCAGAAGCCCGCCAAAAGACAGTGAACAAATAAGGCAAACCTGGTTTGCCGCGCAACGTAAAACACAAGAAGGGTTTTAACACAAAGAAATGGCGAATAAACCGCACCGGTGCCAAAAGAAAACTTATTTGGTCAAGCGGGTTTAAGTTCGAGGCTAACACAATAGCCTACAATATTACCACGGTTATATAAGATGACCACGGTAGAAGATTAGGGTAGATGTCACTGCCACCAGCCATGTCTAAATGTTAAAAAGAGCGAAACAATGCTCTGTGAGGTACAGATAAAAAGGGCTATGAGTTAACCCTTCCAGTACTCCATGCAAGATGGGGTGTACTGGATCTGTGGTTAGTTTGACTAAGTAAAGTTAATGGTAACTTTACCCTTTTCTGGAGGACAGTAGTCAGCCTCCGAAATGGAGTCGGTGGGAAGTCTGAACGACAATCCTGTGTCACGGCACAGAAGGTGTTTCCCTGGGAGTCTGGTTGGGGGAACCTGGATGCAAATCCTGGGCATTGTCTGTTTTCGCTTGTGGCGAATAAGTCTATAGTGGGGAAACCCCACTGAGAGAAGATATCTTCTACAACCTCTCTGTGTAGAACCCATTCGTGTTCCTCTGGGAGGGAGTCTCTGCTCAGAGCATCCGCTAGGGAATTGAGCTCCCCTGGAACATGTTGCGATGACAGGAAGGTTCCGTCTGAGTGCCCATATCCAGATTTTCTGGGCAAGCTTGGACCGATTTGGCGAGCGAGTCCCTCCTTGCTTGTTCAGGTAGAACATGGCTGTTGTGCTGTCCGTCCGGATTTGCACTGACAGGTTTAGTAGGTGGGGCTCGAACGCCTGAAGCGCTCTGAATACTGCCGGAAGCTCTAGCAGGTTAATGTGGTTCCTGGCCACTGAGTGAGACCAGAGACCCTGAGCTGTGTGGTGGAGATGTTGAGCTCCCCACCCCGTCAGGCATGCATCTGTAGTGACTATTGCCTGTACTTCGGGATCGTAAAAGGGTTTCCCCTGTGCGAGATTCTCTCTTGTCCACCAGTGAAGGCTTTGTACCACTGTTGGCGAAACGACCACTAGATCGTCCCACTGACCACTTGCCTGAGACCACTGTTTCGCCAACCATTCCTGCATGGGACGCATGCGCAGGCGCGCGTGGGGGACCAGGTAAATACATGACGCAATCATGCCCAGTAAACGCATTGCTTTGCGTACCGTTATTTGTTGACCGGACTGATAATGCGGAATTTGCAGTAGTATATTCCGAATTCTTTCTTCTGAAGGAAAGGTCAACCCCTCTTGAGTATCTAGGATTGCTCCTAGGAATTGTTTGGAGGTGCTTGGCACCAGGCTTGACTTCTTCTCGTTGATTGAGAAGCCTAACTCGTGGAGGAGGTCGATCGTCCTTTGAATGTTTGTCCTGCAAATTCCTGGGGTTTCCCCCGTTATGAGCCAGTCGTCCAGATAAGGGTACACTGGGATTGCCTCCCTGCGTAGGTGTGCAGAGAAGGGACCCTGAACTGAGCGTCACTGCTTAGGTGGAGGCGTGCTGCCAACCTTGTTGGGGCTGCCTCTGCCACAACCTCTCTGATTACCCCTGCCGTACCCCTGGGTAGACTGTTGGTTGTTGTTCCACTGTGTACCCTGCCCCTGGGAATAGTTAGATCCTCTCTGGGAATTTTGGCCGCGTGGGCGACGAAAATTACTATTCCCTCTCTTGTTAGGGGGTTTATTGGTGAACTGGCCAAGGGACTTGAGTGTTTCGTATTCGTCCTTGGCATTCTTTATTGCGTCTTCGACCGCCTTACCAAACAGATCGGTTTCCACCGGTTTGTCCAACAATGATGCCTGGGTTTCTGGCTTAAAACCAGACTGCCGTAACCACGCATGTCTTTTGATAACAGTGCCTTCCGCTATCAATCTGCCTGTGTTGTCTGCGGCGTCAAAGGTTGCTTTCAAAATGCAACCAGACACGGCTCTACCCTCTGCGGAAATCCAAGCTAATTGGCCCTTTAAAGGTTCAGGAGCAGAGGCTATGAGTGCCGCGACTTCTTCCCACTGATGGCAGTTGTAACTGGCCAACAGGGTGGTGGAGTTTGCAATCCTTGCTTGATAGGCTGACGTTGAGGCTACTTTCCTGCCGAAACCGTATAGTTTTTTGCTCTCCTTGTCGGGAGGAGCTTCGGACGATGACAAGGGTGTTCCAGCCCTCTTCCGAGTGCTGGTGACAAATAGGGAGTCTGGCTTCAGATGTTTTTCAACCCTGGGATTGACTGCTCTGGTGAGGTTCGGGTTCACCAGGGACGGATCTATTCTTCGCTGAATGGACTTAAGTATAGGGATGGTCTGGGCAACAGGCCTCCTTTCTCCCACTAACTCTTCTGCAAAGTTCCTCTCCTCCTGGACACCGTGGGTGTCAATGTGGAAGTGTTCTGCTGCGTGTGCGAGAACCTCGTTTAGGAGGGGTTGGTTATCGACCGGGGAGTCTGTAACCGGGGCTTCGTTCTCTACCGGGGAGTCTACCCTGTATGTTTCCGGGTCCTCCTCTTCCTCTTCCTGGTCCTCATCATCCCCATAGTAGACCGTCCCGGTTTGCTCTTCTACCATGCCAAATTCTTGGTCCTCACCAAAGGAAGCCTCTCCTTGATACAGTGAGTATGGTCTTGAGTATGGTTGTACCTCGAAGGGGTCTGACCTCTTCAGTGTTTCAAACCGGGGCTTTTTATTCTGGGGGATAGGATCCTTAGAGCTTGAGGGTGTCGCCCCTTGTGGGTCATACGAGAGGAAATGTTCTGGATTTTTATCATAAAAGTCAGCTAAAGAAGACATTCTTGACATGACCCTATCTATGTCTTCACTGGACCATTTTCTGGAACTGGGAATGACTCTCTCAGCAAGTCTATGGGATTTATCTTGCGTAGCTTTGCTGGTTTTAGACATATCAGCAGACCTGGTCTTGTCTGTCTGTCTAGGGGGAGTGGTGCGTTTCACAGGTGTGGAAGAGTGCAAAGGTTGTTTCTTCTGCTGTTTTCCCCCCTCCCCGTGAGTGGAAGTGTTTTCCCTGTCCTTTCGTGGCTCCGGAGGTTTTCGACGCCTGGCGTCGAGGATCGGGGGTGGTGTCCCTGTCCTTCGAGCGTGGGGCCTCGCTGATTTTAACTGCGGGCTCCGACTCCTGGAGCGCGGCCTGGGGGTGGAAGTCGTCTTCGTCTCTTGACGATCGAACTTCTGTTAGCCTAGGGAGCGAGGCCTTCTTGGCAAGAGTGGATGATTGCCTGGAGTCATGCAGCGATCTTGATCGAGAGCGCCCAGAGGACACCGAATCGGACCGTTCTGTTTGTGCCTCTTTCCGAGAACTCGACATTGTGTGTTTAGTGTGTGTAGTATGTGAAGCGCTTGTGTCGCCGGGGGTCTTCCCCATAGCCGCCCTGCCCGACGACCTTCCGAGGTCGGGGACCTGCGCTCGGCTGTCTCTCGACGCCGTAATGCCCTCGCCGTCCGAAAGTACGGCGTCGCTGCCGTCGCTGAAGGCGCCCTCCGCTGCCATGGCCGCCTGCCTGGTGTGGTGGGCCCAACGCTTCGTCGAACGGTCCTTAAGTGTCTTAGGTTTAAACCTACTACACGCTCTGCAGTTCGCTTCGGGGTGGTCCCTCGGCAAGCAGAGATTGCACGTGGCGTGCCTGTCGACCCAAGGGTATTTGCGATTGCACTTGGGGCAGAATTGAAAAGGGGTACCCTCCATACGCACCTTGAGGCAGCGGGCTGTTAAGTGTAGGAAATGTATAAGGTGTACCTATATACCAAGAGTGTAGAGTATGTACCACCCCCCACTCTCCCTACTTGCAGGGCCGAGGCCAGAGGCCTTCCAAGACCCGGGCCGAGGCCAGAGGCCTTCCGAGGCCCAAATCTGTCGTGCAGCAGCCGACGGTCGATTTCTTCTCCAGCCGGCGTCGAGTTGTCAAAGTTCGACGTTGGGGTGGGGAAGGATGTCAATAGATTATTCTTTAAATTTTTAGCAAAAGTATGGCTAAGGCCAGGGGACTCCGCAAGATGCTTCCGACCAGTATGGTGGAAAAAAACAATCAGAGGATGCTAGACGCGAGAGGGATCTTGGGTACAGTGGACGTCACACTAGGGATAGTATTACTGGCACGCCCTGTGTCGACGCCCATTTTCGAGTTTCGAAAAACAAACTGTAATACTCCGCAGCTTCCACTAGATGTCGGCCTATGCACAGCATGTGATCTAAGCAGATTCCACGAGCCTCAGAAATATATATATATATATATATATATATATATATATATATATATATATATATATATATATTTTACACACTCCGATGTTCACACACAAATCACCATTATTAAAGTAAGTTAAAACAGTCAAGAAAAGTATACACAACTCCCTATTTAAATTGTAGACAAGTTTGAGCAAGAGTGAAAACTGAGCAAAACGGCAGTGTTAAACTAAGCAGAAATGACACTAACAATTTCTTTAGAGGGAGGGAAAGAACAAGTTCTACAGATTTAACCTCTTAAAAACACCAGCAACACTTCCCAATTGATTTGTGAACAAGTTAAGCAAGGTAGTACTTTAGCATCAACAATACGTTGGTGAAAACCGAGAAAAATGGCACATCAGCAATATGTAAAGGGGAAGGAAAGGTGGTTATACGAGTTTTAAGTGCACCAACACATTTCTTGAAGAGAAACGATCTAGAGAAGGCAGTTGTAACAGATTTAGCCAGAGTCAAGAGGTTTGTGCCAGAGTCAGTGGTACAAGGCAAAGTGCCTAGGTTCAAAATGTTCTAGTAGCTGCAGTCAAGTCTTTGTTAAACTATTGAAAAGGCGGTTACAGGACGTAAAAAGATAATGTTAGACGAAAAGGCGGCCAGCCCAGAAGGTAAGTAAAGGATTTAAAACACCTTTAGCAATACCCAATGAAACGGGAGGCCAGGACAAACAATGTACCTTGAAAGTGGAAGAGGCTCCTGCGGTGGCTGTAGTTCCTGGCAGTTCCTGCAGTTCGGGAGATCCAGCAGAGGAAGAGAGGCTCTCGTTGTGGAGGAAGGTTCGAATTACTGCACTGCCCAGGGATGAAACCAGCCACGGTGCTGCCAAAACGGAATAAAAGGTACACTCCCTTAAATCGCGGTCGTGGTGTACGGGTGCCTGGCTATCCGGTCTCCTAGTGCTTGGCAATGGCAACTCGACCAAGGCAGGTCCTGGAAGGCGATTGGCAAACTGGTTGACCCCACCAGCTCAAGGGAAGAAGACTCTTAAAGGTGAAGATCTTCTCCAGTTGTTGGAGAAAAGTGGTGAGGTTCTGCAGCAGGGCTTCACCGGTGGTTCAGTCGTTGCAGATGTCTTTGGCTTCTCTCCTCTTCGGCTTCTTATTTCCAGTGGCGACGTCTTGTCCTCCAGTCCTCGCGACCCTGCTTTTACGCAGCAAGACCCCCATTCATACGGCCTAGCTGTCACTCACACAGTGGGATAACCCCCGAGCCTATCAGGGCAGAGTGCGACTTGGGTGGCCTAGGTAACCCTGTCCAGGGTGCCTATTCCCACTCCCACACATCCTGTCTACCCCAGACACAGTGGCGCAAAAAGGAGGGCTTCTGTGCAGAAGCCCGCCAAAAGGACGAACAAAGGATCCCTGACCTGGGTTAGGATTTCAGAGAAAGACACAAGAAAGAAATATTATTAAAGTTCTGGCAATAAAAACCTACTGGAGTAAAGTTAATATTAAAATAAACTGGTGGTATGTTAGAGGCTGTCAGTAAAAGTGGTAGCCTCGAACAATGGGAAAATCCCATAGGAAAATATTTGCGGTCGAATATTTACGGTAGTAACCACTGCCACCAGCCAGAAACTTTGGGGAGAGGGACTGTACGGTACCCCCTCGAAAATTAACACTAGGGAAAAACTATTAACCCTTTCCAGTACTTCCATAGTAAGATGGGTTGTACTGGTTTAGTTCATAAATATTGACTAGTAAAGTCAATGGGGACTTTACATGCCCTGGGAGACACTAGTCAGTCCCAGGGTATGGGGTCTATGTTTGGGGGTCGCTACGACACTCTGGTGGTACAGCACGGAGGGTGCTGTGTACCACATATGTTAAAAAGATGATTCCTATGAGGGTGAGAAAAAACCCATAGACCATAAGCACACAAGATAGCCTAAAACATACACTAGCAATCTGTCTAAGAGTGGGGAAAAAAGGGTCTCGCTCTTAGCAAGAGAAAAGAAAAACCCTTCTAATCCAGCAAAGCTGCTGGGGGACTCTATAGGTAAGGGAAATTAGCCTTAGAAGATAATTCTCCCTAACATTCGGTACCGGACTAGATCTTGAATGAGAGTGTTTATGCCTCTTATGAGAGGACTTACGAGTTTTCCTCGGTACCGAGGAGCTTGGAAGATCAACTGCAGTAGTTGAGGGTAAAACCTTTTCTTTCGGTACCAAAATACCAGAGGTTTTATGTGCGGAAGGGCGTTGCCGCGCACCGGCACACTAAATTTAAAAGGGAAGCTCATTTTTCCACTGCTAAAGGTTCCGGTACTGTTTTGTTTGCCTTATTGGAAGAAGTAAACATGTATCTTTTAATGTGTTTGAATAACCAGGGACAAAGAAAAACTTATTACAAAAGAAAAACTGTTTTTCAATGAAAACATTTGTACTCGCTAATAAAATACTCTCATTGGAAATTGAACTTACATTTTGACTCCCTAAAATCATTTTACTTCCAACTTTAAAAAATAGGGAGTACAATACTCCTGCTTTCAAAATTTTATCTGGAGCACTGACTGAGTACTCCAGTCACTACAGTGAGTAACTTTAATTTATGCCACAGGGTCCCACCACGTCTGTTGAAACCGTCAGGGTACCCTCTGGGAACCAATCTCGCACACCTAGTGGCTCTGACCTGGACCACACAGAGATAGAGGTCTCTCCGCGCTGACATGCCCTGCCTTCGGAAACAGCACACCAGCACTGGCAAGATCGTCCGCCCCAACCGGCACCATGGCTCCACGTGAATACAACCCACTCCCTAGGGACACCTTCATGTCAGAGATGTGGAGGGGACGATCCTATCGTTACTACTCCTCATATGGAAAGGCGAGAGGAATGGGCAGTCAAAAGGGCCAGAGAAAGGCCACTCGCGGTGGACGAGCAAAACGTGCAAAGCCAGCTCCAGCTGCAGCCTCTTTGCCATCAGCAGCTGCAACAACCGCCACAAAGGACTTGCATCACAAAACACCTGTAGGAGGCAGGCTGTCACAGCATCTGCAAGAATGGCAAGCCATTAATTCGGATGTTTGGGCTCTAGAAATAATAGCCCAAGGTTACTGCCTTCCTTTTCTAACGCAACCTCAAAGCAATCCACCAGGGAGACACCCTTTGAAGTATTCAGACCTGCTCCTACAGCAGGAAGTTCTAACCCTGCTGGAGAAAGGTGCTATAGAACCAGTACCTGCAGCGGAGAGGAACAAGGGATGGTACTCCCCATATTTTTTGATCCCCAAAAAGGACAGAGGACTGAGACCCATCCTGGACTGAAGAAACTTGAACAAGTTCCTCAGGAAGGACAAGTTCAAGATAGTTACCCTTTCTCAGATCCTTCAGGCCCTTCAACTTCAGGATTGCTTGGTCCTGTTAAGGTAGTATCCTTGGGTTTGGCGAAGAAGGTGGGTAAGACTATTTCCTCATTGAGGCCGAGGGAGGAAGTCACCTTGGTTAGGAATGCAGGGAGCATCTGCAGGATAGCCTTGTCCTTGTGAAAGGTAGTGTAGGGCTCTGGGACCACCAGAGCCTGGAGCTTGCTGCCTCTGTGACCCGAGAGGCCCACGAGCAGAGCTGTCCTTATGGTGACCAGCCTGATGTCTGTGGACACCATTTGACCAAAAAGGTTTGTGTGCCAAGGCGCCCAACGCAACATTACGGTCACCCACAAGGTCTGGTTTCTTTATAGGCGGGTAAAGCCTGTGGAGGCCCGCCAGTTGCCACTTGACCACCGGGTTGGCAGAGGAGAAGAGGCCCTCCTTCTAATTCCTGTAAGCCCCTATGGCTGCCATTTAGGTGCGGCCTGTATCACCCTGCACGCCGGAGGGGCGAGGTGTGCCGAAAAGGAGAGCACTTCGTCAAGGTGCAACCAAGGAGATCGAACTCCCACGAGTCGGTCCAATGACAAGGTCTAGACCATTTACTCTTATACTGGTTAGTAGCAGTGCTTCTAGTGCCCTGGACGATCTCTAGGTTATCCTGAGATCGGCTCAAGTGCTTTAGAGTGTCCCGCTGAGGAACCATGCTGCGAGGTCTAGTTTGTGAGGAGTACCCTGCCCCCCTGCTGGGTGAGGAGTGGAGCTGGGCCCAGCGATAGGTGGATGGATGGTCTGTCCGATAGGCTGAGTAGCTTGGAGAACCACGGCGTAGCGGGCCACCCCGAAGCTATCAGGATGATGCAGAGGCGCCAGGACTTTTTTATCCTGTAAATCCCCCAGTTTACCAGGGGTGTGAGCGGGAAGGCGTATGCCGGCCTGTAGTTCCATTGCATCTGGAATGCGTAGCTCAGGGAGCTGGGGCCCTGCCCTCACCAGGAAGTGAACTGCTGGCATTTCACGTTGTCCCGGGAGGCAAACAGATATACCCGTGGATGCCCCCACCCTATGGGGTCCAGACTTCATGGATGCTTTGGTACACCAGAGTGGCTCCCTTGTAGTCCGCGAACCACCGCTGGAGTACGCAGTGGAGAAAGAGGATGAACAATGACTGGCTCCACTTCGGAGCCTTTCTCCTGATTTCATGAGGATTTGAAGAAGAGCAGCTGTAATCTCATCCTGAGTCGCGAATGGGGTATGGTCAACAGGGCCGCTGCCTTGAGACCCAATAGGTGTTGGTACCACGAGGCCGAGTCGACTGGCCTGTAGAGGAAGTGAGCTGTGGCCCTCTTGATGGCCGCAATCTTGTCCTCCGAGGGAAAGACTCATGGAGCTTGCATCCCAGGCAATGCCCAAGGTGGTCAAGGTCTGCGTGGGCTGCGGCTGAGACGTCTTGAGATTGATGGTGAACCCCAGATAGTGGAGCATGTTCATCAGTTCAGAGGCAGTGTATTGGACCACTTCTGGAGAGTTGGCCCGGACGAGCCGGTCGTCCGGCTATGGGTAGAGGTGACGGCCCCAAGGAGGGTTCCGCGGCCTTCATTAACCTGGTAAATAACCTCAGCGCAGAGTTGAGGCGTCCTTCAGATACAGGGAGCACATCCAGTCACCCCTGCCCAGTGTTTCCGCAATAAAAGCTGGCGTAACCATCTTGAATTTTTGTAGCTGGAGGGAGAGAATGATGGTTGAATGGTCCAACACAATTCTCAGGCCAGCCGGATTGTTTTTCTGTATGGTGCAAAACCTGGAATAGAAGCGCAAGCCTTGCTGGGAAATCATATTTTAGATTTTAAGTTAATAATTTTAAGCAAATACCTTGTAATTAAATGATTAATTGAATGCTTCATGGGAGAGGCGGGGAGGAGAGGAAGGTACCGGTTGGCAGAACCCCTTGCCCACCCCCCTTTTGTTGTTTCCTCCGATGCTGACTCGGCGAACGGTCGGGTCGCCTGGACTTTCGTTCTTGTAATTCCCGGGAACCTGCCGAACGCCCGACCCCTGTCGGAGCGTTGCTGCGACTGGGTGTAGGCCCTGGACGTGGTCTTCGTAAGAATAGAATAAGACTTTGCGGTCTGCAAGCTGTTCTTCTCATTCAACTCTTAATCCGTGGTTGAGCAGAAGAAGTCACTACCCTCGAATGGAAGGTCTGAAAAGCGCTCCTGGGCATCAGGATTATACTTAGTGACCCGGAGCCAGGCCGTTTTTCTCATGTGCGTGCCAATGAAGATGGCCCGGCAAGAGGCGTCGATGTGGACCACTGTGGACTCCCCGATATCCTGTGTTACCAGCTTGGCTTCTCCTAGGCCCGCCTTGAAGTGCGCTTGGCTCTGCGTCGGAAGGTCCAGGAGGAAATCCGCAGTCTCCCAGCAGAGCCTTGGTTAAAGGCTGCCAGCATGGCATCCGCTTGGCCTGACGGAGGTGCAAAGAGGCGTTGGACTACAGCTTTTTACCGTACGCCTCCAAGACTTTCCCCCCTCCTTGCCTATAAGCGACGAGGACAAGGTGGCGGAGGACAAGGATGAGCCGAAAACAAGAGTGGATCCCCCTCCATCTGCCTTTAATTGGCAGCACGGCACAGATCGATAGGCTGTGCCGAGTGAGGCTTGAGCCACCCCTTCCTGGCCATGGCGACTACATCTTTCTGCATCGGGATCCCCGTTTTGGAGAGGGGTCTTAGGGTGAGGTCTTCTGCTAAGACCCCCTCGCCCGGGCTGCTCTACCTCAGGTTTGAGGAAGGCCCACAAACTCTGCCAAACCTGCAAGGCGTTTGTGGAAGGCCCTGGCTGAAGATGGCACGTCAGGGTCCTCCTCCTCATCTGTGTCCACCAGTGTGCTCGGTGGGTCCGGAACTGGTGGAGGAGTACTGGGCACAGGAGTGGAGACTGGATCCAGTGGCTGCTGTGGAGGCTAGTGTGGAGCCTCCAGCGCTGTGGGAGGTGGGAGGTAGGGAAACCGGAATTGGAGGGGGCAGCGGTGGCTGCGCTGGGGCCTGTGGCAACGGAGCCATAGGAGGAATGACTATGGGCATTGATGGGGTAACCCGAGGGAGTATGTCCCTTATAGCATCCCGGAGGATGCCCCCCATCGGACATGATGCTGGTACTAGGGCGTAGCCCCTCAAGTTTAAGCCCAGTAAAAGAACCTTACGGTCCCTCAGCACTGCCACCGGGAGGATCCACTGACCCCTTGGCCTGCCGGCCGGTAGCTAAATTAGCCTCTGTACTCTTGCTGGTAAGACAACCCGAGTGGTTCCTCCATTGCAGGCGAGTCCTTGGAAGGAGTCTACGTTGCAGGGTACACTGGAAAAGAGTGGCCCTACCTTGGGCCTGGATCGATGATTGACAAAGTCGTTCGGGTCCTCTGGAGGAGATCACTGGAAGAGCTCCCTCCAGCTGGCTAGTTTGTTCTTCAGAGCCCTTGAGGAAAGTACGTTGCACGTGGAACAAGCCTGCCAGCCGTGGTCTGGGCCAAGGTAATGTAGGCAGAGGGCGTGGGGGTCTGAAGTTGGAAAGAGCCTGTCGTCGGATGGACACCTGCTGAACCCTGTAGAAGTCGACATGGGCCGGGGAGGAGCGTGACACCTGAGGACAGAGTACCTGAATGATAAAAACACAAAAAGACAGAAGAGAAGAAGTATCCGCGCGTAGAATAACATGGCCGAAGCCAAACCCAGGAGCGTTGGTGAATTCGGCCCGTTACTGTTGATGCAGAAAAGGGAATTGAGGAGTGGGCGAGCGCATGCTCCCAGGGCCACGCCCCTGTGCGCCTCTAAATTTAAAGAGAAAGAAGGTTTTTCTGGTGAAAAAGTTTCCGTCTCCCGTCCCTCACGAGGGACGCCCATGGGACGCCCATACAGTATGGAGGAAAAGGGAAGGGACGTAAGAGTAAAGATATATATTTATTATATTTACACCAGAATCACTTGAAATACTTCAGACGGTAACAGTAGAACACTTAGGAATACTAGATAATACACATCAAAGGGCACTTTCACTTTTGTGTTTGTTCGCGGTTACAATTGTAGCAACGTTAGAAAGGGAAAAGACACTGTTATTGCATCATCGGTAATTGCGCACTCATGTGGTTTTCAACAGGTTATACAGTAATGCATTTACTCTGCAAACACATAGAAAAGTCACTTAAAGGGAGGAAAATAAGTGGTTAGTGCAACATGAGCTTAGTTCAAGGTTATAGAGATGATTTCTTCGCCCGTCAAGTTTTTTAAGTCCAAAAACACAACCCAAGCTAGAGGCAGTTCGGAAAGGACTTGAAGTCTTGAGAAATAGAGAATAATGAAGAGCTCTTGTGGATTTCTTCCAGTGTATGAAGTAATTGAAACAGCAAGTTAACAACAAAGTATACAGAAAAACTGACTTGTAAAGGGGACACAAGCAGCAGCTTGGGTCAGAGGTAAGAGGGGGTTGCCCTGGACACCTCTAGGTGCACTCCAACGCTCTGGAGCGACTTCTCAGAATCAGGTAAGTAATACCCTTTTTCGGGATGCATTCTGAGGACCACTTTATCCCTGTGAAAGATGGTGTATGGTTCAGAAGCCACTAGAGCTTGAATCTTGCGAACACAACTCTCATAAGACCCACCAAAAGGGCTGTCTTCATGGTGACCAGACTGATATCCGGGGACACCACAGGCTCAAACGTTTTATGCGCAAATGCACCCAGCACTATATTGAGGTCCCGCACAGGGTGTGGCTTCTTGATGGGCGGGAAGAGCCTAGTGAGTCCTGTTAAATGTCTTAACCACCGGATTGGCAGACAAGAAAACCTCCTCCGAATTCCAGAAGGCTCCGATGGCTGCCAGATAGGTGTGGAATGTGTCTATCTGCACCCCAGAGAGTGCTAGGTGTGCAGAGGAAGATATCACATCATCCAGTGAGCAAGTGAGAGGATTTAGCTCCTTGGACTCAGCCCAGTGGACAAACCTAGACCACTTGCTTTTGTACTGGCTCCTAGTGGCATCGCTCCTAGCACCCTGAATGATGTCTAGATTAGCATGTGAGAGGTGCAGATGCTTCAGTGTGACCTGTTCACGAACCATGCTGCAAGGGCTACATTCTGCAGGGCGGGGTGTATGACTGTGCCCCCCTGCTGTGACAGTAGATGAGCAGGGCCCAGTGGAAGGTGCATAGGAGGTTGGTCCGACAGGCTGAGTAGCTCAGAGAACCATGGCCTCACCGGCCACCACGGAACTATCAGAATCATGCAGAGGGACTGGGACTCCATTATCTTGCAGATCACCCTGTGTACCAGTGGAGTGGGAGTGAAGGCATAGGTGTTCATGCTGTTCCACTGAATCTGTAACGCATCACCCAGTGAGCCTATAACATGTCCCTGCCAGGATCGAACTGAGGGCACTTCCTGTTGAACCAGGTGGCAAAGAGGTCCACCTGAGGATGACCCCATCTGTTGAAAATCTGCTGAAGGACCTGGTCGTTCAACTGCCATTCGTAATTGTCCGCCCCCAGCCTGCTGAGCCTCTCTCATGAACTGTGGTTGCAGCGTGGATATAGAACACCTCCGTCCTCAAGTACCAGCCTGTTAGGGAGAACTCTCATTCTATGGCTAATTTCCCTTACCTAGTGAGTTCCCCAGCAGCTTTGCTGGATTTCTGGAGTTTCTTTTTTCCACTTGGTAAGAGTGTGAGCTTTTCCCTCACCTCTTACCCAGGTTTTGCCATGTGTATTTCATCTGTTTTTGTGATTGTGGGCTCTGGAGTACACCACTTCAGTAGCCCCACTTTTGTGTGTTACACAGCACCTTCAGTGCACTAACACAGGGTTGTCTCTAAGACTTCCCAATGACTCCTCTTTCTGGGGCTGACTAATGTCCCCCAGAAACAGGTAAAGTTGCCATTAACTTTACCTAGTCACTTTAAACTACAGACCCAGTACAACCCATCTTACATGGAGTACTGGAAAGGGTTAAATCCTGTCCCTTGCTGTCTGTGCCTCTCTGAGCTTTGTTTTGCTCTTTTAACATTTAGACTTGGCTGGTGGCAGTGGTATCTATCCTAACCTTTCTACCGTGATTATACTATATAAACGTGGTATTTTTTTAGGCTATATTAGCCTCGAACATAAACCTGCTTAACCAAATACTCTTTCTTTTGGCTCTGGTCGGGTTTATTCGCCATTTGTTTTTTGTTAAAGTCCTTCTTGTGTTTTAATTTGCGCGGCGAACCAGGTTTGCCTTCTTTGTTCACCGTCTTTTGGCGGGCTTCTGCCAAGAAGCCCTCCCAATGGCGCCTGGGTGTCTAGGTGGACTAAATGTGAGAGAGGGGTGTAGTCACCCCCTGCACAGGGTATCCTAGGAAACCCAAGTCGCACTTTTCCATGATTGGCTGAGGTGGTTGCCCAAGCCGGACAACCCCCCTGCTGCATGATTGACAGCCAGGCTGGGTGAATGGGGTATTTTTGCATAAAAGGCAGGACTCTTGGGCTGGAAGTCAGAGTCGCCCCTGGAACTACAAAGAACCGAAGAGAAGCGGAGAATAAGTCGGCTGCTGCAACTACCCCGTCACGGTGAAGTCCTGATGCAATCCTGAGCTATCTACCCTTCAACGACCAGAGAAGATCCAGTCCGGAGTCTTCTTCCCCTGAGGCTGGTGGGGTCAACCAGCTCATCTTCCACAGCCAGAGGATCCTCTTCGTGGTCGAAATCGCTGCACCCTGCTGTAGTGGTCCGGATAGCCATCTGAAGATCCTCCACTGTTTTAAAGGAGCGCACCTTTAATTCACTGTCGCTGCTGCTGGCCTCATTCCTGAGTAGTGCAGACCCCTCCAGACGTAGTCGTCCTTATCTCCACGACCGAAGCTCCAGGAACCGTGGGTCTGCAGGAAACTACCCGTAACAACTGCCGTGGCTCTTCATTGAATAAGGTACTGTGTCCAGCTACGAGGAACTAGGGTGAATCCCTTTTCCACCTCATCCAAGGCTTGCCCTTGTCTTCCTTCCCTCTTATAACTTTTGCTTCCTCTGTTCACAATATCCAAGTACTCCTGGCAACGTTGAATCTTGAACTGTCTGACTATGTGATCCTCGACAACAGGAAACCGGTTCCACTTGACACTGGCTTCAGCCTATTGACTTCTGTTTTCCTGTCAGCAAGTGTTCTCTGATTCGGTCTGCCTTGACAAAAGTACTGCCTATGATTTTTGCCCCCAACTCTTTGGTTAACACAGGTGCTAAGTGTGTTTTGCCCCGTAACATTTCTTGCCGCGGATACACATATCTTTAGTAAGACCGAACTGTCAAAAAGTGATCGCATACGTATTCCCAGTAATGTCTTTTGTTTCACAACACCAGTCCGCCAAAACATAAGGTACTTACCTTGAGTTGTTCTATGCCAAGAGAATTGGTTGTGCCTAGTGTATTTTTTTGTGTGAATTTAATTTATTAGAAGTGAAGTGTTTTGCCAACAGATGGTTTAGAAATAAATGGACCAAAAACCTTGAGTCAGTGTTTGTTTGAGTCACAGTAATTGTGGTTCTTTATGTAATTTCTACAACTGCTCATTTGCTCTTGAGATAAGTCTGGCTGCTCCGCTACTGCTACCACTTTAACAGTGTAGTACAGGCTTGTACCAAAGGTGAACTTGTATTACCACTTGTAGTCTTAATTGTAGTCTTAATTGTGTGTAGTGGTCCCCAAGGGCACTGCACAGGATTCTGCCTAACACTCTTGAGCTAGAAGGCAGAGTGGCCACTGGAACTGCAAGGAACCAAAGAGAAGCAGAGAAGAGACGGCTGCTGCAACCCGAGTCCCGGTGAAGCCCTGCCGCAGTCCTTAGCTATCTACCCCTTCAACGACTAAGAAGATCCAGTCCGGAGTCGTCTTCCTTTGATCCTGGTGGGATCAACCAGCTCGTCTTTTCTTCAGTCAGAGAATCCTCTCCTGCGTCGAAATCACTGCTGTGCTGTAGTGGTCCGGATAGCCATCAGAAGAAGCCTCTTCTGATTTAAAGGAGCGCACCTTTTATTCATCGTTGTCTTTTTCGCTGCTGCTGGCTTCATCGCTGGGTAGTGCAGATCGCTCCAGACGTCGTCCTTCTTGTCCCCACGACTGAAGCCGCAGGAACCGTGAGTCTGCAGGAACAACTGCCATCGCACCAGCTTTTCTCCAACGGAATAAGGTACTGTGCACACTTGGTCATTCTCTCCGTCTGACCAGCCGGAATCGGGGTGAACCCTTTTCCTCCACAAAGATTTGTTCTTTCTTCCCTGCCTTTTATAACTTTTCCTTCCATTTGACAATCTTTACGAACTCTTGGCATCTCGAACTGTTCAACATGTGATCCTCGGCAACTAAGCATCTGCGCCATTGACACTGGCGCAGACCTATTGACTTTAATCTGTATCTTTTGAGTCCTCAAGTCTCCTTGCCTTGAAAAAGTATTGCCTATGATATTTATTCACTTTTCCCTTGTTTGAAATTCTAAAGTACAAAGTGGGTTTTAACTTCATGAGCATTTCTATTCGCGCGTACGTGTTAGTATTGCAACAGCGGTCTGTCAAATCCTAATGTACTTACCTTGAATTTGCTGGAACAAGTGGAACTGGTTGTGTGTAGTGTATTTTACGTGTGGTTGTGAATTTATAGAAGTGAAGTGTTTTATAACAGATGGTTTAAAATAAGGAACAAGTTACTTACCTGTAACTGTTGTTCTCCAGAATGGGTCTGGCATGGATTCACATGCTCATGAATATTCCCCGTCGTCAGGCTGGGAATCCTCGGTAAAGAAAAAAACCAGTATCAGTTTCGTTTCTGATCTGTCTTTCGTAGTAATAACCAATCACTGGTCTCTGCGTCATACTGACCACAGCCAATGACTGCCCTCTACCTAAGCACCGCCTCTGGCAGCCATCTTCAGATTTGGAAGCACGTGAAGTGGCAGTATGACCAAGTGAAGAGCCGCAGAGGGGTAGGCGGGAGGGTTCGCATGTGAATCCATGCCAGACCCATGCTGGAGAACAACAGTTACAGGTAAGTAACTTGTTCCTTCTCCAGCATGGGGTCTGGCATGGATTCACATGCTCATGAATAAAGAATACATAGCAGTACACACATGCACAACCACGGGAGGTGGCAAAGGCTCAACATTAAGCATTACATCAAACTCAACATTAAGCATCTTACCTCCTCACCAGGCTCACCTCAGGCGAACAGGTTGCGCAGCACTGCTTGGCCGACCCTGGACTCCTCCCTGGAATCCCGATCGACGCAGTAGAATTTCGTGAAGGTGTGCGTCGACCTCCACGTAGCAGCCCTACATATGTCCAGCAGGGGCACACCAGAAAGGAACGCTGTGGTAGCTGCGATCGCTCTGGTGGAATGGGCTCCCGGACGGCCAGGCAGCGGTCGGTTTGCCAACCGATGACAGTACATGATACAGCCGGTGAGCCATCTGGAAATGGAAGCCTTCGAGAGAGCCTTCCCCTGATTGACAGGTCCAAAGTTCACAAAGAGTTGTGACGTCTTCCGAAAACACTTTATGCGGTCCACGTAGAACTCCAGCGCTCTAGCCACATCCAGCGAGTGCAAAGTCCTCTCAGCCGGCGACGAAGGCGACGGGAAGAACACAGGCAACACCAAGGGTTCGTTGAGATGGAAGTCCGACGGTACCTTGGGCATGAAGGAGGGGTGCGTCCTGAGCACTACCCTCGTGTCGTAAAAAGTCAAGTACGGGGCCTTGCAGGAAAGGGCCTGGATCTCTCCCACCCGTCGTGCGGAGGTGATGGCCACAAGAAACGCTGTTTTCCACGACAGAAACTTCAACGGGGCCGAGTGCAGAGGCTCGAACGGAGGTCCCATGAGCTTGGTCAGCACCACGTTGAGCTCCCACGCCGGGGCCGGAGCCTTCACCGGCGGGAACGATCTGAACAGTCCCTTCATGAACTCTTTCACCAGACGATGAGACCACAAGGTCGTCCGCCCCGTGGTTCTGGTGTATCGGGAGATCGCAGCAAGATGAATCTTGATGGACGCGTGTGCCAGTCCAGCTTTGGCCAGCGTCAGCAGGTACGGCAGTACCTGGGGAGCCGTAATCCGTAGAGGGTTAATCTTCTGTGCGTGGTACCAGACAGAGAACCTCTTCCATTTGTGTCCGTAGCATTTAAGAGTCGAGGACGCCCTGGCCTTTGCAAGAACCTCTCTGCAGACGGCCGGTATGTCGTATCCTCCAAACTCTAGCGCTGCAGGAGCCAGGCCTGCAAGTTCAGCGATTTCGGGTCGTGGTGGAGGATGGCGCCTCCTTCCCTGGAGAGTAGATCCGCGTCCACCGGCAGCTTGATTGGCGGGGACGCTGACAAGTCCAGAAGGTCCGGGAACCATATCTGCCTCGGCCACGCAGGTGCGACGAGGATCATCCTGCACCGTGACCTCTTGAGCTGGTTGACGAGCCGGATTAGCAGTGGCAAAGGAGGGAACGCGTAGAGGAACAGGCCCTCCCGGGGGAACGAGAAAGCATCGCCCATGCTCCTCGCCTGGGGAAACCTGCTGGCGAACCTCCGGCACTTGGAGTTCGTCGCCGTCGCAAACAGGTCGATCTGGGGTGTGCCCCACCGTCGGAAGAGGCGATCCACTAGATCCTGCCGTAGTTCCCACTCGTGGCACGAGCGCAGCTCCCTGCTGAGTGAGTCGGCGATGGTGTTTTTTATCCCTGCCAGATGAAACGGCACCAGAAACATCCTTTGGGCGACGGCCCAATGCCACAGGTCCTGCGCCTCCTTGGACAGTGCTGGAGACCTGGTTCCGCCCTGTTTCCTGATGTAAAACATGGTGGTGGTGTTGTCGGTGAAGATCCTCACCACCTTGCCCTTGAGGGACGGAAGGAAGGACCTGAGGGCCCAGAACACTGCACGGAGCTCCAGGACGTTGATATGGAGGGACTTCTCCGTCGGGAGCCAAAGGCCTCTCGCGTGCAGATTTTCGGTGTGCGCTCCCCACCCTTCCAGGGAGGCATCTGTGGTCACTGTCTCCTGGTGGTCTAGGGTCTGGAAGTCCATGCCCGCCGTCAGATGCGCGCGGGTGCCCCACCACCGGACCGCTCGGCGGAAACTCTCGTCGAGTGTGATCCTCTCCTCGAAGCCGCCCGTCGTTTGGATCCAGCGCGCGTCCAGGAACTCCTGCAACGGGCGCATCCGGAGCCTGCACATGGGAATGAGGTAGATGCAAGAAGACATCATTCCAAGGAGGGACTTGATGGACCTCACCTTGGCCGCGTCGGAAACCAACATCTGCTGTACCTTGCCCAGGATGGACCTGGTCCTTTCCTCCGACGGGGAGGCCAGAAGGGAGACTGTCGAGCTTCGCTCCCAGAAACAGTGCGTTTTGCGCGGGTACCAGGTGGGACTTGGCGTAGTTCACGGAGAATCCCAGGTCCGTGAGAAGTTGGACGGTCCTTGCCGTGTGCTCCACGGCGAGCTCCCTCGTCTTGGCTCGGATGAGCCAGTCGTCCAGGTAGGGGTAGACGTGGATCCCCTCGCGGCGCAGCTGTGCCGCCACCGGTGCAAGGCACTTGGTGAATACCCTGGGTGCCGACCGTAGTCCGAAGGGGAGGGCTTTGAACTGGTAGTGACGCCCTTGGACCACAAACCTGAGGAATTTTCGGTGCCCCTTTAGGATGGGAATATGGAAGTAGGCATCCTCCAAATCCAACGACGACAGGAAGTCTCCTTCCTCCAGCTGACCCAGGACGTGCTGGAGGGTGACCATCCGGAACTTCTGCGCCTTGATGAACTTGTTCAGACGTCGCAGGTCTAGGATGGGGCGCCATCCTCCCGTCTTCTTCTTCACGAGGAAGTATCTCGAGTAAACTCCGGAGCCCCGAAGCCTCTTTGGGACGAGTTCGATGGCGCCCTTCCTGAGCATCGCCCTTACCTCCAGGAGAAGCTGAGGGACGTGAAGCTCTTTCCTGGCCACGGGGGGGACGCGCGGGCACCTTCTTTGAAACTCGAGCGCGTGGCCCCGGGCTAAGGCGTCCAGCACCCAACGGTCGGTGGAGATGGACTCCCACACGCTGACGAAGCTCGCCAGCCGGCCTCCCACCGGGGTGCTTCGGTGGGGGCCCGACCCCACGGCCGGTTCAATCCTGTTTCGACGAGGCTTTGCCGCCTTGATCTCCTTGGCGACGACGGCGGGGTCCGCCAGACTTGCCTCGTCCTCTGTAGGCCTCCTGAGACGACGAGCGGGCCGCTTGACGGTAGATGGAGAAACCGCCGCCGGAACCTTTGGAGGCGCCCTTGCCTCCGCTGCTCCGAAAGGGCGTCCGTCGTTGCTGCAGAACCCCAAGGGCCCGGGCCGTCTCAGTGTCCGCTTTAATGGCCTGAAGGGAATCGTCCACTGTTTTCCCAAACAGGTTGTTCCCATCCAACGGCATGTCCAGGACTCTGGTCTGTACGTCTTGACGTAAGTCTGTAGCCTTGAGCCATCCACGCCGCCTAAGGCACACGCCGTTGCCCAACTGGCGAAACCCAGTGTCGGCGATGTCCGTCGCAATAGTGATGGCGTGGTCCGACGCCACCTCACCTTCCTGTATGATCTCCAGGGCATCCGCCCTCTTCGTCCGGTAGGAAGTCCAGCAGGGGAGCCAGTTTGTACCATAGCTCCCTGTCGTAGCGGGCCACGAAAGCCAAGGCGTTGGCCGCTTTAATCGTCGTCGCTGCAGACGAGATGACCCTGCGTCCCATAGCGTCCAATTTCTTTCCCTCGCCGTCCGGTGGGGAAGTCGATGTGGAGGCCGCACCGCCCCCCTGCTTTCTTCCTGGCCGCCGCGGAGACGACGGAGTACGGGGTAGGCTGCGCCCGGAGGCACAGGGGGGCCGCGTCCGGGACCCGGTACTTCTTCTCGTACCGGTCTCTTCTAGCTGGCGTCGTGGAAGGGTTCTTGAGGAGGGCGAGGCCCTCATCCCAAATGTCGTCCAGTAGAGGCACCGCGAGGACCGTCTTCCTCTTGGCCTCGCGCCGTTGATAAAGGAATCCTTCCTTTTTCTTCTCCTCAGGGCAGAGTTGGAAAAGCTCGGATGCCCTGGCGATCATGGAGTGGAACGATCCAATCTCGTCGGGCGGAGAAGCCCTGGTGGGAGGTGACGGTAGATCCTCATCGTATACCTCGTCGTCCATACCCGTCGCTGCCGTGTCAGTCCCCGTATCATCCCCTCGGGTGGACGGGGAGGAGGGCTGGACGGGGCGCGACGGCTGAAAAGGAGGTGGAGGGTGAATCCTTCTTTTCTTGGATGGGGGAACACCAGAAGGTCCCGGTCCAGGATCCCCCGACGGGAGAGGTTCCTCCGTCGGCAACGGTAGTCTTGTCCTTATCTCTGAGCATAAGGACTGTATAGCCAACAAAATGGCCGCCGAGTTGTCTTGTGGCGCTGGCAGAGGGGAATCCGACGGGCGATCAGGGGCCCCGTCGGCACCCTCGACGATGTCGTCACCTGCGTCGGGATCCATCCCGACGGGCCAGTCTTCTTCCACGCCAAGGCCGTGGCTTAAGACCTCGATCAGCTCTTCCTCCGAGGTTGAAGCCGAATCTACGACGACGCCCTGCCCCCCCTTTTTCTTCCCCGCCGGGGATTTCACGGGGGTTCTATCGATGGGCACAAAAGAGGACTCCCTCCGAGGTGGCAGGGAGACTGAGCCCCAAGGTCGCCACCACTGGTGTAGCCTCCACAGGCTGAGCCAGGGCCGCCGCGACAGTTTCGATAGAGGGCTTGGCCGGATGGATTAAGGCCTTCACCACCTTAGGTGCGCTCACCGCCTTATCCTTGAGGGGGGGGACACTGCCTCGCTCCCCCTCCGATGGGGCCTTCGAGCTCGACCGGGGCCTCTCCAGGAGCTTCGCCGGGTGCTCGCCCTTCCTCTTACCCGACCCAGAGCGTTGGCTCGTGGCTGAAGGTGCCGGGGAGGGTGCGCCCTGCCTGGCGCCCGTAGAGCCCGACCGTTCGGCGCTCCCGGTGCCAGCGGACTCGCGGTGCTTGGCCTTGTGTTGGACCCCCGTCGCCGGGGCGTCCTCAAAGGTCTTAGAAGACCGCTCGGATTTCTTCCTCTTCTTCTCGCCTGACGGGCTCTTCCCTTCCAGCCAGTTGGCGAGACGTTGATGGCGGTCCTTCATGGTCCGCTCCGACATATTGACGCAAAACGCACAGTCCTTCTCCACGTGCGTCTTGTCCTCATGTAAGCAGTAGAGACAAAAGGAGTGTTCGTCCTCCTTAAAGACGTTCTGCAGCTGGCATCCAGGGCAGACCCTGAACAGCTTTCCGGGCGTCGAGCTTCCCTTCTCCTGGGCCATGTCCGGGCCTGAGAAGCTTCTGGAGTCCTCCAAAAGCGTAGCTCGACAAAATCTTCACCCTTGAGGGGCGCAGACGAATCCGACACGGGTCCCCGTTGATCGGATGGAGAGTCGGTGGAGCTTGAGGCTCTTTTGACCGAAAAAAAAAAACTAAGTTTTTGAGAAAAAACGTGAAAAAATAGCACTAACGCTCGAGAGCAATAGCACGAGGATCCCAACACATGAACGTGCGGTAAAAACCTGAAGATGGCTGCCAGAGGCGGTGCTTAGGTAGAGGGCAGTCATTGGCTGTGGTCAGTATGACGCAGAGACCAGTAATTGGTTATTACTACGAAAGACAGATCAGAAACGAAACTGATACTGTTTTTTTTTCTTTACCGAGGATTCCCAGCCTGACGACGGGGAATATTCATGAGCATGTGAATCCATGCCAGACCCCTTGCTGGAGAAATGTACTTATATTTTTTAGCTGAAACCTTGAGTCAGTGTTTGCTTGAGTCACAGTAATTGTGGTCCTTTGTGTAATCTCTACTACTGGTCATTTACTCTTGAGATAAGTCTGGCTGCTCCGCTACTGCTACCACTTTAACATAGTAGTACAGGCTTGTATGAAAGGTGAACTTGTATTACCACTTGTAGTCTTAATTGTGTGTAGTGGTCCCTAAGGGCACTGCAAAAGATTCTGCCTAACACAGACAGAGAGAGATAAGCCACTCACTGGCCGGTCATTGAGGCCACAGGTAACTGAAAAGGCAGCGGCGAGACCCCAGGTGGCTGAAAAGGAAGATTGTACGGTTTAAGACAATGTTCAGGGAAACCAACCACAGACAAATCAGGCAAACAATCAGTAAACCTACCTAGAAGGGGTCTGTAGTGGTTATGAAAGCGAGGAAGGATACCAATTTCCAGGAAGCCCGAATGTGCTTGCCCACCCAATATGTGCTGCATGGGTGATAGGTTTGCAGATAGTTGTAGGGGCCCAGGCAGGGTAGAGTCTAACTGGCGGTGCTTGATGTTTTGAGTCCAGGCCAATATATTGGGAGGGATATTGGGAACGACAGCTCCTACTGTATGAGCAACAGTCGAGTCAGGTTTTTCTGTGGTCTCACTCTGGTCGTACTGTGTGCGATGGCGATTAAGGCCCGACAGGGGGCACGAAACTCACTACTCGTTTTCAGACAATGTTCCCGACAGTGTGAGGACTCAAAGGAAACACGTCCCGGGGACCAGTCGATAGTAGGATTGTGTTCCCGTAACTAGGTAACACCAAGAATTATACCAAATTGAGGGGTTGTGATTAGGTCAAAAGACACTTCCTCCAGGTGGATGTCACCAATGACTAGCGTCAGGGGCGTGGTCTGTTTAATGGGGCCGGATACGAGCAAAGAACCATCTACCGCTTGTACGGTTTCAGGTTTGCTCTTGTTCAGGAAGGGCAGGTTTAACACAGTGGATAGGGCAATATCTACATAGTTTCCGGTGGCACCAAAGTCCAAGACCAAACGCACTGTGTGTTTGGCGCCATCGGGAGACTGTAAGAGGGCTTATAATGCCATCATAGCAGTGGAGGTAGGTACAGTAGTACGATTCGGGGACATTGTTGTTGGGCTCATCCGTGCGTTAAAGGGATGAGCCTTCTGAAAACCCACAGGTTTCCTAGGACGTTTGTTAACTGGAACGGCAGCGGTGAGACCCCCAGGTGGCTGAAAAGGAAGATGGTACGGTTGAAGACAATGTTCAGGGAAACCAACCACAGAAAAATCAGGCAAACAATCAGTAAACCTACCTAGAAGGGGTCTGCAGTGGTTATGGAAGCGAGGAAGGGTACCAATTTCCAAGAAGCCCGCAGGTGCTTCCCCACCCAATATGTGCTGCATGGATGACAGGTTTGCAGATAGTTGTAGGGGCCCAGGCAGGGTAGAGTCTAACTGGCGGTGCTTGATCTTTTGAGTCCTGGCCAATAGAGAGCTCTGGGAGAGACCAAAGCCGATGGGCTCCAAGAAATGCGTAATACAAAAAGGAGCAGACAGCAGAAAAATCTGTAAACAGTACGAGGTAGGCAGCAGTGAGACTCCAAGGCAACAAAACAGTAGCATGATCCAAGAGGCAGTCCAGGTAAGCAGAGCAGAGGGTAAGTAAGCAGAATATCCCAAAAAAGCAAGAAAAAGGCACTGGCCGAGTAGAACGCCGCACTAGCTAGTAAGCAACACAGCTGAGAAGTGTCACGTGCTGCCTCCGGGCAACTTTTAAGGCAGTTGCTGCAGTAACGAATCACGTGATCCCACACGTGGACCACGAGCGTCTGCAGGCGCCAGGGCAACCACCAGCGAGGTAGCAGCTGGCATCGTAGTGGCCGAGGACCATGCCCCCCAACATGCACAGCTGAGTTGGGGGCTGCAAGGGCAGTCCTATGCACGTGGTGGCCATGAACTGGATGGTAAGGGGCGAGTACTGATTGCGGCCTCTCCGAGATGGCGTAAAAGCCTGTCCGCCTCCAGGTTCGACTGCCCCGGCAGGTGGATTGCCGTCAGTTGAATGTCATTTGCCTGGGCACATTCCCAGATGCTAACCGAAGGGTGCATAGGGGAGGGGACCTGGTGCCACCCTACTTTTTGAGGTAATACATGCGGATGGAGTTGTCTTTCTAAATGAGGTTCACCTTGCCGCTGATGAGCGGTAGGAAGTCCTTGAGAGCCAGCCAGATGGCCTTCAGCTCTAACCAATGGATATGTGCTTCCTGTTCCTGCCAGGACCAAACGCTGTGGACGCTGTGGTTGTCCAGGGAAGCTCCCCAGCACTCCAGGGACGAATCCGTGGTGATGGTAACCTACTGTTGACGGGCCTGCCTATCCTCAGATTGCAGTCGTGCTCCACCAGACTACGTCCTGGTGTAGGAGGGGAGGAATGCTGACGAGTTCCGCCTGTGAACCCCGCTCCCGATTGCATGTGGCTGCGAAGTGCAGCTGTTATTTCCTCATCTTGAGTCTTGTGCAAGTGACTGTCAAAAGACAAGCCGCCACAATACCGAGGAGGTGCTGGTACCACCATGCTGAGGTCACCTCTCTGCTGAGAAAGATACCAGTGGCCCTCTTGATGGCTGCGGTCTTGCGCTCCAAGGGGAAAAAACTCTCATATCTCGCATCCCAGATGAGGCAGAGGAACGTCAGACTCTGCGTCAGATCCAGTTGAGAATTCTTGAGATTGATGGAGAATCCTAAATTGTGTAACGTGTTCATGAGGGCGGAGGAGGTATGCTGGACCGCCTCCGGAGAACTCGCCCTGACAAGCCAGTCGTCTAGGTACGGGTAGAGATGGTATCCTTGGGCCCCGAGAAGGGCTGCTACTGCATTCGTAAGCCTGGTAAAGTCCCTAAAGGGCTGAATTGAGGCCGAAGGGTAGCACCTTGTATTGGACATTGAAGCCCATGATCCTGAAGCCAAGGAAGGACCGATGGGGCTGCCAAATCGGGACATGTAAATAAGCGTCCTTCAGGTCTAGGGAGCACATCCAGTCTCCCCCCTGCACGTTGTCTACGCAATAAGCGCTGGGTTAACCATCTTCAACTTTTGAAGTGGGAGGGAAAGGTTCAAGGTGGAAAGGTCCAAAATAACTCTCAGGCCCGCCTGGTTCTTCTTGTGTATGACAAAAATCCTGTAACAGAAGCCCATGCCCCGCTGGGAGGCTGGGACCTCTTGCATTGCCTGGCTCTCTACGAGCAACTGAATTTCCGCAAGCAGAGTTGCTGGCCCAATCCGTGGGAGTGGAGGGGAGAGAGGTACCGGTATGCGGTACCCCATGGACACTACTGATAGGGTCCAGGGGTCTGCAAACCTTGCGCGTCAATTGTGTGCGTGGAAGGCAAGCCTGCCCTGCCGCCCCCCCACCCCACTGGAGACACGTGGAACCATAGGGGAGTGTGCCGTGCCTTCTTTCCCTCTGAGGCTGGGGGGGGGGGGGAGACTGAAAGAAGCCCTTATTCCCCGCTTTGTGCTGTTTGTGGCGTTGTTGGTTCGGAGATCGGTCAGGCTGCCTGGACCGTCGCTCTTGGAAGCCCCAGAACCATCGGAAGGCCCGACCCTTGTGGGAACGCTGGTGCGTTTGACTGTAGATCTTGCATGGACTCTGAGGATGGATAAAGACTTTGTAGTCTGGGAACTATTCTTATCCAATTCCTCATCGATGGTGGAATGGAAGAGGTCGCAACCCTCGAATGGAATGTCAAATATGCATTCCTGGATGTCCGGTTTGAACTTTGTGGCCCGGAGCCAGGTCGTCCTTCTCATGCCAATGGCGATGCAGATGGCCCAGCCCGAGGTGTCAATATGCACCACTGTGGACTCCATGATATCTTGAGCCACCATCTTCGCTTCTGCCAGCCCTGCCTTAAAACATGCCCGAATGTGCACTAGAAGTTCCGGAAGGAAGTCTGCTTTTTGCCACCAAAGCCTCTGGTTAACAGCTGAAAGCATGGCATCCGCATTAAACTGACGAAGGTGCAGAGAGGCGTTGGATTAGACCACCTTCCCATACTTTGGGATATACTGACCCACAACAGTATTTCTCCACATCACCAAGCTGCATTTGCGCAGATAAAGCAAAATGGCTGCGCTGGCTCTTGTGAGCGCCATGGCCTCAAAACTGCGTTTTGCAGCAACAAAAATATGGCTGCACCTTCTTGCCAAGCATACATTGGGCAGGATGGAAGATGTCGACACACTGAAAGAGCGTGCCAGTGTGTTCTGACATATACAAAAGGAAGAAAGTGAAAAGGCAGCACTGTTTTGCTGAAAACCCCAAAATCCCCATTAAAAAAGAAGAAGCCTTTTTCACCTTTAAAAATAAAATTACTGCTTTGACGCTAATCCCCTCTGTTCTTTCTTAAACCACTGATCAATAAGGCCCTGCCATGCCCAGGATAGCTCATTGTGCTTCAGCAAAACCAGGCATGATTTCTGGATGACAGGCCCTGTCAAATTAACTTTGAGAAAAATCAATAATGAGCTTCACTTTTCCCGCACAGGAAAACACATTCATTTCTTTACAAATGTATCAAAGCTCAGTAGTTCAAAAGAGACTCCAGCTATCTGAGCCATGTCAGTTTCAATGCATTTGTGCTTCAGACAAAACCCTTGCACTCAGCAAAATAACCATGGCTGCAAGGCAATATTGGGAAGTCAGATGTCAAAATCGAATTTGAAAGAAAATGCTAGCAGTTTTCACCACATGAGTACAAAATGGGTTTTGCAAAACTAAAGGAGAAAAATGCCTGTTTAAAACGTAAACTGTTCAATGAAAGCCTGCCATAACCTAGCAATGTGAAGGGGTTTGTGGCTGGTGAAGATACATACATGGGCTATTTTATTCCACAGGCTTGTTTTAATTCAGGACCAGATATAAGAAAATAAAGGTTTTAAACCGCCTTTCAGGATTTGCAAGCCGTCAAAAACAGGTTATTTCGGTTGGCAGAGTTAAAGCTTCCCCCTAGGAAGGGAGCCACCATAAACTTCCAGGACTTGAAAGTGATAATTGTTAGCTTGAAAAACTATGAATGGATCAAGACAAAGAAAGTTCACATGCTCGTCAGACATTCGTCTGTGCTCTAGGCTGGGACAATAGAAGTTCTGGGACACTAACCTGTGAAGTGGAGGGGGCCATAAAACCTTCGAACTGGGAACACCCCACCTCACACAGGGCTGAAGTGACAGTTGGTGACAGCTGAAGAAAGATAAAAATGGTCTAGTGACAAAGGATTGCCAATTACTTCCAGAGACCATTTCATAAATAAACTTTAAAGACTTAACTCTGCAGCAAGACTTGGTAAAAATGTTATAGTTTAAATATGATTTTATGGGCCTTCATTGAAGACATGGTAGAATTCAGTGACACCTTGGGGATAATAATGGCAAGGTATTGCGGATTACAAGAAAAGCATCCATGTTGCAAATGCAAATCTTTGTACATACATCCCTTATGATAATCCACACCCATTTATAAAGTTATAGAATTTTGAAATACCATTGAAAAGCGTGAAAAGCTGGTAGAAGGGCAAAACAAAGTCTCACAAACTGGAGGATTGGACTGCTATGTGCTGCATAAAATATATAACGTGCTTCTCTAAGTATTTAGATGTTTCCACTGTATGAAGGTGCTATTTAGGGCAAAAATGAATTTTAAGTAAAGTAATTGTGGGAGGTTTTGGACATTGTAAAACTCACATCATGAATCTGACATGTTCTGGAAATCCAACCAGCCGAGAGCGAGGCAGAGACAATCACCCTTGTTCAATCCAGTTGTTAGAGGCGTGTTTAGATAAGCCTGCCGAAGCCAAATACTTTGATGATGTCACTATGCATTATAAATAAGAGTCCCCGACAAGACTCTAGACACACACTGTTCCTGACGTTCCTGTTGCATCCATCCAGATTCCAGATCCCAACTACAAGGACAAAGCATTGCTGACCATACTCCAGGGCCCACGGCAAAACCCAAGCAGTGCTGATCCTATTCCCAACAAGGCCTCAAATCTGAAAACCAACTAATCTCCCATTAAAAAGGGGAAAGCTGTGGTACCTTTCGCATCCAGAACCAGCCTGGCCTGCAGGCCACTACCTGCATAACCGCTGCCATCCATCTGATCTTTAGTATCCAGAAATCAGAATTGCCATTCCAGTCCAGTGCCACCCGGTGACCAGAACTGCCCAGCTGTTTGCCAGGCGCGCCGCCATGTGGTGGCCAGAACCTATTGACGGTCCAAAACTAAAAGATGGACTGTGGGTATATATCCCCACCCCATAGAAATCCATAGTCTACTTGTCTTGCCTTTGTCCTTATGCCACTCTCCAAGCCATCTTATCCTTATCCTGGTAACTTTTAAAACTGTCAGAATTATCTTGCTACCTGGCCCTTGATTTCGAGTGCTAGCGCCATCTCTTTAGTAATTTTGTCTTGTGTAATCCTAAACCATTAGACCCATTTCGAGTGATCGGACTGGTTTCCGCCAGGGCTGGGCGCTGGGTTGACGGGGTTGAAATCGCGAATCAACCCTGGATCTTACTGTGTCCCTCTTTGGTGGGCTAGCCTGAATACTCTAGTTTAAAGTAGGAACAAGTTACTTACCTGTAACTGTTGTTCTCCAGCATGGGTCTGGCATGGATTCACATGCTCATGAATATTCCCCGTCGTCAGGCTGGGAATCCTCGGTAAAGAAAAATCAGTATCAGTTTCGTTTCTGATCTGTCTTTCGTAGTAGTAACCAATCACTGATCTCTGCGTCATACTGACCACAGCAAATGACTGCCCTCTACCTAAGCCCCGCCTTTGGCAGCCATCTTCAGATTTGGTAGCACGTGAAGTGGCAGTATGACCAAGTGAAGAGCCGCAGAGGGGTAGGCGGGAGGGTTCGCATGTGAATCCATGCCAGACCCATGCTGGAGAACAACAGTTACAGGTAAGTAACTTGTTCCTTCTCCAGCATGGGGTCTGGCATGGATTCACATGCTCATGAATATAAGAATAAATAGCAGTACACACATGCACAACCACGGGGAGTGGCAAAAGGCTCAACATTAAGCAATACAAAAAACTCAATATTAAGCATCTCTTACCTCCTCACCAGGCTCACCTTAAGCGAACAGGTTGCGCAGCACTGCTTGGCCGACCCTGGACTCCTCCCTGGAATCCCGATCGACGCAGTAGAATCTCGTGAAGGTGTGCGTCGACCTCCACGTAGCAGCCCTGCAGATGTCCAGCAGGGGCACACCAAATAAGAACGCCGTAGTGGCAGCGATCGCTTTGGTCGAATGGGCTCTCGGACGGCCTGGCAGCGGTCGGTTAGCCAACCGGTGGCAGTGCATGATGCAGCCGGAGAGCCATCTGGAAATAGAAGACTTCGAGAGAGCCTTCCCTTGATTCACAGGTCCAAAGTTCACGACTAGCTGTGATGTCCTCCGAAAACTCTTCGTGCGGTCCAAGTAGAACTTCTCGGCACCAGATAGAGAACCTCTTCCACTTATGACCGTAGCATTTGAGAGTCGAGGACGCCCTGGCCTTTGCAAGAACCTCTCTGCAATCGGCCGGTATATCGTAGCCTCCAAACTCTAGCGCTGCAGGAGCCAAGCCTGCAGGTTCAGCGACGCTGGGTCGTGGTGGAAGATGGCGCCTCCTTCTCTGGAGAGAAGGTCCGCGTCCGCCGACAGCTTGATGGGAGGGGATGTTGACAAGACCAGAAGGTCCGGGAACCAGATCTGCCTCGGCCATGCTGGTGCGACGAGGATCATCCTGCACCGGGACCTCTTGAGCTGGTTGATGAGTCGAAGCAGCAACGGCAATGGAGGGAACGCATACAGGTATAGGCCGTCCCAGGGAAACGAGAACGCATCGCCCATGCTTCTCGGCTGTTCTCAGCTGGGGAAACCTGCTGCCGAACCTCTTGCACTTCGAGTTCGTCGCTGTTGCGAACCGGTCGATTTGGGTTTTGCCCCATCGTCGGAAGAGTTGATCCACCTGATCCTAGCGCAGTTCCCACTCGTGACACGCGCGGAGCTCCCTGCTGAGCGAGTCGGCGATGGTGTTTCTTTCTCCTGCCAGGTGGAAGGGAATCAGGAACATCCCCTGGGCGACCGCCCAGTGCCACAGATCCTGTACCTCCTTGGATAGGGCTGGGGATCTGGTGCCTCCCTGCTTCCGTATGTAAAACATTGTTGTGGTGTTGTCCGTGAAGATCCGCACCACCTTGCCCTTGAGCGACGGGAGGAACGATTTGAGAGCCTAGAACACAGCTCGGAGTTCCAGGACGTTGATGTGCAGGAGCCTCTCCTCCGGGAGCCAGAGGCCTCTTGCGTGGAGATCTCCGGTGTGGGCGCCCCAACCTTCCAGGGAGGCGTCCGTCGTCACCGTCTCCTGGTACGCCGGCGTCTGAAAGTCCTTGCCCACCGTGAGGTGCGCTCGAACGCCCCACCACTGAATCGCCCGCCGGAACATCTCTTCGAAGGTGCCCGTCGCCTGCATCCAACGGGCGTCGAGAAATTCTTGAAGAGGGCGCATCCGTAGTCTGCAGAGGCGCACCAGGTAGATGCAAGAGGACATCATCCCCAGGAGGGACTTGATGGACCTCACCCTGGCCACGTCCGTGGCTAGCAGGCGCTGTACTTTGCCTAGAATGGTCTTCGTCCGTTCTTCCGATGGTGCCGCTAGGCACCTCACTGTATCAAGCTTCGCTCCCAGAAACAGGGCCACCTGCGACGGCACCAGGAGTGACTTTGGGTAATTTATGGCGAATCCCAGGTCTGTGAGTAGCTGGACGGTCCTCGCAGTGTGTTCGACGGCAAGTTCCCTCGTCCTTGAGCGGATGAGCCAGTCGTCCAGGTAGGGGTAGACGTGAATCCCCTGCAGGCGCAGCTGCGCCGCCACAGGTGCTAGGCACTTGGTAAAGACCCTGGGGGCCGACTTCAATCCGAACGGCAGTGCTCTGAATTGGTAGTGGCGTCCCTGGACGACGAACCTGAGGAACATTCTGCGACTTTTGAGGATGGGAACGTGGAAGTATGCATCCTCCAGGTCCAACGACGATAGAAAGTCGCCTTCCTCCAGCTGTCCCAGTACGTGCTGGAGGGTGACCATCCTGAACTTTTGTGACCTGATGTATTTGTTCAAACGACGAAGGTCCAGGATGGGGCACCAGCCGCCCATCTTCTTCCTGACGAGGCAGTACCTTGAGTACACCCCGGAGCCTCTTCGGGACAAGCTCGATGGCGCCTTTCCTGAGCATCGCCAGTACTTCCAACAGCAGTTGCGGGACGTGACTTTCCTTCCTGGCCACAGGTGGAACGTGAGGGCACTTCTTCAGGAATTCGATAGTGTCCTCTTGCCAGGGTATCCAGCACCCAACGGTCGGTGGAGATGGACGAGACCACGGCCGGTTCAGTCCTGCTTGGAGGTGGTGGCCTTGCCGCCCTGGCCACCTTGCCGACGACGGCGAGGAGCTCCCTGCTTGCCGCGACCCCTGTAGGCCTCCTGAGACGAGGAGCGTGCCGCCTGGCGGTAGGACGACGAGCCACCGATGGATCCCTTGGAGGCACCCTGTCTGCCTCCGGAGCTCCGAAAGGGCCGTCGTTGCTGAAGGGCTCCTAGGGCGCGGGCTGTCTCCGTGTCCGTCTTTATGGCTTGGAGGGATTCGTCCACCGCCTTCCCGAACAAGTTGCTGCCGTCGAACGGCATGTCCAACACCCTGGTCTGGACGTCCTGACGGAAGTCGGTCGCCCGGAGCCAACCACGTCGTCGTAGGCAAACACCGCTGCCCAGCTGGCGGAACCCGGTATCGGCAATATCGGTTGCCACCGTCATGGCGTGGTCCGACGCCACCTCGCCTTCCTGAAGTATTTCCAGGGCCTCGGACCTCTTGTCGTCCGGTAGGAAGTCCAATATGGGGGCAGCTTAAACCAGAGCTCCCTGTCGTAACTGGCCACGATCGCCAGGGCGTTGGCCGCTTTGATCGTCGTCGCCGCCGACCAAACGACCCGCCGCCCCATGGCGTCCAACTTCTTTCCCTCGCCGTCTGGCGGGGAATTCGACGTTGAGGCTCCTGACCCCGCCGCTTTCTTCTTCGCCGTCGCCGAGACGACCGAGTCTGGCGTTGGCTGGGCCCTGAGGCACAGTGGAGCGATTTCGGGGACCCGGTACTTCTTCTCGTACCGGTCCCGTTTGGCAGGTGCCGTGGAGGGGTTCTTGAGAACCGACAGGCCCTCCTCCCAGACGTCATCGATTAGAGGCACCGCAATGACAGTCTTCCTCTTGGCCTCCCGGTGCTGATAGAGGAAACCTTCCTTTTTCTGCTCCTCTGGGCAGAGCTGGAACAATTTGGACGCCCTGGCGATCATGGCGTGGAATGAGTCAATCTCGTTGGGCGGCGAGGCCCGTGCGACGGGAGACGGGAGACCCGTTCCGTCGTCGTCGCCCTCAGAACCCGTCGTCGAGCCCATCGCACTGTCATCTCCCGACTCGTGGGAGGATGAGGAGGGAACTGTAGGCCTTACGTGGGGCAGGTGGAGGAGAGGGTTGGGTCCTCCGTCGTTTGTTCTGAGGACTTCCCGACGGGCCAGGTTGCGGGTCCTCTGGCCTGGGCCGTGGTAATCTCGTCCTTATCTCAGAGAATAAGGACTGGATCGCAGACAAAATGGCCGCCGAGCTATCCTGAGGCCTAGGTTCCGGCTGCGCCGGAAGGGAAGGCTGCTCTTCCTCGCCATCATCGTCTTCCTCGGTTATCTCCCGAAGATCTTCCTTACGGGATCAAACCTTCTCGAATTGGACTTCGAGATTCCTCACGGCCTCGGTCAGTTCCTCCTCCGAGGCTGACTCAGAGCTCGAGGAGGCTACCGTGCCCCCCCCTCGCTTCTTCCATCATGGTGGCCATGACGATGGGCTGAAAAGAGGATTCCCTCCTTGGCGGCAGGGAAACTCTAGTCCCGGAGGCAGTCTCCGATGGCGGGGTCTCTGCCGGCTTGGCCAGAGTCGCCGCGATCGCCTCGATAGAGGCCTTTGCCTGCTGGGTAGGGGCCTTCACCACCTTAGGTGCGCCCCGGGCCTTCTCCTTATGCTCATGAATATAAGAATACATAGCAGTATACACATGCACAACCACGGGAGGTGGCAAAAGGCTAAATATCAAGCAATACAACAACTCAACATTAAGCAACTCTTACCTCCTCACCAGGCTCACCTTAGGCGAACAGGTTGCGCAGCACTGCCTGGCCGACTCTGGACTCCTCCCTGGAATCCCGGTCGACGCAGTAGAATCTCGTGAAGGTGTGCGTCAACCTCCACGTAGAAGCCCTGCAGATGTCGAGCAGGGGCACACCAGACAGGAACGCTGTAGTAGCAGTGATCGCTCTGGTCGAATGGGCCCTCGGACGGCCTGGAACGGTCGGTTTGCCAACCGGTGACAGTGCATGATGCAGCCGGAGAGCCATCTGGAAATGGAAGTCTTCGAGAGAGCCTTCCCTTGATTCACAGGTCCAAAGTTCACAAACAGCTGTGATGTCTTCCGAAAAATCTTCGTGCGGTCCACGTAGAACTTCAGCGCTCTAGCTACAACTAGCGAGTGCAGAGTCCTCTCAGCCGGCGACAAAGGCGACGGGAAGAAAACTGGCAACACCAAAGGCTCGTTGAGGTGGAAGTCCGACAGCACCTTGGGCATGAAGGAGGGGTGCGTCCTCAGAACCACCCTCGTGTCGTGAAAAGTCAAGTATGGAGGCTTGCAAGACAGGGCCTGGATCGCTCCCACTCGTCGTGCAGAGGTGATGGCCACGAGGAATGCTGTCTTCCACGACAGAAACTTCAACGGCACTGAATGCATAGGCTCGAATGGGGCCCCCATGAGCCTAGTTAGCACCACGTTGAGCTCCCACGCCGGGGCAGGGGCCTTCACCGGCGGGAATGATTGGAACAGTCCTTTCATAAATTCCTTCACCAGTCGATGAGACCACAAGGACGCCCGTCCTGTAGTTCTGGTGTAACGTGAGACGGCAGCCAGATGTACCTTGATGGAAGCGTGAGATAGGCCAGCCTTGGCCAAAGACAGTAGGTACGGCAATACTTGAGGGGCCGTAATCCGCAGAGGGTTAATCTTCTGTGCACGGCACCAGACAGAGAACCTCTTCCATTTATGTCCGTAGCACTTGAGAGTTGAGGATGCCCTGGCCTTTGCAAGAACCTCTCTGCAGTCGGCCGGGATGTCGTATCCTCCAAACTCTAGTGCTGCAGGAGCCAGCCTGCAAGTTCAGTGACTCTGGTTCGTGATGAAGAATGGCACCTCCTTCTCTGGAGAGAAGATCCGCGTCCGTCGGGAGCTTGACTGGTGTGGACGCTGACAAGTCCAGAAGGTCCGGGAACCAGATCTGCCTCGGCCACGCCGGTGCGACGAGGATCATCCTGCACCGGGACCTCTTGAGATGGTTGAAGAGCCGGAGTAGCAACGGCAACGGCGGGAACGCATAAAGGAACAGGCCGCTCCAGGGGAACGAGAAAGCATCGCCCATGCTCCTCGGTTGGGGAAACCTGCTGGCGAACCTCCGGTACTTGGAGTTCGCCGCCGTCGCGAAGAGATCGATCTGGGGTTTGCCCCATCATCGGAAGAGTCGGTCCACTTGATCCTGGCGCAGTTCCCACTCGTGGCACGAGCGCAGCTCTCTGCTGAGTGAGTCGGCGATGGTGTTTTTTATCCTTGCCAGATGAAAGGGTACCAGAAACATCCCTTGGGCGACGGCCCAATGCCACAGATCCTGGGCTTCCTTGGATAGGGCAGGGGATCTGGTTCCGCCCTGCTTCCGAATGTAAAACATTGTGGTGGTGTTGTCGGTGAAGATCCTCACCACCTTGCCCTTGAGGGACGGAAGGAAGGACCTGAGGGCCCAGAACACTGCACGGAGCTCCAAGATGTTGATGTGGAGTGTCTTCTCCTCCGGGAGCCAAAGGCCTCTCGCGTGGAGACCCCCGGTGTGCGCTCCCCAAACTTCCAGGGAGGCATCTGTCGTCACCGTCACCTGGTGGGCTGGGGCTAGGAAACCTGTTCCCGCCGTCAGACGAGAGCGGATACCCCACCATCGTATCGCCTGACGGAACGATTCGTCGAGCGGGATCCTGTCCTCGAAGCTGCCCGTCGGCTGGATCCAGTGGGCGTCGAGGAATTCTTGCAAGGGCCGCATCTGAAGTCTGCAGTGGCGCACCAGATAAATGCAGGAGGACATCATTCCAAGGAGGGACTTGATAGACCTCACTCTGGCCACGTCTGTCAGACGTTGCACCTTTCCCAGGATGGTCCTGATCCTTTCCTCCGACGGTGAGGCCAGCCGCGCCACTGTCTAGCTGTGCTCCCAGAAACAGGGCGACTTGCGACGGGGCCAGGTGGGATTTTGGAAAGTTGACGGAGAACCCCAGGTCCGTGAGCAGCTGGACGGTCTTCGCAGTGTGTTCCACGGCGAGCTCCCTTGTCCTTGCCCGTATGAGCCAGTCATCCAGGTAGGGGTAGACGTGGATCCCCTGTAGGCGCAGCCGCGCTGCCACCAGTGCTAGGCACTTGGTGAACACCCTGAGCGCCGATTTTAATCCGAAAGGGAGGGCCTTGAACTGGTAGTGCCGCCCTTTGACCACGAACCTGAGGAACTTTCGGTGTCTCTTTAGAATAGGGATGTGGAAGTACGCATCCTCCAAGTCCAACAACGACAGGAAATCGCCCTCCTCCAGCTGTCCCAGCACGTGCTGGAGGGTGACCATCCGGAACTTCTGTGCCTTGATGTATTTGTTCAGTCGTCGCAGGTCCAGCATGGGACGCCATCCTCCTGTCTTCTTCTTTACGAGGAAGTACCTCGAGTAAACTACGGAGTCCCGAAGCCTCTTTGGAACGAGCTCGATGGCACCTTTCCTGAGCATCGCCCTTACGTCCAACAGCAGTTGAGGGACGTGATTTTCCTTCCTGGCCACACGAGGAATGCGGGGGCACTTCTTCTGGAACTCGAGGGCGTGCCCCAGGGCCAGGGCGTCCAGCACCCAACGGTCGGTGGATATGGACTCCCACACGCCGACTAACTTCGTCAGCCGGCCTCCCACCGGGGTGCTTTGGCGGGGGCCCGACCCGACGGTCGGTTCAATCTTTCTTGGAGGCCGCTTTGCCTCCTTGACCACCTTGGCGACGACGGCGGGATCCAGCTGACTTACCGCGTCCCCTGTAGGCCTCCTGCGACAAAGATCTTGCCGCTTGACGGCACGTAGAGGAGCTGCTGCCGGCTCCCTTGGAAGCACCCTGTCTGCCTCCGGAGCTCCGAAAGGACGGCCGTCGCTGTTGGAGCACACCCAGTGCACGGGCCGTCTCCGTGTCCGTCTCGATCGCCTGAAGGTACTCATCAACCGCCTTGCCAAAAAGGTTGTTCCCATCGAAGGGCATGTCCAAAACCTTGGTCTGTACGTCCTGGCGGAAATCCGTCGCCTTGAGCCATCCTCGTCGTCTCAGGCAAATGCCGTTGCCCAACTGACGGAAACCGGTGTCGGCGATGTCCGTAGCCACCGTAATGGCGTGGTCCGAGGCAATCTCAACTTCCTGTAAGATTTCCAGGGCCTCAGCCCTCTTGGCGTCCGGAAGGAAGTCCAACAGAGGGGCGATCTTGATCCACAACCTGTCGTAGCGGGCTACGATGGCCAGGGCGTTGGCCGCCTTGATGGTCGTCGCTGCAGATGAGATGACCCATCGTCCCATCGCATCCAGCTTCCTACCATCGCCGTCCGGCGGGAAGGTTGAAGTCGAGGCCGATGCCCCCCCCGCTTTCTTTTTGGCCGCCGCCGAAACGACCGAATCCGGGGTAGGTTGCGCCCTAAGGCACAAGGGGGCAGCGTCGGGGACCCGGTACCTCTTCTCATACCGGTCCCTCTTTGCAGGCGCCGTGGCAGGGTTCTTGAGGAGGGCGAGCCCCTCATCCCAGATGTCATCAAGAAGCGGTACGGCGAGGACCGTCTTCCTTTTAGCCTCGCGCCGTTGGTAAAGGAACCCTTCCTTTCTTCTTTTCTTCGGGGCAGAGCTGGAAGAGCTCGGATGCCCTGGAAATCATGGCATGTAAGTATCCAATCTCGTCGGGCGGGGACGCCAGGGCAGGGGGCGACGGGGGACACGTCCCGTCGTCGCCTCAGTCGTCATCTGTACCCATCGTAGTCGTGTCCATGCCTGTATCATCCCCGTGGGTAGTAGACCGGGGGGAAGGCAGAGAAGGCCGCAGAGGCGGGAGAGGAGGCCTAGGATGCGTCGTCCTCCTCTTAAACTTTGGACTCTCCGAAGGTCCTGGCTCCGGTTCCCCCGTCGGGTCTGGCTCAGGTACCTCCGTCGGGGGAAGGGGCAACCTAGTCCTTATCTCCGAGCATAAGGACTGAATGGCTGACAAAATGGCCGCTGAGGTGTCCTGCGGCGCCGGAAACAACGGGAGCGAGGGCTCTTGAGGAGCCTTGTCTGCGACACCGTCGCTCTCGTCGTCGCCCTCGTCGGGATCCCTCCCGATGGGCTGGGCCTCTTCCACGACTTGGATGATCTCCTCTTCAGAGGTCGTGTCCGTATCCACGACGGCCACCACCCCCTCCCCCCTTTTTCCAACGAGGACTTCGTGGGGGTCTTCTCGATGGGCCTGAAAGACGACTCCCTCCGCGGTGGCAGGGAGACTCTGGTTCCTGAGGGCGCCTCCACTGGTGTAGCCTCCAGAGGCTGAGCCAGGGCCGCGGCGACATCCTCAAACGAGGTCTTAGCAGGGTGAATTAAGGCCAACGTCACCTTCTGTATGCCTGGGGCCTTCACCTTGGGGGGAGGGTCCGAGCCTCGCTCCCCCTCTGCCGGAATCTTCGAGATCGACCGGGGCCTCGCCAGAAGCTTCGCCGGGTTCTCGGACTTCCTCTTACCCGAGCCAGAGCGTTGGCTCGTGAGTTGATGGCGCCGGGGAGGATGTGCCCTGCCTAGCAGCCAAGGAGCCCGACCGTTCGGCGCTCCCGGTGCCCGCGGTACTTAGCCTTTTGTTGGGCCCCCGTCACCGGGGCACCCTCACAGGACTTAGAAGACCGCTCAGACTTTTTTCTTCTTCTCGCCTGGCGGGCTCTTACCTTCCAGCCAGTTGGCGAGACGGAGGTGGCGATCCTTCATGGTCCGCTCTGACATGTTCCCACAAACTGTGCAGTCCTTTTCCGTCTTGTCCTCATAGAGACAGTAGAGGCATAACGAATGCTCGTCCTCCTTGAAAACGTTCTGAAGCTGGCATCCAGGGCAGGTCCTGAACAGCTTCCCGGGCGTCGAGCTTCCTTTCTCCTGGGCCATGACCGGGGTAGGCCTCGGAACTTCTGGAATCCTCCAAAAGCGTAACTCGACAAAATCTTCACCCTTGAGGGGCGTAGAAACTCCAAACGGATCCCCGTTGATCGGATGTAGATACGGTGGAGCTTGAGGCTCTATTTAACCGACAAATGAGAAAATCTCCTGAAAAAAGCGCGAAAACGCAGCAAAAGCTCAAGAGCTACAGCACAAGGACTCCCAACACTTGAACATGCTGTAAAAATCTAAGGATGGCTGCCAGGGGCGGGGCTTAGGGAGAGGGCAGTCATTGGCTGGGGGCAGTATGACCCAGAGACCAGTGATTGGTTACTACTGAGAAAGACCGATCAGAAACGAAACTGATACTGATTTTTTTCTATACCGAGGATTCCCGGCCTGACGACAGGGAATATTCATGAACATGTGAATCTATGCCAGACCCCATGCTGGAGAAATGTTAAATGGCAATGTCTCTTACGAGCTCGGCATAAGGCTACCAGTATTCTGGGTGGAAAAAAACAATCTGAGGGACCTCGACGCGTGAGGGATTTTGGGTACACTACACGCCACTATAGGGACAGTATTAGAGACGCCTAAATCGACGTTCCCTTTTCGACTTTCGAAAAACAAGATGCAATACTCCACAGTGACCAATGGATGTCGGACTATGCACAGCATGTAATTCTAAGCAGATTAACAAACATCAGAAATACAATTTATACAGGAAGAGCAATTCTGAAAACTATCCAAAGAGTGATACAGTGGAAGTCTAAATACAACAGTGACAAATAATGTAACAGGTTAGGTAAGTGGTACAAGATGGGGTAAGGGCTAATTAAAATAGAGTGGCAGGGTAGGGTAGCAAATCATCAGCGGAATATGCAAAAAGAAGGTCAATAGGTTGTGTAGCCTAGTATGGGGCTTTTTGAGATTAAATCTAGGTACGACTAGACCGGATGAGTTGATTGTCCAGAGTGTGATTTGTTTAATTATAGTTTAGTTTATTTGCTTATATAGTGCGCTGAACCCAGGGGTAGCTAGGCGTTTGGTCTTGAGTAAAGGTTACATACATGTGAAGTTACATAATTACAGAAATTTACAGTTACATAATATACAATATACAGAGGTGCATAGGTAAGGTTGGTGATGTTGGTTACAGGCAGGATTAGGATGCAGTGGTAAAGTCATTTTACAAGATTGAGTAGTCAGAACACTTCTCCCAGGCTGGGATTTGAACAATATACATGTATATACAAATTGAAAGTGGAAGAAGTGGGTATGAAGTTATGAATTTTGTATTTTGAAGTTTGGGATTATGTGCCACACGATGCAGGAGGCTTTGAACACACTGATCCCGAAGCCAAGTAGGGATCATAAAAAATGTGGTAATTACAGGCCCATTTAACTGCTTAACGTAGACATTAAGATATTTACTAACATATTGGCCAATAGGTTAAGTGGACATATGGGGAATTAGATTGGTGGGTCCAAGGTGGGCTTTCTGATAGGTATATATGGATTTGACAATACTAGAACTGTTCTTGATTTTGATGGAATACATGGAAATGTGTCAGATTCTGTATTCATGTTTTTTGATGCTGAGAAGGCATTTGATCGGGTGAATTGGTAATTGTTGGAGTACAAACTACGGAAGATGGGATTTGTTACAGGATTTCTGAGAACAGTGTCTTCTTTACATCGAGGAATAACAGCGAAGGTATTAGCAAATGGTGTGGTGTCGGATTCATTCAAGTTGTCGCGGGGCACCAGCCATAGTTGCTTACCATACCTTTGGAACCATTGGCGGTTTATAATCGTCAAGAACAGAGTTCCAAGTTTGCGGGTTTTGTGTGGGGGCCAGGAAATTAAGGTTGTATCATATGCGGGTGACATTTTTATAGAATACGAGGTGAATGTGGTATATTACTTAAAATCGATGTTTGTGGAAGTAGCGAAGTTGTCAGGACATAAGATCAATTGGGACAAAACAGAGATCTTCCCTCTCCACTTTTTCTGATAGCGGGATTCTTTCTTCACAGAACTGCAGGTGATTCTCCATCGAAATTAAGCATTTAGGAGTATAAATTAGAATAAATGACATGAAAAAGATTTTTGAGTTCAATGTGAAGTGGTGGAAAATCTTCAAGTTGAAGTTGGAAAAAGGGTAAAGCGAACATTGAGTATATGGGTTAAAGTGAATGCTATTAAAATGGTTCTATTACCAACGGTTGTATATGTTATACAATCAACTCCTGTTGCAAATCTTGAAGTCATTACTACGGAAGATGAATAGTCTTTCAGCAATTTCTGTGGGACGTTGGTAAGCAGCCAAAAATTTCAGGATTCATTTTACTGCATAGTGTTCAGGATGTGGGATTTGTTTACCCGGAAGGCAGTCCATTATTTTGCATCGCAAGATGAGGCACAGCCGCTCTGGATGAGATTGGAGAGGGCTGTGTGCAAAGCTTATGCTCTAAATAACTTATATTCAATGGTAAAATGACCCAACATGAAGATGAAGTTGTATTCGGTTGTTGCTACTCTGGCGGCTCCGGTAGTTTGCTTAATGGAGAACCATCGGTGTTGGTGGCTACATTGTGATCTGTCCCTACGGCACAATCCGGCACTCCAGATTGAGAATAAGTTCTTGCATTGGCGTTGTTGAATTGAAGGGTGTTTTGAGAGTAAACGATGTTCTGGAGGAAGGGAGACCGTTGAGTATTCAGGAGCTTCAGCAGAGAGTCCGATTAGGGAAAAGAAAGCTTGAGAGCTACTAGGCGATGCATACTTTATTGTCTCAGAGATTTGGAATGTTGGGTGCTGCATTATAGACTAGACCGTAACTCTGCAAATTGTTTGATGTGCCACCACGAATGGTACCTGCCTATATTGCTTTGATGCCTGAGAAACAAACTTACATGGACTCCTGAGATAAATTGAGACAATCTTGGTCGTCTGATCTGGGTTCTGTAATTCCGGGTGACGAATGGGATGGTTTGCTTAAAGTTGGTTTTAGGGTCAGATTGATTCTGAATTTCAAGCTGATAAGACAGAAAATGTGGGGGCATCTTTACTGGACACCAGTGTGGATGCATGGATTGAGTCTGTTGGATGAGGACGTTTGCTGGGGTTATGGTGGGGACAGGGACACCCTGTTTCACATGCCTTGGGATTGCTCGACAGTGCGTGTATTTGGGATGATATTGTGGATAGGACGGATATGATATCGAATGCTAAGCTTCCCAGGTTGCCCGCTCAGGTGGTTTTGCTGTTGCGTAATTGGAGGTGTGTGGTGGCAGGCGATTATGAGGAATGGATTGATAAAGCTTTGGTTGTTGCGATGAAGCAGGTTTGGAAGACCAGAAATAGGCCTTGTGAGGAGGACTGGCTGGTAGATCTTCATTAGGGAGAATTCTCTTTACATGGCTAATTTCCCTCACCTAGTGAGTCCCCCAGCAGCTTTGCTGGATTTCTAGAGTTTCTTTTTTCACTTGATAAGAGTGTGAGCTTTTCCCCCAATTTTACCCATGTTTTGCCATGTGTCATTTACCTTTTTTTGTGATTGTAGACTCTGCAGTACACCACTTCAGTAGTCCCGTTCTTTTGTGTCTTACACAGTACCTTCCGTGCAGTAACCAGGGTTGTCTTTTAGGCTTCCCACCGACTCCAATTCTGAAGCCGACTACAGTCCCCCAGAAAAGGGTAAAGTTGCCATTAACTTTAATCATACATGGAGTACTGGAAAGGGGTTACTCCGTATCCCTTTTTATCTTTACCTCCTAGAGCATTGTTTTGCTCTTAACATTTAGACTTGGCTGGTGGCAGTGGTATCTACCCTAACTTTTCTACCGCGATTATACTATATAAACGTGGTATTGTTTTAGGCTATTATACTAGCCTCGAACTTAAACCTGCTTGACCAAATACTTTTTCTTTTGGCGCCGGTCGGGTTTAATCACCATTTCTTGTTATTAAAGTCCTTCTTGCGTTTTACTTTGTGCGGGAAACCAGGTTTGCCTTCTTTGTTCACCGACTTTTGGCGGGCTTCTGCTAAGAAGCCCTCCTCCAGCGCCTGGGTGTCTAGTTGGGCTGAATGTGAGGGAGGGGTATAGTCACCCCCTGCACAGGGTATCCTAGGAAACCCAAGTCGCACTTTGCCATGATTGGCTAAGGTGGTTGTCCGGGCTGGACAACCCCTTCTGCGTGATTGACAGCCAGGCTGTGTGAATGGGAGATTTTCGCATAAAAGGCAGGTTTCTTGGGCTAGAAGTGAGAGTTGCCACTGGAACTACAAGGAACCGCGGAGAAGAAGACAGCTGCTGCAACTACCCCGTCCCGGTGAAGCCCTGCTGCAGTCCTGAGCTATCTACCATTCGACGACCAGAGAAGATCCAGTCCGGAGTCTTCTTCCCTTGAGCTTGGCAACTTTGAATCTCAAACTGTCCGACTATGTGATCCTCGACAACAGGAACCCACAGTGCTTAAAGTGGGCCGGGGCCTGCCGGGGCCAGGCCCCGGCAGTCTCCAAAAAGTGGGACAGAGCCGGGGCCCTGCCGGGGCCCCCGTCCTAAAGCAACATTGGCGGGAATCGCGGGATGCATTATCCCGTCGCGGCTGCAGCTGCCATGGGAAATGCGCCTGCAATGAAGTCAGGCAAGCTGACAGAAGTGGCAGCCAGTCAGCCACAGCGACGCTGTGACTGGCTGCCACTTCCGTCAGTCATACTAACTGCATCTGGTGACCCCTCGCGCGAGGTCACCAGAGGCAGTCACTGTCCCTTTGTTTCCCCCAGGTCGCCGAGGCGTCTTTAACCCTCTGCGAACCTGGGGATCCCTCGACATATTTCGAGGTTTATAAAAGATGGCTTTGAAAGTACACATTTCAAGCCATCTTTTATAAAGCTTTGCCGACTGACAATTTTGTCCGTAGTCAAAGCTTTTGAAAAGATGGCTTGAATTGTGTACTTTCAAAGCCATCTTTTATAAACTCGAAATGTTAAAAAAAGATGGCCTGAAAACTAGTCAAACCGTAGGGTATGCACACAAATATATATAAATGTTATATATTTGTGTGCGTAGTTTGTACTTTGCAAGCCATCTTTTATAAACATTGAACTATGTTACATATTTCTATGTTCAGAAAAGATGGCTTGCATAGTACACAAGCCATAGTAAGGTACGCACACAAATATATAACATTTATATATATTTGTGTGTATACCCTACGATTTGCGTACTTTTTAGGCCAAGCCCCTCCCACAAGCCCCGCCCCCAAATGAGGGCCCCCCCCTCGATTTCTTACCCCACTTAAAGCCCTGGGAACCCAGTTCCACTTGTCACTGGCTCCGGCCTATTGACTCTTGAATTTCCGTCAAGTAGTGTTCTCTGATTCTGTCTGCCTTGACAAAAGTATTGTCTATGATTTTTGCCCCCAACTCTCTCTGGTTAACTCATGTGCTAAGTGTGTTTTGCCCCGGTAACATTTCTTGCCGCGGATACGCATTTCTTTAGTAAGACCGAACGGTCATTATTGTCAAAGAGGGATTGCAAGTGTATTCCCGGTAACGTCTTGAGTTAGAGTGTACCAAAGTGAATTGGTTGGTTGTAGTGTATTTTACGTGTGGTTTTGAATTAATAGAAGTGTTGTGTTTATAACAGATGGTTTAAAAATAAATGTACTTATATTTTTTACCTGAAACCTTGAGTCAGTGTTTGCTTGAGTCACAGTTAATTGTGGTGCCTTTGTGTAATCTCTGCTACTGCTCATATACTCTTGAGATAAGCCTGGCTGCCCCGCTAATGCTACCACTTTAACATAGTAGTACAGGCTTGTACCAAAGGTAAAACTTGTATTGCCACCTGTAGTCTTAATTGTGTGTAGTGGTCCCTAAGGGCACTGCACAGGATTCTGCCCAACAATCTTCAATTCTAGTCTAGTAATGAGAAGTTTTGATGTTGAGTTAAGTTCTGCAAGGTCTATATATCTATATATTAGTTTTTGGACACTGTTTAATGAAAGATATGGCCCGTTTTTGTTGATTAAGGCGGGTTAACATTGTGATTATTGCTTCAAAGGTGGTTTTAGGTGGTATTGTGGGTGTTTGGTTGTGTGTGTGTTTTTGCTTGTTTTGCGTTATGTTTGAGAATTGGTTTTGTAGTGCTGTAGGATGTTTACTTTATATTCTTGCTGATGCTCACCGATTTAGGAATGGTTCTAAATATAGCTAGTATAAGACATGATTTTGTGTATATTATGGTGTAATGTATTTAATGGCAATTATTTGTGCGAGAATGAAATTCCTAAACTGCGAGGGAAAAAAAGAAAATAAATGGTGGTTTGCATGACAAAGCCTGGATCTCGCCTACTACACTGGCACAGTGTTGGAGACTAAAAAGGTGGTCTTCCAAGAAAATAATTTAAAGTTCCGCCTTGTGCAAGGGCTCAAAGCTCCCACAGAGGGTCTGGGGCCTGCACCAACTGGAAAGCTCAGAAGAGTCTGTTAGGGAGAATTCACATAAATGCCTGATTTCCCTTACCTAATGAGTCCCTCAGCAGCTTTGCTGGATTTCTGGGGTTTATTTTTTCACCTGGTAAGAGTGTGAGCCTTTTTTCCACTCTCACATGTGTTTTGCTGTGTGTTTTCACTTTTTGATCTCATATTTTTCATGTGTGTTACACAGCACCTTCAGAGCAGTGACACCGGGTTGTCTTTGAGACTTCCCTCTGACTCCATTTTTCTGGGGCCGACTACTGTCCCCCAGAAAAGGTAAAGTTGCCATTAACTTTATTTTAGTCACTTTAAACAACAGACCCAATACACCCCATCTTACATGGAGTATTGGAAAGGGTTAATTCATATCCCTTTTTGTCTTTCTCTTGGAGCATTGTTTTGCTCCCTTTACACTAAGACTTGGCTGGTGGCAGTGGTAACTACCCTATTTTTTATACCGTGGTTACCGTAAATAACCATGGTATTGTTTTAGGCTATTATATTAGCCTCAAACATAAACCCGCTTGACCATATATATTTTATTACGGTTCCGGCTGGGTTTGTCATTTCTTTTTGTAAATGTCTTTCTCCTGTTTTACTCTGCGCGTCAAACCAGGTTTGGTCCCTTTGTTTGCCGTCTTTTCACAGGCTTCGGCACAGAAGTCCTCAAAGCGCCTGAAAGTCTGGGTAGGCAGGATGTGAGGGAGGGGTCTTAGGACCCCTGCCATGGGGTCCCTTGGTAACCCAAGTCGCACTCCTGTTTGATTGGCTGGGTGACTGTCCTTACCAGGACAGCCACCCTGCTGTCTGATTGACAGCAAGGCAAAATGAATTGGCGTAAACTGCATAAAAAACAGGTCTCTGGGACTGGAAAGGCAGAGTCGCCACTGGAACGAAAGAACCAACAAGGAGCTGATGGAAGAGGACCCCTACAACGACTGAACCGCCCGGTGAAGCCCTGCTGCAGGTCCGAATCTTCAGAATCCGACGACAGAGAAGATCCTCCAGGAAACTTCTTCCCTTGAGCTGGTGGGACCAACCAGTTCACCCAAACTACAAGCCAGGACCCCTCCTCTGGTCGAATTCGCTGTACAGAGCTACAGTGGGCCGGATAGCCAAGAAGGTCAGACCCTGCTTGGGATTTAAGGAGCGCACCTTTTATTCGTTGCTTTGCTCTGCTGCTGGTTTCTTCCCTGGGTAGTCAGGACCCTCCAGTCTTCCTACTTCTTGTCAGTCCAACAGTCGCTTCAGGAACCGTGAGCCTGCAGGAACTACCAGGAACGTCTGCCTCAGCTACAGCTTCCTCTCCGTTTTAAGGTACTGTGCAAATCCGGTTGTTCGTTTCGTTCAGCCGCAGTGAAAGTGGTTGAAATCTTTCTCCAAACCGAGGGCTTGTCCTTCTCTTCGAACTAACTTTTCTACCAACCAACCTCGTCTGGAATCTGTGGCACAAACTTTACCGCGAACTACCCTGAACTGTGTGATCTTGAGCAAAGACTTTTGACCCATTGACTTTGGCCCTAAGCCTTCGCTACCTGATTCTATCACTTTAGTTCCTATTGCTCAATTGCCCTGAGTACTTAACTGTTGGTGCGGTTCAATTTCTATTAACTTTGTCTTCACCTCCCTTTTAAAAGTTGCTAGAGTGCCATTTTACTCCCACTTCATTGTGTGAGCTTAACTTGTCTGGAACTTATTGCAGTGGTGTGGTGTATTAAAAGTGTGGTTTTTAAACTGCTTATAATAGTGTAATGTTCTACAACTGAAGAGTGAGATAAATGTATATTCTTTTACTTGAAAACCATGAGTCAGTGTTTGCCTGAATCATAGTAATTGCTGTCCTTTGTGTAACTATTTGATACTGCTCACTTACTCTTGAGATAAGTCTGGCTGCTCAGCCATCGCTACCACTTTATCACTTGTAATTTTAATTGTGTGTGGTGTTCCCAAAGGGTACTGCATATAATTCTGCCTAACAGAGGCCTATTAGGAACGCCTTAACAAAGAGATGAGACAACAATGACAGTGTGACTGGTGTGTGGGTAAATGTAAACATTGCTGCAAGATGGACTTTAATAGGGGGTTGCGAACGTCCATGTGAACGTACTTTGCGGGGCAAGGAGAGTAGGTATGCCAAAAGAGAAGAGGAACAACATGATTAGCTGCAAACCAAATTCTCAAAATTTTTATTTGTGATGTTAACAAGGGACAGTGGAAAACGCTCAAGCCTTTGCAAGATTATCTCCGCAATCCTGTGGCACAGGAGTGAGTCTGAATTCTAGGCCAGCAGGGCACAAGCAGTCAGGTTAATAGATGTGGGGTCATGGTGCAGGACTACTCCCTTGTTCCTGGAAAGAAGGTTGAAGACAGAAGGCAGACTTATCAGAGGCACCAATGATGAGTTCTGAGTAAGAGAATTGTCTCTGCCAGGCTGGAGCAAGCAGAATCAGTCTGCACCACTCTCGTCTGAAGGCATTGTGATGAATCAGTGATGATTCAACCAGAAAACCTTGCCTGGGACCCTTCTCATTTGGTCAGGAAAAGGCAGATGCTTCCTGACCTTGGGGGTGGTGTTCTGGAGGAGGATCACATGAGGGTGGGGGAGCAGGTCAGGAGGAATGGGAAACCCCCTTGTTCAACATCAACGACCCCCCCCACCACCCCCGAGACCCCAACATTTTACTAGCTTAATGCAAAATAGAACAAGTTAGAGAAACTAACTTTTACATTAGGGACATCAGGGCCCATAATTACCAAAGTACATGGACGAAGAACAAAGCTAAAGAGGAACAAAACTGTAGAATCGGTCAGCTTGTTATTGGAAATGACCCACACCTGAGGGAGATTGGGAGCCTTAAAAGGCCCCCACAGATGCAGGCCAAGAGAGAGCAGTGTGAGAGCCACCGGGACCACTGTTGAACAGAGAACAGTAGCCAGTCTTGAGTGGGTCTTTGCCTGCAGAAGCCTTAATTGCAGAGGATGTGCAGCGGGAAGTGAAAGCATGGAAAGCTTTTGTCCCCACAATGTCGTCTCGGCTAGCCGGCGAGCACCAGAGAGCCTCCAGAACGAAGGAAGGTCCTTCTACAAGTGGCCCTGGTGAACCAAAAGCAGCAGATTGCTGGGTCGCAAGGAGCCACTGAGCGAGTGAATCGGACATGCACGTCTTACCCGGTGAGTTCACCAGCGGATAGTGACCCTGAAGCGTTCAGAGACCGCTCGTGTGCTCGTACAGCCATTTACAGATTAGAAAACACTCACGTGTGAGTGAAAGTAAAATCTAAGGCAATTTTAAATACTGTACTATCAGAAACCAGAGAAAACAATATTTTTCTAGGCCAAATGACTGCCTATAAGCATGCAAGTTTATTGAGAACCTAGCAACAAGATTGGGCGGTACTTTTAAAACTGTATGCAGACAACCATTAGCCAAGCCAAAATAAAGGAAAATCATGGCAATTTAAAACCAACAGATATTGCCAAAGGCAGGAGGCGACTAATGAAAGTTTCAAAAGTTGTAAAGCTTATTGCCCATATTTGAAGACGCATATAACAAAATATGGTATAAACCCACATTACCAAAGACAAGGAAGAAGCAGAATAAAACCATATCCTTGTCAGTGTTTGGTAACTAACGCAGTGGGGAAACAAGAGTGGGAAGAAGGCTGCCCTTCTGTAAAAGGTTATTCAGAAGCAGAGGAGCAGAACTTGCAGAGGTTTTGGAAAGTGCAAAATAGTACTGAAGAGCACAAATGTGAATCTTGCTGATGTTGTAAAGTAATGAACACTGCAAAGCTGTTGTAAACTGACCTTAACCACAGATGTACTTGTTTGTGAATTACTATTTGGGCAGGGGAGTACACCCGATCAGCGAACCTTTCAATAAGTAGTCAATAGATTAGCAGTGAATTGTAGAACTGCGCTAGGACCCAACAACTGCAGTAGAGTTGCTTTGGGTAATTCTGTCAAATCCAAATAATATTGTAGTGGGCAAATCTGGTTTATTGTATCAGCCGACAAGTGTTTCGACCATCGGTCGTTTTCAAGGCTGGCGATCAACATAATTCCATCCAAAATATCCCAGCATAGTAGAAAATGTACATTTACAAATATGATTTTGACCATCATTATGTAACAATAACCATATTTCATGTACAAAAAAACATGCACAAAAAAAAACAGACCACGAGTGTTGAATGGGGATAATGAATAGAAAAAGAAAAAGGAAATTAAAAACTGTACAATCAAGGCATACCAATCTGGCGCTATTTTACTTCTATATGCACCGACCCTTATTCTTAAACAAAGTTTTTTTTTTTTTAATGAACAAGTAGTTCTGATTCATAACAATAGTCCCTTATAAGTGTGTGAGCAATCGTCATGTGCCAGATTCAAGAATACCATAATGATGCTCAATCAATCCATATACCAGTCGGAGCGCATTAACTTTGAAATCGTGTTCCGCTCACTCATGCATAATAATTGTGTACTAAGGGTGAAGATGGCGATATTGGTGCTGATAACTATTGTGCATATATCAACCACTGTAGATGTCTTACCAATAAAAACTCACCAATTATTATTTTCTGGGCTGTGACCTGTATTGTAAAAATTTGCACAAATAGCGATTATTCCCTATATGCCGCTCAAAGAATAGCTGTAGCAGGTTCATATTTCCTTAAGTGAAAGTTCTTACTCTTATTGGTTTAAAGTAACATCTGTTACTTACTTCTTAACTGTCCCAATGTCTTTAAATCCATCAACTATGGGTAACGCAATGCAGCATGTACTGAGGTCTATCCTCTTAATGGACTGCGCTCTGTCAAAGAAGATAAATGAAGTGTGTCAACTTAGCATAATGAATGCTGCTGCTAATACTAAACGCCTTGATGCACTGTTGAGCTAGAAGACATGACTCTTACCTTGTGCAAACAGAGTGAAAATAATACTGTGCTCTTAAACAGAGTTCTCCTAATTCCTGACCTCCAGTCGTGTTGCTGCACAGTGGCGTGCCCGAACAGAAATGAAGCAGCTGGCTGATCATGTAATGTATTACTATCCTAGAGAATCAATAACGTGACACTGCATTAATGGATGGCTCTTACTATGAAGCATCTTGTCTTAAAAGTAATGAATCTAGTTTCCAAATATCCCAACATTATGGGATAAGTAGTCTAAATAGATGACATGTAATGCGATGTGAGGTCAACTTGTCTGTGTTCTCTCAATCCAATGGGGTAAATCCCGATCCAAAAACGTGTGGAGTGCGGTAATCGCCACCTTGATGTTACTTTTTGTAATCATAATGCGGGTGACGTCATACGTAATCCGTGACGTCACGCGCACACGCGGTACTCGAAAAAACGTCAGACATGAAGTTTGCATACCAAGCCGAGCAGTAATGCTTTATGGTATTTGTAGTGAGAAACAGTTATACTGGGGAACATAAAGGCTGTATTGTAAGCCTTACTGGATCGAGGCTCCCCACAACATTAAGTAACAATGTTAAAACGAGCAGTATAAATTAGCTTGCAAGCATACATAGAAATAGATAACATGATAGTTGCTATAGTTATTCGGAAACTTGCATGATGGCCCTTGTTGAGGTTCGAGCCCCATGTACTAGTGCTTATGCATGCTGAACAAAAAAAAAATGTTAATTTATTTATAAACTAGGGCTTGAACTAAAGAAAGATGAATGATTCAAAATTGACCTGTTACGTGTTATACATATTTAAGAAGAATATGAGACTGTTAATTAATCACCCTCCGAGACAGAAGCCTCCCAATGGATAATTCCCATGCCGAATCCCTGGTATCTAATGTTGGAGTTCTTTGATTAGTAATGACAGAGTGAACTTGAGGGTTAGTATTCAACCACCGTGAGACACAGGCAGCTATTCCTCAACTGAGAATTGAGTGTAGTTACACGCGGCTGTGCCTATCGCTAAAATGTCAATGGTACTCCCAGCATCCCATGCTATGCCTATTGTGTACTGACCTCTTGAGACTGGCATGTCACTCTTGCTTGCCAATAATGACCATTTCAGTTACATAATTCGTCTTGCTTACAAGAATACAACCATTTTATGTTCTGAATTGAGCCCTTTTTGTACACATCTTAAATTGCAAATGTATTTGGCTTCAATTTGTCTAAGCTTCAATTGCAAACCCCCTCTTCGTTGGCCCACCTGGGCTTTCTTTAGACCAATTAATTTTATGTCTTTTACATCTTCCAATTGGTGGCATGTCTGCCAATGACTCGCCTATGATAATTTAAGTTCCTTTTTTTAGTGAAGAGATATGTTCTCTAATTCCAATCCGCAGCTCCCTTATGGTGCTGCCCACATAGGCTTTCCGACAGACGCATACAATTGCATAAACTACAAATTTAGTGTGTCAATTAATGAAATCCTTAATTCGAACCTTGATACCTAAATCATTAACAAATTCTTGAGAATCAGAATACGCATATCGACACATACAACATGTGCCGTATTTGAAGAATCCCTTTACTGGTTTCAACCAGTCAGTACCTTTGGAGTGTTTGCCTAACAGAAGAGATGGCCAAAGTTTGTTCTTAATAGTTGGTGCTTTTGTGTAAATGAAGGTTGGTTTCTCTTTCAGAAAAGGTGATATGTCTCTGTCCAGGAGTAGAATCGCCCAACAAAGTATCACACAATGCCAATGTGAAACCCACCATAAGCACTGGAATTGATCCGGGGTGGACACACACACCTGTTCCCTGAAAGGTCCTCTGCTATGCAAGGCGGTCTATGATAGTGTAATCTGATCCAGAATCAATAAGCATGCATACCGCAATAACTCTGACCAACACCTCACCAAGTGGCTTTTCATCTTTCGTGGTAACCACAGCCATTATTTTTTTATTGTGCATTTAGTTTAGTTACAAAATATTAAGCACATTTCTTTTTCACAATAATAACAGCAATTTAAGATTTTACAGAAAAACATTTTCATAAAAATTAATATAGACAATAATTCAGTCAACGTAAATATATAAAAATATTATTGTCTCAAACTCAATTTTCTTTACTGCAATGTTCCATATTGAAAAGGCAGCAGTGGTAATCACGACTAATTGAGCCCCAAACAATGATGGAAAAAATTGGTCTTTACAGATGTTATCAATACTAACATATCCCGCGTAACCCCTCAGATAACATTCTGTCAAAACAGGGCAAGTGGCGAGGACATGTCGACTCGTTTCAATGTCTGATTGACAGAGCCTACAACTAAGATATTGTGGTAATGAGTCGTGCCATGTACCTAGATATTCATTAGTAGGCAAGCTATTAAGCCGGAGGTACAAAGTGAAGCTTCAGTTCAACATTACAAGCTTTAGTTAGATAGCGACACATTTTTTTCCCCCAAAATCTCTGATGGGAGAACTGTCTCTATCTTTTGAGACCGTGTAGCTTTTCAATATATGAGGTAAGATCCCACTGCTGTTTGACATTTAATTATCTTTTCATAGTCTGGACTTTCATTGAGAATATTTAATTCAAGACCCAAATTGGTCAAATGAGTTACAGTAGAAGTTCTAAGTCCTCTATGAAAGGATTGTTTCCCTCAACACCCAATCGTTCTCCCAAGAGTTGTAACAGCGGATTAGAATTTTGGTCAAGTTTGCGCAATTTTTTACAGAGGGCGCTAGAGGGCCAACCAAGATGGCGGCTCCCCTGTAAGCTCTCGGCTAACTCCCACATGAATCCTGTTTAATCGCGGCAATCCTGAGGCGAAATCACCAAACGCAAGAATTACACTATTCCAGCGTGGCACTTCATCCCTGCCGAAAATCTGGAGCAAATTGGCCTCGCCTTCAGCGAGATATCTGCAGCGTGGTACAGGCCGCAAAATCGCATACCGCGTGGGCCCCTGGAACACCGGGCCGCCCGGCATCAAACCTCTGGGGATTAGTAGGAGGAGCTGCAGACTCAACCGTGAGACCTGCCGGGTCCAGCAGCAGCAGGGAGGTGGAACCGGTGGGCAGCACTACGCGAGTTGGCCCACTGCGTGCAACCCTCCACACCCTGCGGAGCTTCGCGGTGCTGAGCGACTCCCCGGCCCCTGCCAAGCCGCACACAGCCTGCCTTCCCAAGCGCGCGGAGGAGACACCTGGGGTGGCGGTGGCGCTTCCCTGACCCTGCGGAGCAGCTACAAGACCCACACTCAGCAGTAAGACTGTGTCGGTGCGGACACCGGCAGGTGAGAGGCGGGAGGCACGCGAAAGCACACAGAGGCATGCAAAGCAAACGGGACAATAAGCCAACAACGCTAAGCAGGGCTGGCAAGAAAGGGGGTACCCTGTGGAGGTCTCCGCTCCCCGAGGCACTCCCGCCGTTTCAGCTAAGCGGCGGGCCATAACGACACTCCACGCAGCCCGGTCCTGGCCCCTCCTAGTGTGGCACACAGCAGCAAAAATCTGCTTGTTTAACACCAGAAACCAGCGACACCCCTTAAGGGAAAAGAACTTGGCCAGAGACGGATAGCTACTAAATACCACCAGTCCCCCATGTGAGATTATCCCGGCAAAACCGCGCTGCGGCCCACCATCTGTGCACGCTTTGCCAGCGCCCCACAGGGCACATGCAGCAACCGGGCACATCTAATCCATCCCCCCACATACAAGGCATAAAACGCAAAAACTGGGCGCTCCGACCCTGCCTCCGACAGCACAGGACAAACAGCCGAACGGCACCCACATATTCGCCAAGGCCAAGATGGGGAAGTCAGACAAGTCCCAGAGAAAACTCAACTTTGATGCGGGCCCAGCACCCAAAACGCCCAGATCGGATAACCGCCCAGAATTCCCAACTAATCCATCAGAGGAAGAACACCTGCAACAACCAGACATTAGGGAGATCTTAATGGAACTAAAAGCACGGATAGGCGGCTTGGACTGCACGATAGACTCGCTCTCGTCCAAGGTGCACTTGCTGCAACACCACCTCGATAAGCACGCCGACAGGTTAGACTCCGTTGAACAAAGGGTCTCTGATCTGGACGACGGCGCATCAGCACTCACCACCCGAGCCTCCATGCTTGTGGGCCAAATGAAAACTGTTCTGGCTAAAAATGAGGACTTGGAAGGCCGCTCCAGACGAAATAATATAAGGATAGTCGGAGTCGGGGAGCAACAGCTACCTAACAAAATGGAGGAGCACATCGAGAAACTATGCTCCTAGCTATTCGGCCCCGCTGTTCTGTCGCAATTATTCATGGTGGAAAGAGCCCACAGGATCCCTGCAACCAGACTCATCCCGGGGACACCCCCCCCACCCGATCATTGCCAAGCTCTTAAGCTATAAGGACAGGGACGCGATTTTAAGAATGGCAAGAGAAAAGGGCAAACTCCACTACGACGGGGACGACATTCAGTTTTATCCGGACTTCTCTCCGTCAGTCCAAGCCCAAAGGAGGTCGTTCACCCATGTTAAACACAGGCTGCGCGACAACCAAATCATGTATTCGATGCTCTTCCCTGCGAGACTACGCATTCAAGTTGAGGGAAATACTCACTTCATCTCCTCCGAGGAAGCCACATTGTTCTTCGACAGGCAGGGATGTAAACCCGCAAAACAAAAAGCCGGATCTGCAAGCAGAGAAAGGGTGGGGAGAATCCCGCCCTGATGAACACCCGTGACACTGATCCAAAGCAAGATGGAAACAAGCCATCAGGTCAATCTTCGCAATCGGGAGTTTGGGGGCCAAGTCTTGGAAGGCCACCTGCGCCCCGTGCAGAGCACGGTTTGTGTTTTAGTTGGAGGGGGGGGTTCCAAACAGACAAGTTGGGGGTTGTCCATGTAAGGAAAGTTGCTATAATGTTGTTGTTCAAAGTGCGCGCCATGCACCACCGCCCAGCCACAGACCTCGCCCCGGGCCCCGCGGCCACCCCTCACACGCCCTCACGTCTGATGAAGTTCCCATGCGACCCAGTCGGCCAAAGTGCCGGGACATCACTGAGGAGAAGTCTACCGCTACTCCCTCAAACGGGTTCCATATAAAACATCGTGCCAATTCAAAGAAGCAACCTGAAACATTAGAGGGGGCAATATCCCAGCCAAGACACGTAAGATCCTGCAACTGCTCAGACGGCACAAGATAGAGGTGGCAATGATTCAAGAGACCCACCTTTTGCCTCAAAATGAACACCTGTGGGCCCGCAATTGGGGATGCCACCGTTACTTCTCTTCTTACTCATCCTATGCCAGGGGAGTAGCAATACTCATTCACTCTTCGCTGGGTTTTCGCTTGATCAAAACAGAAAGGGACAACGATGGAAGAGCACTCCTGGTACAAGGGATTGTGGAGGGAGAGGAGGTGGTTTTCGTCAATTCCTACGCCCCTAACACAGACGGCGCAAACAACTTCGACTGGGTGCTGTCCCGCCTAGCGCAAATGCGCAACACAACCATAATCTGAGGAGGCGATCTGAATACACATCTCGACCCACAGAAAGACAAGTCGCAGCCAACAGCAGCGAACCCATCCAAGGCCAGCCTACAAGTGCAGGAGATCTGCAAAGCATTCAACCCATCTGATATATGGAGAAACCAGAACTGGGAAATCAGAGACTACACATCACTCAAGCGTCCATAATACAAGCTCTCGTATTGATTATTTGCTAGTCTCCGCACGCAGCAACTGGCAATAGAGCAGCTGCCAAATACTCCCCAAAACATTCTCGGATCACGCTACTGTAATACTCGAATGCTGCTTACCGGCTACTAGATCACGGCCTCCCCAATGGCGCTTTAAACCAAGATCTCTTGCGGATCAAGTATATGCCACAGAACTACGTGAGGAAATCAGCACCTTTCTTGAAATTAACCAGGGCACTGTCAACTCCGCAGGGGTGCTGTGGGAATCACTCAAATGCTATGTAAGGGGCGTCTGTCTGGCTAAAGAAAACAGAATTCTGAAACTTATCAGACAAGATCTAGGCACCAGCGAAACTCACCTGAAAGGCCTGGAAAATCAGCAAGCCATTAATAACTCAGACCACATCCAGGCAATGTTGTAAGATTAACTTCTCAACTTCAGAAACCTAGCGGAACGCGAGTTAACATTTCTGGGCACAATCACAGAATTAGACAATATGGAGAAGGCCAGAAACCTGGAGCCCTCCTTGCACGTCTCATAGCTGCAGATAGGAGAGCAACAAGGGTGGATAGTATCCGATCATCGCAGGGAAATATACTGCACAAAGAAGAAGACATAGTCGAAGTGTTCAGAGCATTCTACCTAGAGCTATACAGTTCCAGGCACCCAACAGACATTGAGGCGTTTCGGAACTATCTCAACGATACAGAACTGTACTGGGTGGAGAGGGAACTCCGCAAGCAACTTAAAGAACCCATTACACTAGATCAGATCCAAGAAGCAATAAAAAGTCTACCGCCATCCAAAGCCCCAGGACCCGACGGGTTAACCGGCGAGTTCTATACATTTTTCGCCCAACTCATAGCCCCCCTTCTCCTAAATGTCTTCGAAGAAGCGATTGAATCCGGCATACTCCCACAAACACTAAGGGAAGCCAACGTAATTCTCCTGCACAAAAAAGACAAACCTCCCGAAGAATGTAAATCCTATCGCCCAATATCACTAATCAATCTCGATAATAAAATCCTGGCAAAGATTCTCGCAAACAGACTACTCCCGCTAATGCCCGCACTGGTACTTGCAGATCAGGCGGGATTCGTGCCTGGCCGAAACACAAACATTTGGGATACGTAGAATGTTCGGGTTTCTGGCAGCACTGGACCCCGATCAGCAGGCAGTTTGCAGCCTACTGTTTGGGCTTGTTTATACGCATGTTTTACCAAAATGCAAAAATAAAGTTTTTTAAAAAAAGTTTGCGCAATTTCGCAAAGACCAAGACTTTCCGAATTCACCATCAAGAGTGGAGTGAAGATAGGCCATATTCAAGCCTTAGTGCCTCGACTGGTACTGCTTTGGGGAGATTGATTATAGAGCGTAATTGTCCTGCCTCAAGCTTTCTTAGCCATCGTACTTGTGTGCTCCCAAGTACTTCCAATGAATATAAGATTAAATGAACCACACCCATTTGATTCACTGATCAATGTAAGAAAGGCATGGTACCAAACAGTAAGACAGACACAACTGATCACAGTTCAAGGGTGTCTATTGACCCTTCAATTGGGTTTGAAAAATACCTAGCTAATCCTAAATCTAAAGATGGGAGCAAGCTACGAACATCAAATAATGATAACGCAGTCCTATTCGAGTCTGCCAAAATAAAAGGGCCTATAATAATAAAATGATTGCCAACCCTTACTTCTAATTACAAATAGTGTGGGAAACAATGTTATGCAACAAAAAAGTGTTCAACAATGATGTTAGGATGTTCAAGCCGCTGGCTTCCCTTCCCCACGATTTCAGCACAGGACAAGGCGGCACATTCAAGCTTAGCACACTCTGGCTTCTCTAGCACGAGGATGCAGTTCAAACCCTCAACATCAGGGCCTTCTGTGCCAAAGTCTCTTATTTCAGAGGGGCTGATGCAACGCAACAAACATTAAAGTTCCTTTCTTCTTAGGATTTCACATATACAACTTCGAGTGATTTTTGATTCACCCCGGGTCCTACAACGGCATGCTCAGACCTACTTGAACACAACGCTTTCAATTATTCTCCCTCCGCCGGGCTTGGACCAACTTCATCTACTTTTCCAAGCTTTCTTTACTTCAAAAACCAAGACTTTCGACTGTGTGCAAGATTTTGCTCAACCTGTTGCAGGACCAATTCGATTTACAATTACTCATTCTCTTCTTAATACAACCTTTTTCTCACTTTCACTTTTGCCACTTCTCAGCTGGATACCTTTACAGAGACCTTCAACTGAGTACCCACTCGGTGCCAGACAACTGTGTCAAAGTTATTATATATTATCCTTGAAAGTTCAATCACTCATCAACAGTTGAACTTTACTTGCGTCCTTTATCACATGCGTTTTTAACAATGTTCCTTCCAGCACACGCCATACAATGTTGCTGCTTGCAATCTTGGCTTCAACACAGACTTCTCTGGTATCGGTCTCCCCAACTCACCAGTTGTGTTGATTTCACGGACGCTGCTTGGTTTTTGGAGCCAAGGTCCGTACCACAGCGTCTCGTGCTTCTGCCTGCCTTGATTATTGACACGGGAGGGCCCCTGAGTATCTCGGACACACAATGCAGGATTCTTCACCCTGGTTTCCTGGTCTTACGCTTTCCATTCTCGAGGGTTCAGGAAAGTAACGCTACCTCGTTGAAAAGGTCAAGGGAACTTCCCTCCTTGCGATCCCGTTTAGCCGTCTTTCTTCTCTCGTTCAGCTGCCGTTCCGAAATGGCTCTGTCTTTTATCTGTGTGGGGAAGCTTAATGGACGTCAGGTGTGTATGATGGTCAGTAATTGCCTGACCATTGAAAGGGGCCCCTAGGGGTCCCTCGTGCTATGGAAACAAGGCAATGACCTTACACGAAAAGATGCGCAGACACGAGGTTTCAAATTCCCAATGCTAGGGTTTATTGCAAGCAAAAGATAGTAGCAATTGGCCAATTCTGATCTCACGCCCCGCGACGTGAGTTTCCTAGACCTCGAGGAACGCAAGAGAGCGAATTACGTACATCAGTTACATATATACAAAATGCATATCATACAATCAGCAAAGTCATGTTCAACACCCCTCTGTATTAAGTTCCTTTGAACTCGGGATGACGATGGACATATCCGACGAGTATGACGATTATAATGCTTTCGATGTCTATTCTAGTAACAATGTGCAATTTAGAAAGTGCGGAGGCATATTTTAGAACACTGTGGTTCTGTTCTTGGAAGCAATCTGTACACGGGGGAAGAGCCACCTTCCAAGCTTTGCTATCTATGAGGTACTATTCGTGTCCTGGGAGCCGACACGTTCTAAAGGGTTTTGCGAAGGGGGGCCGTAAGAAAAGCATAATTCAAGCCTTTAACTGTATTATTCTAACATATTCTACCATCGTACGAGACTGGCTGGCAGCTGTGAAGTGATTAAATGCCCTGCAGCTTCCTCCCAAGGCTACAGAGAGGGAGCGTGGGCATTCCTCTCTGGGCTACTCATGAGGAGTTTCAGCAAACTCTTCAGTCCCGCGACCTTGTCCTTTCATATTCAGACAACAATGTTAACAGTTGAGCAGAGTAAGCAGAATCCGCAAGAATTTCAAGCTGCAAAGCAGTTTCTAGACAGAAAGCAATGAGCAATGGTTAACAAGCAAAATGGCGATTCTTGCTACATTTAAAATGGCCGCTCGTCGGTCAAGCATAGCAGTTTATATTTCTATAATTTGGTGCATAAAACGGTTGGCCCACGGCCATCAAGTTAGTTCTATCATTCAAATGAAGGGTATTCATTTTTCCAGATTGACAGTACTGGGACAGGTCAGGTATACAGCTTGTGTTGGTTTTCTCTCATAGCGGGTCGTCCATGTGAAAGTGTCTGTGTTGTAAAGGAGGGCCGGGGGTAGAGTTCCTAAATATCCTACCTGGTAGGATGGGGTAAAGGTGTTATAGGGAAGGGGATACCGCGTCTCACCATTCGTTGTCCCACTCCCAGAAGACCCCTCACCCAGGTGATACTCCCGCGCTGGTCCACCCAAAGGAACTGGATCCAAAAGCAATGGCCGTCTCCTGGCCACTTGGTTGACAGATCCCCGAGGACTAGTGGGTGAGACACGTTCGGGTTTCTCACACCAACTAACACCACTGCACTTTTCCTCACCAATTGCTTCCTCACTGCAGTCATACTCTTGTTCGACCCGTAATTTCCTTGAAACCTCAGTATGAAAAAAGATTACAGCATCGGGCATAATGTCCTATCTTTCCACGCTTAAGATATAGTATTGAGACCAGGGCACTCCTCTGAACTGGCGAAGTGAAATATGCTACCACAGTGAAAGCACCTCTTTATCGTCGCTCAGTGGGACATTTTCTCTTCAGTAACCTTACGGTTTTGAGTCTTGAAATGCTCTTTTTTCTTAACAGCTACCCACATTGGCATGGTAGCCTTTTTCCACATCGAAGGAACCTCTTTGGGTTTGGGCAGGAGCTCCAGGGAGCTGCTTATATTTGTAGAGAGAGAACTTAGAACCCTGTAACGTAATCATTGGCAACAACAAAATAAGTTTATAACTGAAACATTGCATGCTATTCAAGCATTGATGAAAAGTAAATTAACAACCTGAAATATAAACAAAGTTAAATCACAACACAACAAATATATTGGCAAACATGTATAACAGCCTGGGGAGTGTAATCATATTGTATATTGCAATTCTGACCATTAATGAGAAGGACAATTTATCCAGCACTCTCTGGAGTTCTCCATGTCATTGTAAACAAATGTCTCATCTGCTAAGATTCTAATGCTGTGCATAAAGTCTGACATCTAGGTGTAATCGCAGAGTATTGCATCTTTTTTCGAAGATCAAAAAAGGACGTCGACATGGCCATGTCTGTAACACTAGCCCTACTGTAACCTGTAGTGTACCCATGATCCCACAAGCGTCGATGTTCCCCTCTTCCCCCCAACCCAGTTATTTTCTTCCAGGAGGGAGCCTGAGATAATGAATGAGTGAGTGCAGAAGAAAAGAAGGTGCAAGTTGTCTATTTTCCTCCAACTCCAAGCAGGGAGGAAGTGAAGGCACATTTGAATCTAAGCAGATACAAGCACCAAAAATATGATTACGGTGAGTAATATAGGTCTTCTGATGCATGTGATTCGGCTTAGAATCACATGCTGTGCATAGACTTGCGAGCAGCACCGGAGATGGCGGTGGGATGTTTGAAGGAAAACCAGCAAAGAGATGTCTTAACACTGCCCTACCCTCCTGAGAATCGGTAATTAATATTTGCAATGAACGCTATAGCAGCTCATGTGCTTCGAGTAGAATGTGCTCTAGGCGTAAAGGGTAAGGCTCTCTTTGGTAGAGGAACACTTTGGATACATTTAGAAATTGCTGACTTAGAGACAGGATCTTCTCTACCAGTGGCAACAGAGATAAAGAATTGGTCTGTCTTTCAAAGTGGTTTTGTCTTATGAAGTTAATACATCACTGCTCTGCTAGGATCTACTAATGGGGGGGGGGGGCTTCTTTCAGCTAAGTTAGAAGGATTCTGAAAGAAAGATGGAAGTTGAAAAGACTGGTTTACATGGAACTTGCAGATACATTTTGGTGCAAAGCGTGGATGTGTGTGGAAAAAAACACTTTGTCCTTATGAATAGAAACAAATGGGTCTTAAACTGAGAGAGCCGGCAGTTCACTAACTCTCCCAAGTAAAGTAATAGCCACCAGAAAAGCATTCTTATAGGTGAGAGCCTTAATACTAGCTTTGTGCATTGGCTGAAAAGGAGGGCCCAACAGTTTAGTAAGGACAACATTCAAGTCCCATTCGGCAGTTGGATTAGAAATTTGTTTGTTTGTTTGAAATGGTGGGTGAAGTCTTTTTACACCTTCCATGAAAGCCTTGATTACAAAGACTTACCACCAGGAAACCTTGCTTTGAGAGGTGATATTAAGCAGAGAGATAGCAGCAAGGTGGACTTTAAGTGAGTTAAAAACTAGTGCCGAGTCTCAGAGGTGAGTTAGATAAAGGACTGTATGTGTGTGGGTGAACAGGCAATTGGGTTGAATTTACGAGTATCACACCAAATAACAAAACGTCTCCATTTATTGGAATAACAGTGTCTAGTATTTGGTTTCTTTGCCTCTCTAAGAATGTCCATACATCTTTCAGGCAGTTGGAGATGGAGAAATTACTCACCGTAATGATCTTTATATGGATTCTTCTCTCGCAGATACCTCCTGTTCATAGATATCCATCATCCAGCTTTGCTGATCAGAAACCTTTAGATAGGGGGGGTATAGTGGACCTCGACTCGGATCACTGATCCGTCTTTTCCAGGTCTAAATCATCGGCTCCGGAAGTGATGCCATGTGTCGTATATATAGCACGTCACTACGCCCCATGCTTCAGTTCTTCATCCCCCCGCGCGCTGCGCTTGAACGCTGCAGAAGGAAAGACCACAGGAAGAAGCTAATCAGCCGGTAAAAACTTCAAGGATGGATCCCAACAGGGTGATCCCACACAACGATTTTTTTTTGTGTGTAAAAAAGATGAGACAGAAGCGGTCATCTAAGAGCCATCACCAGATGCTTCCTCGTTTGGACAGAAGCGACAAGCCACAGAGTTTTCTGAGCGGGGATGGATGGGAGGGTCAATGAGGAATCTGCGGGAGAAGAATCCAT